>NC_091473.1:176000368-176725368 GCF_036971445.1 Narcine bancroftii | reverse complement strand
TGTCCCGTTATATTGGCTTTAAAGATACAGAACCAGTAGTATCAGACTGCTCCAGTCCTATTTGCTTTAATGATACAGACCTGTTGTATCAGTCTGCTCCAGTGCTATTAGCTTTAAAGATACAGACCAGTAGCATCATACCGCTCCAATCCTAATGGCTTTAAAGTTACAGAACAAGTAGTATCAGACTGCTCTAAAGCTTGGCTTTAAAGGTACAGAACCAGTAGTATCTGACTGCTCCAGTCCTATTGGCTTTAAAGGTACAGAACATGTAGTATCAGACTGGTCCAGTCCTATTGGCTTTAAAGGTACAGAACCAGTAGTATCAGACTGCTCAAGTCCTATTGGCTTTAAAGATACAGAACCAGTAGTATCAGTCCACTCCAGTCCTATTGGTTTTAAAGATACAGAACCAGTAGCTTCAGACTGCTCCAGTCCTATTGGCTTTAAAGGTACAGAACCAGTAGCTTCAAACTGCTCCAGTCCTATTGGCTTTAAAGATACAGAACCAGTAGCTTCAGACTGGTGCATTCCTATTGGCTTTAAAGATACAGACCAGAACATCAGACTGCTCCAATCCTAATGGCTTTAAAGTTACAGAACCAGTAGTATCAGACTGCTCCAGTCCTATTGGCTTTTAAGATACAGAACCCGTACTATACCACTTGTCCCGTCCTATTGGCTTTAAAGATACAGACCAGTAGTATCAGACAGCTCAAGTCGTATTGGTTTTCAAGATACAGAACCTGTAGTTTCAGACTGGTCCAGTCCTATTGGATTTAAAGGTACCGAACCAGTAGTATCATACTGCTCCAGTCCTATTGGCTTTAAGTGTACAGAACCAGTAACTTCAGACTGCTCCAGTCGTATTGGCTTTAAAGGTACAGAACCAGTACCTTCAGACTCCTCCAGTCCTATTGGTTTTAAAGAAACAGAAGCAGTAGCTTCAGACTGCTCCAGTCCTATTGGCTTTCAATATCCAGAACCAGTAGTATCAGACTACTCCAGTCCTATTGGGTTTAATGGTACAGAACCAGTAGCTTCGGACAGATCCAGTCCTATTGGCTTTAAAGGAACATAATCAGTAGCTTCAGACTGCTCCAGTCCTATTGGCTTTAAAGATACAGAACCAGTAGTATCAGTCTGCTCCAGTCCTATTGGCTTTAAAGATACAGAACCAGTAGCTTCAGACTGCTCCAGTCCTATTGGCTTTAAAGATACAGAACCAGTAGTATCAGACTACTACATGCCTATTGGCTTTAAAGGTACAGAACCAGTAGCTTCAAACTGCTCCAGTCCTATTGGCTTTAAAGATACAGAACCAGTAGCTTCAGACTGCTCCAGTCCTATTGGCTTTCAATATCCAGAACCAGTAGTATCAGACTACTCCAGTCCTATTGGGTTTAATGGTACAGAACCAGTAACTTCAGACAGATCCAGTCCTATTGGCTTTAAAGGAACAGAATAGGTAGCTTCAGACTGCTCCAGTCCTATTGGCTTTAAAGATACAGAACCAGTAGTATCAGTCTGCTCCAGTCCTATTGGCTTTAAAGATACAGAACCAGTAGCTTCAGACTGCTCCAGTCCTATTGGCTTTAAAGATACAGAACCAGTAGTATCAGACTACTACATGCCTATTGGCTTTAAAGGTACAGAACCAGTAGCTTCAAACTGCTCCAGTCCTATTGGCTTTAAAGATACAGAACCAGTAGCTTCAGACTGGTCCAGTCCTATTGGCTTTAAAGATACAGACAGTAGCATCAGACTGCTCCAATCCTAATGGCTTTAAAGGTACAGAACTAGTAACTTCAGACTGCTCCAGTCCTATTGGCTTTAAAGGTAAAGAACCAGTAGCTTCAGACTGCTCCAGTCCTATTGGCTTTAATGGTACAGAACCAGTAACATCAGACTGCTCCAGTCCTATTGCCTTTAAAGGAACAGAACTAGTAGCTTCAGACTGCTCCAGTCCTATTGGCTTTAAATATCCAGAACCAGTAGTATCAGATGCTCCCGTCCTATTGGCGTTAAAGATACAGAACCAGTAGTATCAGACTGCTCTAGTCCTATTGGCTTTCAAGGCACAGAACCAATAATATCAGACTGCGCCATGGATATTGGCTTTTAAGATACAGAACCAGTAGTATCACATAGGTCCCGTCCTATTGGCTTTAATGATACAGAACCATTAGAATCACACAGCTCCCGTCATATTGGCTTTAATGATACAGAACCAGTAGTATGACACAGCTCCCGTCCTATTCGCTTTAAAGATACAGTACCAGTAGCATCAGCCTTGACCAGTCCTATTGGCTCTGAAGATACCGAACCAGTAGTATCACATATCTCCCGTCCTATTGGCATTAATGATACAGAACCAGTAGTATCGCACAGCTCGCTTCCTATTGGCTTTAATGATACAGAACCAGTAGTATCACACAGCCCCCGTCATATTTGATTTAATGATACAGAACCAGTGGTATCACACAGCTCCAGTCCTATTGGCTTTAAAGATACAGTACCAGTTGCATCAGCCTTGTCCAGTCCAATTGGCTTTAAAGATACAGAACCTGTAGTATCACACTGTCCCGTTCTATTGGCTTTAAAGATACAGAACCAGTAGTATCAGACTGCTCCAGTCCTATTTGCTTTAATGATACAGACCTGTTGTATCAGTCTGCTCCAGTGCTATTAGCTTTAAAGATACAGACCAGTAGCATCAGACCGCTCCAATCCTAATGGCTTTAAAGTTACAGAAACAGTAGTATCAGACTTCTCCAGTCCTATTGGCTTTAAAAAGACAGAACCAGTAGCTTCAGACTGCTCCATTCCTATAGGCTTTAAAGATACAGAACCATTAGCTTCAGAATGCTCCAGTCCTATTGGCTTTAAAGATACAGAACCAGTAGTATCAGACTACTCCAGTCCTATTGGCTTTAATGGTACAGAACAAGTAGCTTCAGACTGCTCCAGACCTATTGGCTTTAAAGGAACAGAATCAGTAGCTTCAGACTGCTCCAGTCCTATTGGATATAAAGATACAGAACCAGTAGCTTAAGACTGCTCCAGTCCTATTGGCTTTAAAGGTACAGAATCAGTAGCTTCAAACTGCTCCAGTCATATTGGCTTTAATGATACAGAACCAGTAGCTTCAAACTGGTCCAACCCTATTGGCTTTAAAGATACAGACCAGTAGCATCAGACTGCTCCAATCCTAATGTCTTTAAAGTTACAGAACAAGTAATATCAGATGGTCTAAAGCTATTGGCTTTAAAGGTACAGAACCAGTAGAATCAGACTGCTCCAATCCTATTGGCTTTTAAGATACAGAACCCGTACTATAAAACTTGTCCTGTCCTATTGGCTTTAAAGATACAGAACCTGTAGTTTCAGACAGCTCCAGTCCTATTGGCTTTAAAGGTACAGAACATGTAGTATCAGACTGCTCCAGTCCTATTGGATTTAAAGATACAGAACCAGTAGCTTCAGACTGCTCCAGTCCTATTGGCTTTAAAAGTACAGAACCAGTAGCATTAGACTGGTCCAGTACTATTGGCTTTGAAGATACCGAACCTGTAGTATCACACAGCACCCGTCCTATTGGCTTTAATGATACAGAACCAGTAGTATCACACAGCTCCCATCCAATTGGCTTTAATGATACAGAACCAGTAGTATCACACAGCTCCCGTCCTATTGGCTTTAAAGATACAGTACCAGTAGCATCAGCTTTGTCCAGTCCTATTGGCTTTAAAGATACAGAACCTGTAGTATCACACTGCTCCCGTCCTATTGCCTTTAAAGATACAGAACCAGTAGCATCAGACTGGTCCAGTCTTATTGGCTTTGAAGATACAGAACCAGTAGTATCATACAGCTCCCGTCCTATTGGCTTTTAAGATACAGAACCCGTACTATAACAATTGTCCCGTCCTATTGGCTTTAAAGATACAGAACCTGTAGTTTCAGACTGCTCCAGTCCTATTGGCTTTAAAGGTACAGAACATGTAGTATCAGACTGCTCCAGTCCTATTGGATTTAAAGATACCGAACCAGTAGTATCAGACTGCTCCAGTCCTATTGGCTGTAAAGATAAAAAACCAGTAGCTTCAGAATGCTCCTGTACTATTGACTTTAAAAGAAAAGAACCAGTAGCTTCAGACTGCTCCAGTCCTATTGGCTATAAATATCCAGAACCAGTAGTATCGGACTGCTCCCGTCCTATTGGTTTTAAAGATACAGAACCAGTAGCATCAGACTGCTCCCGTCCTGTTGGCTTTAAAGACACAGAACCAGTAGTATCACACTGCTCCTGTTTTATTGGCTTTAAAGATACAGAAGCAGTAGAATCACACAGCTCCCGTCATATTGGGTTTAATGATACAGAACCAGTAGTATCACACAGCTCCCATTCTATTGGCTTTAATGATACAGAACCATTAGAATCACATAGCTCCCGTCATATTGGCTTTAATGATACAGAACCAGTAGTATGACACAGCTCCCGTCCTATTCGCTTTAAAGATACAGTACCAGTAGCATCAGCCTTGACCAGTCCTATTGGCTCTGAAGATACCGAACCAGTAGTATCACATATCTCCCGTCTTATTGGCATTAATGATACAGAACCAGTAGTATCGCACAGCTCGCTTCCTATTGGCTTTAATGATACAGAACCAGTAGTATCACACAGCCCCCGTCATATTGGATTTAATGATACAGAACCAGTAGTATCACACAGCTCCAGTCCTATTGGCTTTAAAGATACAGTACCAGTTGCATCAGCCTTGTCCAGTCCTATTGGCTTTAAAGATACAGAACCTGTAGTATCACACTGTCCCGTTCTATTGGCTTTAAAGATACAGAACCAGTAGTATCAGACTGCTCCAGTCCTCTTTGCTTTAATGATACAGACCTGTTGTATCAGTCTGCTCCAGTGCTATTAGCTTTAAAGATACAGACCAGTAGCATCAGACCGCTCCAATCCTAATGGCTTTAAAGTTACAGAACAAGTAGTATCAGACTGCTCTAAAGCTTGGCTTTAAAGGTACAGAACCAGTAGTATCTGACTGCTCCAGTCCTATTGGCTTTAAAGGTACAGAACATGTAGTATCAGACTGGTCCAGTCCTATTGGCTTTAAAGGTACAGAACCAGTAGTATCAGACTGCTCAATTCCTATTGGCATTAAAGATACAGAACCAGTAGTATCAGTCTGCTCCAGTCCTATTGGCTTTAAAGATACAGAACCAGTAGCTTCAGACTGCTCCAGTCCTATTGGCTTTAAAGGTACAGAACCAGTAGCTTCAAACTGCTCCAGTCCTATTGGCTTTAAAGATACAGAACCAGTAGCTTCAGACTGGTGCATTCCTATTGGCTTTAAAGATACAGACCAGTAGCATCAGACTGCTCAAGTCCTATTGGCTTTAAAGATACAGAACCAGTAGTATCAGTCTGCTCCAGTCCTATTGGCTTTAAAGATACAGAACCAGTAGCTTCAGACTGCTCCAGTCCTATTGGCTTTAAATGTACAGAACCTGTAGCTTCAAACTGCTCCAGTCCTATTGGCTTTAAAGATACAGAACCAGTAGCTTCAGACTGGTGCATTCCTATTGGCTTTGAAGGTACAGAACCAGTAGAATCAGACTGCTCCAGTCCTATTGGCTTTTAAGATACAGAACCCGTACTATTACACTTGTCCCGTCCTATTGGCTTTAAAGATACAGACCATTAGTATCAGACAGCTCAAGTCCTATTGGCTTTCAAGATACAGAACCTGTAGTTTCAGACTGCTCCAGTCCTATTGGCTTTAAAGGCACAGAACATGTAGTATCAGACTGGTCCAGTCCTATTGGATTTAAAGGTATCGAACCAGTAGTATCATACTGCTCCTGTCCTATTGGCTTTAAATGTACAGAACCAGTAACTTCAGAGTGCTCCAGTCCTATTGGCTTTAAAGGTACAGAACCAGTACCTTCAGACTCCTCCAGTCCTATTGGCTTTAAAGGAACAGAACCAGTAGCTTCAGACTGCTCCAGTCCTATTGGCTTTAAATATCCAGAACCAGTAGTATCAGACTACTCCAGTCCTATTGGGTTTAATGGTACAGAACCAGTAGCTTCAGACTGCTCCAGTCCTATTGGCTTTAAAGGAACAGAATCAGTAACTTCAGACTGCTCCAGTCCTATTGGCTTTAAAGATACAGAACCAGTAGTATCAGTCTGCTCCAGTCCTATTGGCTTTAAAGATACAGAACCAGTAGCTTCAGACTGCTCCAGTCCTATTGGCTTTAAAGATACAGAACCAGCAGCTTCAGACTGCTCCAGTCCTATTGTCTTTAAAGATACAGAACCAGTAGTATCAGACTACTACATGCCTATTGGCTTTAAAGGTACAGAACCAGTAGCTTCAAACTGCTCCAGTCCTATTGGCTTTAAAGATACAGAACCAGTAGCTTCAGACTGGTCCAGTCCTATTGGCTTTAAAGATACAGAGAGTAGCATCAGACTGCTCCAATCCTAATGGCTTTAAAGGTACAGAACTAGTAACTTCAGACTGCTCCAGTCCTATTGGCTTTAAAGGTAAAGAACCAGTAGCTTCAGACTGCTCCAGTCCTATTGGCTTTAATGGTACAGAACCAGTAACATCAGACTGCTCCAGTCCTATTGCCTTTAAAGGAACAGAACTAGTAGCTTCAGACTGCTCCAGTCCTATTGGCTTTAAATATCCAGAACCAGTAGTATCAGATGCTCCCGTCCTATTGGCTTTAAAGATACAGAACCAGTAGTATCAGACTGCTCTAGTCTTATTGGCTTTCAAGGCACAGAACCAATAATATCAGACTGCGCCATGGATATTGGCTTTTAAGATACAGAACCAGTAGTATCACATAGGTCCCGTCCTATTGGCTTTAATGATACAGAATCTGTAGCATCACACAGCTCCCATCCTATTGGCTTTAAAGATAAAGAACCAGTAGTATCACACTGCTCAAGTCCTATTGGCTTCAAAGATACAGAACCAGTAGTATCAGTCTACTCCAGTCCTATTGGCTTTGAAGATACAGAACCAGTAGTATCATACAGCTACCATCCAATTGGCTTTAATGATACAGAATCAGTAGTATCAGACTGCTCCAGTCCTATTGGTTTTAAAGATACAGAACAACTAGTATCATACTGCACCCGTACTATTGCTTTTAAGATACAGAAACAGTAGTATCAGACTTCTCCAGTCCTATTGGCTTTAAAAAGACAGAACCAGTAGCTTCAGACTGCTCCATTCCTATAGGCTTTAAAGATACAGAACCTGTAGTATCACACTGCTCCCGTCCTATTGCCTTTAAAGATACAGAACCAGTAGCATCGGACTGGTCCAGTCTTATTGGCTTTGAAGATACAGAACCAGTAGTATCATACAGCTCCCGTCCTATTGGCTTTTATGATACAGAACCTGTAGTATCAGACTGCTCCAGTCCTATTGGTTTTAAACATACTGAACAAGTAGTATCACACTCCTCCCGTACTATTGCTTATAAGATACAGAAACAGTAGTATCAGACTTCTCCAGTCCTATTGGCTTTAAAGAGACAGAACAGTAGCTTCAGACTGCTCCATTGCTATAGGCTTTAAAGATACAGAACCATTAGCTTCAGAATGCTCCAGTCCTATTGGCTTTAAAGATACAGAACCAGTAGCTTCAGACTGCTCCAGTCCTATTGGCTTTAAAGGTACAGAATCAGTAGCTTCAAACTGCTCCAGTCATATTGGCTTTAATTATACAGAACCAGTATCTTCAGACTGGTCCAGTCCTATTGGCTTTAAAGATACAGACCAGTAGCATCAGACTGCTCCAATCCTAATGGCTTTAAAGTTACAGAACAAGTACTATCAGATGGTCTAAAGCTATAGGCTTTAAAGGTACAGAACCAGTAGTATCAGACTGCTCCTGTCCTATTGGCTTTTAAGATACAGAACCCGTACTATAACAATTGTCCCGTCCTATTGGCTTTAAAGATACAGAACCTGTAGTTTCAGACTGCTCCAGTCCTATTGGCTTTAAAGGTACAGAACATGTAGTATCAGACTGCTCCAGTCCTATTGGATTTAAAGATACCGAACCAGTAGTATCAGACTGCTCCAGTCCTATTGGCTGTAAAGATACAAAACCAGTAGCTTCAGAATGCTCCTGTACTATTGACTTTAAAAGAAAAGAACCAGTAGCTTCAGACTGCTCCAGTCCTATTGGCTATAAATATCCAGAACCAGTAGTATCGGACTGCTCCCGTCCTATTGGTTTTAAAGATACAGAACCAGTAGCATCAGACTGCTCCCGTCCTGTTGGCTTTAAAGACACAGAACCAGTAGTATCACACTGCTCCTGTTTTATTGGCTTTAAAGATACAGAAGCAGTAGAATCACACAGCTCCCGTCATATTGGGTTTAATGATACAGAACCAGTAGTATCACACAGCTCCCATTCTATTGGCTTTAATGATACAGAACCATTAGAATCACACAGCTCCCGTCATATTGCCTTTAATGATACAGAACCAGTAGTATGACACAGCTCCCGTCCTATTCGCTTTAAAGATAAAGTACCAGTAGCATCAGCCTTGACCAGTCCTATTGGCTCTGAAGATACCGAACCAGTAGTATCACATATCTCCCGTCCTATTGGCATTAATGATACAGAACCAGTAGTATCGCACAGCTCGCTTCCTATTGGCTTTAATGATACAGAACCAGTAGTATCACACAGCCCCCGTCATAATGGATTTAATGATACAGAACCAGTAGTATCACACAGCTCCAGTCCTATTGGCTTTAAAGATACAGTACCAGTTGCATCAGCCTTGTCCAGTCCTATTGGCTTTAAAGATACAGAACCTGTAGTATCACACTGTCCCGTTCTATTGGCTTTAAAGATACAGAACCAGTAGTATCAGACTGCTCCAGTCCTATTTGCTTTAATGATACAGACCTGTTGTATCAGTCTGCTCCAGTGCTATTAGCTTTAAAGATACAGACCAGTAGCATCAGACCGCTCCAATCCTAATGGCTTTAAAGTTACAGAACAAGTAGTATCAGACTGCTCTAAAGCTTGGCTTTAAAGGTACAGAACCAGTAGTATCTGACTGCTCCAGTCCTATTGGCTTTAAAGGTACAGAACATGTAGTATCAGACTGGTCCATTCCTATTGGCTTTAAAGGTACAGAACCAGTAGTATCAGACTGCTCAATTCCTATTGGCTTTATAGATACAGAACCAGTAGTATCAGTCTGCTCCTGTCCTATTGGCTTTAAAGATACAGAACCAGTAGCTTCAGACTGCTCCAGTCCTATTGGCTTTAAAGGTACAGAACCAGTAGCTTCAAACTGCTCCAGTCCTATTGGCTTTAAAGATACAGAACCAGTAGCTTCAGACTGGTGCATTCCTATTGGCTTTAAAGATACAGACCAGTAGCATCAGACTGCTCAATTCCTATTGGCTTTAAAGGTGCAGAACCAGTAGTATCAGTCTGCTCCAGTCCTATTGGCTTTAAAGATACAGAACCAGTAGTATCAGACTACTACATGCCTATTGGCTTTAATGGTACAGTACCAGTAATATCAGACTGCTCCAGTCCTATTGCCTTTAAAGGAACAGAACTAGTAGCTTCAGACTGCTCCAGTCCTATTGGCTTTAAATATCCAGAACCAGTAGTATCAGATGCTCCCGTCCTATTGGCTTTAAAGATACAGAACCAGTAGTATCAGACTGCTCTAGTCCTATTGGCTTTCAAGGCACAGAACCAATAATATCAGACTGCGCCATGGATATTGGCTTTTAAGATACAGAACCAGTAGTATCACATCGGTCCCGTCCTATTGGCTTTAATGATACAGAATCTGTAGCATCACACAGCTCCCATCCTATTGGCTTTAAAGATAAAGAACCAGTAGTATCACACTGCTCAAGTCCTATTGGCTTCAAAGATACAGAACCAGTAGTATCAGTCTACTCCAGTCCTATTGGCTTTGAAGATACAGAACCAGTAGTATCATACAGCTACCATCCTATTGGCTTTAATGATACAGAATCAGTAGTATCAGACTGCTCCAGTCCTATTGGTTTTAAAGATACAGAACAACTAGTATCATACTGCACCCGTACTATTGCTTTTAAGATACAGAAACAGTAGTATCAGACTTCTCCAGTCCTATTGGCTTTAAAAAGACAGAACCAGTAGCTTCAGACTGCTCCATTCCTATAGGCTTTAAAGATACAGAACCTGTAGTATCACACTGCTCCCGTCCTATTGCCTTTAAAGATACAGAACCAGTAGCATCGGACTGGTCCAGTCTTATTGGCTTTGAAGATACAGAACCAGTAGTATCATACAGCTCCCGTCCTATTGGCTTTTATGATACAGAACCTGTAGTATCAGACTGCTCCAGTCCTATTGGTTTTAAACATACTGAACAAGTAGTATCACACTCCTCCCGTACTATTGCTTATAAGATACAGAAACAGTAGTATCAGACTTCTCCAGTCCTATTGGCTTTAAAGAGACAGAACAGTAGCTTCAGTCTGCTCCATTGCTATAGGCTTTAAAGATACAGAACCATTAGCTTCAGAATGCTCCAGTCCTATTGGCTTTAAAGATACAGAACCATTAGCTTCAGACTGCTCCAGTCCTATTGGCTTTAAAGGTACAGAATCAGTAGCTTCAAACTGCTCCAGTCATATTGGCTTTAATTATACAGAACCAGTATCTTCAGACTGGTCCAGTCCTATTGGCTTTAAAGATACAGACCAGTAGCATCAGACTGCTCCAATCCTAATGGCTTTAAAGTTACAGAACAAGTACTATCAGATGGTCTAAAGCTATAGGCTTTAAAGGTACAGAACCAGTAGTATCAGACTGCTCCTGTCCTATTGGCTTTTAAGATACAGAACCCGTACTATAACAATTGTCCCGTCCTATTGGCTTTAAAGATACAGAACCTGTAGTTTCAGACTGCTCCAGTCCTATTGGCTTTAAAGGTACAGAACATGTAGTATCAGACTGCTCCAGTCCTATTGGATTTAAAGATACCGAACCAGTAGTATCAGACTGCTCCAGTCCTATTGGCTGTAAAGATACAAAACCAGTAGCTTCAGAATGCTCCTGTACTATTGACTTTAAAAGAAAAGAACCAGTAGCTTCAGACTGCTCCAGTCCTATTGGCTATAAATATCCAGAACCAGTAGTATCGGACTGCTCCCGTCCTATTGGTTTTAAAGATACAGAACCAGTAGCATCAGACTGCTCCCGTCCTGTTGGCTTTAAAGACACAGAACCAGTAGTATCACACTGCTCCTGTTTTATTGGCTTTAAAGATACAGAAGCAGTAGAATCACACAGCTCCCGTCATATTGGGTTTAATGATACAGAACCAGTAGTATCACACAGCTCCCATTCTATTGGCTTTAATGATACAGAACCATTAGAATCACACAGCTCCCGTCATATTGGCTTTAATGATACAGAACCAGTAGTATGACACAGCTCCCGTCCTATTCGCTTTAAAGATACAGTACCAGTAGCATCAGCCTTGACCAGTCCTATTGGCTCTGAAGATACCGAACCAGTAGTATCACATATCTCCCGTCCTATTGGCATTAATGATACAGAACCAGTAGTATCGCACAGCTCGCTTCCTATTGGCTTTAATGATACAGAACCAGTAGTATCACACAGCCCCCGTCATAATGGATTTAATGATACAGAACCAGTAGTATCACACAGCTCCAGTCCTATTGGCTTTAAAGATACAGTACCAGTTGCATCAGCCTTGTCCAGTCCTATTGGCTTTAAAGATACAGAACCTGTAGTATCACACTGTCCCGTTCTATTGGCTTTAAAGATACAGAACCAGTAGTATCAGACTGCTCCAGTCCTATTTGCTTTAATGATACAGACCTGTTGTATCAGTCTGCTCCAGTGCTATTAGCTTTAAAGATACAGACCAGTAGCATCAGACCGCTCCAATCCTAATGGCTTTAAAGTTACAGAACAAGTAGTATCAGACTGCTCTAAACCTTGGCTTTAAAGGTACAGAACCAGTAGTATCTGACTGCTCCAGTCCTATTGGCTTTAAAGGTACAGAACATGTAGTATCAGACTGGTCCAGTCCTATTGGCTTTAAAGGTACAGAACCAGTAGTATCAGACTGCTCAATTCCTATTGGCTTTAAAGATACAGAACCAGTAGTATCAGTCTGCTCCAGTCCTATTGGCTTTAAAGATACAGAACCAGTAGCTTCAGACTGCTCCAGTCCTATTGGCTTTAAAGGTACAGAACCAGTAGCTTCAAACTGCTCCAGTGCTATTGGCTTTAAAGGTACAGAACCTGTAGTATCAGACTGCTCAAGTCCTATTGGCTTTAAAGATACAGAACCAGTAGTATCAGTCTGCTCCAGTCCTATTGGCTTTAAAGATACAGAACCAGTAGCTTCAGACTGCTCCAGTCCTATTGGCTTTAAATGTACAGAACCTGTAGCTTCAAACTGCTCCAGTCCTATTGGCTTTAAAGATACAGAACCAGGAGCTTCAGACTGGTGCATTCCTATTGGCTTTAAAGGTACAGAACCAGTAGAATCAGACTGCTCCAGTCCTATTGGCTTTTAAGATACAGAACCCGTACTATAACACTTGTCCCGTCCTATTGGCTTTAAAGATACAGACCAGTAGTATCAGACAGCTCAAGTCCTATTGGCTTTCAAAATACAGAACCTGTAGTTTCAGACTGCTCCAGTCCTATTGGCTTTAAAGGCACAGAACATGTAGTATCAGACTGGTCCAGTCCTATTGGATTTAAAGGTATCGAACCAGTAGTATCATACTGCTCCTGTCCTATTGGCTTTAAATATACAGAACCAGTAACTTCAGACTACTCCAGTCCTATTGGCTTTACAGGTACAGAATCAGTACCTTCAGACTCCTCCAGTCCTATTGGCTTTAAAGGAACAGAACCAGTAGCTTCAGACTGCTCCAGTCCTATTGGCTTTAAATATCCAGAACCAGTAGTATCAGACTACTCCAGTCCTATTGGGTTTAATGGTACAGAACCAGTAGCTTCAGACTGCTCCAGTCCTATTGGCTTTAAAGGAACAGAATCAGTAGCTTCAGACTGCTCCAGTGCTATTGGCTTTAAAGATACAGAACCAGTAGTATCAGTCTGCTCCAGTCCTATTGGCTTTAAAGATACAGAACCAGTAGCTTCAGACTGCTCCAGTCCTATTGACTTTAAAGATACAGAACCAGTAGTATCAGACTACTACGTGCCTTTTGGCTTTAAAGTTACAGAACCAGTAGCTTCAAACTGCTCCAGTCCTATTGGCTTTAAAGATACAGAACCAGTAGCTTCAGACTGGTCCAGTCCTTTTGGCTTTAAAGATACAGACTGTAGCATCAGACTGCTCCAATCCTAATGGCTTTAAAGGTACAGAAGCAGTAACTTCAGACTGCTCCAGTCCTATTGGCTTTAAAGTTAATGAACCAGTAGCTTCAGACTGCTCCAGTCCTATTGGCTTTAATGGTACAGAACCAGTAACTTCAGACTGCTCCAGTCCTATTGGCTTTAAAGGTACAGAACCAGTAGCTTCAGACTCCTCCTGTCCTATTGCCTTTAAAGGAACAGAACTAGTAGCTTCAGCCTGCTCCAGTCCTATTGGCTTTAAATATCCAGAACCAGTAGTATCAGACTGCTCCCGTCCTATTGGCTTTAAAGATACAGAACCAGTAGTATCAGACTGCTCTAGTCCTATTGGCTTTCAAGGCACAGAACCAAAAATATCAGACTGCGCCATGGCTATTGGCTTTTAAGATACAGAACCAGTAGTGTCACATAGCTCCCGTCCTATTGGCTTTAATGATACAGAATCTGTAGCATCACACAGCTCCCATCATATTGGCTTTAAAGATAAAGAACCAGTAGTATCAGTCTGCTCCAGTCCTATTGGCTTTAAAGATACAGAACCAGTAGCTTCAGACTGCTCCAGTCCTATTGGCTTTAAAGATACAGAACCAGTAGTATCAGTCTGCTCCAGTCCTATTGGCTTTAAAGATACAGAACCAGTAGCTTCAGACTGCTCCAGTCCTATTGGCTTTAAAGATACAGAACCAGTAGTATCAGACTACTACATGCCTATTGGCTTTAAAGGTACAGAACCAGTAGCTTCAAACTGCTCCAGTCCTATTGGCTTTAAAGATACAGAACCAGTAGCTTCAGACTGCTCCAGTCCTATTGGCTTTCAATATCCAGAACCAGTAGTATCAGACTACTCCAGTCCTATTGGGTTTAATGGTACAGAACCAGTAACTTCAGACAGATCCAGTCCTATTGGCTTTAAAGGAACAGAATCAGTAGCTTCAGACTGCTCCAGTCCTATTGGCTTTAAAGATACAGAACCAGTAGTATCAGACTACTACATGCCTATTGGCTTTAAAGGTACAGAACCAGTAGCTTCAAACTGCTCCAGTCCTATTGGCTTTAAAGATACAGAACCAGTAGCTTCAGACTGGTCCAGTCCTATTGGCTTTAAAGATACAGACAGTAGCATCAGACTGCTCCAATCCTAATGGCTTTAAAGGTACAGAACTAGTAACTTCAGACTGCTCCAGTCCTATTGGCTTTAAAGGTAAAGAACCAGTAGCTTCAGACTGCTCCAGTCCTATTGGCTTTAATGGTACAGAACCAGTAACATCAGACTGCTCCAGTCCTATTGCCTTTAAAGGAACAGAACTAGTAGCTTCAGACTGCTCCAGTCCTATTGGCTTTAAATATCCAGAACCAGTAGTATCAGATGCTCCCGTCCTATTGGCGTTAAAGATACAGAACCAGTAGTATCAGACTGCTCTAGTCCTATTGGCTTTCAAGGCACAGAACCAATAATATCAGACTGCGCCATGGATATTGGCTTTTAAGATACAGAACCAGTAGTATCACATAGGTCCCGTCCTATTGGCTTTAATGATACAGAATCTGTAGCATCACACAGCTCCCATCCTATTGGCTTTAAAGATAAAGAACCAGTAGTATCACACTGCTCAAGTCCTATTGGCTTCAAAGATACAGAACCAGTAGTATCAGTCTACTCCAGTCCTATTGGCTTTGAAGATACAGAACCAGTAGTATCATACAGCTACCATCCTATTGGCTTTAATGATACAGAATCAGTAGTATCAGACTGCTCCAGTCCTATTGGTTTTAAAGATACAGAACAACTAGTATCATACTGCACCCGTACTATTGCTTTTAAGATACAGAAACAGTAGTATCAGACTTCTCCAGTCCTATTGGCTTTAAAAAGACAGAACCAGTAGCTTCAGACTGCTCCATTCCTATAGGCTTTAAAGATACAGAACCATTAGCTTCAGAATGCTCCAGTCCTATTGGCTTTAAAGATACAGAACCAGTAGTATCAGACTACTCCAGTCCTATTGGCTTTAATGGTACAGAACAAGTAGCTTCAGACTGCTCCAGACCTATTGGCTTTAAAGGAACAGAATCAGTAGCTTCAGACTGCTCCAGTCCTATTGGATTTAAAGATACAGAACCAGTAGCTTAAGACTGCTCCAGTCCTATTGGCTTTAAAGGTACAGAATCAGTAGCTTCAAACTGCTCCAGTCATATTGGCTTTAATGATACAGAACCAGTAGCTTCAAACTGGTCCAACCCTATTGGCTTTAAAGATACAGACCAGTAGCATCAGACTGCTCCAATCCTAATGTCTTTAAAGTTACAGAACAAGTAATATCAGATGGTCTAAAGCTATTGGCTTTAAAGATACAGAACCAGTAGAATCAGACTGCTCCAGTCCTATTGGCTTTTAAGATACAGAACCCGTACTATAACATTTGTCCTGTCCTATTGGCTTTAAAGATACAGAACCTGTAGTTTCAGACTGCTCCAGTCCTATTGGCTTTAAAGGTACAGAACATGTAGTATCAGACTGCTCCAGTCCTATTGGATTTAAAGATACAGAACCAGTAGCTTCAGACTGCTCCAGTCCTATTGGCTTTAAAAGTACAGAACCAGTAGCATTAGACTGGTCCAGTACTATTGGCTTTGAAGATACCGAACCTGTAGTATCACACAGCACCCGTCCTATTGGCTTTAATGATACAGAACCAGTAGTATCACACAGCTCCCATCCAATTGGCTTTAATGATACAGAACCAGTAGTATCACACAGCTCCCGTCCTATTGGCTTTAAAGATACAGTACCAGTAGCATCAGCTTTGTCCAGTCCTATTGGCTTTAAAGATACAGAACCTGTAGTATCAGACTGCTCCAGTCCTATTGGTTTTAAACATACTGAACAAGTAGTATCACACTCCTCCCGTACTATTGCTTATAAGATACAGAAACAGTAGTATCAGACTTCTCCAGTCCTATTGGCTTTAAAGAGACAGAACAGTAGCTTCAGACTGCTCCATTGCTATAGGCTTTAAAGATACAGAACCATTAGCTTCAGAATGCTCCAGTCCTATTGGCTTTAAAGATACAGAACCAGTAGCTTCAGACTGCTCCAGTCCTATTGGCTTTAAAGGTACAGAATCAGTAGCTTCAAACTGCTCCAGTCATATTGGCTTTAATTATACAGAACCAGTAGCTTCAGACTGGTCCAGTCCTATTGGCTTTAAAGATACAGACCAGTAGCATCAGACTGCTCCAATCCTAATGGCTTTAAAGTTACAGAACAAGTACTATCAGATGGTCTAAAGCTATAGGCTTTAAAGGTACAGAACCAGTAGTATCAGACTGCTCCTGTCCTATTGGCTTTTAAGATACAGAACCCGTACTATAACAATTGTCCCATCCTATTGGCTTTAAAGATACAGAACCTGTAGTTTCAGGCTCCAGTCCTATTGGCTTTAAAGGTACAGAACATGTAGTATCAGACTGCTCCAGTCCTATTGGATTTAAAGATACCGAACCAGTAGTATCAGACTGCTCCAGTCCTATTGGCTGTAATGATACAAAACCAGTAGCTTCAGAATGCTCCTGTACTATTGACTTTAAAAGAAAAGAACCAGTAGCTTCAGACTGCTCCAGTCCTATTGGCTATAAATATCCAGAAGCAGTAGTATCGGACTGCTCCCGTCCTATTGACTTTAAAGATACAGAACCAGTAGCATCAGACTGCTCCCGTCCTGTTGGCTTTAAAGACACAGAACCAGTAGTATCACACTGCTCCTGTTTTATTGGCTTTAAAGATACAGAAGCAGTAGAATCACACAGCTCCCGTCATATTGGGTTTAATGATACAGAACCAGTAGTATCACACAGCTCCCATTCTATTGGCTTTAATGATACAGAACCATTAGAATCACACAGCTCCCATCATATTGGCTTTAATGATACAGAACCAGTAGTATGACACAGCTCCCGTCCTATTCGCTTTAAAGATACAGTACCAGTAGCATCAGCCTTGACCAGTCCTATTGGCTCTGAAGATACCGAACCAGTAGTATCACATATCTCCCGTCCTATTGGCATTAATGATACAGAACCAGTAGTATCGCACAGCTCGCTTCCTATTGGCTTTAATGATACAGAACCAGTAGTATCACACAGCCCCCGTCATATTGGATTTAATGATACAGAACCAGTAGTATCACACAGCTCCAGTCCTATTGGCTTTAAAGATACAGTACCAGTTGCATCAGCCTTGTCCCGTTCTATTGGCTTTAAAGATACAGAACCAGTAGTATCAGACTGCTCCAGTCCTATTTGCTTTAATGATACAGACCTGTTGTATCAGTCTGCTCCAGTGCTATTAGCTTGAAAGATACAGACCAGTAGCATCAGACCGCTCCAATCCTAATGGCTTTAAAGTTACAGAAACAGTAGTATCAGACTTCTCCAGTCCTATTGGCTTTAAAAAGACAGAACCAGTAGCTTCAGACTGCTCCATTCCTATAGGCTTTAAAGATACAGAACCATTAGCTTCAGAATGCTCCAGTCCTATTGGCTTTAAAGATACAGAACCAGTAGTATCAGACTACTCCAGTCCTATTGGCTTTAATGGTACAGAACAAGTAGCTTCAGACTGCTCCAGACCTATTGGCTTTAAAGGAACAGAATCAGTAGCTTCAGACTGCTCCAGTCCTATTGGATTTAAAGATACAGAACCAGTAGCTTAAGACTGCTCCAGTCCTATTGGCTTTAAAGGTACAGAATCAGTAGCTTCAAACTGCTCCAGTCATATTGGCTTTAATGATACAGAACCAGTAGCTTCAAACTGGTCCAACCCTATTGGCTTTAAAGATACAGACCAGTAGCATCAGACTGCTCCAATCCTAATGTCTTTAAAGTTACAGAACAAGTAATATCAGATGGTCTAAAGCTATTGGCTTTAAAGGTACAGAACCAGTAGAATCAGAATGCTCCAGTCCTATTGGCTTTTAAGATACAGAACCCGTACTATAACACTTGTCCTGTCCTATTGGCTTTAAAGATACAGAACCAGTAGCTTCAGACTGCTCCAGTCCTATTGGCTTTAAAGGTACAGAATCAGTAGCTTCAAACTGCTCCAGTCATATTGGCTTTAATTATACAGAACCAGTAGCTTCAGACTGGTCCAGTCCTATTGGCTTTAAAGATACAGACCAGTAGCATCAGACTGCTCCAATCCTAATGGCTTTAAAGTTACAGAACAAGTACTATCAGATGGTCTAAATCTATAGGCTTTAAAGGTACAGAACCAGTAGTATCAGACTGCTCCTGTCCTATTGGCTTTTAAGATACAGAACCCGTACTATAACAATTGTCCCATCCTATTGGCTTTAAAGATACAGAACCTGTAGTTTCAGTCTGCTCCAGTCCTATTGGCTTTAAAGGTACAGAACATGTAGTATCAGACTGCTCCAGTCCTATTGGATTTAAAGATACCGAACCAGTAGTATCAGACTGCTCCAGTCCTATTGGCTGTAAAGATACAAAACCAGTAGCTTCAGAATGCTCCTGTACTATTGACTTTAAAAGAAAAGAACCAGTAGCTTCAGACTGCTCCAGTCCTATTGGCTATAAATATCCAGAAGCAGTAGTATCGGACTGCTCCCGTCCTATTGACTTTAAAGATACAGAACCAGTAGCATCAGACTGCTCCCGTCCTGTTGGCTTTAAAGACACAGAACCAGTAGTATCACACTGCTCCTGTTTTATTGGCTTTAAAGATACAGAAGCAGTAGAATCACACAGCTCCCGTCATATTGGGTTTAATGATACAGAACCAGTAGTATCACACAGCTCCCATTCTATTGGCTTTAATGATACAGAACCATTAGAATCACACAGCTCCCGTCATATTGGCTTTAATGATACAGAACCAGTAGTATGACACAGCTCCCGTCCTATTCGCTTTAAAGATACAGTACCAGTAGCATCAGCCTTGACCAGTCCTATTGGCTCTGAAGATACCGAACCAGTAGTATCACATATCTCCCGTCCTATTGGCATTAATGATACAGAACCAGTAGTATCGCACAGCTCGCTTCCTATTGGCTTTAATGATACAGAACCAGTAGTATCACACAGCCCCCGTCATATTGGATTTAATGATACAGAACCAGTAGTATCACACAGCTCCAGTCCTATTGGCTTTAAAGATACAGTACCAGTTGCATCAGCCTTGTCCAGTCCTATTGGCTTTAAAGATACAGAACCTGTAGTATCACACTGTCCCGTTCTATTGGCTTTAAAGATACAGAACCAGTAGTATCAGACTGCTCCAGTCCTATTTGCTTTAATGATACAGACCTGTTGTATCAGTCTGCTCCAGTGCTATTAGCTTTAAAGATACAGACCAGTAGCATCAGACCGCTCCAATCCTAATGGCTTTAAAGTTACAGAAACAGTAGTATCAGACTTCTCCAGTCCTATTGGCTTTAAAGAGACAGAACAGTAGCTTCAGACTGCTCCATTGCTATAGGCTTTAAAGATACAGAACCATTAGCTTCAGAATGCTCCAGTCCTATTGGCTTTAAAGATACAGAACCAGTAGCTTCAGACTGCTCCAGTCCTATTGGCTTTAATGGTACAGAACAAGTAGCTTCAGACTGCTCCAGACCTATTGGCTTTAAAGGAACAGAATCAGTAGCTTCAGACTGCTCCAGTCCTATTTGATTTAAAGATACAGAACCAGTAGCTTAAGACTGCTCCAGTCCTATTGGCTTTAAAGGTACAGAATCAGTAGCTTCAAACTGCTCCAGTCATATTGGCTTTAATGATACAGAACCAGTAGCTTCAAACTGGTCCAACCCTATTGGCTTTAAAGATACAGACCAGTAGCATCAGACTGCTCCAATCCTCATGTCTTTAAAGTTACAGAACAAGTAATATCAGATGGTCTAAAGCTATTGGCTTTAAAGGTACAGAACCAGTAGAATCAGACTGCTCCAGTCCTATTGGCTTTTAAGATACAGAACCCGTACTATAACACTTGTCCTGTCCTATTGGCTTTAAAGATACAGAACCTGTAGTTTCAGACTGCTCCAGTCCTATTGGCTTTAAAGGTACAGAACATGTAGTATCAGACTGCTCCAGTCCTATTGGATTTAAAGATACAGAACCAGTAGCTTCAGACTGCTCCAGTCCTATTGGCTTTAAAAGTACAGAACCAGTAGCATTAGACTGGTCCAGTACTATTGGCTTTGAAGATACCGAACCTGTAGTATCACACAGCACCCGTCCTATTGGCTTTAATGATACAGAACCAGTAGTATCACACAGCTCCCATCCTATTGGCTTTAATGATACAGAACCAGTAGTATCACACAGCTCCCGTCCTATTGGCTTTAAAGATACAGTACCAGTAGCATCAGCTTTGTCCAGTCCTATTGGCTTTAAAGATACAGAACCTGTAGTATCACTCTGCTCCCGTCCTATTGACTTTAAAGATACAGAAGCAGTAGCATCAGACTGGTCCAGTCTTATTGGCTTTGAAGATACAGAACCAGTAGTATCATACAGCTCCCGTCCTATTGGCTTTTATGATACAGAACCTGTAGTATCAGACTGCTCCAGTCCTATTGGTTTTAAACATACTGAACAAGTAGTATCACACTCCTCCCGTACTATTGCTTATAAGATACAGAAACAGTAGTATCAGACTTCTCCAGTCCTATTGGCTTTAAAGAGACAGAACAGTAGCTTCAGACTGCTCCATTGCTATAGGCTTTAAAGATACAGAACCATTAGCTTCAGAATGCTCCAGTCCTATTGGCTTTAAAGATACAGAACCAGTAGCTTCAGACTGCTCCAGTCCTATTGGCTTTAAAGGTAAAGAACCAGTAGCTTCAGACTGCTCCAGTCCTATTGGTTTTAATGGTACAGAACCAGTAACATCAGACTGCTCCAGTCCTATTGCCTTTAAAGGAACAGAACTAGTAGCTTCAGACTGCTCCAGTCCTATTGGCTTTAAATATCCAGAACCAGTAGTATCAGATGCTCCCGTCCTATTGGCGTTAAAGATACAGAACCAGTAGTATCAGACTGCTCTAGTCCTATTGGCTTTCAAGGCACAGAACCAATAATATCAGACTGCGCCATGGATATTGGCTTTTAAGATACAGAACCAGTAGTATCACATAGGTCCCGTCCTATTGGCTTTAATGATACAGAATCTGTAGCATCACACAGCTCCCATCCTATTGGCTTTAAAGATAAAGAACCAGTAGTATCACACTGCTCAAGTCCTATTGGCTTCAAAGATACAGAACCAGTAGTATCAGTCTACTCCAGTCCTATTGGCTTTGAAGATACAGAACCAGTAGTATCATACAGCTACCATCCTATTGGCTTTAATGATACAGAATCAGTAGTATCAGACTGCTCCAGTCCTATTGGTTTTAAAGATACAGAACAACTAGTATCATACTGCACCCGTACTATTGCTTTTAAGATACAGAAACAGTAGTATCAGACTTCTCCAGTCCTATTGGCTTTAAAAAGACAGAACCAGTAGCTTCAGACTGCTCCATTCCTATAGGCTTTAAAGATACAGAACCATTAGCTTCAGAATGCTCCAGTCCTATTGGCTTTAAAGATACAGAACCAGTAGTATCAGACTACTCCAGTCCTATTGGCTTTAATGGTACAGAACAAGTAGCTTCAGACTGCTCCAGGCCTATTGGCTTTAAAGGAACAGAATCAGTAGCTTCAGACTGCTCCAGTCCTATTGGATTTAAAGATACAGAACCAGTAGCTTAAGACTGCTCCAGTCCTATTGGCTTTAAAGGTACAGTATCAGTAGCTTCAAACTGCTCCAGTCATATTGGCTTTAATGATACAGAACCAGTAGCTTCAAACTGGTCCAACCCTATTGGCTTTAAAGATACAGACCAGTAGCATCAGACTGCTCCAATCCTAATGTCTTTAAAGTTACAGAACAAGTAATGTCAGATGGTCTAAAGCTATTGGCTTTAAAGGTACAGAACCAGTAGAATCAGACTGCTCCAGTCCTATTGGCTTTTAAGATACAGAACCCGTACTATAACATTTGTCCTGTCCTATTGGCTTTAAAGATACAGAACCTGTAGTTTCAGACTGCTCCAGTCCTATTGGCTTTAAAGGTACAGAACATGTAGTATCAGACTGCTCCAGTCCTATTGGATTTAAAGATACAGAACCAGTAGCTTCAGACTGCTCCAGTCCTATTGGCTTTAAAACTACAGAACCAGTAGCATTAGACTGGTCCAGTACTATTGGCTTTGAAGATACCGAACCTGTAGTATCACACAGCACCCGTCCTATTGGCTTTAATGATACAGAACCAGTAGTATCACACAGCTCCCATCCTATTGGCTTTAATGATACAGAACCAGTAGTATCACACAGCTCCCGTCCTATTGGCTTTAAAGATACAGTACCAGTAGCATCAGCTTTGTCCAGTCCTATTGGCTTTAAAGATACAGAACCTGTAGTATCAGACTGCTCCAGTCCTATTGGTTTTAAACATACTGAACAAGTAGTATCACACTCCTCCCGTACTATTGCTTATAAGATACAGAAACAGTAGTATCAGACTTCTCCAGTCCTATTGGCTTTAAAGAGACAGAACAGTAGCTTCAGACTGCTCCATTGCTATAGGCTTTAAAGATACAGAACCATTAGCTTCAGAATGCTCCAGTCCTATTGGCTTTAAAGATACAGAACCAGTAGCTTCAGACTGCTCCAGTCCTATTGGCTTTAAAGGTACAGAATCAGTAGCTTCAAACTGCTCCAGTCATATTGGCTTTAATTATACAGAACCAGTAGCTTCAGACTGGTCCAGTCCTATTGGCTTTAAAGATACAGACCAGTAGCATCAGACTGCTCCAATCCTAATGGCTTTAAAGTTACAGAACAAGTACTATCAGATGGTCTAAAGCTATAGGCTTTAAAGGTACAGAACCAGTAGTATCAGACTGCTCCTGTCCTATTGGCTTTTAAGATACAGAACCCGTACTATAACAATTGTCCCATCCTATTGGCTTTAAAGATACAGAACCTGTAGTTTCAGTCTGCTCCAGTCCTATTGGCTTTAAAGGTACAGAACATGTAGTATCAGACTGCTCCAGTCCTATTGGATTTAAAGATACCGAACCAGTAGTATCAGACTGCTCCAGTCCTATTGGCTGTAATGATACAAAACCAGTAGCTTCAGAATGCTCCTGTACTATTGACTTTAAAAGAAAAGAACCAGTAGCTTCAGACTGCTCCAGTCCTATTGGCTATAAATATCCAGAAGCAGTAGTATCGGACTGCTCCCGTCCTATTGACTTTAAAGATACAGAACCAGTAGCATCAGACTGCTCCCGTCCTGTTGGCTTTAAAGACACAGAACCAGTAGTATCACACTGCTCCTGTTTTATTGGCTTTAAAGATACAGAAGCAGTAGAATCACACAGCTCCCGTCATATTGGGTTTAATGATACAGAACCAGTAGTATCACACAGCTCCCATTCTATTGGCTTTAATGATACAGAACCATTAGAATCACACAGCTCCCATCATATTGGCTTTAATGATACAGAACCAGTAGTATGACACAGCTCCCGTCCTATTCGCTTTAAAGATACAGTACCAGTAGCATCAGCCTTGACCAGTCCTATTGGCTCTGAATGTACCGAACCAGTAGTATCACATATCTCCCGTCCTATTGGCATTAATGATACAGAACCAGTAGTATCGCACAGCTCGCTTCCTATTGGCTTTAATGATACAGAACCAGTAGTATCACACAGCCCCCGTCATATTGGATTTAATGATACAGAACCAGTAGTATCACACAGCTCCAGTCCTATTGGCTTTAAAGATACAGTACCAGTTGCATCAGCGTTGTCCCGTTCTATTGGCTTTAAAGATACAGAACCAGTAGTATCAGACTGCTCCAGTCCTATTTGCTTTAATGATACAGACCTGTTGTATCAGTCTGCTCCAGTGCTATTAGCTTTAAAGATACAGACCAGTAGCATCAGACCGCTCCAATCCTAATGGCTTTAAAGTTACAGAAACAGTAGTATCAGACTTCTCCAGTCCTATTGGCTTTAAAAAGACAGAACCAGTAGCTTCAGACTGCTCCATTCCTATAGGCTTTAAAGATACAGAACCATTAGCTTCAGAATGCTCCAGTCCTATTGGCTTTAAAGATACAGAACCAGTAGTATCAGACTACTCCAGTCCTATTGGCTTTAATGGTACAGAACAAGTAGCTTCAGACTGCTCCAGACCTATTGGCTTTAAAGGAACAGAATCAGTAGCTTCAGACTGCTCCAGTCCTATTGGATTTAAAGATACAGAACCAGTAGCTTAAGACTGCTCCAGTCCTATTGGCTTTAAAGGTACAGAATCAGTAGCTTCAAACTGCTCCAGTCATATTGGCTTTAATGATACAGAACCAGTAGCTTCAAACTGGTCCAACCCTATTGGCTTTAAAGATACAGACCAGTAGCATCAGACTGCTCCAATCCTAATGTCTTTAAAGTTACAGAACAAGTAATATCAGATGGTCTAAAGCTATTGGCTTTAAAGGTACAGAACCAGTAGAATCAGAATGCTCCAGTCCTATTGGCTTTTAAGATACAGAACCCGTACTATAACACTTGTCCTGTCCTATTGGCTTTAAAGATACAGAACCAGTAGCTTCAGACTGCTCCAGTCCTATTGGCTTTAAAGGTACAGAATCAGTAGCTTCAAACTGCTCCAGTCATATTGGCTTTAATTATACAGAACCAGTAGCTTCAGACTGGTCCAGTCCTATTGGCTTTAAAGATACAGACCAGTAGCATCAGACTGCTCCAATCCTAATGGCTTTAAAGTTACAGAACAAGTACTATCAGATGGTCTAAAGCTATAGGCTTTAAAGGTACAGAACCAGTAGTATCAGACTGCTCCTGTCCTATTGGCTTTTAAGATACAGAACCCGTACTATAACAATTGTCCCATCCTATTGGCTTTAAAGATACAGAACCTGTAGTTTCAGTCTGCTCCAGTCCTATTGGCTTTAAAGGTACAGAACATGTAGTATCAGACTGCTCCAGTCCTATTGGATTTAAAGATACCGAACCAGTAGTATCAGACTGCTCCAGTCCTATTGGCTGTAAAGATACAAAACCAGTAGCTTCAGAATGCTCCTGTACTATTGACTTTAAAAGAAAAGAACCAGTAGCTTCAGACTGCTCCAGTCCTATTGGCTATAAATATCCAGAAGCAGTAGTATCGGACTGCTCCCGTCCTATTGACTTTAAAGATACAGAACCAGTAGCATCAGACTGCTCCCGTCCTGTTGGCTTTAAAGACACAGAACCAGTAGTATCACACTGCTCCTGTTTTATTGGCTTTAAAGATACAGAAGCAGTAGAATCACACAGCTCCCGTCATATTGGGTTTAATGATACAGAACCAGTAGTATCACACAGCTCCCATTCTATTGGCTTTAATGATACAGAACCATTAGAATCACACAGCTCCCGTCATATTGGCTTTAATGATACAGAACCAGTAGTATGACACAGCTCCCGTCCTATTCGCTTTAAAGATACAGTACCAGTAGCATCAGCCTTGACCAGTCCTATTGGCTCTGAAGATACCGAACCAGTAGTATCACATATCTCCCGTCCTATTGGCATTAATGATACAGAACCAGTAGTATCGCACAGCTCGCTTCCTATTGGCTTTAATGATACAGAACCAGTAGTATCACACAGCCCCCGTCATATTGGATTTAATGATAGAGAACCAGTAGTATCACACAGCTCCAGTCCTATTGGCTTTAAAGATACAGTACCAGTTGCATCAGCCTTGTCCAGTCCTATTGGCTTTAAAGATACAGAACCTGTAGTATCACACTGTCCCGTTCTATTGGCTTTAAAGATACAGAACCAGTAGTATCAGACTGCTCCAGTCCTATTTGCTTTAATGATACAGACCTGTTGTATCAGTCTGCTCCAGTGCTATTAGCTTTAAAGATACAGACCAGTAGCATCAGACCGCTCCAATCCTAATGGCTTTAAAGTTACAGAAACAGTAGGATCAGACTTCTCCAGTCCTATTGGCTTTAAAAAGACAGAACCAGTAGCTTCAGACTGCTCCATTCCTATAGGCTTTAAAGATACAGAACCATTAGCTTCAGAATGCTCCAGTCCTATTGGCTTTAAAGATACAGAACCAGTAGTATCAGACTACTCCAGTCCTATTGGCTTTAATGGTACAGAACAAGTAGCTTCAGACTGCTCCAGACCTATTGGCTTTAAAGGAACAGAATCAGTAGCTTCAGACTGCTCCAGTCCTATTGGATTTAAAGATACAGAACCAGTAGCTTAAGACTGCTCCAGTCCTATTGGCTTTAAAGGTACAGAATCAGTAGCTTCAAACTGCTCCAGTCATATTGGCTTTAATGATACAGAACCAGTAGCTTCAAACTGGTCCAACCCTATTGGCTTTAAAGATACAGACCAGTAGCATCAGACTGCTCCAATCCTAATGTCTTTAAAGTTACAGAACAAGTAATATCAGATGGTCTAAAGCTATTGGCTTTAAAGGTACAGAACCAGTAGAATCAGACTGCTCCAGTCCTATTGGCTTTTAAGATACAGAACCCGTACTATAACACTTGTCCTGTCCTATTGGCTTTAAAGATACAGAACCTGTAGTTTCAGACTGCTCCAGTCCTATTGGCTTTAAAGGTACAGAACATGTAGTATCAGACTGCTCCAGTCCTATTGGATTTAAAGATACAGAACCAGTAGCTTCAGACTGCTCCAGTCCTATTGGCTTTAAAAGTACAGAACCAGTAGCATTAGACTGGTCCAGTACTATTGGCTTTGAAGATACCGAACCTGTAGTATCACACAGCACCCGTCCTATTGGCTTTAATGATACAGAACCAGTAGTATCACACAGCTCCCATCCTATTGGCTTTAATGATACAGAACCAGTAGTATCACACAGCTCCCGTCCTATTGGCTTTAAAGATACAGTACCAGTAGCATCAGCTTTGTCCAGTCCTATTGGCTTTAAAGATACAGAACCTGTAGTATCACTCTGCTCCCGTCCTATTGCCTTTAAAGATACAGAACCAGTAGCATCAGACTGGTCCAGTCTTATTGGCTTTGAAGATACAGAACCAGTAGTATCATACAGCTCCCGTCCTATTGGCTTTTATGATACAGAACCTGTAGTATCAGACTGGTCCAGTCCTATTGGTTTTAAACATACTGAACAAGTAGTATCACACTCCTCCCGTACTATTGCTTATAAGATACAGAAACAGTAGTATCAGACTTCTCCAGTCCTATTGGCTTTAAAGAGACAGAACAGTAGCTTCAGACTGCTCCATTCCTATAGGCTTTAAAGATACAGAACCATTAGCTTCAGAATGCTCCAGTCCTATTGGCTTTAAAGATACAGAACCAGTAGTATCGGACTACTCCAGTCCTATTGGCTTTAATGGTACAGAACAAGTAGCTTCAGACTGCTCCAGACCTATTGGCTTTAAAGGAACAGAATCAGTAGCTTCAGACTGCTCCAGTCCTATTGGATTTAAAGATACAGAACCAGTAGCTTAAGACTGCTCCAGTCCTATTGGCTTTAAAGGTACAGAATCAGTAGCTTCAAACTGCTCCAGTCATATTGGCTTTAATGATACAGAACCAGTAGCTTCAAACTGGTCCAACCCTATTGGCTTTAAAGATACAGACCAGTAGCATCAGACTGCTCCAATCCTAATGTCTTTAAAGTTACAGAACAAGTAATATCAGATGGTCTAAAGCTATTGGCTTTAAAGGTACAGAACCAGTAGAATCAGACTGCTCCAGTCCTATTGGCTTTTAAGATACAGAACCCGTACTATAACACTTGTCCTGTCCTATTGGCTTTAAAGATACAGAACCTGTAGTTTCAGACTGCTCCAGTCCTATTGGCTTTAAAGGTACAGAACATGTAGTATCAGACTGCTCCAGTCCTATTGGATTTAAAGATACAGAACCAGTAGCTTCAGACTGCTCCAGTCCTATTGGCTTTAAAAGTACAGAACCAGTAGCATTAGACTGGTCCAGTCCTATTGGCTTTGAAGATACCGAACCTGTAGTATCACACAGCACCCGTCCTATTGGCTTTAATGATACAGAACCAGTAGTATCACACAGCTCCCATCCTATTGGCTTTAATGATACAGAACCAGTAGTATCACACAGCTCCCGTCCTATTGGCTTTAAAGATACAGTACCAGTAGCATCAGCTTTGTCCAGTCCTATTGGCTTTAAAGATACAGAACCTGTAGTATCACTCTGCTCCCGTCCTATTGCCTTTAAAGATACAGAAGCAGTAGCATCAGACTGGTCCAGTCTTATTGGCTTTGAAGATACAGAACCAGTAGTATCATACAGCTCCCGTCCTATTGGCTTTTATGATACAGAACCTGTAGTATCAGACTGCTCCAGTCCTATTGGTTTTAAACATACTGAACAAGTAGTATCACACTCCTCCCGTACTATTGCTTATAAGATACAGAAACAGTAGTATCAGACTTCTCCAGTCCTATTGGCTTTAAAGAGACAGAACAGTAGCTTCAGACTGCTCCATTGCTATAGGCTTTAAAGATACAGAACCATTAGCTTCAGAATGCTCCAGTCCTATTGGCTTTAAAGATACAGAACCAGTAGCTTCAGACTGCTCCAGTCCTATTGGCTTTAAAGGTAAAGAACCAGTAGCTTCAGACTGCTCCAGTCCTATTGGCTTTAATGGTACAGAACCAGTAACATCAGACTGCTCCAGTCCTATTGCCTTTAAAGGAACAGAACTAGTAGCTTCAGACTGCTCCAGTCCTATTGGCTTTAAATATCCAGAACCAGTAGTATCAGATGCTCCCGTCCTATTGGCGTTAAAGATACAGAACCAGTAGTATCAGACTGCTCTAGTCCTATTGGCTTTCAAGGCACAGAACCAATAATATCAGACTGCGCCATGGATATTGGCTTTTAAGATACAGAACCAGTAGTATCACATAGGTCCCGTCCTATTGGCTTTAATGATACAGAATCTGTAGCATCACACAGCTCCCATCCTATTGGCTTTAAAGATAAAGAACCAGTAGTATCACACTGCTCAAGTCCTATTGGCTTCAAAGATACAGAACCAGTAGTATCAGTCTACTCCAGTCCTATTGGCTTTGAAGATACAGAACCAGTAGTATCATACAGCTACCATCCTATTGGCTTTAATGATACAGAATCAGTAGTATCAGACTGCTCCAGTCCTATTGGTTTTAAAGATACAGAACAACTAGTATCATACTGCACCCGTACTATTGCTTTTAAGATACAGAAACAGTAGTATCAGACTTCTCCAGTCCTATTGGCTTTAAAAAGACAGAACCAGTAGCTTCAGACTGCTCCATTCCTATAGGCTTTAAAGATACAGAACCATTAGCTTCAGAATGCTCCAGTCCTATTGGCTTTAAAGATACAGAACCAGTAGTATCAGACTACTCCAGTCCTATTGGCTTTAATGGTACAGAACAAGTAGCTTCAGACTGCTCCAGGCCTATTGGCTTTAAAGGAACAGAATCAGTAGCTTCAGACTGCTCCAGTCCTATTGGATTTAAAGATACAGAACCAGTAGCTTAAGACTGCTCCAGTCCTATTGGCTTTAAAGGTACAGAATCAGTAGCTTCAAACTGCTCCAGTCATATTGGCTTTAATGATACAGAACCAGTAGCTTCAAACTGGTCCAACCCTATTGGCTTTAAAGATACAGACCAGTAGCATCAGACTGCTCCAATCCTAATGTCTTTAAAGTTACAGAACAAGTAATATCAGATGGTCTAAAGCTATTGGCTTTAAAGGTACAGAACCAGTAGAATCAGACTGCTCCAGTCCTATTGGCTTTTAAGATACAGAACCCGTACTATAACATTTGTCCTGTCCTATTGGCTTTAAAGATACAGAACCTGTAGTTTCAGACTGCTCCAGTCCTATTGGCTTTAAAGGTACAGAACATGTAGTATCAGACTGCTCCAGTCCTATTGGATTTAAAGATACAGAACCAGTAGCTTCAGACTGCTCCAGTCCTATTGGCTTTAAAAGTACAGAACCAGTAGCATTAGACTGGTCCAGTACTATTGGCTTTGAAGATACCGAACCTGTAGTATCACACGGCACCCGTCCTATTGGCTTTAATGATACAGAACCAGTAGTATCACACAGCTCCCATCCTATTGGCTTTAATGATACAGAACCAGTAGTATCACACAGCTCCCGTCCTATTGGCTTTAAAGATACAGTACCAGTAGCATCAGCTTTGTCCAGTCCTATTGGCTTTAAAGATACAGAACCTGTAGTATCAGACTGCTCCAGTCCTATTGGTTTTAAACATACTGAACAAGTAGTATCACACTCCTCCCGTACTATTGCTTATAAGATACAGAAACAGTAGTATCAGACTTCTCCAGTCCTATTGGCTTTAAAGAGACAGAACAGTAGCTTCAGACTGCTCCATTGCTATAGGCTTTAAAGATACAGAACCATTAGCTTCAGAATGCTCCAGTCCTATTGGCTTTAAAGATACAGAACCAGTAGCTTCAGACTGCTCCAGTCCTATTGGCTTTAAAGGTACAGAATCAGTAGCTTCAAACTGCTCCAGTCATATTGGCTTTAATTATACAGAACCAGTAGCTTCAGACTGGTCCAGTCCTATTGGCTTTAAAGATACAGACCAGTAGCATCAGACTGCTCCAATCCTAATGGCTTTAAAGTTACAGAACAAGTACTATCAGATGGTCTAAAGCTATAGGCTTTAAAGGTACAGAACCAGTAGTATCAGACTGCTCCTGTCCTATTGGCTTTTAAGATACAGAACCCGTACTATAAAAATTGTCCCATCCTATTGGCTTTAAAGATACAGAACCTGTAGTTTCAGTCTGCTCCAGTCCTATTGGCTTTAAAGGTACAGAACATGTAGTATCAGACTGCTCCAGTCCTATTGGATTTAAAGATACCGAACCAGTAGTATCAGACTGCTCCAGTCCTATTGGCTGTAATGATACAAAACCAGTAGCTTCAGAATGCTCCTGTACTATTGACTTTAAAAGAAAAGAACCAGTAGCTTCAGACTGCTCCAGTCCTATTGGCTATAAATATCCAGAAGCAGTAGTATCGGACTGCTCCCGTCCTATTGACTTTAAAGATACAGAACCAGTAGCATCAGACTGCTCCCGTCCTGTTGGCTTTAAAGACACAGAACCAGTAGTATCACACTGCTCCTGTTTTATTGGCTTTAAAGATACAGAAGCAGTAGAATCACACAGCTCCCGTCATATTGGGTTTAATGATACAGAACCAGTAGTATCACACAGCTCCCATTCTATTGGCTTTAATGATACAGAACCATTAGAATCACACAGCTCCCATCATATTGGCTTTAATGATACAGAACCAGTAGTATGACACAGCTCCCGTCCTATTCGCTTTAAAGATACAGTACCAGTAGCATCAGCCTTGACCAGTCCTATTGGCTCTGAAGGTACCGAACCAGTAGTATCACATATCTCCCGTCCTATTGGCATTAATGATACAGAACAAGTAGCTTCAGACTGCTCCAGGCCTATTGGCTTTAAAGGAACAGAATCAGTAGCTTCAGACTGCTCCAGTCCTATTGGATTTAAAGATACAGAACCAGTAGCTTAAGACTGCTCCAGTCCTATTGGCTTTAAAGGTACAGAATCAGTAGCTTCAAACTGCTCCAGTCATATTGGCTTTAATGATACAGAACCAGTAGCTTCAAACTGGTCCAACCCTATTGGCTTTAAAGATACAGACCAGTAGCATCAGACTGCTCCAATCCTAATGTCTTTAAAGTTACAGAACAAGTAATATCAGATGGTCTAAAGCTATTGGCTTTAAAGGTACAGAACCAGTAGAATCAGACTGCTCCAGTCCTATTGGCTTTTAAGATACAGAACCCGTACTATAACATTTGTCCTGTCCTATTGGCTTTAAAGATACAGAACCTGTAGTTTCAGACTGCTCCAGTCCTATTGGCTTTAAAGGTACAGAACATGTAGTATCAGACTGCTCCAGTCCTATTGGATTTAAAGATACAGAACCAGTAGCTTCAGACTGCTCCAGTCCTATTGGCTTTAAAAGTACAGAACCAGTAGCATTAGACTGGTCCAGTACTATTGGCTTTGAAGATACCGAACCTGTAGTATCACACGGCACCCGTCCTATTGGCTTTAATGATACAGAACCAGTAGTATCACACAGCTCCCATCCTATTGGCTTTAATGATACAGAACCAGTAGTATCACACAGCTCCCGTCCTATTGGCTTTAAAGATACAGTACCAGTAGCATCAGCTTTGTCCAGTCCTATTGGCTTTAAAGATACAGAACCTGTAGTATCAGACTGCTCCAGTCCTATTGGTTTTAAACATACTGAACAAGTAGTATCACACTCCTCCCGTACTATTGCTTATAAGATACAGAAACAGTAGTATCAGACTTCTCCAGTCCTATTGGCTTTAAAGAGACAGAACAGTAGCTTCAGACTGCTCCATTGCTATAGGCTTTAAAGATACAGAACCATTAGCTTCAGAATGCTCCAGTCCTATTGGCTTTAAAGATACAGAACCAGTAGCTTCAGACTGCTCCAGTCCTATTGGCTTTAAAGGTACAGAATCAGTAGCTTCAAACTGCTCCAGTCATATTGGCTTTAATTATACAGAACCAGTAGCTTCAGACTGGTCCAGTCCTATTGGCTTTAAAGATACAGACCAGTAGCATCAGACTGCTCCAATCCTAATGGCTTTAAAGTTACAGAACAAGTACTATCAGATGGTCTAAAGCTATAGGCTTTAAAGGTACAGAACCAGTAGTATCAGACTGCTCCTGTCCTATTGGCTTTTAAGATACAGAACCCGTACTATAACAATTGTCCCATCCTATTGGCTTTAAAGATACAGAACCTGTAGTTTCAGTCTGCTCCAGTCCTATTGGCTTTAAAGGTACAGAACATGTAGTATCAGACTGCTCCAGTCCTATTGGATTTAAAGATACCGAACCAGTAGTATCAGACTGCTCCAGTCCTATTGGCTGTAATGATACAAAACCAGTAGCTTCAGAATGCTCCTGTACTATTGACTTTAAAAGAAAAGAACCAGTAGCTTCAGACTGCTCCAGTCCTATTGGCTATAAATATCCAGAAGCAGTAGTATCGGACTGCTCCCGTCCTATTGACTTTAAAGATACAGAACCAGTAGCATCAGACTGCTCCCGTCCTGTTGGCTTTAAAGACACAGAACCAGTAGTATCACACTGCTCCTGTTTTATTGGCTTTAAAGATACAGAAGCAGTAGAATCACACAGCTCCCGTCATATTGGGTTTAATGATACAGAACCAGTAGTATCACACAGCTCCCATTCTATTGGCTTTAATGATACAGAACCATTAGAATCACACAGCTCCCATCATATTGGCTTTAATGATACAGAACCAGTAGTATGACACAGCTCCCGTCCTATTCGCTTTAAAGATACAGTACCAGTAGCATCAGCCTTGACCAGTCCTATTGGCTCTGAAGGTACCGAACCAGTAGTATCACATATCTCCCGTCCTATTGGCATTAATGATACAGAACCAGTAGTATCGCACAGCTCGCTTCCTATTGGCTTTAATGATACAGAACCAGTAGTATCACACAGCCCCCGTCATATTGGATTTAATGATACAGAACCAGTAGTATCACACAGCTCCAGTCCTATTGGCTTTAAAGATACAGTACCAGTTGCATCAGCCTTGTCCCGTTCTATTGGCTTTAAAGATACAGAACCAGTAGTATCAGACTGCTCCAGTCCTATTTGCTTTAATGATACAGACCTGTTGTATCAGTCTGCTCCAGTGCTATTAGCTTTAAAGATACAGACCAGTAGCATCAGACCGCTCCAATCCTAATGGCTTTAAAGTTACAGAAACAGTAGTATCAGACTTCTCCAGTCCTATTGGCTTTAAAAAGACAGAACCAGTAGCTTCAGACTGCTCCATTCCTATAGGCTTTAAAGATACAGAACCATGAGCTTCAGAATGCTCCAGTCCTATTGGCTTTAAAGATACAGAACCAGTAGTATCAGACTACTCCAGTCCTATTGGCTTTAATGGTACAGAACAAGTAGCTTCAGACTGCTCCAGACCTATTGGCTTTAAAGGAACAGAATCAGTAGCTTCAGACTGCTCCAGTCCTATTGGATTTAAAGATACAGAACCAGTAGCTTAAGACTGCTCCAGTCCTATTGGCTTTAAAAGTACAGAATCAGTAGCTTCAAACTGCTCCAGTCATATTGGCTTTAATGATACAGAACCAGTAGCTTCAAACTGGTCCAACCCTATTGGCTTTAAAGATACAGACCAGTAGCATCAGACTGCTCCAATCCTAATGTCTTTAAAGTTACAGAACAAGTAATATCAGATGGTCTAAAGCTATTGGCTTTAAAGGTACAGAACCAGTAGAATCAGAATGCTCCAGTCCTATTGGCTTTTAAGATACAGAACCCGTACTATAACACTTGTCCTGTCCTATTGGCTTTAAAGATACAGAACCAGTAGCTTCAGACTGCTCCAGTCCTATTGGCTTTAAAGGTACAGAATCAGTAGCTTCAAACTGCTCCAGTCATATTGGCTTTAATTATACAGAACCAGTAGCTTCAGACTGGTCCAGTCCTATTGGCTTTAAAGATACAGACCAGTAGCATCAGACTGCTCCAATCCTAATGGCTTTAAAGTTACAGAACAAGTACTATCAGATGGTCTAAAGCTATAGGCTTTAAAGGTACAGAACCAGTAGTATCAGACTGCTCCTGTCCTATTGGCTTTTAAGATACAGAACCCGTACTATAACAATTGTCCCATCCTATTGGCTTTAAAGATACAGAACCTGTAGTTTCAGTCTGCTCCAGTCCTATTGGCTTTAAAGGTACAGAACATGTAGTATCAGACTGCTCCAGTCCTATTGGATTTAAAGATACCGAACCAGTAGTATCAGACTGCTCCAGTCCTATTGGCTGTAAAGATACAAAACCAGTAGCTTCAGAATGCTCCTGTACTATTGACTTTAAAAGAAAAGAACCAGTAGCTTCAGACTGCTCCAGTCCTATTGGCTATAAATATCCAGAAGCAGTAGTATCGGACTGCTCCCGTCCTATTGACTTTAAAGATACAGAACCAGTAGCATCAGACTGCTCCCGTCCTGTTGGCTTTAAAGACACAGAACCAGTAGTATCACACTGCTCCTGTTTTATTGGCTTTAAAGATACAGAAGCAGTAGAATCACACAGCTCCCGTCATATTGGGTTTAATGATACAGAACCAGTAGTATCACACAGCTCCCATTCTATTGGCTTTAATGATACAGAACCATTAGAATCACACAGCTCCCGTCATATTGGCTTTAATGATACAGAACCAGTAGTATCAGACTGCTCCAGTCCTATTGGTTTTAAACATACTGAACAAGTAGTATCACACTCCTCCCGTACTATTGCTTATAAGATACAGAAACAGTAGTATCAGACTTCTCCAGTCCTATTGGCTTTAAAGAGACAGAACAGTAGCTTCAGACTGCTCCATTGCTATAGGCTTTAAAGATACAGAACCATTAGCTTCAGAATGCTCCAGTCCTATTGGCTTTAAAGATACAGAACCAGTAGCTTCAGACTGCTCCAGTCCTATTGGCTTTAAAGGTACAGAATCAGTAGCTTCAAACTGCTCCAGTCATATTGGCTTTAATTATACAGAACCAGTAGCTTCAGACTGGTCCAGTCCTATTGGCTTTAAAGATACAGACCAGTAGCATCAGACTGCTCCAATCCTAATGGCTTTAAAGTTACAGAACAAGTACTATCAGATGGTCTAAAGCTATAGGCTTTAAAGGTACAGAACCAGTAGTATCAGACTGCTCCTGTCCTATTGGCTTTTAAGATACAGAACCCGTACTATAACAATTGTCCCATCCTATTGGCTTTAAAGATACAGAACCTGTAGTTTCAGTCTGCTCCAGTCCTATTGGCTTTAAAGGTACAGAACATGTAGTATCAGACTGCTCCAGTCCTATTGGATTTAAAGATACCGAACCAGTAGTATCAGACTGCTCCAGTCCTATTGGCTGTAATGATACAAAACCAGTAGCTTCAGAATGCTCCTGTACTATTGACTTTAAAAGAAAAGAACCAGTAGCTTCAGACTGCTCCAGTCCTATTGGCTATAAATATCCAGAAGCAGTAGTATCGGACTGCTCCCGTCCTATTGACTTTAAAGATACAGAACCAGTAGCATCAGACTGCTCCCGTCCTGTTGGCTTTAAAGACACAGAACCAGTAGTATCACACTGCTCCTGTTTTATTGGCTTTAAAGATACAGAAGCAGTAGAATCACACAGCTCCCGTCATATTGGGTTTAATGATACAGAACCAGTAGTATCACACAGCTCCCATTCTATTGGCTTTAATGATACAGAACCATTAGAATCACACAGCTCCCATCATATTGGCTTTAATGATACAGAACCAGTAGTATGACACAGCTCCCGTCCTATTCGCTTTAAAGATACAGTACCAGTAGCATCAGCCTTGACCAGTCCTATTGGCTCTGAAGGTACCGAACCAGTAGTATCACATATCTCCCGTCCTATTGGCATTAATGATACAGAACAAGTAGCTTCAGACTGCTCCAGGCCTATTGGCTTTAAAGGAACAGAATCAGTAGCTTCAGACTGCTCCAGTCCTATTGGATTTAAAGATACAGAACCAGTAGCTTAAGACTGCTCCAGTCCTATTGGCTTTAAAGGTACAGAATCAGTAGCTTCAAACTGCTCCAGTCATATTGGCTTTAATGATACAGAACCAGTAGCTTCAAACTGGTCCAACCCTATTGGCTTTAAAGATACAGACCAGTAGCATCAGACTGCTCCAATCCTAATGTCTTTAAAGTTACAGAACAAGTAATATCAGATGGTCTAAAGCTATTGGCTTTAAAGGTACAGAACCAGTAGAATCAGACTGCTCCAGTCCTATTGGCTTTTAAGATACAGAACCCGTACTATAACATTTGTCCTGTCCTATTGGCTTTAAAGATACAGAACCTGTAGTTTCAGACTGCTCCAGTCCTATTGGCTTTAAAGGTACAGAACATGTAGTATCAGACTGCTCCAGTCCTATTGGATTTAAAGATACAGAACCAGTAGCTTCAGACTGCTCCAGTCCTATTGGCTTTAAAAGTACAGAACCAGTAGCATTAGACTGGTCCAGTACTATTGGCTTTGAAGATACCGAACCTGTAGTATCACACGGCACCCGTCCTATTGGCTTTAATGATACAGAACCAGTAGTATCACACAGCTCCCATCCTATTGGCTTTAATGATACAGAACCAGTAGTATCACACAGCTCCCGTCCTATTGGCTTTAAAGATACAGTACCAGTAGCATCAGCTTTGTCCAGTCCTATTGGCTTTAAAGATACAGAACCTGTAGTATCAGACTGCTCCAGTCCTATTGGTTTTAAACATACTGAACAAGTAGTATCACACTCCTCCCGTACTATTGCTTATAAGATACAGAAACAGTAGTATCAGACTTCTCCAGTCCTATTGGCTTTAAAGAGACAGAACAGTAGCTTCAGACTGCTCCATTGCTATAGGCTTTAAAGATACAGAACCATTAGCTTCAGAATGCTCCAGTCCTATTGGCTTTAAAGATACAGAACCAGTAGCTTCAGACTGCTCCAGTCCTATTGGCTTTAAAGGTACAGAATCAGTAGCTTCAAACTGCTCCAGTCATATTGGCTTTAATTATACAGAACCAGTAGCTTCAGACTGGTCCAGTCCTATTGGCTTTAAAGATACAGACCAGTAGCATCAGACTGCTCCAATCCTAATGGCTTTAAAGTTACAGAACAAGTACTATCAGATGGTCTAAAGCTATAGGCTTTAAAGGTACAGAACCAGTAGTATCAGACTGCTCCTGTCCTATTGGCTTTTAAGATACAGAACCCGTACTATAACAATTGTCCCATCCTATTGGCTTTAAAGATACAGAACCTGTAGTTTCAGTCTGCTCCAGTCCTATTGGCTTTAAAGGTACAGAACATGTAGTATCAGACTGCTCCAGTCCTATTGGATTTAAAGATACCGAACCAGTAGTATCAGACTGCTCCAGTCCTATTGGCTGTAATGATACAAAACCAGTAGCTTCAGAATGCTCCTGTACTATTGACTTTAAAAGAAAAGAACCAGTAGCTTCAGACTGCTCCAGTCCTATTGGCTATAAATATCCAGAAGCAGTAGTATCGGACTGCTCCCGTCCTATTGACTTTAAAGATACAGAACCAGTAGCATCAGACTGCTCCCGTCCTGTTGGCTTTAAAGACACAGAACCAGTAGTATCACACTGCTCCTGTTTTATTGGCTTTAAAGATACAGAAGCAGTAGAATCACACAGCTCCCGTCATATTGGGTTTAATGATACAGAACCAGTAGTATCACACAGCTCCCATTCTATTGGCTTTAATGATACAGAACCATTAGAATCACACAGCTCCCATCATATTGGCTTTAATGATACAGAACCAGTAGTATGACACAGCTCCCGTCCTATTCGCTTTAAAGATACAGTACCAGTAGCATCAGCCTTGACCAGTCCTATTGGCTCTGAAGGTACCGAACCAGTAGTATCACATATCTCCCGTCCTATTGGCATTAATGATACAGAACCAGTAGTATCGCACAGCTCGCTTCCTATTGGCTTTAATGATACAGAACCAGTAGTATCACACAGCCCCCGTCATATTGGATTTAATGATACAGAACCAGTAGTATCACACAGCTCCAGTCCTATTGGCTTTAAAGATACAGTACCAGTTGCATCAGCCTTGTCCCGTTCTATTGGCTTTAAAGATACAGAACCAGTAGTATCAGACTGCTCCAGTCCTATTTGCTTTAATGATACAGACCTGTTGTATCAGTCTGCTCCAGTGCTATTAGCTTTAAAGATACAGACCAGTAGCATCAGACCGCTCCAATCCTAATGGCTTTAAAGTTACAGAAACAGTAGTATCAGACTTCTCCAGTCCTATTGGCTTTAAAAAGACAGAACCAGTAGCTTCAGACTGCTCCATTCCTATAGGCTTTAAAGATACAGAACCATTAGCTTCAGAATGCTCCAGTCCTATTGGCTTTAAAGATACAGAACCAGTAGTATCAGACTACTCCAGTCCTATTGGCTTTAATGGTACAGAACAAGTAGCTTCAGACTGCTCCAGACCTATTGGCTTTAAAGGAACAGAATCAGTAGCTTCAGACTGCTCCAGTCCTATTGGATTTAAAGATACAGAACCAGTAGCTTAAGACTGCTCCAGTCCTATTGGCTTTAAAGGTACAGAATCAGTAGCTTCAAACTGCTCCAGTCATATTGGCTTTAATGATACAGAACCAGTAGCTTCAAACTGGTCCAACCCTATTGGCTTTAAAGATACAGACCAGTAGCATCAGACTGCTCCAATCCTAATGTCTTTAAAGTTACAGAACAAGTAATATCAGATGGTCTAAAGCTATTGGCTTTAAAGGTACAGAACCAGTAGAATCAGAATGCTCCAGTCCTATTGGCTTTTAAGATACAGAACCCGTACTATAACACTTGTCCTGTCCTATTGGCTTTAAAGATACAGAACCAGTAGCTTCAGACTGCTCCAGTCCTATTGGCTTTAAAGGTACAGAATCAGTAGCTTCAAACTGCTCCAGTCATATTGGCTTTAATTATACAGAACCAGTAGCTTCAGACTGGTCCAGTCCTATTGGCTTTAAAGATACAGACCAGTAGCATCAGACTGCTCCAATCCTAATGGCTTTAAAGTTACAGAACAAGTACTATCAGATGGTCTAAAGCTATAGGCTTTAAAGGTACAGAACCAGTAGTATCAGACTGCTCCTGTCCTATTGGCTTTTAAGATACAGAACCCGTACTATAACAATTGTCCCATCCTATTGGCTTTAAAGATACAGAACCTGTAGTTTCAGTCTGCTCCAGTCCTATTGGCTTTAAAGGTACAGAACATGTAGTATCAGACTGCTCCAGTCCTATTGGATTTAAAGATACCGAACCAGTAGTATCAGACTGCTCCAGTCCTATTGGCTGTAAAGATACAAAACCAGTAGCTTCAGAATGCTCCTGTACTATTGACTTTAAAAGAAAAGAACCAGTAGCTTCAGACTGCTCCAGTCCTATTGGCTATAAATATCCAGAAGCAGTAGTATCGGACTGCTCCCGTCCTATTGACTTTAAAGATACAGAACCAGTAGCATCAGACTGCTCCCGTCCTGTTGGCTTTAAAGACACAGAACCAGTAGTATCACACTGCTCCTGTTTTATTGGCTTTAAAGATACAGAAGCAGTAGAATCACACAGCTCCCGTCATATTGGGTTTAATGATACAGAACCAGTAGTATCACACAGCTCCCATTCTATTGGCTTTAATGATACAGAACCATTAGAATCACACAGCTCCCGTCATATTGGCTTTAATGATACAGAACCAGTAGTATGACACAGCTCCCGTCCTATTCGCTTTAAAGATACAGTACCAGTAGCATCAGCCTTGACCAGTCCTATTGGCTCTGAAGATACCGAACCAGTAGTATCACATATCTCCCGTCCTATTGGCATTAATGATACAGAACCAGTAGTATCGCACAGCTCGCTTCCTATTGGCTTTAATGATACAGAACCAGTAGTATCACACAGCCCCCGTCATATTGGATTTAATGATACAGAACCAGTAGTATCACACAGCTCCAGTCCTATTGGCTTTAAAGATACAGTACCAGTTGCATCAGCCTTGTCCAGTCCTATTGGCTTTAAAGATACAGAACCTGTAGTATCACACTGTCCCGTTCTATTGGCTTTAAAGATACAGAACCAGTAGTATCAGACTGCTCCAGTCCTATTTGCTTTAATGATACAGACCTGTTGTATCAGTCTGCTCCAGTGCTATTAGCTTTAAAGATACAGACCAGTAGCATCAGACCGCTCCAATCCTAATGGCTTTAAAGGTACAGAAACAGTAGGATCAGACTTCTCCAGTCCTATTGGCTTTAAAAAGACAGAACCAGTAGCTTCAGACTGCTCCATTCCTATAGGCTTTAAAGATACAGAACCATTAGCTTCAGAATGCTCCAGTCCTATTGGCTTTAAAGATACAGAACCAGTAGTATCAGACTACTCCAGTCCTATTGGCTTTAATAGTACAGAACAAGTAGCTTCAGACTGCTCCAGACCTATTGGCTTTAAAGGAACAGAATCAGTAGCTTCAGACTGCTCCAGTCCAATTGGATTTAAAGATACAGAACCAGTAGCTTAAGACTGCTCCAGTCCTATTGGCTTTAAAGGTACAGAATCAGTAGCTTCAAACTGCTCCAGTCATATTGGCTTTAATGATACAGAACCAGTAGCTTCAAACTGGTCCAACCCTATTGGCTTTAAAGATACAGACCAGTAGCATCAGACTGCTCCAATCCTAATGTCTTTAAAGTTACAGAACAAGTAATATCAGATGGTCTAAAGCTATTGGCTTTAAAGGTACAGAACCAGTAGAATCAGACTGCTCCAGTCCTATTGGCTTTTAAGATACAGAACCCGTACTATAACACTTGTCCTGTCCTATTGGCTTTAAAGATACAGAACCTGTAGTTTCAGACTGCTCCAGTCCTATTGGCTTTAAAGGTACAGAACATGTAGTATCAGACTGCTCCAGTCCTATTGGATTTAAAGATACAGAACCAGTAGCTTCAGACTGCTCCAGTCCTATTGGCTTTAAAAGTACAGAACCAGTAGCATTAGACTGGTCCAGTACTATTGGCTTTGAAGATACCGAACCTGTAGTATCACACAGCACCCGTCCTATTGGCTTTAATGATACAGAACCAGTAGTATCACACAGCTCCCATCCTATTGGCTTTAATGATACAGAACCAGTAGTATCACACAGCTCCCGTCCTATTGGCTTTAAAGATACAGTACCAGTAGCATCAGCTTTGTCCAGTCCTATTGGCTTTAAAGATACAGAACCTGTAGTATCACTCTGCTCCCGTCCTATTGCCTTTAAAGATAAAGAACCAGTAGCATCAGACTGGTCCAGTCTTATTGGCTTTGAAGATACAGAACCAGTAGTATCATACAGCTCCCGTCCTATTGGCTTTTATGATACAGAACCTGTAGTATCAGACTGCTCCAGTCCTATTGGTTTTAAACATACTGAACAAGTAGTATCACACTCCTCCCGTACTATTGCTTATAAGATACAGAAACAGTAGTATCAGACTTCTCCAGTCCTATTGGCTTTAAAGAGACAGAACAGTAGCTTCAGACTGCTCCATTGCTATAGGCTTTAAAGATACAGAACCATTAGCTTCAGAATGCTCCAGTCCTATTGGCTTTAAAGATACAGAACCAGTAGCTTCAGACTGCTCCAGTCCTATTGGCTTTAAAGGTACAGAATCAGTAGCTTCAAACTGCTCCAGTCATATTGGCTTTAATTATACAGAACCAGTATCTTCAGACTGGTCCAGTCCTATTGGCTTTAAAGATACAGACCAGTAGCATGAGACTGCTCCAATCCTAATGGCTTTAAAGTTACAGAACAAGTACTATCAGATGGTCTAAAGCTATAGGCTTTAAAGGTACAGAACCAGTAGTATCAGACTGCTCCTGTCCTATTGGCTTTTAAGATACAGAACCCGTACTATAACAATTGTCCCGTCCTATTGGCTTTAAAGATACAGAACCTGTAGTTTCAGACTGCTCCAGTCCTATTGGCTTTAAAGGTACAGAACATGTAGTATCAGACTGCTCCAGTCCTATTGGATTTAAAGATACCGAACCAGTAGTATCAGACTGCTCCAGTCCTATTGGCTGTAAAGATACAAAACCAGTAGCTTCAGAATGCTCCTGTACTATTGACTTTAAAAGAAAAGAACCAGTAGCTTCAGACTGCTCCAGTCCTATTGGCTATAAATATCCAGAACCAGTAGTATCGGACTGCTCCCGTCCTATTGGTTTTAAAGATACAGAACCAGTAGCATCAGACTGCTCCCGTCCTGTTGGCTTTAAAGACACAGAACCAGTAGTATCACACTGCTCCTGTTTTATTGGCTTTAAAGATACAGAAGCAGTAGAATCACACAGCTCCCGTCATATTGGGTTTAATGATACAGAACCAGTAGTATCACACAGCTCCCATTCTATTGGCTTTAATGATACAGAACCATTAGAATCACACAGCTCCCGTCATATTGGCTTTAATGATACAGAACCAGTAGTATGACACAGCTCCCGTCCTATTCGCTTTAAAGATACAGTACCAGTAGCATCAGCCTTGACCAGTCCTATTGGCTCTGAAGATACCGAACCAGTAGTATCACATATCTCCCGTCCTATTGGCATTAATGATACAGAACCAGTAGTATCGCACAGCTCGCTTCCTATTGGCTTTAATGATACAGAACCAGTAGTATCACACAGCCCCCGTCATATTGGATTTAATGATACAGAACCAGTAGTATCACACAGCTCCAGTCCTATTGGCTTTAAAGATACAGTACCAGTTGCGTCAGCCTTGTCCAGTCCTATTGGCTTTAAAGATACAGAACCTGTAGTATCACACTGTCCCGTTCTATTGGCTTTAAAGATACAGAACCAGTAGCTTCAGACTGGTGCATTCCTATTGGCTTTAAAGATACAGACCAGTAGCATCAGACTGCTCAAGTCCTATTGGCTTTAAAGATACAGAACCAGTAGTATCAGTCTGCTCCAGTCCTATTGGCTTTAAAGATACAGAACCAGTAGCTTCAGACTGCTCCAGTCCTATTGGCTTTAAATGTACAGAACCTGTAGCTTCAAACTGCTCCAGTCCTATTGGCTTTAAAGATACAGAACCAGTAGCTTCAGACTGGTGCATTCCTATTGGCTTTAAAGGTACAGAACCAGTAGAATCAGACTGCTCCAGTCCTATTGGCTTTTAAGATACAGAACCCGTACTATAACACTTGTCCCGTCCTATTGGCTTTAAAGATACAGACCAGTAGTATCAGACAGCTCAAGTCCTATTGGCTTTCAAGATACAGAACCTGTAGTTTCAGACTGCTCCAGTCCTATTGGCTTTAAAGGCACAGAACATGTAGTATCAGACTGGTCCAGTCCTATTGGATTTAAAGGTATCGAACCAGTAGTATCATACTGCTCCTGTCCTATTGGCTTTAAATGTACAGAACCAGTAACTTCAGACTGCTCCAGTCCTATTGGCTTTAAAGGTACAGAACCAGTACCTTCAGACTCCTCCAGTCCTATTGGCTTTAAAGGAACAGAACCAGTAGCTTCAGACTGCTCCAGTCCTATTGGCTTTAAATATCCAGAACCAGTAGTATCAGACTACTCCAGTCCTATTGGGTTTAATGGTACAGAACCAGTAGCTTCAGACTGCTCCAGTCCTATTGGCTTTAAAGGAACAGAATCAGTAACTTCAGACTGCTCCAGTCCTATTGGCTTTAAAGATACAGAACCAGTAGTATCTGTCTGCTCCAGTCCTATTGGCTTTAAAGATACAGAACCAGTAGCTTCAGACTGCTCCAGTCCTATTGGCTTTAAAGATACAGAACCAGTAGCTTCAGACTGCTCCAGACCTATTGGCTTTAAAGGAACAGAATCAGTAGCTTCAGACTGCTCCAGTCCTATTGGATTTAAAGATACAGAACCAGTAGCTTAAGACTGCTCCAGTCCTATTGGCTTTAAAGGTACAGAATCAGTAGCTTCAAACTGCTCCAGTCATATTGGCTTTAATGATACAGAACCAGTAGCTTCAAACTGGTCCAACCCTATTGGCTTTAAAGATACAGACCAGTAGCATCAGACTGCTCCAATCCTAATGTCTTTAAAGTTACAGAACAAGTAATATCAGATGGTCTAAAGCTATTGGCTTTAAAGGTACAGAACCAGTAGAATCAGAATGCTCCAGTCCTATTGGCTTTTAAGATACAGAACCCGTACTATAACACTTGTCCTGTCCTATTGGCTTTAAAGATACAGAACCAGTAGCTTCAGACTGCTCCAGTCCTATTGGCTTTAAAGGTACAGAATCAGTAGCTTCAAACTGCTCCAGTCATATTGGCTTTAATTATACAGAACCAGTAGCTTCAGACTGGTCCAGTCCTATTGGCTTTAAAGATACAGACCAGTAGCATCAGACTGCTCCAATCCTAATGGCTTTAAAGTTACAGAACAAGTACTATCAGATGGTCTAAAGCTATAGGCTTTAAAGGTACAGAACCAGTAGTATCAGACTGCTCCTGTCCTATTGGCTTTTAAGATACAGAACCCGTACTATAACAATTGTCCCATCCTATTGGCTTTAAAGATACAGAACCTGTAGTTTCAGTCTGCTCCAGTCCTATTGGCTTTAAAGGTACAGAACATGTAGTATCAGACTGCTCCAGTCCTATTGGATTTAAAGATACCGAACCAGTAGTATCAGACTGCTCCAGTCCTATTGGCTGTAAAGATACAAAACCAGTAGCTTCAGAATGCTCCTGTACTATTGACTTTAAAAGAAAAGAACCAGTAGCTTCAGACTGCTCCAGTCCTATTGGCTATAAATATCCAGAAGCAGTAGTATCGGACTGCTCCCGTCCTATTGACTTTAAAGATACAGAACCAGTAGCATCAGACTGCTCCCGTCCTGTTGGCTTTAAAGACACAGAACCAGTAGTATCACACTGCTCCTGTTTTATTGGCTTTAAAGATACAGAAGCAGTAGAATCACACAGCTCCCGTCATATTGGGTTTAATGATACAGAACCAGTAGTATCACACAGCTCCCATTCTATTGGCTTTAATGATACAGAACCATTAGAATCACACAGCTCCCGTCATATTGGCTTTAATGATACAGAACCAGTAGTATGACACAGCTCCCGTCCTATTCGCTTTAAAGATACAGTACCAGTAGCATCAGCCTTGACCAGTCCTATTGGCTCTGAAGATACCGAACCAGTAGTATCACATATCTCCCGTCCTATTGGCATTAATGATACAGAACCAGTAGTATCGCACAGCACGCTTCCTATTGGCTTTAATGATACAGAACCAGTAGTATCACACAGCCCCCGTCATATTGGATTTAATGATACAGAACCAGTAGTATCACACAGCTCCAGTCCTATTGGCTTTAAAGATACAGTACCAGTTGCATCAGCCTTGTCCAGTCCTATTGGCTTTAAAGATACAGAACCTGTAGTATCACACTGTCCCGTTCTATTGGCTTTAAAGATACAGAACCAGTAGTATCAGACTGCTCCAGTCCTATTTGCTTTAATGATACAGACCTGTTGTATCAGTCTGCTCCAGTGCTATTAGCTTTAAAGATACAGACCAGTAGCATCAGACCGCTCCAATCCTAATGGCTTTAAAGTTACAGAAACAGTAGGATCAGACTTCTCCAGTCCTATTGGCTTTAAAAAGACAGAACCAGTAGCTTCAGACTGCTCCATTCCTATAGGCTTTAAAGATACAGAACCATTAGCTTCAGAATGCTCCAGTCCTATTGGCTTTAAAGATACAGAACCAGTAGTATCAGACTACTCCAGTCCTATTGGCTTTAATAGTACAGAACAAGTAGCTTCAGACTGCTCCAGACCTATTGGCTTTAAAGGAACAGAATCAGTAGCTTCAGACTGCTCCAGTCCTATTGGATTTAAAGATACAGAACCAGTAGCTTAAGACTGCTCCAGTCCTATTGGCTTTAAAGGTACAGAATCAGTAGCTTCAAACTGCTCCAGTCATATTGGCTTTAATGATACAGAACCAGTAGCTTCAAACTGGTCCAACCCTATTGGCTTTAAAGATACAGACCAGTAGCATCAGACTGCTCCAATCCTAATGTCTTTAAAGTTACAGAACAAGTAATATCAGATGGTCTAAAGCTATTGGCTTTAAAGGTACAGAACCAGTAGAATCAGACTGCTCCAGTCCTATTGGCTTTTAAGATACAGAACCCGTACTATAACACTTGTCCTGTCCTATTGGCTTTAAAGATACAGAACCTGTAGTTTCAGACTGCTCCAGTCCTATTGGCTTTAAAGGTACAGAACATGTAGTATCAGACTGCTCCAGTCCTATTGGATTTAAAGATACAGAACCAGTAGCTTCAGACTGCTCCAGTCCTATTGGCTTTAAAAGTACAGAACCAGTAGCATTAGACTGGTCCAGTACTATTGGCTTTGAAGATACCGAACCTGTAGTATCACACAGCACCCGTCCTATTGGCTTTAATGATACAGAACCAGTAGTATCACACAGCTCCCATCCTATTGGCTTTAATGATACAGAACCAGTAGTATCACACAGCTCCCGTCCTATTGGCTTTAAAGATACAGTACCAGTAGCATCAGCTTTGTCCAGTCCTATTGGCTTTAAAGATACAGAACCTGTAGTATCACTCTGCTCCCGTCCTATTGCCTTTAAAGATACAGAACCAGTAGCATCAGACTGGTCCAGTCTTATTGGCTTTGAAGATACAGAACCAGTAGTATCATACAGCTCCCGTCCTATTGGCTTTTATGATACAGAACCTGTAGTATCAGACTGCTCCAGTCCTATTGGTTTTAAACATACTGAACAAGTAGTATCACACTCCTCCCGTACTATTGCTTATAAGATACAGAAACAGTAGTATCAGACTTCTCCAGTCCTATTGGCTTTAAAGAGACAGAACAGTAGCTTCAGACTGCTCCATTGCTATAGGCTTTAAAGATACAGAACCATTAGCTTCAGAATGCTCCAGTCCTATTGGCTTTAAAGATACAGAACCAGTAGCTTCAGACTGCTCCAGTCCTATTGGCTTTAAAGGTACAGAATCAGTAGCTTCAAACTGCTCCAGTCATATTGGCTTTAATTATACAGAACCAGTATCTTCAGACTGGTCCAGTCCTATTGGCTTTAAAGATACAGACCAGTAGCATGAGACTGCTCCAATCCTAATGGCTTTAAATTTACAGAACAAGTACTATCAGATGGTCTAAAGCTATAGGCTTTAAAGGTACAGAACCAGTAGTATCAGACTGCTCCTGTCCTATTGGCTTTTAAGATACAGAACCCGTACTATAACAATTGTCCCGTCCTATTGGCTTTAAAGATACAGAACCTGTAGTTTCAGACTGCTCCAGTCCTATTGGCTTTAAAGGTACAGAACATGTAGTATCAGACTGCTCCAGTCCTATTGGATTTAAAGATACCGAACCAGTAGTATCAGACTGCTCCAGTCCTATTGGCTGTAAAGATACAAAACCAGTAGCTTCAGAATGCTCCTGTACTATTGACTTTAAAAGAAAAGAACCAGTAGCTTTAGACTGCTCCAGTCCTATTGGCTATAAATATCCAGAACCAGTAGTATCGGACTGCTCCCGTCCTATTGGTTTTAAAGATACAGAACCAGTAGCATCAGACTGCTCCCGTCCTGTTGGCTTTAAAGACACAGAACCAGTAGTATCACACTGCTCCTGTTTTATTGGCTTTAAAGATACAGAAGCAGTAGAATCACACAGCTCCCGTCATATTGGGTTTAATGATACAGAACAAGTAGTATCACACAGCTCCCATTCTATTGGCTTTAATGATACAGAACCATTAGAATCACACAGCTCCCGTCATATTGGCTTTAATGATACAGAACCAGTAGTATGACACAGCTCCCGTCCTATTCGCTTTAAAGATACAGTACCAGTAGCATCAGCCTTGACCAGTCCTATTGGCTCTGAAGATACCGAACCAGTAGTATCACATATCTCCCGTCCTATTGGCATTAATGATACAGAACCAGTAGTATCGCACAGCTCGCTTCCTATTGGCTTTAATGATACAGAACCAGTAGTATCACACAGCCCCCGTCATATTGGATTTAATGATACAGAACCAGTAGTATCACACAGCTCCAGTCCTATTGGCTTTAAAGATACAGTACCAGTTGCGTCAGCCTTGTCCAGTCCTATTGGCTTTAAAGATACAGAACCTGTAGTATCACACTGTCCCGTTCTATTGGCTTTAAAGATACAGAACCAGTAGTATCAGACTGCTCCAGTCCTCTTTGCTTTAATGATACAGACCTGTTGTATCAGTCTGCTCCAGTGCTATTAGCTTTAAAGATACAGACCAGTAGCATCAGACAGCTCCAATCCTAATGGCTTTAAAGTTACAGAACAAGTAGTATCAGACTGCTCTAAAGCTTGGCTTTAAAGGTACAGAACCAGTAGTATCTGACTGCTCCAGTCCTATTGGCTTTAAAGGTACAGAACATGTAGTATCAGACTGGTCCAGTCCTATTGGCTTTAAAGGTACAGAACCAGTAGTATCAGACTGCTCAATTCCTATTGGCTTTAAAGATACAGAACCAGTAGTATCAGTCTGCTCCAGTCCTATTGGCTTTAAAGATACAGAACCAGTAGCTTCAGACTGCTCCAGTCCTATTGGCTTTAAAGGTACAGAACCAGTAGCTTCAAACTGCTCCAGTCCTATTGGCTTTAAAGATACAGAACCAGTAGCTTCAGACTGGTGCATTCCTATTGGCTTTAAAGATACAGACCAGTAGCATCAGACTGCTCAAGTCCTATTGGCTTTAAAGATACAGAACCAGTAGTATCAGTCTGCTCCAGTCCTATTGGCTTTAAAGATACAGAACCAGTAGCTTCAGACTGCTCCAGTCCTATTGGCTTTAAATGTACAGAACCTGTAGCTTCAAACTGCTCCAGTCCTATTGGCTTTAAAGATACAGAACCAGTAGCTTCAGACTGGTGCATTCCTATTGGCTTTAAAGGTACAGAACCAGTAGAATCAGACTGCTCCAGTCCTATTGGCTTTTAAGATACAGAACCCGTACTATAACACTTGTCCCGTCCTATTGGCTTTAAAGATACAGACCAGTAGTATCAGACAGCTCAAGTCCTATTGGCTTTCAAGATACAGAACCTGTAGTTTCAGACTGCTCCAGTCCTATTGGCTTTAAAGGCACAGAACATGTAGTATCAGACTGGTCCAGTCCTATTGGATTTAAAGGTATCGAACCAGTAGTATCATACTGCTCCTGTCCTATTGGCTTTAAATGTACAGAACCAGTAACTTCAGACTGCTCCAGTCCTATTGGCTTTAAAGGTACAGAACCAGTACCTTCAGACTCCTCCAGTCCTATTGGCTTTAAAGGAACAGAACCAGTAGCTTCAGACTGCTCCAGTCCTATTGGCTTTAAATATCCAGAACCAGTAGTATCAGACTACTCCAGTCCTATTGGGTTTAATGGTACAGAACCAGTAGCTTCAGACTGCTCCAGTCCTATTGGCTTTAAAGGAACAGAATCAGTAACTTCAGACTGCTCCAGTCCTATTGGCTTTAAAGATACAGAACCAGTAGTATCAGTCTGCTCCAGTCCTATTGGCTTTAAAGATACAGAACCAGTAGCTTCAGACTGCTCCAGTCCTATTGGCTTTAAAGATACAGAACCAGTAGCTTCAGACTGCTCCAGTCCTATTGGCTTTAAAGATACAGAACCAGTAGCTTCAGACTGGTCCAGTCCTATTGGCTTTAAAGATACAGACAGTAGCATCAGACTGCTCCAATCCTAATGGCTTTAAAGGTACAGAACTAGTAACTTCAGACTGCTCCAGTCCTATTGGCTTTAAAGGTAAAGAACCAGTAGCTTCAGACTGCTCCAGTCCTATTGGCTTTCATGGTACAGAACCAGTAACATCAGACTGCTCCAGTCCTATTGCCTTTAAAGGAACAGAACTAGTAGCTTCAGACTGCTCCAGTCCTATTGGCTTTAAATATCCAGAACCAGTAGTATCAGATGCTCCCGTCCTATTGGCTTTAAAGATACAGAACCAGTAGTATCAGACTGCTCTAGTCCTATTGGCTTTCAAGGCACAGAACCAATAATATCAGACTGCGCCATGGATATTGGCTTTTAAGATACAGAACCAGTAGTATCACATAGGTCCCGTCCTATTGGCTTTAATGATACAGAATCTGTAGCATCACACAGCTCCCATCCTATTGGCTTTAAAGATAAAGAACCAGTAGTATCACACTGCTCAAGTCCTATTGGCTTCAAAGATACAGAACCAGTAGTATCAGTCTACTCCAGTCCTATTGGCTTTGAAGATACAGAACCAGTAGTATCATACAGCTACCATCCTATTGGCTTTAATGATACAGAATCAGTAGTATCAGACTGCTCCAGTCCTATTGGTTTTAAAGATACAGAACAACTAGTATCATACTGCACCCGTACTATTGCTTTTAAGATACAGAAACAGTAGTATCAGACTTCTCCAGTCCTATTGGCTTTAAAAAGACAGAACCAGTAGCTTCAGACTGCTCCATTCCTATAGGCTTTAAAGATACAGAACCATTAGCTTCAGAATGCTCCAGTCCTATTGGCTTTAAAGATACAGAACCAGTAGTATCAGACTACTCCAGTCCTATTGGCTTTAATGGTACAGAACAAGTAGCTTCAGACTGCTCCAGACCTATTGGCTTTAAAGGAACAGAATCAGTAGCTTCAGACTGCTCCAGTCCTATTGGATTTAAAGATACAGAACCAGTAGCTTAAGACTGCTCCAGTCCTATTGGCTTTAAAGGTACAGAATCAGTAGCTTCAAACTGCTCCAGTCATATTGGCTTTAATGATACAGAACCAGTAGCTTCAAACTGGTCCAACCCTATTGGCTTTAAAGATACAGACCAGTAGCATCAGACTGCTCCAATCCTAATGTCTTTAAAGTTACAGAACAAGTAATATCAGATGGTCTAAAGCTATTGGCTTTAAAGGTACAGAACCAGTAGAATCAGACTGCTCCAGTCCTATTGGCTTTTAAGATACAGAACCCGTACTATAACATTTGTCCTGTCCTATTGGCTTTAAAGATACAGAACCTGTAGTTTCAGACTGCTCCAGTCCTATTGGCTTTAAAGGTACAGAACATGTAGTATCAGACTGCTCCAGTCCTATTGGATTTAAAGATACAGAACCAGTAGCTTCAGACTGCTCCAGTCCTATTGGCTTTAAAAGTACAGAACCAGTAGCATTAGACTGGTCCAGTACTATTGGCTTCGAAGATACCGAACCTGTAGTATCACACAGCACCCGTCCTATTGGCTTTAATGATACAGAACCAGTAGTATCACACAGCTCCCATCCTATTGGCTTTAATGATACAGAACCAGTAGTATCACACAGCTCCCGTCCTATTGGCTTTAAAGATACAGTACCAGTAGCATCAGCTTTGTCCAGTCCTATTGGCTTTAAAGATACAGAACCTGTAGTATCAGACTGCTCCAGTCCTATTGGTTTTAAACATACTGAACAAGTAGTATCACACTCCTCCCGTACTATTGCTTATAAGATACAGAAACAGTAGTATCAGACTTCTCCAGTCCTATTGGCTTTAAAGAGACAGAACAGTAGCTTCAGACTGCTCCATTGCTATAGGCTTTAAAGATACAGAACCATTAGCTTCAGAATGCTCCAGTCCTATTGGCTTTAAAGATACAGAACCAGTAGCTTCAGACTGCTCCAGTCCTATTGGCTTTAAAGGTACAGAATCAGTAGCTTCAAACTGCTCCAGTCATATTGGCTTTAATTATACAGAACCAGTAGCTTCAGACTGGTCCAGTCCTATTGGCTTTAAAGATACAGACCAGTAGCATCAGACTGCTCCAATCCTAATGGCTTTAAAGTTACAGAACAAGTACTATCAGATGGTCTAAAGCTATAGGCTTTAAAGGTACAGAACCAGTAGTATCAGACTGCTCCTGTCCTATTGGCTTTTAAGATACAGAACCCGTACTATAACAATTGTCCCATCCTATTGGCTTTAAAGATACAGAACCTGTAGTTTCAGTCTGCTCCAGTCCTATTGGCTTTAAAGGTACAGAACATGTAGTATCAGACTGCTCCAGTCCTATTGGATTTAAAGATACCGAACCAGTAGTATCAGACTGCTCCAGTCCTATTGGCTGTAATGATACAAAACCAGTAGCTTCAGAATGCTCCTGTACTATTGACTTTAAAAGAAAAGAACCAGTAGCTTCAGACTGCTCCAGTCCTATTGGCTATAAATATCCAGAAGCAGTAGTATCGGACTGCTCCCGTCCTATTGACTTTAAAGATACAGAACCAGTAGCATCAGACTGCTCCCGTCCTGTTGGCTTTAAAGACACAGAACCAGTAGTATCACACTGCTCCTGTTTTATTGGCTTTAAAGATACAGAAGCAGTAGAATCACACAGCTCCCGTCATATTGGGTTTAATGATACAGAACCAGTAGTATCACACAGCTCCCATTCTATTGGCTTTAATGATACAGAACCATTAGAATCACACAGCTCCCATCATATTGGCTTTAATGATACAGAACCAGTAGTATGACACAGCTCCCGTCCTATTCGCTTTAAAGATACAGTACCAGTAGCATCAGCCTTGACCAGTCCTATTGGCTCTGAAGATACCGAACCAGTAGTATCACATATCTCCCGTCCTATTGGCATTAATGATACAGAACCAGTAGTATCGCACAGCTCGCTTCCTATTGGCTTTAATGATACAGAACCAGTAGTATCACACAGCCCCCGTCATATTGGATTTAATGATACAGAACCAGTAGTATCACACAGCTCCAGTCCTATTGGCTTTAAAGATACAGTACCAGTTGCATCAGCCTTGTCCCGTTCTATTGGCTTTAAAGATACAGAACCAGTAGTATCAGACTGCTCCAGTCCTATTTGCTTTAATGATACAGACCTGTTGTATCAGTCTGCTCCAGTGCTATTAGCTTTAAAGATACAGACCAGTAGCATCAGACCGCTCCAATCCTAATGGCTTTAAAGTTACAGAAACAGTAGTATCAGACTTCTCCAGTCCTATTGGCTTTAAAAAGACAGAACCAGTAGCTTCAGACTGCTCCATTCCTATAGGCTTTAAAGATACAGAACCATTAGCTTCAGAATGCTCCAGTCCTATTGGCTTTAAAGATACAGAACCAGTAGTATCAGACTACTCCAGTCCTATTGGCTTTAATGGTACAGAACAAGTAGCTTCAGACTGCTCCAGACCTATTGGCTTTAAAGGAACAGAATCAGTAGCTTCAGACTGCTCCAGTCCTATTGGATTTAAAGATACAGAACCAGTAGCTTAAGACTGCTCCAGTCCTATTGGCTTTAAAGGTACAGAATCAGTAGCTTCAAACTGCTCCAGTCATATTGGCTTTAATGATACAGAACCAGTAGCTTCAAACTGGTCCAACCCTATTGGCTTTAAAGATACAGACCAGTAGCATCAGACTGCTCCAATCCTAATGTCTTTAAAGTTACAGAACAAGTAATATCAGATGGTCTAAAGCTATTGGCTTTAAAGGTACAGAACCAGTAGAATCAGAATGCTCCAGTCCTATTGGCTTTTAAGATACAGAACCCGTACTATAACACTTGTCCTGTCCTATTGGCTTTAAAGATACAGAACCAGTAGCTTCAGACTACTCCAGTCCTATTGGCTTTAAAGGTACAGAATCAGTAGCTTCAAACTGCTCCAGTCATATTGGCTTTAATTATACAGAACCAGTAGCTTCAGACTGGTCCAGTCCTATTGGCTTTAAAGATACAGACCAGTAGCATCAGACTGCTCCAATCCTAATGGCTTTATAGTTACAGAACAAGTACTATCAGATGGTCTAAAGCTATAGGCTTTAAAGGTACAGAACCAGTAGTATCAGACTGCTCCTGTCCTATTGGCTTTTAAGATACAGAACCCGTACTATAACAATTGTCCCATCCTATTGGCTTTAAAGATACAGAACCTGTAGTTTCAGTCTGCTCCAGTCCTATTGGCTTTAAAGGTACAGAACATGTAGTATCAGACTGCTCAAGTCCTATTGGATTTAAAGATACCGAACCAGTAGTATCAGACTGCTCCAGTCCTATTGGCTGTAAAGATACAAAACCAGTAGCTTCAGAATGCTCCTGTACTATTGACTTTAAAAGAAAAGAACCAGTAGCTTCAGACTGCTCCAGTCCTATTGGCTATAAATATCCAGAAGCAGTAGTATCGGACTGCTCCCGTCCTATTGACTTTAAAGATACAGAACCAGTAGCATCAGACTGCTCCCGTCCTGTTGGCTTTAAAGACACAGAACCAGTAGTATCACACTGCTCCTGTTTTATTGGCTTTAAAGATACAGAAGCAGTAGAATCACACAGCTCCCGTCATATTGGGTTTAATGATACAGAACCAGTAGTATCACACAGCTCCCATTCTATTGGCTTTAATGATACAGAACCATTAGAATCACACAGCTCCCGTCATATTGGCTTTAATGATACAGAACCAGTAGTATGACACAGCTCCCGTCCTATTCGCTTTAAAGATACAGTACCAGTAGCATCAGCCTTGACCAGTCCTATTGGCTCTGAAGATACCGAACCAGTAGTATCACATATCTCCCGTCCTATTGGCATTAATGATACAGAACCAGTAGTATCGCACAGCTCGCTTCCTATTGGCTTTAATGATACAGAACCAGTAGTATCACACAGCCCCCGTCATATTGGATTTAATGATACAGAACCAGTAGTATCACACAGCTCCAGTCCTATTGGCTTTAAAGATACAGTACCAGTTGCATCAGCCTTGTCCAGTCCTATTGGCTTTAAAGATACAGAACCTGTAGTATCACACTGTCCCGTTCTATTGGCTTTAAAGATACAGAACCAGTAGTATCAGACTGCTCCAGTCCTATTTGCTTTAATGATACAGACCTGTTGTATCAGTCTGCTCCAGTGCTATTAGCTTTAAAGATACAGACCAGTAGCATCAGACCGCTCCAATCCTAATGGCTTTAAAGTTACAGAAACAGTAGGATCAGACTTCTCCAGTCCTATTGGCTTTAAAAAGACAGAACCAGTAGCTTCAGACTGCTCCATTCCTATAGGCTTTAAAGATACAGAACCATTAGCTTCAGAATGCTCCAGTCCTATTGGCTTTAAAGATACAGAACCAGTAGTATCAGACTACTCCAGTCCTATTGGCTTTAATGGTACAGAACAAGTAGCTTCAGACTGCTCCAGACCTATTGGCTTTAAAGGAACAGAATCAGTAGCTTCAGACTGCTCCAGTCCTATTGGATTTAAAGATACAGAACCAGTAGCTTCAAACTGGTCCAACCCTATTGGCTTTAAAGATACAGACCAGTAGCATCAGACTGCTCCAATCCTAATGTCTTTAAAGTTACAGAACAAGTAATATCAGATGGTCTAAAGCTATTGGCTTTAAAGGTACAGAACCAGTAGAATCAGACTGCTCCAGTCCTATTGGCTTTTAAGATACAGAACCCGTACTCTAACACTTGTCCTGTCCTATTGGCTTTAAAGATACAGAACCTGTAGTTTCAGACTGCTCCAGTCCTATTGGCTTTAAAGGTACAGAACATGTAGTATCAGACTGCTCCAGTCCTATTGGATTTAAAGATACAGAACCAGTAGCTTCAGACTGCTCCAGTCCTATTGGCTTTAAAAGTACAGAACCAGTAGCATTAGACTGGTCCAGTACTATTGGCTTTGAAGATACCGAACCTGTAGTATCACACAGCACCCGTCCTATTGGCTTTAATGATACAGAACCAGTAGTATCACACAGCTCCCATCCTATTGGCTTTAATGATACAGAACCAGTAGTATCACACAGCTCCCGTCCTATTGGCTTTAAAGATACAGTACCAGTAGCATCAGCTTTGTCCAGTCCTATTGGCTTTAAAGATACAGAACCTGTAGTATCACTCTGCTCCCGTCCTATTGCCTTTAAAGATACAGAACCAGTAGCATCAGACTGGTCCAGTCTTATTGGCTTTGAAGATACAGAACCAGTAGTATCATACAGCTCCCGTCCTATTGGCTTTTATGATACAGAACCTGTAGTATCAGACTGCTCCAGTCCTATTGGTTTTAAACATACTGAACAAGTAGTATCACACTCCTCCCGTACTATTGCTTATAAGATACAGAAACAGTAGTATCAGACTTCTCCAGTCCTATTGGCTTTAAAGAGACAGAACAGTAGCTTCAGACTGCTCCATTGCTATAGGCTTTAAAGATACAGAACCATTAGCTTCAGAATGCTCCAGTCCTATTGGCTTTAAAGATACAGAACCAGTAGCTTCAGACTGCTCCAGTCCTATTGGCTTTAAAGGTACAGAATCAGTAGCTTCAAACTGCTCCAGTCATGTTGGCTTTAATTATACAGAACCAGTATCTTCAGACTGGTCCAGTCCTATTGGCTTTAAAGATACAGACCAGTAGCATCAGACTGCTCCAATCCTAATGGCTTTAAAGTTACAGAACAAGTACTATCAGATGGTCTAAAGCTATAGGCTTTAAAGGTACAGAACCAGTAGTATCAGACTGCTCCTGTCCTATTGGCTTTTAAGATACAGAACCCGTACTATAACAATTGTCCCGTCCTATTGGCTTTAAAGATACAGAACCTGTAGTTTCAGACTGCTCCAGTCCTATTGGCTTTAAAGGTACAGAACATGTAGTATCAGACTGCTCCAGTCCTATTGGATTTAAAGATACCGAACCAGTAGTATCAGACTGCTCCAGTCCTATTGGCTGTAAAGATACAAAACCAGTAGCTTCAGAATGCTCCTGTACTATTGACTTTAAAAGAAAAGAACCAGTAGCTTTAGACTGCTCCAGTCCTATTGGCTATAAATATCCAGAACCAGTAGTATCGGACTGCTCCCGTCCTATTGGTTTTAAAGATACAGAACCAGTAGCATCAGACTGCTCCCGTCCTGTTGGCTTTAAAGACACAGAACCAGTAGTATCACACTGCTCCTGTTTTATTGGCTTTAAAGATACAGAAGCAGTAGAATCACACAGCTCCCGTCATATTGGGTTTAATGATACAGAACCAGTAGTATCACACAGCTCCCATTCTATTGGCTTTAATGATACAGAACCATTAGAATCACACAGCTCCCGTCATATTGGCTTTAATGATACAGAACCAGTAGTATGACACAGCTCCCGTCCTATTCGCTTTAAAGATACAGTACCAGTAGCATCAGCCTTGACCAGTCCTATTGGCTCTGAAGATACCGAACCAGTAGTATCACATATCTCCCGTCCTATTGGCATTAATGATACAGAACCAGTAGTATCGCACAGCTCGCTTCCTATTGGCTTTAATGATACAGAACCAGTAGTATCACACAGCCCCCGTCATATTGGATTTAATGATACAGAACCAGTAGTATCACACAGCTCCAGTCCTATTGGCTTTAAAGATACAGTACCAGTTGCATCAGACTTGTCCAGTCCTATTGGCTTTAAAGATACAGAACCTGTAGTATCACACTGTCCCGTTCTATTGGCTTTAAAGATACAGAACCAGTAGTATCAGACTGCTCCAGTCCTCTTTGCTTTAATGATACAGACCTGTTGTATCAGTCTGCTCCAGTGCTATTAGCTTTAAAGATACAGACCAGTAGCATCAGACCGCTCCAATCCTAATGGCTTTAAAGTTACAGAACAAGTAGTATCAGACTGCTCTAAAGCTTGGCTTTAAAGGTACAGAACCAGTAGTATCTGACTGCTCCAGTCCTATTGGCTTTAAAGGTACAGAACATGTAGTATCAGACTGGTCCAGTCCTATTGGCTTTAAAGATACAGAACCAGTAGCTTAAGACTGCTCCAGTCCTATTGGCTTTAAAGGTACAGAATCAGTAGCTTCAAACTGCTCCAGTCATATTGGCTTTAATGATACAGAACCAGTAGCTTCAAACTGGTCCAACCCTATTGGCTTTAAAGATACAGACCAGTAGCATCAGACTGCTCCAATCCTAATGTCTTTAAAGTTACAGAACAAGTAATATCAGATGGTCTAAAGCTATTGGCTTTAAAGGTACAGAACCAGTAGAATCAGAATGCTCCAGTCCTATTGGCTTTTAAGATACAGAACCCGTACTATAACACTTGTCCTGTCCTATTGGCTTTAAAGATACAGAACCAGTAGCTTCAGACTGCTCCAGTCCTATTGGCTTTAAAGGTACAGAATCAGTAGCTTCAAACTGCTCCAGTCATATTGGCTTTAATTATACAGAACCAGTAGCTTCAGACTGGTCCAGTCCTATTGGCTTTAAAGATACAGACCAGTAGCATCAGACTGCTCCAATCCTAATGGCTTTAAAGTTACAGAACAAGTACTATCAGATGGTCTAAAGCTATAGGCTTTAAAGGTACAGAACCAGTAGTATCAGACTGCTCCTGTCCTATTGGCTTTTAAGATACAGAACCCGTACTATAACAATTGTCCCATCCTATTGGCTTTAAAGATACAGAACCTGTAGTTTCAGTCTGCTCCAGTCCTATTGGCTTTAAAGGTACAGAACATGTAGTATCAGACTGCTCAAGTCCTATTGGATTTAAAGATACCGAACCAGTAGTATCAGACTGCTCCAGTCCTATTGGCTGTAAAGATACAAAACCAGTAGCTTCAGAATGCTCCTGTACTATTGACTTTAAAAGAAAAGAACCAGTAGCTTCAGACTGCTCCAGTCCTATTGGCTATAAATATCCAGAAGCAGTAGTATCGGACTGCTCCCGTCCTATTGACTTTAAAGATACAGAACCAGTAGCATCAGACTGCTCCCGTCCTGTTGGCTTTAAAGACACAGAACCAGTAGTATCACACTGCTCCTGTTTTATTGGCTTTAAAGATACAGAAGCAGTAGAATCACACAGCTCCCGTCATATTGGGTTTAATGATACAGAACCAGTAGTATCACACAGCTCCCATTCTATTGGCTTTAATGATACAGAACCATTAGAATCACACAGCTCCCGTCATATTGGCTTTAATGATACAGAACCAGTAGTATGACACAGCTCCCGTCCTATTCGCTTTAAAGATACAGTACCAGTAGCATCAGCCTTGACCAGTCCTATTGGCTCTGAAGATACCGAACCAGTAGTATCACATATCTCCCGTCCTATTGGCATTAATGATACAGAACCAGTAGTATCGCACAGCTCGCTTCCTATTGGCTTTAATGATACAGAACCAGTAGTATCACACAGCCCCCGTCATATTGGATTTAATGATACAGAACCAGTAGTATCACACAGCTCCAGTCCTATTGGCTTTAAAGATACAGTACCAGTTGCATCAGCCTTGTCCAGTCCTATTGGCTTTAAAGATACAGAACCTGTAGTATCACACTGTCCCGTTCTATTGGCTTTAAAGATACAGAACCAGTAGTATCAGACTGCTCCAGTCCTATTTGCTTTAATGATACAGACCTGTTGTATCAGTCTGCTCCAGTGCTATTAGCTTTAAAGATACAGACCAGTAGCATCAGACCGCTCCAATCCTAATGGCTTTAAAGTTACAGAAACAGTAGGATCAGACTTCTCCAGTCCTATTGGCTTTAAAAAGACAGAACCAGTAGCTTCAGACTGCTCCATTCCTATAGGCTTTAAAGATACAGAACCATTAGCTTCAGAATGCTCCAGTCCTATTGGCTTTAAAGATACAGAACCAGTAGTATCAGACTACTCCAGTCCTATTGGCTTTAATGGTACAGAACAAGTAGCTTCAGACTGCTCCAGACCTATTGGCTTTAAAGGAACAGAATCAGTAGCTTCAGACTGCTCCAGTCCTATTGGATTTAAAGATACAGAACCAGTAGCTTCAAACTGGTCCAACCCTATTGGCTTTAAAGATACAGACCAGTAGCATCAGTCTGCTCCAATCCTAATGTCTTTAAAGTTACAGAACAAGTAATATCAGATGGTGTAAAGCTATTGGCTTTAAAGGCACAGAACCAGTAGAATCAGACTGCTCCAGTCCTATTGGCTTTTAAGATACAGAACCCGTACTATAACACTTGTCCTGTCCTATTGGCTTTAAAGATACAGAACCTGTAGTTTCAGACTGCTCCAGTCCTATTGGCTTTAAAGGTACAGAACATGTAGTATCAGACTGCTCCAGTCCTATTGGATTTAAAGATACAGAACCAGTAGCTTCAGACTGCTCCAGTCCTATTGGCTTTAAAAGTACAGAACCAGTAGCATTAGACTGGTCCAGTACTATTGGCTTTGAAGATACCGAACCTGTAGTATCACACAGCACCCGTCCTATTGGCTTTAATGATACAGAACCAGTAGTATCACACAGCTCCCATCCTATTGGCTTTAATGATACAGAACCAGTAGTATCACACAGCTCCCGTCCTATTGGCTTTAAAGATACAGTACCAGTAGCATCAGCTTTGTCCAGTCCTATTGGCTTTAAAGATACAGAACCTGTAGTATCACTCTGCTCCCGTCCTATTGCCTTTAAAGATACAGAACCAGTAGCATCAGACTGGTCCAGTCTTATTGGCTTTGAAGATACAGAACCAGTAGTATCATACAGCTCCCGTCCTATTGGCTTTTATGATACAGAACCTGTAGTATCAGACTGCTCCAGTCCTATTGGTTTTAAACATACTGAACAAGTAGTATCACACTCCTCCCGTACTATTGCTTATAAGATACAGAAACAGTAGTATCAGACTTCTCCAGTCCTATTGGCTTTAAAGAGACAGAACAGTAGCTTCAGACTGCTCCATTGCTATAGGCTTTAAAGATACAGAACCATTAGCTTCAGAATGCTCCAGTCCTATTGGCTTTAAAGATACAGAACCAGTAGCTTCAGACTGCTCCAGTCCTATTGGCTTTAAAGGTACAGAATCAGTAGCTTCAAACTGCTCCAGTCATATTGGCTTTAATTATACAGAACCAGTATCTTCAGACTGGTCCAGTCCTATTGGCTTTAAAGATACAGACCAGTAGCATCAGACTGCTCCAATCCTAATGGCTTTAAAGTTACAGAACAAGTACTATCAGATGGTCTAAAGCTATAGGCTTTAAAGGTACAGAACCAGTAGTATCAGACTGCTCCTGTCCTATTGGCTTTTAAGATACAGAACCCGTACTATAACAATTGTCCCGTCCTATTGGCTTTAAAGATACAGAACCTGTAGTTTCAGACTGCTCCAGTCCTATTGGCTTTAAAGGTACAGAACATGTAGTATCAGACTGCTCCAGTCCTATTGGATTTAAAGATACCGAACCAGTAGTATCAGACTGCTCCAGTCCTATTGGCTGTAAAGATACAAAACCAGTAGCTTCAGAATGCTCCTGTACTATTGACTTTAAAAGAAAAGAACCAGTAGCTTTAGACTGCTCCAGTCCTATTGGCTATAAATATCCAGAACCAGTAGTATAGGACTGCTCCCGTCCTATTGGTTTTAAAGATACAGAACCAGTAGCATCAGACTGCTCCCGTCCTGTTGGCTTTAAAGACACAGAACCAGTAGTATCACACTGCTCCTGTTTTATTGGCTTTAAAGATACAGAAGCAGTAGAATCACACAGCTCCCGTCATATTGGGTTTAATGATACAGAACCAGTAGTATCACACAGCTCCCATTCTATTGGCTTTAATGATACAGAACCATTAGAATCACACAGCTCCCGTCATATTGGCTTTAATGATACAGAACCAGTAGTATGACACAGCTCCCGTCCTATTCGCTTTAAAGATACAGTACCAGTAGCATCAGCCTTGACCAGTCCTATTGGCTCTGAAGATACCGAACCAGTAGTATCACATATCTCCCGTCCTATTGGCATTAATGATACAGAACCAGTAGTATCGCACAGCTCGCTTCCTATTGGCTTTAATGATACAGAACCAGTAGTATCACACAGCCCCCGTCATATTGGATTTAATGATACAGAACCAGTAGTATCACACAGCTCCAGTCCTATTGGCTTTAAAGATACAGTACCAGTTGCATCAGCCTTGTCCAGTCCTATTGGCTTTAAAGATACAGAACCTGTAGTATCACACTGTCCCGTTCTATTGGCTTTAAAGATACAGAACCAGTAGTATCAGACTGCTCCAGTCCTCTTTGCTTTAATGATACAGACCTGTTGTATCAGTCTGCTCCAGTGCTATTAGCTTTAAAGATACAGACCAGTAGCATCAGACCGCTCCAATCCTAATGGCTTTAAAGTTACAGAACAAGTAGTATCAGACTGCTCTAAAGCTTGGCTTTAAAGGTACAGAACCAGTAGTATCTGACTGCTCCAGTCCTATTGGCTTTAAAGGTACAGAACATGTAGTATCAGACTGGTCCAGTCCTATTGGCTTTAAAGGTACAGAACCAGTAGTATCAGACTGCTCAATTCCTATTGGCTTTAAAGATACAGAACCAGTAGTATCAGTCTGCTCCAGTCCTATTGGCTTTAAAGATACAGAACCAGTAGCTTCAGACTGCTCCAGTCCTATTGGCTTTAAAGGTACAGAACCAGTAGCTTCAAACTGCTCCAGTCCTATTGGCTTTAAAGATACAGAACCAGTAGCTTCAGACTGGTGCATTCCTATTGGCTTTAAAGATACAGACCAGTAGCATAAGACTGCTCAAGTCCTATTGGCTTTAAAGATACAGAACCAGTAGTATCAGTCTGCTCCAGTCCTATTGGCTTTAAAGATACAGAACCAGTAGCTTCAGACTGCTCCAGTCCTATTGGCTTTAAATATACAGAACCTGTAGCTTCAAACTGCTCCAGTCCTATTGGCTTTAAAGATACAGAACCAGTAGCTTCAGACTGGTGCATTCCTATTGGCTTTAAAGGTACAGAACCAGTGGAATCAGACTGCTCCAGTCCTATTGGCTTTTAAGATACAGAACCCGTACTATAACACTTGTCCCGTCCTATTGGCTTTAAAGATACAGACCAGTAGTATCAGACAGCTCAAGTCCTATTGGCTTTCAAGATACAGAACCTGTAGTTTCAGACTGCTCCAGTCCTATTGGCTTTAAAGGCACAGAACATGTAGTATCAGACTGGTCCAGTCCTATTGGATTTAAAGGTATCGAACCAGTAGTATCATACTGCTCCTGTCCTATTGGCTTTAAATGTACAGAACCAGTAACTTCAGACTGCTCCAGTCCTATTGGCTTTAAAGGTACAGAACCAGTACCTTCAGACTCCTCCAGTCCTATTGGCTTTAAAGGAACAGAACCAGTAGCTTCAGACTGCTCCAGTCCTATTGGCTTTAAATATCCAGAACCAGTAGTATCAGACTACTCCAGTCCTATTGGGTTTAATGGTACAGAACCAGTAGCTTCAGACTGCTCCAGTCCTATTGGCTTTAAAGGAACAGAATCAGTAACTTCAGACTGCTCCAGTCCTATTGGCTTTAAAGATACAGAACCAGTAGTATCAGTCTGCTCCAGTCCTATTGGCTTTAAAGATACAGAACCAGTAGCTTCAGACTGCTCCAGTCCTATTGGCTTTAAAGATACAGAACCAGTAGCTTCAGACTGGTCCAGTCCTATTGGCTTTAAAGATACAGACAGTAGCATCAGACTGCTCCAATCCTAATGGCTTTAAAGGTACAGAACTAGTAACTTCAGACTGCTCCAGTCCTATTGGCTTTAAAGGTAAAGAACCAGTAGCTTCAGACTGCTCCAGTCCTATTGGCTTTCATGGTACAGAACCAGTAACATCAGACTGCTCCAGTCCTATTGCCTTTAAAGGAACAGAACTAGTAGCTTCAGACTGCTCCAGTCCTATTGGCTTTAAATATCCAGAACCAGTAGTATCAGATGCTCCCGTCCTATTGGCTTTAAAGATACAGAACCAGTAGTATCAGACTGCTCTAGTCCTATTGGCTTTCAAGGCACAGAACCAATAATATCAGACTGCGCCATGGATATTGGCTTTTAAGATACAGAACCAGTAGTATCACATAGGTCCCGTCCTATTGGCTTTAATGATACAGAATCTGTAGCATCACACAGCTCCCATCCTATTGGCTTTAAAGATAAAGAACCAGTAGTATCACACTGCTCAAGTCCTATTGGCTTCAAAGATACAGAACCAGTAGTATCAGTCTACTCCAGTCCTATTGGCTTTGAAGATACAGAACCAGTAGTATCATACAGCTACCATCCTATTGGCTTTAATGATACAGAATCAGTAGTATCAGACTGCTCCAGTCCTATTGGTTTTTAAGATACAGAACAACTAGTATCATACTGCACCCGTACTATTGCTTTTAAGATACAGAAACAGTAGTATCAGTCTGCTCCAGTCCTATTGGCTTTAAAGATACAGAACCAGTAGCTTCAGACTGCTCCAGTCCTATTGGCTTTAAAGGTACAGAACCAGTAGCTTCAAACTGCTCCAGTCCTATTGGCTTTAAAGATACAGAACCAGTAGCTTCAGACTGGTGCATTCCTATTGGCTTTAAAGATACAGACCAGTAGCATCAGACTGCTCAAGTCCTATTGGCTTTAAAGATACAGAACCAGTAGTATCAGTCTGCTCCAGTCCTATTGGCTTTAAAGATACAGAACCAGTAGCTTCAGACTGCTCCAGTCCTATTGGCTTTAAATGTACAGAACCTGTAGCTTCAAACTGCTCCAGTCCTATTGGCTTTAAAGATACAGAACCAGTAGCTTCAGACTGGTGCATTCCTATTGGCTTTAAAGGTACAGAACCAGTAGAATCAGACTGCTCCAGTCCTATTGGCTTTTAAGATACAGAACCCGTACTATAACACTTGTCCCGTCCTATTGGCTTTAAAGATACAGACCAGTAGTATCAGACAGCTCAAGTCCTATTGGCTTTCAAGATACAGAACCTGTAGTTTCAGACTGCTCCAGTCCTATTGGCTTTAAAGGCACAGAACATGTAGTATCAGACTGGTCCAGTCCTATTGGATTTAAAGGTATCGAACCAGTAGTATCATACTGCTCCTGTCCTATTGGCTTTAAATGTACAGAACCAGTAACTTCAGACTGCTCCAGTCCTATTGGCTTTAAAGGTACAGAACCAGTACCTTCAGACTCCTCCAGTCCTATTGGCTTTAAAGGAACAGAACCAGTAGCTTCAGACTGCTCCAGTCCTATTGGCTTTAAATATCCAGAACCAGTAGTATCAGACTACTCCAGTCCTATTGGGTTTAATGGTACAGAACCAGTAGCTTCAGACTGCTCCAGTCCTATTGGCTTTAAAGGAACAGAATCAGTAACTTCAGACTGCTCCAGTCCTATTGGCTTTAAAGATACAGAACCAGTAGCATCAGTCTGCTCCAGTCCTATTGGCTTTAAAGATTAGAACCAGTAGCTTCAGACTGCTCCAGTCCTATTGGCTTTAAAGATACAGAACCAGTAGCTTCAGTCTGCTCCAGTCCTATTGGCTTTAAAGATTAGAACCAGTAGTATCAGACTACTACATGCCTATTGGCTTTAAAGGTACAGAACCAGTAGCTTCAAACTGCTCCAGTCCTATTGGCTTTAAAGATACAGAACCAGTAGCTTCAGACTGGTCCAGTCCTATTGGCTTTAAAGATACAGACAGTAGCATCAGACTGCTCCAATCCTAATGGCTTTAAAGGTACAGAACTAGTAACTTCAGACTGCTCCAGTCCTATTGGCTTTAAAGGTAAAGAACCAGTAGCTTCAGACTGCTCCAGTCCTATTGGCTTTCATGGTACAGAACCAGTAACATCAGACTGCTCCAGTCCTATTGCCTTTAAAGGAACAGAACTAGTAGCTTCAGACTGCTCCAGTCCTATTGGCTTTAAATATCCAGAACCAGTAGTATCAGATGCTCCCGTCCTATTGGCTTTAAAGATACAGAACCAGTAGTATCAGACTGCTCTAGTCCTATTGGCTTTCAAGGCACAGAACCAATAATATCAGACTGCGCCATGGATATTGGCTTTTAAGATACAGAACCAGTAGTATCACATAGGTCCCGTCCTATTGGCTTTAATGATACAGAATCTGTAGCATCACACAGCTCCCATCCTATTGGCTTTAAAGATAAAGAACCAGTAGTATCACACTGCTCAAGTCCTATTGGCTTCAAAGATACAGAACCAGTAGTATCAGTCTACTCCAGTCCTATTGGCTTTGAAGATACAGAACCAGTAGTATCATACAGCTACCATCCTATTGGCTTTAATGATACAGAATCAGTAGTATCAGACTTCTCCAGTCCTATTGGCTTTAAAAAGACAGAACCAGTAGCTTCAGACTGCTCCATTCCTATAGGCTTTAAAGATACAGAACCATTAGCTTCAGAATGCTCCAGTCCTATTGGCTTTAAAGATACAGAACCAGTAGTATCAGACTACTCCAGTCCTATTGGCTTTAATGGTACAGAACAAGTAGCTTCAGACTGCTCCAGACCTATTGGCTTTAAAGGAACAGAATCAGTAGCTTCAGACTGCTCCAGTCCTATTGGATTTAAAGATACAGAACCAGTAGCTTAAGACTGCTCCAGTCCTATTGGCTTTAAAGGTACAGAATCAGTAGCTTCAAACTGCTCCAGTCATATTGGCTTTAATGATACAGAACCAGTAGCTTCAAACTGGTCCAACCCTATTGGCTTTAAAGATACAGACCAGTAGCATCAGACTGCTCCAATCCTAATGTCTTTAAAGTTACAGAACAAGTAATATCAGATGGTCTAAAGCTATTGGCTTTAAAGGTACAGAACCAGTAGAATCAGACTGCTCCAGTCCTATTGGCTTTTAAGATACAGAACCCGTACTATAACATTTGTCCTGTCCTATTGGCTTTAAAGATACAGAACCTGTAGTTTCAGACTGCTCCAGTCCTATTGGCTTTAAAGGTACAGAACATGTAGTATCAGACTGCTCCATTCCTATTGGATTTAAATATACAGAACCAGTAGCTTCAGACTGCTCCAGTCCTATTGGCTTTAAAAGTACAGAACCAGTAGCATTAGACTGGTCCAGTACTATTGGCTTTGAAGATACCGAACCTGTAGTATCACACAGCACCCGTCCTATTGGCTTTAATGATACAGAACCAGTAGTATCACACAGCTCCCATCCTATTGGCTTTAATGATACAGAACCAGTAGTATCACACAGCTCCCGTCCTATTGGCTTTAAAGATACAGTACCAGTAGCATCAGCTTTGTCCAGTCCTATTGGCTTTAAAGATACAGAACCTGTAGTATCAGACTTCTCCAGTCCTATTGGTTTTAAACATACTGAACAAGTAGTATCACACTCCTCCCGTACTATTGCTTATAAGATACAGAAACAGTAGTATCAGACTTCTCCAGTCCTATTGGCTTTAAAGAGACAGAACAGTAGCTTCAGACTGCTCCATTGCTATAGGCTTTAAAGATACAGAACCATTAGCTTCAGAATGCTCCAGTCCTATTGGCTTTAAAGATACAGAACCAGTAGCTTCAGACTGCTCCAGTCCTATTGGCTTTAAAGGTACAGAATCAGTAGCTTCAAACTGCTCCAGCCATATTGGCTTTAATTATACAGAACCAGTAGCTTCAGACTGGTCCAGTCCTATTGGCTTTAAAGATACAGACCAGTAGCATCAGACTGCTCCAATCCTAATGGCTTTAAAGTTACAGAACAAGTACTATCAGATGGTCTAAAGCTATAGGCTTTAAAGGTACAGAACCAGTAGTATCAGACTGCTCCTGTCCTATTGGCTTTTAAGATACAGAACCCGTACTATAACAATTGTCCCATCCTATTGGCTTTAAAGATACAGAACCTGTAGTTTCAGTCTGCTCCAGTCCTATTGGCTTTAAAGGTATAGAACATGTAGTATCAGACTGCTCCAGTCCTATTGGATTTAAAGATACCGAACCAGTAGTATCAGACTGCTCCAGTCCTATTGGCTGTAAAGATACAAAACCAGTAGCTTCAGAATGCTCCTGTCCTATTGGCTTTTAAGATACAGAACCCGTACTATAACAATTGTCCCATCCTATTGGCTTTAAAGATACAGAACCTGTAGTTTCAGTCTGCTCCAGTCCTATTGGCTTTAAAGGTACAGAACATGTAGTATCAGACTGCTCCAGTCCTATTGGATTTAAAGATACCGAAGCAGTAGTATCAGACTGCTCCAGTCCTATTGGCTTTAAAAAGACAGAACCAGTAGCTTCAGACTGCTCCATTCCTATAGGCTTTAAAGATACAGAACCATTAGCTTCAGAATGCTCCAGTCCTATTGGCTTTAAAGATACAGAACCAGTAGTATCAGACTACTCCAGTCCTATTGGCTTTAATGGTACAGAACAAGTAGCTTCAGACTGCTCCAGACCTATTGGCTTTAAAGGAACAGAATCAGTAGCTTCAGACTGCTCCAGTCCTATTGGATTTAAAGATACAGACAGTAGCATCAGACTGCTCCAATCCTAATGGCTTTAAAGGTACAGAACTAGTAACTTCAGACTGCTCCAGTCCTATTGGCTTTAAAGGTAAAGAACCAGTAGCTTCAGACTGCTCCAGTCCTATTGGCTTTCATGGTACAGAACCAGTAACATCAGACTGCTCCAGTCCTATTGCCTTTAAAGGAACAGAACTAGTAGCTTCAGACTGCTCCAGTCCTATTGGCTTTAAATATCCAGAACCAGTAGTATCAGATGCTCCCGTCCTATTGGCTTTAAAGATACAGAACCAGTAGTATCAGACTGCTCTAGTCCTATTGGCTTTCAAGGCACAGAACCAATAATATCAGACTGCGCCATGGATATTGGCTTTTAAGATACAGAACCAGTAGTATCACATAGGTCCCGTCCTATTGGCTTTAATGATACAGAATCTGTAGCATCACACAGCTCCCATCCTATTGGCTTTAAAGATAAAGAACCAGTAGTATCACACTGCTCAAGTCCTATTGGCTTCAAAGATACAGAACCAGTAGTATCAGTCTACTCCAGTCCTATTGGCTTTGAAGATACAGAACCAGTAGTATCATACAGCTACCATCCTATTGGCTTTAATGATACAGAATCAGTAGTATCAGACTTCTCCAGTCCTATTGGCTTTAAAAAGACAGAACCAGTAGCTTCAGACTGCTCCATTCCTATAGGCTTTAAAGATACAGAACCATTAGCTTCAGAATGCTCCAGTCCTATTGGCTTTAAAGATACAGAACCAGTAGTATCAGACTACTCCAGTCCTATTGGCTTTAATGGTACAGAACAAGTAGCTTCAGACTGCTCCAGACCTATTGGCTTTAAAGGAACAGAATCAGTAGCTTCAGACTGCTCCAGTCCTATTGGATTTAAAGATACAGAACCAGTAGCTTAAGACTGCTCCAGTCCTATTGGCTTTAAAGGTACAGAATCAGTAGCTTCAAACTGCTCCAGTCATATTGGCTTTAATGATACAGAACCAGTAGCTTCAAACTGGTCCAACCCTATTGGCTTTAAAGATACAGACCAGTAGCATCAGACTGCTCCAATCCTAATGTCTTTAAAGTTACAGAACAAGTAATATCAGATGGTCTAAAGCTATTGGCTTTAAAGGTACAGAACCAGTAGAATCAGACTGCTCCAGTCCTATTGGCTTTTAAGATACAGAACCCGTACTATAACATTTGTCCTGTCCTATTGGCTTTAAAGATACAGAACCTGTAGTTTCAGACTGCTCCAGTCCTATTGGCTTTAAAGGTACAGAACATGTAGTATCAGACTGCTCCATTCCTATTGGATTTAAATATACAGAACCAGTAGCTTCAGACTGCTCCAGTCCTATTGGCTTTAAAAGTACAGAACCAGTAGCATTAGACTGGTCCAGTACTATTGGCTTTGAAGATACCGAACCTGTAGTATCACACAGCACCCGTCCTATTGGCTTTAATGATACAGAACCAGTAGTATCACACAGCTCCCATCCTATTGGCTTTAATGATACAGAACCAGTAGTATCACACAGCTCCCGTCCTATTGGCTTTAAAGATACAGTACCAGTAGCATCAGCTTTGTCCAGTCCTATTGGCTTTAAAGATACAGAACCTGTAGTATCAGACTTCTCCAGTCCTATTGGTTTTAAACATACTGAACAAGTAGTATCACACTCCTCCCGTACTATTGCTTATAAGATACAGAAACAGTAGTATCAGACTTCTCCAGTCCTATTGGCTTTAAAGAGACAGAACAGTAGCTTCAGACTGCTCCATTGCTATAGGCTTTAAAGATACAGAACCATTAGCTTCAGAATGCTCCAGTCCTATTGGCTTTAAAGATACAGAACCAGTAGCTTCAGACTGCTCCAGTCCTATTGGCTTTAAAGGTACAGAATCAGTAGCTTCAAACTGCTCCAGCCATATTGGCTTTAATTATACAGAACCAGTAGCTTCAGACTGGTCCAGTCCTATTGGCTTTAAAGATACAGACCAGTAGCATCAGACTGCTCCAATCCTAATGGCTTTAAAGTTACAGAACAAGTACTATCAGATGGTCTAAAGCTATAGGCTTTAAAGGTACAGAACCAGTAGTATCAGACTGCTCCTGTCCTATTGGCTTTTAAGATACAGAACCCGTACTATAACAATTGTCCCATCCTATTGGCTTTAAAGATACAGAACCTGTAGTTTCAGTCTGCTCCAGTCCTATTGGCTTTAAAGGTATAGAACATGTAGTATCAGACTGCTCCAGTCCTATTGGATTTAAAGATACCGAACCAGTAGTATCAGACTGCTCCAGTCCTATTGGCTGTAAAGATACAAAACCAGTAGCTTCAGAATGCTCCTGTCCTATTGGCTTTTAAGATACAGAACCCGTACTATAACAATTGTCCCATCCTATTGGCTTTAAAGATACAGAACCTGTAGTTTCAGTCTGCTCCAGTCCTATTGGCTTTAAAGGTACAGAACATGTAGTATCAGACTGCTCCAGTCCTATTGGATTTAAAGATACCGAAGCAGTAGTATCAGACTGCTCCAGTCCTATTGGCTTTAAAAAGACAGAACCAGTAGCTTCAGACTGCTCCATTCCTATAGGCTTTAAAGATACAGAACCATTAGCTTCAGAATGCTCCAGTCCTATTGGCTTTAAAGATACAGAACCAGTAGTATCAGACTACTCCAGTCCTATTGGCTTTAATGGTACAGAACAAGTAGCTTCAGACTGCTCCAGACCTATTGGCTTTAAAGGAACAGAATCAGTAGCTTCAGACTGCTCCAGTCCTATTGGATTTAAAGATACAGAACCAGTAGCTTAAGACTGCTCCAGTCCTATTGGCTTTAAAGGTACAGAATCAGTAGCTTCAAACTGCTCCAGTCATATTGGCTTTAATGATACAGAACCAGTACCTTCAAACTGGTCCAACCCTATTGGCTTTAAAGATACAGACCAGTAGCATCAGACTGCTCCAATCCTAATGTCTTTAAAGTTACAGAACAAGTAATATCAGATGGTCTAAAGCTATTGGCTTTAAAGGTACAGAACCAGTAGAATCAGACTGCTCCAGTCCTATTGGCTTTTAAGATACAGAACCCGTACTATAACATTTGTCCTGTCCTATTGGCTTTAAAGATACAGAACCTGTAGTTTCAGACTGCTCCAGTCCTATTGGCTTTAAAGGTACAGAACATGTAGTATCAGACTGCTCCATTCCTATTGGATTTAAATATACAGAACCAGTAGCTTCAGACTGCTCCAGTCCTATTGGCTTTAAAAGTACAGAACCAGTAGCATTAGACTGGTCCAGTACTATTGGCTTTGAAGATACCGAACCTGTAGTATCACACAGCACCCGTCCTATTGGCTTTAATGATACAGAACCAGTAGTATCACACAGCTCCCATCCTATTGGCTTTAATGATACAGAACCAGTCGTATCACACAGCTCCCGTCCTATTGGCTTTAAAGATACAGTACCAGTAGCATCAGCTTTGTCCAGTCCTATTGGCTTTAAAGATACAGAACCTGTAGTATCAGACTGCTCCAGTCCTATTGGTTTTAAACATACTGAACAAGTAGTATCACACTCCTCCCGTACTATTGCTTATAAGATACAGAAACAGTAGTATCAGACTTCTCCAGTCCTATTGGCTTTAAAGAGACAGAACAGTAGCTTCAGACTGCTCCATTGCTATAGGCTTTAAAGATACAGAACCATTAGCTTCAGAATGCTCCAGTCCTATTGGCTTTAATTATACAGAACCAGTAGCTTCAGACTGGTCCAGTCCTATTGGCTTTAAAGATACAGACCAGTAGCATCAGACTGCTCCAATCCTAATGGCTTTAAAGTTACAGAACAAGTACTATCAGATGGTCTAAAGCTATAGGCTTTAAAGGTACAGAACCAGTAGTATCAGACTGCTCCTGTCCTATTGGCTTTTAAGATACAGAACCCGTACTATAACAATTGTCCCATCCTATTGGCTTTAAAGATACAGAACCTGTAGTTTCAGTCTGCTCCAGTCCTATTGGCTTTAAAGGTACAGAACATGTAGTATCAGACTGCTCCAGTCCTATTGGATTTAAAGATACCGAACCAGTAGTATCAGACTGCTCCAGTCCTATTGGCTGTAAAGATACAAAACCAGTAGCTTCAGAATGCTCCTGTACTATTGACTTTAAAAGAAAAGAACCAGTAGCTTCAGACTGCTCCAGTCCTATTGGCTATAAATATCCAGAAGCAGTAGTATCGGACTGCTCCCGTCCTATTGACTTTAAAGATACAGAACCAGTAGCATCAGACTGCTCCCGTCCTGTTGGCTTTAAAGACACAGAACCAGTAGTATCACACTGCTCCTGTTTTATTGGCTTTAAAGATACAGAAGCAGTAGAATCACACAGCTCCCGTCATATTGGGTTTAATGATACAGAACCAGTAGTATCACACAGCTCCCATTCTATTGGCTTTAATGATACAGAACCATTAGAATCACACAGCTCCCGTCATATTGGCTTTAATGATACAGAACCAGTAGTATGACACAGCTCCCGTCCTATTCGCTTTAAAGATACAGTACCAGTAGCATCAGCCTTGACCAGTCCTATTGGCTCTGAAGATACCGAACCAGTAGTATCACATATCTCCCGTCCTATTGGCATTAATGATACAGAACCAGTAGTATCGCACAGCTCGCTTCCTATTGGCTTTAATGATACAGAACCAGTAGTATCACACAGCCCCCGTCATATTGGATTTAATGATACAGAACCAGTAGTATCACACAGCTCCAGTCCTATTGGCTTTAAAGATACAGTACCAGTTGCATCAGCCTTGTCCAGTCCTATTGGATTTAAAGATACAGAACCTGTAGTATCACACTGTCCCGTTCTATTGGCTTTAAAGATACAGAACCAGTAGTATCAGACTGCTCCAGTCCTATTTGCTTTAATGATACAGACCTGTTGTATCAGTCTGCTCCAGTGCTATTAGCTTTAAAGATACAGACCAGTAGCATCAGACCGCTCCAATCCTAATGGCTTTAAAGTTACAGAAACAGTAGTATCAGACTTCTCCAGTCCTATTGGCTTTAAAAAGACAGAACCAGTAGCTTCAGACTGCTCCATTCCTATAGGCTTTAAAGATACAGAACCATTAGCTTCAGAATGCTCCAGTCCTATTGGCTTTAAAGATACAGAACCAGTAGTATCAGACTACTCCAGTCCTATTGGCTTTAATGGTACAGAACAAGTAGCTTCAGACTGCTCCAGACCTATTGGCTTTAAAGGAACAGAATCAGTAGCTTCAGACTGCTCCAGTCCTAATGGATTTAAAGATACAGAACCAGTAGCTTAAGACTGCTCCAGTCCTATTGGCTTTAAAGGTACAGAATCAGTAGCTTCAAACTGCTCCAGTCATATTGGCTTTAATGATACAGAACCAGTAGCTTCAAACTGGTCCAACCCTATTGGCTTTAAAGATACAGACCAGTAGCATCAGACTGCTCCAATCCTAATGTCTTTAAAGTTACAGAACAAGTAATATCAGATGGTCTAAAGCTATTGGCTTTAAAGGTACAGAACCAGTAGAATCAGACTGCTCCAGTCCTATTGGCTTTAAAGATACAGAACCTGTAGTTTCAGACTGCTCCAGTCCTATTGGCTTTAAAGGTACAGAACATGTAGTATCAGACTGCTCCAGTCCTATTGGATTTAAAGATACAGAACCAGTAGCTTCAGACTGCTCCAGTCCTATTGGCTTTAAAAGTACAGAACCAGTAGCATTAGACTGGTCCAGTACTATTGGCTTTGAAGATACCGAACCTGTAGTATCACACAGCACCCGTCCTATTGGCTTTAATGATACAGAACCAGTAGTATCATACAGCTCCCATCCTATTGGCTTTAATGATACAGAACCAGTAGTATCACACAGCTCCCGTCCTATTGGCTTTAAAGATACAGTACCAGTAGCATCAGCTTTGTCCAGTCCTATTGGCTTTAAAGATACAGAACCTGTAGTATCACACTGCTCCCGTCCTATTGCCATTAAAGATACAGAACCAGTAGCATCAGACTGGTCCAGTCTTATTGGCTTTGAAGATACAGAACCAGTAGTATCATACAGCTCCCGTCCTATTGGCTTTTATGATACAGAACCTGTAGTATCAGACTGCTCCAGTCCTATTGGTTTTAAACATACTGAACAAGTAGTATCACACTCCTCCCGTACTATTGCTTATAAGATACAGAAACAGTAGTATCAGACTTCTCCAGTCCTATTGGCTTTAAAGGTACAGAATCAGTAGCTTCAAACTGCTCCAGTCATATTGTCTTTAATTATACAGAACCAGTATCTTCAGACTGGTCCAGTCCTATTGGCTTTAAAGATACAGACCAGTAGCATCAGACTGCTCCAATCCTAATGGCTTTAAAGTTACAGAACAAGTACTATCAGATGGTCTAAAGCTATAGGCTTTAAAGGTACAGAACCAGTAGTATCAGACTGCTCTTGTCCTATTGGCTTTTAAGATACAGAACCCGTACTATAACAATTGTCCCGTCCTATTGGCTTTAAAGATACAGAACCTGTAGTTTCAGACTGCTCCAGTCCTATTGGCTTTAAAGGTACAGAACATGTAGTATCAGACTGCTCCAGTCCTATTGGATTTAAAGATACCGAACCAGTAGTATCAGACTGCTCTAGTCCTATTGGCTGTAAAGATAAAAAACCAGTAGCTTCAGAATGCTCCTGTACTATTGACTTTAAAAGAAAAGAACCAGTAGCTTCAGACTGCTCCAGTCCTATTGGCTATAAATATCCAGAACCAGTAGTATCGGACTGCTCCCGTCCTATTGGTTTTAAAGATACAGAACCAGTAGCATCAGACTGCTCCCGTCCTGTTGGCTTTAAAGACACAGAACCAGTAGTATCACACTGCTCCTGTTTTATTGGCTTTAAAGATACAGAAGCAGTAGAATCACACAGCTCCCGTCATATTGGGTTTAATGATACAGAACCAGTAGTATCACACAGCTCCCATTCTATTGGCTTTAATGATACAGAACCATTAGAATCACACAGCTCCCATCATATTGGCTTTAATGATACAGAACCAGTAGTATGACACAGCTCCCGTCCTATTCGCTTTAAAGATACAGTACCAGTAGCATCAGCCTTGACCAGTCCTATTGGCTCTGAAGATACCGAACCAGTAGTATCACATATCTCCCGTCCTATTGGCATTAATGATACAGAACCAGTAGTATCGCACAGCTCGCTTCCTATTGGCTTTAATGATACAGAACCAGTAGTATCACACAGCCCCCGTCATATTGGATTTAATGATACAGAACCAGTAGTATCACACAGCTCCAGTCCTATTGGCTTTAAAGATACAGTACCAGTTGCATCAGCCTTGTCCAGTCCTATTGGCTTTAAAGATACAGAACCTGTAGTATCACACTGTCCCGTTCTATTGGCTTTAAAGATACAGAACCAGTAGTATCAGACTGCTCCAGTCCTCTTTGCTTTAATGATACAGACCTGTTGTATCAGTCTGCTCCAGTGCTATTAGCTTTAAAGATACAGACCAGTAGCATCAGACCGCTCCAATCCTAATGGCTTTAAAGTTACAGAACAAGTAGTATCAGACTGCTCTAAAGCTTGGCTTTAAAGGTACAGAACCAGTAGTATCTGACTGCTCCAGTCCTATTGGCTTTAAAGGTACAGAACCAGTAGTATCAGACTGCTCAATTCCTATTGGCTTTAAAGATACAGAACCAGTAGTATCAGTCTGCTCCAGTCCTATTGGCTTTAAAGATACAGAACCAGTAGCTTCAGACTGCTCCAGTCCTATTGGCTTTAAAGGTACAGAACCAGTAGCTTCAAACTGCTCCAGTCCTATTGGCTTTAAAGATACAGAACCAGTAGCTTCACGCTGGTGCATTCCTATTGGCTTTAAAGATACAGACCAGTAGCATCAGACTGCTCAAGTCCTATTGGCTTTAAAGATACAGAACCAGTAGTATCAGTCTGCTCCAGTCCTATTGGCTTTAAAGATACAGAACCAGTAGCTTCAGACTGCTCCAGTCCTATTGGCTTGAAATGTACAGAACCTGTAGCTTCAAACTGCTCCAGTCCTATTGGCTTTAAAGATACAGAACCAGTAGCTTCAGACTGGTGCATTCCTATTGGCTTTAAAGGTACAGAACCAGTAGAATCAGACTGCTCCAGTCCTATTGGCTTTTAAGATACAGAACCCGTACTATAACACTTGTCCCGTCCTATTGGCTTTAAAGATACAGACCAGTAGTATCAGACAGCTCAAGTCCTATTGGCTTTCAAGATACAGAACCTGTAGGTTGAGACTGCTCCAGTCCTATTGGCTTTAAAGGCACAGAACATGTAGTATCAGACTGGTCCAGTCCTATTGGATTTAAAGGTATCGAACCAGTAGTATCATACTGCTCCTGTCCTATTGGCTTTAAATGTACAGAACCAGTAACTTCAGACTGCTCCAGTCCTATTGGCTTTAAAGGTACAGAACCAGTACCTTCAGACTCCTCCAGTCCTATTGGCTTTAAAGGAACAGAACCAGTAGCTTCAGACTGCTCCAGTCCTATTGGCTTTAAATATCCAGAACCAGTAGTATCAGACTACTCCAGTCCTATTGGGTTTAATGGTACAGAACCAGTAGCTTCAAACTGCTCTAGTCCTATTGGCTTTAAAGGAACAGAATCAGTAACTTCAGACTGCTCCAGTCCTATTGGCTTTAAAGATACAGAACCAGTAGTATCAGTCTGCTCCAGTCCTATTGGCTTTAAAGGTACAGAACCAGTAGCTTCAGACTGCTCCAGTCCTATTGGCTTTAAAGATACAGAACCAGTAGTATCAGACTACTACATGCCTTTTGGCTTTAAAGTTACAGAACCAGTAGCTTCAAACTGCTCCAGTCCTATTGGCTTTAAAGATACAGAACCAGTAGCTTCAGACTGGTCCAGTCCTTTTGGCTTTAAAGATACAGACTGTAGCATCAGACTGCTCCAATCCTAATGGCTTTAAAGGTACAGAAGCAGTAACTTCAGACTGCTCCAGTCCTATTGGCTTTAAAGTTAATGAACCAGTAGCTTCAGACTGCTCCAGTCCTATTGGCTTTAATGGTACAGAACCAGTAACTTCAGACTGCTCCAGTCCTATTGGCTTTAAAGGTACAGAACCAGTAGCTTCAGACTCCTCCTGTCCTATTGCCTTTAAAGGAACAGAACTAGTAGCTTCAGACTGCTCCAGTCCTATTGGCATTAAATATCCAGAACCAGTAGTATCAGACTGCTCTAGTCCTATTGGCTTTCAAGGCACAGAACCAATAATATCAGACTGCGCCATGGCTATTGGCTTTTAAGATACAGAACCAGTAGTGTCACATAGCTCCCGTCCTATTGGCTTTAATGATACAGAATCTGTAGCATCACACAGCTCCCATCATATTGGCTTTAAAGATAAAGAACCAGTAGTATCACACTGCTCAAGTCCTATTGGCTTTAAAGATACAGAACCAGTAGTATCATACAGCTACCGTCCTATTGGCTTTAATGATACAGAATCAGTAGTATCAGACTGCTCCAGTCCTATTGGTTTTAAAGATACAGAACAAGTAGTATCACACTGCACCCATACTATTGCTTTTAAGATACAGAAACAGTAGTATCAGACTTCTACAGTCCTATTGGCTTTAAAGAGACAGAACCAGTAGCTTCAGACTGCTCCATTCCTATATGCTTTAAAGATACAGAACCATTAGCTTCAGAATGCTCCAGTCCTGTTGGCTTTAAAGATACAGAACCAGTAGTATCAGACTACTCCAGTCCTATTGGCTTTAAAGATACAGACCAGTAGCATCAGACTGCTCCAATCCTAATGGCTTTAAAGTTACAGAACAAGTACTATCAGATGGTCTAAAGCTATAGGCTTTAAAGGTACAGAACCAGTAGTATCAGACTGCTCCTGTCCTATTGGCTTTTAAGATACAGAACCCGTACTATAACAATTGTCCAGTCCTATTGGCTTTAAAGATACAGAACCTGTCGTTTCAGACTGCTCCAGTCCTATTGGCTTTAAAGGTACAGAACATGTACTATCAGACTGCTCCAGTCCTATTGGATTTAAAGATACCGAACCAGTAGTATCAGACTGCTCCAGTCCTATTGGCTGTAAAGATACAAAACCAGTAGCTTCAGAATGCTCCTGTACTATTGACTTTAAAAGAAAAGAACCAGTAGCTTCAGACTGCTCCAGTCCTATTGGCTATAAATATCCAGAACCAGTAGTATCGGACTGCTCCCGTCCTATTGCCATTAAAGATACAGAACCAGTAGCATCAGACTGCTCCCGTCCTGTTGGCTTTAAAGACACAGAACCAGTAGTATCACACTGCTCCTGTTTTATTGGCTTTAAAGATACAGAAGCAGTAGAATCACACAGCTCCCGTCATATTGGGTTTAATGATAAAGAACCAGTAGTATCACACAGCTCCCATTCTATTGGCTTTAATGATACAGAACCATTAGAATCACACAGCTCCCGTCATTTTGGCTTTAATGATACAGAACCAGTAGTATGACACAGCTCCCGTCCTATTCGCTTTAAAGATACAGTACCAGTAGCATCAGCCTTGACCAGTCCTATTGGCTCTGAAGATACCGAACCAGTAGTATCACATATCTCCTGTCCTATTGGCATTAATGATACAGAACCAGTAGTATCGCACAGCTCGCTTCCTATTGGCTTTAATGATACAGAACCAGTAGTATCAAACAGCCCCCGTCATATTGGATTTAATGATACAGAACCAGTAGTATCACACAGCTCCAGTCCTATTGGCTTTAAAGATACAGTACCAGTTGCATCAGCCTTGTCCAGTCCTATTGGCTTTAAAGATACAGAACCTGTAGTATCACACTGTCCCGTTCTATTGGCTTTAAAGATACAGAACCAGTAGTATCAGACTGCTCCAGTCCTATTTGCTTTAATGATACAGACCTGTTGTATCAGTCTGCTCCAGTGCTATTAGCTTTAAAGATACAGACCAGTAGCATCAGACCGCTCCAATCCTAATGGCTTTAAAGTTACAGAACAAGTAGTATCAGACTGCTCTAAAGCTTGGCTTTAGACGTACAGAACCAGTAGTATCTGACTGCTCCAGTCCTATTGGCTTTAAAGGTACAGAACATGTAGTATCAGACTGGTCCAGTCCTATTGGCTTTAAAGGTACAGAACCAGTAGTATCAGACTGCTCAAGTCCTATTGGCTTTAAAGATACAGAACCAGTAGTATCAGTCCACTCCAGTCCTATTGGTTTTAAAGATACAGAACCAGTAGCTTCAGACTGCTCCAGTCCTATTAGCTTTAAAGGTACAGAACCAGTAGCTTCAAACTGCTCCAGTCCTATTGGCTTTAAAGATACAGAACCAGTAGCTTCAGACTGGTGCATTCCTATTGGAATTAAAGATACAGACCAGAAGCATCAGACTGCTCCAATCCTAATGGCTTTAAAGTTACAGAACCAGTAGTATCAGACTGCTCCAGTCCTATTGGCTTTTAAGATACAGAACCCGTACTATAACACTTTTCCCGTCCTATTGGTTTTAAGATACAGACCAGTAGTATCAGACAGCTCAAGTCCTATTGGTTTTCAAGATACAGAACCTGTAGTTTCAGACTGGTCCAGTCCTATTGGATTTAAAGGTACCGAACCAGTAGTATCATATTGCTCCAGTCCTATTGGCTTTAGTTGTACAGAACCAGTAACTTCAGACTGCTCCAGTCGTATTTGTTTTAAAGGTACAGAACCAGTACCTTCAGACTCCTCCAGTCCTATTGGTTTTAAAGAAACAGAAGCAGTAGCTTCAGACTGCTCCAGTCCTATTGGCTTTCAATATCCAGAACCAGTAGTATCAGACTACTCCAATCCTATTGGGTTTAATGGTACAGAACCAGTAGCTTCAGACAGATCCAGTCCTATTGGCTTTAAAGGAACAGAATCAGTAGCTTCAGACTGCTCCAGTCCTATTGGCTTTAAAGATACAGAACCAGTAGTATCAGTCTGCTCCAGTCCTATTGGCTTTAAAGATACAGAACCAGTAGCTTCAGACTGCTCCAGTCCGATTGGCTTTAAAGATACAGAACCAGTAGTATCAGACTACTACATGCCTATTGGCTTTAAAGGTACAGAACCAGTAGCTTCAAACTGCTCCAGTCCTATTGGCTTTAAAGATACAGAACCAGTAGCTTCAGACTGGTCCAGTCCTATTGGCTTTAAAGATACAGACAGTAGCATCAGACTGCTCCAATCCTAATGGCTTTAAAGGTACAGAACTAGTAACTTCAGACTGCTCCAGTCCTATTGGCTTTAAAGGTAAAGAACCAGTAGCTTCAGACTGCTCCAGTCCTATTGGCTTTAATGGTACAGAACCAGTAACATCAGACTGCTCCAGTCCTATTGCCTTTAAAGGAACAGAACTAGTAGCTTCAGACTGCTCCAGTCCTATTGGCTTTAAATATCCAGAACCAGTAGTATCAGATGCTCCCGTCCTATTGGCTTTAAAGATACAGAACCAGTAGTATCAGACTGCTCTAGTCCTATTGGCTTTCATGGCACAGAACCAATAATATCAGACTGCGCCATGGCTATTGGCTTTTAAGATACAGAACCAGTAGTATCACATAGGTCCCGTCCTATTGGCTTTAATGATACAGAATCTGTAGCATCACACAGCTCCCATCCTATTGGCTTTAAAGATAAAGAACCAGTAGTATCACACTGCTCAAGTCCTATTGGCTTCAAAGATACAGAACCAGTAGTATCAGTCTACTCCAGTCCTATTGGCTTTGAAGATACAGAACCAGTAGTATCATACAGCTACCGTCCTATTGGCTTTAATGATACAGAATCAGTAGTATCAGACTGCTCCAGTCCTATTGGTTTTAAAGATACAGAACAACTAGTATCATACTGCACCCGTACTATTGCTTTTAAGATACAGAAACAGTAGTATCAGAGTTCTCCAGTCCTATTGGCTTTAAATAGACAGAACCAGTAGCTTCAGACTGCTCCATTCCTATAGGCTTTAAAGATACAGAACCATTAGCTTCAGAATGCTCCAGTCCTATTGGCTTTAAAGATACAGAACCAGTAGTATCAGACTACTCCAGTCCTATTGGCTTTAATGGTACAGAACAAGTAGCTTCAGACTGCTCCAGACCTATTGGCTTTAAAGGAACAGAATCAGTAGCTTCAGACTGCTCCAGTCCTATTGGATTTAAAGATACAGAACCAGTAGCTTAAGACTGCTCCAGTCCTATTGGCTTTAAAGGTACAGAATCAGTAGCTTCAAACTGCTCCAGTCATATTGGCTTTAATGATACAGAACCAGTAGCTTCAAACTGGTCCAACCCTATTGGCTTTAAAGATACAGACCAGTCGCATCAGACTGCTCCAATCCTAATGTCTTTAAAGTTACAGAACAAGTAATATCAGATGGTCTAAAGCTATTGGCTTTAAAGGTACAGAACCAGTAGAATCAGACTGCTCCAGTCCTATTGGCTTTTAAGATACAGAACCCGTACTATAACACTTGTCCTGTCCTATTGGCTTTAAAGATACAGAACCTGTAGTTTCAGACTGCTCCAGTCCTATTGGCTTTAAAGGTACAGAACATGTAGTATCAGACTGCTCCAGTCCTATTGGATTTAAAGATACAGAACCAGTAGCTTCAGACTGCTCCAGTCCTATTGGCTTTAAAAGTATAGAACGAGTAGCATTAGACTGGTCCAGTACTATTGGCTTTGAAGATACCGAACCTGTAGTATCACACAGCACCCGTCCTATTGGCTTTAATGATACAGAACCAGTAGTATCACACAGCTCCCATCCTATTGGCTTTAATGATACAGAACCAGTAGTATCACACAGCTCCCGTCCTATTGGCTTTAAAGATACAGTACCAGTAGCATCAGCTTTGTCCAGTCCTATTGGCTTTAAAGATACAGAACCTGTAGTATCAGACTGCTCCAGTCCTATTGGTTTTAAAAATACTGAACAAGTAGTATCAAACTCCGCCCGTACTATTGCTTATAAGATACAGAAACAGTAGTATCAGACTTCTCCAGTCCTATTGGCTTTAAAGAGACAGAACAGTAGCTTCAGACTGCTCCATTGCTATAGGCTTTAAAGATACAGAACCATTAGCTTCAGAATGCTCCAGTCCTATTTGCTTTAAAGATACAGAACCAGTAGCTTCAGACTGCTCCAGTCCTATTGGCTTTAAAGGTACAGAATTAGTAGCTTCAAAGTGCTCCAGTCATATTGGCTTTAATTATACAGAACCAGTAGCTTCAGTCTGGTCCAGTCCTATTGGCTTTAAAGATACAGACCAGTAGCATCAGACTGCTCCAATCCTAATGGCTTTAAAGTTACAGAACAAGTACTATCAGATTGTCTAAAGCTATAGGCTTTAAAGGTACAGAACCAGTAGTATCAGACTGCTCCTGTCCTATTGGCTTTTAAGATACAGAACCCGTACTATAACAATTGTCCCGTCCTATTGGCTTTAAAGATACAGAACCTGTAGTTTCAGTCTGCTCCAGTCCTATTGGCTTTAAAGGTACAGAACATGTAGTATCAGACTGCTCCAGTCCTATTGGATTTAAAGATACCGAACCAGTAGTATCAGACTGCTCCAGTCCTATTGGCTGTAAAGATACAAAACCAGTAGCTTCAGAATGCTCCTGTACTATTGACTTTAAAAGAAAAGAACCAGTAACTTCAGACTGCTCCAGTTCTATTGGCTATAAATATCCAGAACCAGTAGTATCGGACTGCTCCCGTCCTATTGGCTTTAAAGATACAGAACCAGTAGCATCAGATTGCTCCCGTCCTGTTGGCTTTAAAGACACAGAACCAGTAGTATCACACTGCTCCTGTTTTATTGGCTTTAAAGATACAGAAGCAGTAGAATCACACAGCTCCCGTCATATTGGGTTTAATGATACAGAACCAGTAGTATCACACAGCTCCCATTCTATTGGCTTTAATGATACAGAACCATTAGAATCACACAGCTCCTGTCATATTGGCTTTAATGATACAGAACCAGTAGTATGACACAGCTCCCGTCCTATTCGCTTTAAAGATACAGTACCAGTAGCATCAGCCTTGACCAGTCCTATTGGCTCTGAAGATACCGAACCAGTAGTATCACATATCTCCCGTCCTATTGGCATTAATGATACAGAACCAGTAGTATCGCACAGCTCGCTTCCTATTGGCTTTAATGATACAGAACCAGTAGTATCACACAGCCCCCGTCATATTGGATTTAATGATACAGAACCAGTAGTATCACACAGCTCCAGTCCTATTGGCTTTAAAGATACAGTACCAGTTGCATCAGCCTTCTCCAGTCCTATTGGCTTTAAAGCTACAGAACCTGTAGTATCACACTGTCCCGTTCTATTGGCTTTAAAGATACAGAACCAGTAGTATCAGACTGCTCCAGTCCTATTTGCTTTAATGATACAGACCTGTTGTATCAGTCTGCTCCAGCGCTATTAGCTTTAAAGATACAGACCAGTAGCATCAGACCGCTCCAATCCTAATGGCTTTAAAGTTACAGAAACAGTAGTATCAGACTTCTCCAGTCCTATTGGCTTTAAAAAGACAGAACCAGTAGCTTCAGACTGCTCCATTCCTATAGGCTTTAAAGATACAGAACCATTAGCTTCAGAATGCTCCAGTCCTATTGGCTTTAAAGATACAGAACCAGTAGTATCAGACTACTCCAGTCCTATTGGCTTTAATGGTACAGAACAAGTAGCTTCAGACTGCTCCAGACCTATTGGCTTTAAAGGAACAGAATCAGTATCTTCAGACTGCTCCAGTCCTATTGGATTTAAAGATACAGAACCAGTAGCTTAAGACTGCTCCAGTCCTATTGGCTTTAAAGGTACAGAATCAGTAGCTTCAAACTGCTCCAGTCATATTGGCTTTAATGATACAGAACCAGTAGATTCAAACTGGTCCAACCCTATTGGCTTTAAAGATACAGACCAGTAGCATCAGACTGCACCAATCCTAATGTCTTTAAAGTTACAGAACAAGTAATATCAGATGGTCTAAAGCTATTGGCTTTAAAGGTACAGAACCAGTAGAATCAGACTGCTCCAGTCCTATTGTCTTTTAAGATACAGAACCCGTACTATAACACTTGTCCTGTCCTATTGGCTTTAAAGATACAGAACCTGTAGTTTCAGACTGCTCCAGTCCTATTGGCTTTAAAGGTACAGAACATGTAGTATCAGACTGCTCCATTCCTATATGCTTTAAAGATACAGAACCATTAGCTTCAGAATGCTCCAGTCCTGTTGGCTTTAAAGATACAGAACCAGTAGTATCAGACTACTCCAGTCCTATTGGCTTTAAAGATACAGACCAGTAGCATCAGACTGCTCCAATCCTAATGGCTTTAAAGTTACAGAACAAGTACTATCAGATGGTCTAAAGCTATAGGCTTTAAAGGTACAGAACCAGTAGTATCAGACTGCTCCTGTCCTATTGGCTTTTAAGATACAGAACCCGTACTATAACAATTGTCCCGTCCTATTGGCTTTAAAGATACAGAACCTGTAGTTTCAGACTGCTCCAGTCCTATTGGCTTTAAAGGTACAGAACATGTACTATCAGACTGCTCCAGTCCTATTGGATTTAAAGATACCGAACCAGTAGTATCAGACTGCTCCAGTCCTATTGGCTGTAAAGATACAAAACCAGTAGCTTCAGAATGCTCCTGTACTATTGACTTTAAAAGAAAAGAACCAGTAGCTTCAGACTGCTCCAGTCCTATTGGCTATAAATATCCAGAACCAGTAGTATCGGACTGCTCCCGTCCTATTGGCTTTAAAGATACAGAACCAGTAGCATCAGACTGCTCCCGTCCTGTTGGCTTTAAAGACACAGAACCAGTAGTATCACACTGCTCCTGTTTTATTGGCTTTAAAGATACAGAAGCAGTAGAATCACACAGCTCCCGTCATATTGGGTTTAATGATACAGAACCAGTAGTATCACACAGCTCCCATTCTATTGGCTTTAATGATACAGAACCATTAGAATCACACAGCTCCCGTCATATTGGCTTTAACGATACAGAACCAGTAGTATGACACAGCTCCCGTCCTATTCGCTTTAAAGATACAGTACCAGTAGCATCAGCCTTGACCAGTCTTATTGGCTCTGAAGATACCGAACCAGTAGTATCACATATCTCCCGTCCTATTGGCATTCGTGATACAGAACCAGTAGTATCGCACAGCTCGCTTCCTATTGGCTTTAATGATACAGAACCAGTAGTATCACACAGCCCCCGTCATATTGGATTTAATGATACAGAACCAGTAGTATCACACTGTCCCGTTCTATTGGCTTTAAAGATACAGAACCAGTAGTATCAGACTGCTCCAGTCCTATTTGCTTTAATAATACAGACCTGTTGTATCAGTCTGCTCCAGTGCTATTAGCTTTAAAGATACAGACCAGTAGCATCAGACCGCTCCAATCCTAATGGCTTTAAAGTTACAGAACAAGTAGTATCAGACTGCTCTAAAGCTTGGCTTTAAAGGTACAGAACCAGTAGTATCTGACTGCTCCAGTCCTATTGGCTTTAAAGGTACAGAACATGTAGTATCAGACTGGTCCAGTCCTATTGGCTTTAAAGGTACAGAACCAGTAGTATCAGACTGCTCAAGTCCTATTGGCTTTAAAGATACAGAACCAGTAGTATCAGTCCACTCCAGTCCTATTGGTTTTAAAGATACAGAACCAGTAGCTTCAGACTGCTCCAGTCCTATTGGCTTTAAAGGTACAGAACCAGTAGCTTCAAACTGCTCCAGTCCTATTGGCTTTAAAGAAACAGAACCAGTAGCTTCAGACTGGTGCATTCCTATTGGCTTTAAAGATACAGACCAGAAGCATCAGACTGCTCCAATCCTAATGGCTTTAAAGTTACAGAACCAGTAGTATCAGACTGCTCCAGTCCTATTGGCTTTTAAGATACAGAACCCGTACTATAACACTTGTCCCGTCCTATTGGCTTTAAAGATACAGACCAGTAGTATCAGACAGCTCAAGTCCTATTGGTTTTCAAGATACAGAACCTGTAGTTTCAGACTGGTCCAGTCCTATTGGATTTAAAGGTACCGAACCAGTAGTATCATACTGCTCCAGTCCTATTGTCTTTAAATGTACAGAACCAGTAACTTCAGACTCCTCCAGTCGTATTGGCTTTAAAGGTACAGAACCAGTACCTTCAGACTCCTCCAGTCCTACTGGTTTTAAAGAAACAGAAGCAGTAGCTTCAGACTGCTCCAGTCCTATTGGCTATCAATATCCAGAACCAGTAGTATCAGACTACTCCAGTCCTATTGGGTTTAATGGTACAGAACCAGTAGCTTCAGACAGATCCAGTCCTATTGGCTTTAAAGGAACAGAATCAGTAGCTTCAGACTGCTCCAGTCCTATTGGCTTTAAAGATACAGAACCAGTAGTATCAGTCTGCTCCAGTCCTATTGGCTTTAAAGATACAGAACCAGTAGCTTCAGACTGCTCCAGTCCTATTGGCTTTAAAGATACAGAACCAGTAGTATCAGACTACTACATGCCTATTGGCTTTAAAGGTACAGAACCAGTAGCTTCAAACTGCTCCAGTCCTATTGGCTTTAAAGATACAGAACCAGTAGCTTCAGACTGGTCCAGTCCTATTGGCTTTAAAGATACAGACAGTAGCATCAGACTGCTCCAATCCTAATGGCTTTAAAGGTACAGAACTAGTAACTTCAGACTGCTCCAGTCCTATTGGCTTTAAAGGTAAAGAACCAGTAGCTTCAGACTGCTCCAGTCCTTTTGGCTTTAATGGTACAGAACCAGTAACATCAGACTGCTCCAGTCCTATTGCCTTTAAAGGAACAGAACTAGTAGCTTCAGACTGCTCCAGTCCTATTGGCTTTAAATATCCAGTACCAGTAGTATCAGATGCTCCCGTCCTATTGGCTTTAAAGATACAGAACCAGTAGTATCAGACTGCTCTAGTCCTATTGGCTTTCAAGGCACAGAACCAATAATATCAGACTGCGCCATGGCTATTGGCTTTTAAGATACAGAACCAGTAGTATCACATAGGTCCCGTCCTATTTGCTTTAATGATACAGAATCTGTAGCATCACACAGCTCCCATCCTATTGGCTTTAAAGATAAAGAACCAGTAGTATCACACTGCTCAAGTCCTATTGGCTTCAAAGATACAGAACCAGTAGTATCAGTCTACTCCAGTCCTATTGGCTTTGAAGATACAGAACCAGTAGTATCATACAGGCAACCGTCCTATTGGCTTTAATGATACAGAATCAGTAGTATCAGACTGCTCCAGTCCTATTGGTTTTAAAGATACAGAACAACTAGTATCATACTGCACCCGTACTATTGCTTTTAAGATACAGAAACAGTAGTATCAGACTTCTCCAGTCCTATTGGCTTTAAAAAGACAGAACCAGTAGCTTCAGACTGCTCCATTCCTATAGGCTTTAAAGATACAGAACCATTAGCTTCAGAATGCTCCAGTCCTATTGGCTTTAAAGATACAGAACCAGTAGTATCAGACTACTCCAGTCCTATTGGCTTTAATGGTACAGAACAAGTAGCTTCAGACTGCTCCAGACCTATTGGCTTTAAAGGAACAGAATCAGTAGCTTCAGACTGCTCCAGTCCTATTGGATTTAAAGATACAGAACCAGTAGCTTAAGACTGCTCCAGTCCTATTGGCTTTAAAGGTACAGAATCAGTAGCTTCAAACTGCTCCAGTCATATTGGCTTTAATGATACAGAACCAGTAGCTTCAAACTGGTCCAACCCTATTGGCTTTAAAGATACAGACCAGTAGCATCAGACTGCTCCAATCCTAATGTCTTTAAAGTTACAGAACAAGTAATATCAGATGGTCTAAAGCTGTTGGCTTTAAAGGTACAGAACCAGTAGAATCAGACTGCTCCAGTCCTATTGGCTTTTAAGATACAGAACCCGTACTATAACACTTGTCCTGTCCTATTGGCTTTAAAGATACAGAACCTTTAGTTTCAGACTGCTCCAGTCCTATTGGCTTTAAAGGTACAGAACATGTAGTATCAGACTGCTCCAGTCCTATTGGCTTTAAAGATACAGAACCAGTAGTATCAGACTACTACATGCCTATTGGCTTTAAAGGTACAGAACCAGTAGCTTCAAACTGCTCCAGTCCTATTGGCTTTAAAGATACAGAACCAGTAGCTTCAGACTGGTCCAGTCCTATTGGCTTTAAAGATACAGACAGTAGCATCAGACTGCTCCAATCCTAATGGCTTTAAAGGTACAGAACTAGTAACTTCAGACTGCTCCAGTCCTATTGGCTTTAAAGGTAAAGAACCAGTAGCTTCAGACTGCTCCAGTCCTATTGGCTTTAATGGTACAGAACCAGTAACATCAGACTGCTCCAGTCCTATTGCCTTTAAAGGAACAGAACTAGTAGCTTCAGACTGCTCCAGTCCTATTGGCTTTAAATATCCAGAACCAGTAGTATCAGATGCTCCCGTCCTATTGGCTTTAAAGATACAGAACCAGTAGTATCAGACTGCTCTAGTCCTATTGGCTTTCAAGGCACAGAACCAATAATATCAGACTGCGCCATGGCTATTGGCTTTTAAGATACAGAACCAGTAGTATCACATAGGTCCCGTCCTATTGGCTTTAATGATACAGAATCTGTAGCATCACACAGCTCCCATCATATTGGCTTTAAAGATAAAGAACCAGTAGTATCACACTGCTCAAGTCCTATTGGCTTCAAAGATACAGAACCAGTAGTATCAGTCTACTCCAGTCCTATTGGCTTTGAAGATACAGAACCAGTAGTATCATACAGCTACCGTCCTATTGGCTTTAATGATACAGAATCAGTAGTATCAGACTGCTCCAGTCCTATTGGCTTTAAAAAGACAGAACCAGTAGCTTCAGACTGCTCCATTCCTATAGGCTTTAAAGATACAGAACCATTAGCTTCAGAATGCTCCAGTCCTATTGGCTTTAAAGATACAGAACCAGTAGTATCAGACTACTCCAGTCCTATTGGCTTTAATGGTACAGAACAAGTAGCTTCAGACTGCTCCAGTCCTATTGGCTTTAAAGGTACAGAATCAGTAGCTTCAAACTGCTCCAGTCATATTGGCTTTAATGATACAGAACCAGTAGCTTCAAACTGGTCCAACCCTATTGGTTTTAAAGATACAGACCAGTAGCATCAGACTGCTCCAATCCTAATGTCTTTAAAGTTACAGAACAAGTAATATCAGATGGTCTAAAGCTGTTGGCTTTAAAGGTACAGAACCAGTAGAATCAGACTGCTCCAGTCCTATTGGCTTTTAAGATACAGAACCCGTACTATAACACTTGTCCTGTCCTATTGGCTTTAAAGATACAGAACCTGTAGTTTCAGACTGCTCCAGTCCTATTGGCTTTAAAGGTACAGAACATGTAGTATCAGACTGCTCCAGTCCTATTGGATTTAAAGATACAGAACCAGTAGCTTCAGACTGCTCCAGTCCTATTGGCTTTAAAAGTACAGAACCAGTAGCATTAGACTGGTCCAGTACTATTGGCTTTGAAGATACCGAACCTGTAGTATCACACAGCACCCGTCCTATTGGCTTTAATGATACAGAACCAGTAGTATCACACAGCTCCCATCCTATTGGCTTTAATGATACAGAACCAGTAGTATCACACAGCTCCCGTCCTATTGGCTTTAAAGATACAGTACCAGTAGCATCAGCTTTGTCCAGTCCTATTGGCTTTAAAGATACAGAACCTGTAGTATCAGACTGCTCCAGTCCTATTGGTTTTAAACATACTGAACAAGTAGTATCACACTCCTCCCGTACTATTGCTTATAAGATACAGAAACAGTAGTATCAGACTTCTCCAGTCCTATTGGCTTTAAAGAGACAGAACAGTAGCTTCAGACTGCTCCATTGCTATAGGCTTTAAATATACAGAACCATTAGCTTCAGAATGCTCCAGTCCTATTGGCTTTAAAGATACAGAACCAGTAGCTTCAGACTGCTCCAGTCCTATTGGCTTTAAAGGTACAGAATCAGTAGCTTCAAACTGCTCCAGTCATATTGGCTTTAATTATACAAAACCAGTAACTTCAGACTGGTCCAGTCCTATTGGCTTTAAAGATACAGACCAGTAGCATCAGACTGCTCCAATCCTAATGGCTTTAAATTTACAGAACAAGTACTATCAGATGGTCTAAAGCTATAGGCTTTAAAGGTACAGAACCAGTAGTATCAGACTGCTCCTGTCCTATTGGCTTTTAAGATACAGAACCCGTACTATAACAATTGTCCCGTCCTATTGGCTTTAAAGATACAGAACCTGTAGTTTCAGTCTGCTCCAGTCCTATTGGCTTTAAAGGTACAGAACATGTAGTATCAGACTGCTCCAGTCCTATTGGATTTAAAGATACCGAACCAGTAGTATCAGACTGCTCCAGTCCTATTGGCTGTAAAGATACAAAACCAGTAGCTTCAGAATGCTCCTGTACTATTGACTTTAAAAGAAAAGAACCAGTAGCTTCAGACTGCTCCAGTCCTATTGGCTATAAATATCCAGAACCAGTAGTATCGGACTGCTCCCATCCTATTGGCTTTAAAGATACAGAACCAGTAGCATCAGACTGCTCTCGTCCTGTTGGCTTTAAAGACACAGAACCAGTAGTATCACACTGCTCCTGTTTTATTGGCTTTAATGATACAGAAGCAGTAGAATCACACAGCTCCCGTCATATTGGGTTTAATGATACAGAACCAGTCGTATCACACAGCTCCCATTCTATTGGCTTTAATGATACAGAACCATTAGAATCACACAGCTCCCGTCATATTGGCTTTAATGATACAGAACCAGTAGTATGACACAGCTCCCGTCCTATTCGCTTTAAAGATACAGTACCAGTAGCATCAGCCTTGACCAGTCCTATTTGCTCTGAAGATACCGAACCAGTAGTATCACATATCTCCCGTCCTATTGGCATTAATGATACAGAACCAGTAGTATCGCACAGCTCGCTTGCTATTGGCTTTAATGATACAGAACCAGTAGTATCACACAGCCCCCGTCATATTGGATTTAATGATACAGAACCAGTAGTATCACACAGCTCCAGTCCTATTGGCTTTAAAGATACAGTACCAGTTGCATCAGCCTTGTCCAGTCCTATTGGCTTTAAAGATACAGAACCTGTAGTATCACACTGTCCCGGTCTATTGGCTTTAAAGATACAGAACCAGTCGTATCAGTCTGCTCCAGTCCTATTGGCTTTAAAGATACAGAACCAGTAGCTTCAGACTGCTCCAGTCCTATTGGCTTTAAAGGTACAGAACCAGTAGCTTCAAACTGCTCCAGTCCTATTGGCTTTAAAGATACAGAACCAGTAGCTTCAGACTGGTGCATTCCTTTTGGCTTTAAAGATACAGACCAGTAGCATCAGACTGCTCCAATCCTAATGGCTTTTAAAATACAGAACCCGTAGTTTCAGACTTCTACAGTCCTATTGGCTTTAAAGAGACAGAACCAGTAGCTTCAGACTGCTCCATTCCTATATGCTTTAAAGATACAGAACCATTAGCTTCAGAATGCTCCAGTCCTGTTGGCTTTAAAGATACAGAACCAGTAGTATCAGACTACTCCAGTCCTATTGGCTTTAAAGATACAGACCAGTAGCATCAGGCTGCTCCAATCCTAATGGCTTTAAAGTTACAGAACAAGTACTATCAGATGGTCTAAAGCTATAGGCTTTAAAGGTACAGAACCAGTAGTATCAGACTGCTCCTGTCCTATTGGCTTTTAAGATACAGAACCCGTACTATAACAATTGTCCAGTCCTATTGGCTTTAAAGATACAGAACCTGTAGTTTCAGACTGCTACAGTCCTATTGGCTTTAAAGGTACAGAACATGTACTATCAGACTGCTCCAGTCCTATTGGATTTAAAGATACCGAACCAGTAGTATCAGACTGCTCCAGTCCTATTGGCTGTAAAGATACAAAACCAGTAGCTTCAGAATGCTCCTGTACTATTGACTTTAAAAGAAAAGAACCAGTAGCTTCAGACTGCTCCAGTCCTATTGGCTATAAATATCCAGAACCAGTAGTATCGGACTGCTCCCGTCCTATTGGCTTTAAAGGTACAGAACCAGTAGCATCAGACTGCTCCCGTCCTGTTGGCTTTAAAGACACAGAACCATTAGCTTCAGAATGCTCCAGTCCTATTGGCTTTAAAGATACAGAACCAGTAGTATCAGACTACTCCAGTCCTATAGGCTTTAAAGATACAGAACCATTAGCTTCAGACTGCTCCATTCCTATAGGCTTTAAAGATACAGAACCATTAGCTTCAGAATGCTCCAGTCCTATTGGCTTTAAAGATACAGAACCAGTAGTATCAGACTACTCCAGTCCTATTGGCTTTAATGGTACAGAACAAGTAGCTTCAGACTGCTCCAGACCTATTGGCTTTAAAGGAACAGAATCAGTAGCTTCAGACTACTCCAGTCCTATTGGGTTTAATGGTACAGAACCAGTAGCTTCAGACAGATCCAGTCCTATTGGCTTTAAAGGAACAGAATCAGTATCTTCAGACTGCTCCAGTCCTATTGGCTTTAAAGATACAGAACCAGTAGTATCAGTCTGCTCCAGTCCTATTGGCTTTAAAGATACAGAACCAGTAGCTTCAGACTGCTCCAGTCCTATTGGCTTTAAAGATACAGAACCAGTAGTATCAGACTACTACATGCCTATTGGCTTTAAAGGTACAGAACCAGTAGCTTCAAACTGCTCCAGTCCTATTGGCTTTAAAGATACAGAACCAGTAGCTTCAGACTGGTCCAGTCCTATTGGCTTTAAAGATACAGACAGTAGCATCAGACTGCTCCAATCCTAATGGCTTTAAAGGTACAGAACTAGTAACTTCAGACTGCTCCAGTCCTATTGGCTTTAAAGGTAAAGAACCAGTAGCTTCAGACTGCTCCAGTCCTATTGGCTTTAATGGTACAGAACCAGTAACATCAGACTGCTCCAGTCCTATTGCCTTTAAAGGAACAGAACTAGTAGCTTCAGACTGCTCCAGTCCTATTGGCTTTAAATATCCAGAACCAGTAGTATCAGATGCTCCCGTCCTATTGGCTTTAAAGATACAGAACCAGTAGTATCAGACTGCTCTAGTCCTATTGGCTTTCAAGGCACAGAACCAATAATATCAGACTGCGCCATGGCTATTGGCTTTTAAGTTACAGAACCAGTTGTATAACATAGGTCCCGTCCTATTGGCTTTAATGATACAGAATCTGTAGCATCACACAGCTCCCATCCTATTGGCTTTAAAGATAAAGAACCAGTAGTATCACACTGCTCAAGTCCTATTGGCTTCAAAGATACAGAACCAGTAGTATCAGTCTACTCCAGTCCTATTGGCTTTGAAGATACAGAACCAGTAGTATCATACAGCTACCGTCCTATTGGCTTTAATGATACAGAATCAGTAGTGTCAGACTGCTCCAGTCCTATTGGTTTTAAAGATACAGAACAACTAGTATCATACTGCACCCGTACTATTGCTTTTAAGATACAGAAACAGTAGTATCAGACTTCTCCAGTCCTATTGGCTTTAAATAGACAGAACCAGTAGCTTCAGACTGCTCCATTCCTATAGGCTTTAAAGATACAGAACCATTAGCTTCAGAATGCACCAGTCCTATTGGCTTTAAAGATACAGAACCAGTAGTATCAGACTACTCCAGTCCTATTGGCTTTAATGGTACAGAACAAGTAGCTTCAGACTGCTCCAGACCTATTGGCTTTAAAGGAACAGAATCAGTAGCTTCAGACTGCTCCAGTCCTATTGGATTTAAAGATACAGAACCAGTAGCTTAAGACTGCTCCAGTCCTATTGGGTTTAAAGGTACAGAATCAGTAGCTTCAAACTGCTCCAGTCATATTGGCTTTAATGATACAGAACCAGTAGCTTCAAACTGGTCCAACCCTATTGGCTTTAAAGATACAGACCAGTAGCATCAGACTGCTCCAATCCTAATGTCTTTAAAGTTACAGAACAAGTAATATCAGATGGTCTAAAGCTATTGGCTTTAAAGGTACAGAACCAGTAGAATCAGACTGCTCCAGTCCTATTGGCTTTAAAGGTACAGAACATGTAGTATCAGACTGCTCCAGTCCTATTGGATTTAAAGATACCGAACCAGTAGTATCAGACTGCTCCAGTCCTATTGGCTGTAAAGATACAAAACCAGTAGCTTCAGAATGCTCCTGTACTATTGACTTTAAAAGAAAAGAACCAGTAGCTTCAGACTGCTCCAGTCCTATTGGCTATAAATATCCAGAAGCAGTAGTATCGGACTGCTCCCGTCCTATTGACTTTAAAGATACAGAACCAGTAGCATCAGACTGCTCCCGTCCTGTTGGCTTTAAAGACACAGAACCAGTAGTATCACACTGCTCCTGTTTTATTGGCTTTAAAGATACAGAAGCAGTAGAATCACACAGCTCCCGTCATATTGGGTTTAATGATACAGAACCAGTAGTATCACACAGCTCCCATTCTATTGGCTTTAATGATACAGAACCATTAGAATCACACAGCTCCCGTCATATTGGCGTTAATGATACAGAACCAGTAGTATGACACAGCTCCCGTCCTATTCGCTTTAAAGATACAGTACCAGTAGCATGAGCCTTGACCAGTCCTATTGGCTCTGAAGATACCGAACCAGTAGTATCACATATCTCCCGTCCTATTGGCATTAATGATACAGAACCAGTAGTATCGCACAGCTCGCTTCCTATTGGCTTTAATGATACAGAACCAGTAGTATCACACAGCCCCCGTCATATTGGATTTAATGATACAGAACCAGTAGTATCACACAGCTCCAGTCCTATTGGCTTTAAAGATACAGTACCAGTTGCATCAGCCTTGTCCAGTCCTATTGGATTTAAAGATACAGAACCTGTAGTATCACACTGTCCCGTTCTATTGGCTTTAAAGATACAGAACCAGTAGTATCAGACTGCTCCAGTCCTATTTGCTTTAATGATACAGACCTGTTGTATCAGTCTGCTCCAGTGCTATTAGCTTTAAAGATACAGACCAGTAGCATCAGACCGCTCCAATCCTAATGGCTTTAAAGTTACAGAAACAGTAGTATCAGACTTCTCCAGTCCTATTGGCTTTAAAAAGACAGAACCAGTAGCTTCAGACTGCTCCATTCCTATAGGCTTTAAAGATACAGAACCATTAGCTTCAGAATGCTCCAGTCCTATTGGCTTTAAAGATACAGAACCAGTAGTATCAGACTACTCCAGTCCTATTGGCTTTAATGGTACAGAACAAGTAGCTTCAGACTGCTCCAGACCTATTGGCTTTAAAGGAACAGAATCAGTAGCTTCAGACTGCTCCAGTCCTAATGGATTTAAAGATACAGAACCAGTAGCTTAAGACTGCTCCAGTCCTATTGGCTTTAAAGGTACAGAATCAGTAGCTTCAAACTGCTCCAGTCATATTGGCTTTAATGATACAGAACCAGTAGCTTCAAACTGGTCCAACCCTATTGGCTTTAAAGATACAGACCAGTAGCATCAGACTGCTCCAATCCTAATGTCTTTAAAGTTACAGAACAAGTAATATCAGATGGTCTAAAGCTATTGGCTTTAAAGGTACAGAACCAGTAGAATCAGACTGCTCCAGTCCTATTGGCTTTTAAGATACAGAACCCGTACTATAACACTTGTCCTGTCCTATTGGCTTTAAAGATACAGAACCTGTAGTTTCAGACTGCTCCAGTCCTATTGGCTTTAAAGGTACAGAACATGTAGTATCAGACTGCTCCAGTCCTATTGGATTTAAAGATACAGAACCAGTAGCTTCAGACTGCTCCAGTCCTATTGGCTTTAAAGATACAGACAGTAGCATCAGACTGCTCCAATCCTAATGGCTTTAAAGGTACAGAACCAGTAGCTTCAAACTGCTCCAGTCCTATTGGCTTTAAAGATACAGAACCAGTAGCTTCAGACTGGTCCAGTCCTATTGGCTTTAAAGATACAGACAGTAGCATCAGACTGCTCCAATCCTAATGGCTTTAAAGGTACAGAACTAGTAACTTCAGACTGCTCCAGTCCTATTGGCTTTAAAGGTAAAGAACCAGTAGCTTCAGACTGCTCCAGTCCTATTGGCTTTAATGGTACAGAACCAGTAACATCAGACTGCTCCAGTCCTATTGCCTTTAAAGGAACAGAACTAGTAGCTTCAGACTGCTCCAGTCCTATTGGCTTTAAATATCCAGAACCAGTAGTATCAGATGCTCCCGTCCTATTGGCTTTAAAGATACAGAACCAGTAGTATCAGACTGCTCTAGTCCTATTGGCTTTCAAGGCACAGAACCAATAATATCAGACTGCGCCATGGCTATTGGCTTTTAAGTTACAGAACCAGTTGTATAACATAGGTCCCGTCCTATTGGCTTTAATGATACAGAATCTGTAGCATCACACAGCTCCCATCCTATTGGCTTTAAAGATAAAGAACCAGTAGTATCACACTGCTCAAGTCCTATTGGCTTCAAAGATACAGAACCAGTAGTATCAGTCTACTCCAGTCCTATTGGCTTTGAAGATACAGAACCAGTAGTATCATACAGCTACCGTCCTATTGGCTTTAATGATACAGAATCAGTAGTGTCAGACTGCTCCAGTCCTATTGGTTTTAAAGATACAGAACAACTAGTATCATACTGCACCCGTACTATTGCTTTTAAGATACAGAAACAGTAGTATCAGACTTCTCCAGTCCTATTGGCTTTAAATAGACAGAACCAGTAGCTTCAGACTGCTCCATTCCTATAGGCTTTAAAGATACAGAACCATTAGCTTCAGAATGCACCAGTCCTATTGGCTTTAAAGATACAGAACCAGTAGTATCAGACTACTCCAGTCCTATTGGCTTTAATGGTACAGAACAAGTAGCTTCAGACTGCTCCAGACCTATTGGCTTTAAAGGAACAGAATCAGTAGCTTCAGACTGCTCCAGTCCTATTGGATTTAAAGATACAGAACCAGTAGCTTAAGACTGCTCCAGTCCTATTGGGTTTAAAGGTACAGAATCAGTAGCTTCAAACTGCTCCAGTCATATTGGCTTTAATGATACAGAACCAGTAGCTTCAAACTGGTCCAACCCTATTGGCTTTAAAGATACAGACCAGTAGCATCAGACTGCTCCAATCCTAATGTCTTTAAAGTTACAGAACAAGTAATATCAGATGGTCTAAAGCTATTGGCTTTAAAGGTACAGAACCAGTAGAATCAGACTGCTCCAGTCCTATTGGCTTTAAAGGTACAGAACATGTAGTATCAGACTGCTCCAGTCCTATTGGATTTAAAGATACCGAACCAGTAGTATCAGACTGCTCCAGTCCTATTGGCTGTAAAGATACAAAACCAGTAGCTTCAGAATGCTCCTGTACTATTGACTTTAAAAGAAAAGAACCAGTAGCTTCAGACTGCTCCAGTCCTATTGGCTATAAATATCCAGAAGCAGTAGTATCGGACTGCTCCCGTCCTATTGACTTTAAAGATACAGAACCAGTAGCATCAGACTGCTCCCGTCCTGTTGGCTTTAAAGACACAGAACCAGTAGTATCACACTGCTCCTGTTTTATTGGCTTTAAAGATACAGAAGCAGTAGAATCACACAGCTCCCGTCATATTGGGTTTAATGATACAGAACCAGTAGTATCACACAGCTCCCATTCTATTGGCTTTAATGATACAGAACCATTAGAATCACACAGCTCCCGTCATATTGGCGTTAATGATACAGAACCAGTAGTATGACACAGCTCCCGTCCTATTCGCTTTAAAGATACAGTACCAGTAGCATGAGCCTTGACCAGTCCTATTGGCTCTGAAGATACCGAACCAGTAGTATCACATATCTCCCGTCCTATTGGCATTAATGATACAGAACCAGTAGTATCGCACAGCTCGCTTCCTATTGGCTTTAATGATACAGAACCAGTAGTATCACACAGCCCCCGTCATATTGGATTTAATGATACAGAACCAGTAGTATCACACAGCTCCAGTCCTATTGGCTTTAAAGATACAGTACCAGTTGCATCAGCCTTGTCCAGTCCTATTGGATTTAAAGATACAGAACCTGTAGTATCACACTGTCCCGTTCTATTGGCTTTAAAGATACAGAACCAGTAGTATCAGACTGCTCCAGTCCTATTTGCTTTAATGATACAGACCTGTTGTATCAGTCTGCTCCAGTGCTATTAGCTTTAAAGATACAGACCAGTAGCATCAGACCGCTCCAATCCTAATGGCTTTAAAGTTACAGAAACAGTAGTATCAGACTTCTCCAGTCCTATTGGCTTTAAAAAGACAGAACCAGTAGCTTCAGACTGCTCCATTCCTATAGGCTTTAAAGATACAGAACCATTAGCTTCAGAATGCTCCAGTCCTATTGGCTTTAAAGATACAGAACCAGTAGTATCAGACTACTCCAGTCCTATTGGCTTTAATGGTACAGAACAAGTAGCTTCAGACTGCTCCAGACCTATTGGCTTTAAAGGAACAGAATCAGTAGCTTCAGACTGCTCCAGTCCTAATGGATTTAAAGATACAGAACCAGTAGCTTAAGACTGCTCCAGTCCTATTGGCTTTAAAGGTACAGAATCAGTAGCTTCAAACTGCTCCAGTCATATTGGCTTTAATGATACAGAACCAGTAGCTTCAAACTGGTCCAACCCTATTGGCTTTAAAGATACAGACCAGTAGCATCAGACTGCTCCAATCCTAATGTCTTTAAAGTTACAGAACAAGTAATATCAGATGGTCTAAAGCTATTGGCTTTAAAGGTACAGAACCAGTAGAATCAGACTGCTCCAGTCCTATTGGCTTTTAAGATACAGAACCCGTACTATAACACTTGTCCTGTCCTATTGGCTTTAAAGATACAGAACCTGTAGTTTCAGACTGCTCCAGTCCTATTGGCTTTAAAGGTACAGAACATGTAGTATCAGACTGCTCCAGTCCTATTGGATTTAAAGATACAGAACCAGTAGCTTCAGACTGCTCCAGTCCTATTGGCTTTAAAAGTACAGAACCAGTAGCATTAGACTGGTCCAGTACTATTGGCTTTGAAGATACCGAACCTGTAGTATCACACAGCACCCGTCCTATTGGCTTTAATGATACAGAACCAGTAGTATCATACAGCTCCCATCCTATTGGCTTTAATGATACAGAACCAGTAGTATCACACAGCTCCCGTCCTATTGGCTTTAAAGATACAGTACCAGTAGCATCAGCTTTGTCCAGTCCTATTGGCTTTAAAGATACAGAACCTGTAGTATCACACTGCTCCCGTCCTATTGCCTTTAAAGATACAGAACCAGTAGCATCAGACTGGTCCAGTCTTATTGGCTTTGAAGATACAGAACCAGTAGTATCATACAGCTCCCGTCCTATTGGCTTTTATGATACAGAACCTGTAGTATCAGACTGCTCCAGTCCTATTGGTTTTAAACATACTGAACAAGTAGTATCACACTCCTCCCGTACTATTGCTTATAAGATACAGAAACAGTAGTATCAGACTTCTCCAGTCCTATTGGCTTTAAAGGTACAGAATCAGTAGCTTCAAACTGCTCCAGTCATATTGGCTTTAATTATACAGAACCAGTATCTTCAGACTGGTCCAGTCCTATTGGCTTTAAAGATACAGACCAGTAGCATCAGACTGCTCCAATCCTAATGGCTTTAAAGTTACAGAACAAGTACTATCAGATGGTCTAAAGCTATAGGCTTTAAAGGTACAGAACCAGTAGTATCAGACTGCTCCTGTCCTATTGGCTTTTAAGATACAGAACCCGTACTATAACAATTGTCCCGTCCTATTGGCTTTAAAGATACAGAACCTGTAGTTTCAGACTGCTCCAGTCCTATTGGCTTTAAAGGTACAGAACATGTAGTATCAGACTGCTCCAGTCCTATTGGATTTAAAGATACCGAACCAGTAGTATCAGACTGCTCTAGTCCTATTGGCTGTAAAGATAAAAAACCAGTAGCTTCAGAATGCTCCTGTACTATTGACTTTAAAAGAAAAGAACCAGTAGCTTCAGACTGCTCCAGTCCTATTGGCTATAAATATCCAGAACCAGTAGTATCGGACTGCTCCCGTCCTATTGGTTTTAAAGATACAGAACCAGTAGCATCAGACTGCTCCCGTCCTGTTGGCTTTAAAGACACAGAACCAGTAGTATCACACTGCTCCTGTTTTATTGGCTTTAAAGATACAGAAGCAGTAGAATCACACAGCTCCCGTCATATTGGGTTTAATGATACAGAACCAGTAGTATCACACAGCTCCCATTCTATTGGCTTTAATGATACAGAACCATTAGAATCACACAGCTCCCATCATATTGGCTTTAATGATACAGAACCAGTAGTATGACACAGCTCCCGTCCTATTCGCTTTAAAGATACAGTAGCAGTAGCATCAGCCTTGACCAGTCCTATTGGCTCTGAAGATACCGAACCAGTAGTATCACATATCTCCCGTCCTATTGGCATTAATGATACAGAACCAGTAGTATCGCACAGCTCGCTTCCTATTGGCTTTAATGATACAGAACCAGTAGTATCACACAGCCCCCGTCATATTGGATTTAATGATACAGAACCAGTAGTATCACACAGCTCCAGTCCTATTGGCTTTAAAGATACAGTACCAGTTGCATCAGCCTTGTCCAGTCCTATTGGCTTTAAAGATACAGAACCTGTAGTATCACACTGTCCCGTTCTATTGGCTTTAAAGATACAGAACCAGTAGTATCAGACTGCTCCAGTCCTCTTTGCTTTAATGATACAGACCTGTTGTATCAGTCTGCTCCAGTGCTATTAGCTTTAAAGATACAGACCAGTAGCATCAGACCGCTCCAATCCTAATGGCTTTAAAGTTACAGAACAAGTAGTATCAGACTGCTCTAAAGCTTGGCTTTAAAGGTACAGAAACAGTAGTATCTGACTGCTCCAGTCCTATTGGCTTTAAAGGTACAGAACCAGTAGTATCAGACTGCTCAATTCCTATTGGCTTTAAAGATACAGAACCAGTAGTATCAGTCTGCTCCAGTCCTATTGGCTTTAAAGATACAGAACCAGTAGCTTCAGACTGCTCCAGTCCTATTGGCTTTAAAGGTACAGAACCAGTAGCTTCAAACTGCTCCAGTCCTATTGGCTTTAAAGATACAGAACCAGTAGCTTCACGCTGGTGCATTCCTATTGGCTTTAAAGATACAGACCAGTAGCATCAGACTGCTCAAGTCCTATTGGCTTTAAAGATACAGAACCAGTAGTATCAGTCTGCTCCAGTCCTATTGGCTTTAAAGATACAGAACCAGTAGCTTCAGACTGCTCCAGTCCTATTGGCTTTAAATGTACAGAACCTGTAGCTTCAAACTGCTCCAGTCCTATTGGCTTTAAAGATACAGAACCAGTAGCTTCAGACTGGTGCATTCCTATTGGCTTTAAAGGTACAGAACCAGTAGAATCAGACTGCTCCAGTCCTATTGGCTTTTAAGATACAGAACCCGTACTATAACACTTGTCCCGTCCTATTGGCTTTAAAGATACAGACCAGTAGTATCAGACAGCTCAAGTCCTATTGGCTTTCAAGATACAGAACCTGTAGGTTGAGACTGCTCCAGTCCTATTGGCTTTAAAGGCACAGAACATGTAGTATCAGACTGGTCCAGTCCTATTGGATTTAAAGGTATCGAACCAGTAGTATCATACTGCTCCTGTCCTATTGGCTTTAAATGTACAGAACCAGTAACTTCAGACTGCTCCAGTCCTATTGGCTTTAAAGGTACAGAACCAGTACCTTCAGACTCCTCCAGTCCTATTGGCTTTAAAGGAACAGAACCAGTAGCTTCAGACTGCTCCAGTCCTATTGGCTTTAAATATCCAGAACCAGTAGTATCAGACTACTCCAGTCCTATTGGGTTTAATGGTACAGAACCAGTAGCTTCAGACTGCTCTAGTCCTATTGGCTTTAAAGGAACAGAATCAGTAACTTCAGACTGCTCCAGTCCTATTGGCTTTAAAGATACAGAACCAGTAGTATCAGTCTGCTCCAGTCCTATTGGCTTTAAAGGTACAGAACCAGTAGCTTCAGACTGGTCCAGTCTTATTGGCTTTAAAGATACAGAACCAGTAGTATCAGACTACTACATGCCTTTTGGCTTTAAAGTTACAGAACCAGTAGCTTCAAACTGCTCCAGTCCTATTGGCTTTAAAGATACAGAACCAGTAGCTTCAGACTGGTCCAGTCCTTTTGGCTTTAAAGATACAGACTGTAGCATCAGACTGCTCCAATCCTAATGGCTTTAAAGGTACAGAAGCAGTAACTTCAGACTGCTCCAGTCCTATTGGCTTTAAAGTTAATGAACCAGTAGCTTCAGACTGCTCCAGTCCTATTGGCTTTAATGGTACAGAACCAGTAACTTCAGACTGCTCCAGTCCTATTGGCTTTAAAGGTACAGAACCAGTAGCTTCAGACTCCTCCTGTCCTATTGCCTTTAAAGGAACAGAACTAGTAGCTTCAGACTGCTCCAGTCCTATTGGCATTAAATATCCAGAACCAGTAGTATCAGACTGCTCTAGTCCTATTGGCTTTCAAGGCACAGAACCAATAATATCAGACTGCGCCATGGCTATTGGCTTTTAAGATACAGAACCAGTAGTGTCACATAGCTCCCGTCCTATTGGCTTTAATGATACAGAATCTGTAGCATCACACAGCTCCCATCATATTGGCTTTAAAGATAAAGAACCAGTAGTATCACACTGCTCAAGTCCTATTGGCTTTAAAGATACAGAACCAGTAGTATCATACAGCTACCGTCCTATTGGCTTTAATGATACAGAATCAGTAGTATCAGACTGCTCCAGTCCTATTGGTTTTAAAGATACAGAACAAGTAGTATCACACTGCACCCATACTATTGCTTTTAAGATACAGAAACAGTAGTATCAGACTTCTACAGTCCTATTGGCTTTAAAGAGACAGAACCAGTAGCTTCAGACTGCTCCATTCCTATATGCTTTAAAGATACAGAACCATTAGCTTCAGAATGCTCCAGTCCTGTTGGCTTTAAAGATACAGAACCAGTAGTATCAGACTACTCCAGTCCTATTGGCTTTAAAGATACAGACCAGTAGCATCAGACTGCTCCAATCCTAATGGCTTTAAAGTTACAGAACAAGTACTATCAGATGGTCTAAAGTTATAGGCTTTAAAGGTACAGAACCAGTAGTATCAGACTGCTCCTGTCCTATTGGCTTTTAAGATACAGAACCCGTACTATAACAATTGTCCCGTCCTATTGGCTTTAAAGATACAGAACCTGTCGTTTCAGACTGCTCCAGTCCTATTGGCTTTAAAGGTACAGAACATGTACTATCAGACTGCTCCAGTCCTATTGGATTTAAAGATACCGAACCAGTAGTATCAGACTGCTCCAGTCCTATTGGCTGTAAAGATACAAAACCAGTAGCTTCAGAATGCTCCTGTACTATTGACTTTAAAAGAAAAGAACCAGTAGCTTCAGACTGCTCCAGTCCTATTGGCTATAAATATCCAGAACCAGTAGTATCGGACTGCTCCCGTCCTATTGGCATTAAAGATACAGAACCAGTAGCATCAGACTGCTCCCGTCCTGTTGGCTTTAAAGACACAGAACCAGTAGTATCACACTGCTCCTGTTTTATTGGCTTTAAAGATACAGAAGCAGTAGAATCACACAGCTCCCGTCATATTGGGTTTAATGATAAAGAACCAGTAGTATCACACAGCTCCCATTCTATTGGCTTTAATGATACAGAACCATTAGAATCACACAGCTCCCGTCATTTTGGCTTTAATGATACAGAACCAGTAGTATGACACAGCTCCCGTCCTATTCGCTTTAAAGATACAGTACCAGTAGCATCAGCCTTGACCAGTCCTATTGGCTCTGAAGATACCGAACCAGTAGTATCACATATCTCCCGTCCTATTGGCATTAATGATACAGAACCAGTAGTATCGCACAGCTCGCTTCCTATTGGCTTTAATGATACAGAACCAGTAGTATCAAACAGCCCCCGTCATATTGGATTTAATGATACAGAACCAGTAGTATCACACAGCTCCAGTCCTATTGGCTTTAAAGATACAGTACCAGTTGCATCAGCCTTGTCCAGTCCTATTGGCTTTAAAGATACAGAACCTGTAGTATCACACTGTCCCGTTCTATTGGCTTTAAAGATACAGAACCAGTAGTATCAGACTGCTCCAGTCCTATTTGCTTTAATGATACAGACCTGTTGTATCAGTCTGCTCCAGTGCTATTAGCTTTAAAGATACAGACCAGTAGCATCAGACCGCTCCAATCCTAATGGCTTTAAAGTTACAGAACAAGTAGTATCAGACTGCTCTAAAGCTTGGCTTTAGACGTACAGAACCAGTAGTATCTGACTGCTCCAGTCCTATTGGCTTTAAAGGTACAGAACATGTAGTATCAGACTGGTCCAGTCCTATTGGCTTTAAAGGTACAGAACCAGTAGTATCAGACTGCTCAAGTCCTATTGGCTTTAAAGATACAGAACCAGTAGTATCAGTCCACTCCAGTCCTATTGGTTTTAAAGATACAGAACCAGTAGCTTCAGACTGCTCCAGTCCTATTAGCTTTAAAGGTACAGAACCAGTAGCTTCAAACTGCTCCAGTCCTATTGGCTTTAAAGATACAGAACCAGTAGCTTCAGACTGGTGCATTCCTATTGGCATTAAAGATACAGACCAGAAGCATCAGACTGCTCCAATCCTAATGGCTTTAAAGTTACAGAACCAGTAGTATCAGACTGCTCCAGTCCTATTGGCTTTTAAGATACAGAACCCGTACTATAACACTTGTCCCGTCCTATTGGTTTTAAGATACAGACCAGTAGTATCAGACAGCTCAAGTCCTATTGGTTTTCAAGATACAGAACCTGTAGTTTCAGACTGGTCCAGTCCTATTGGATTTAAAGGTACCGAACCAGTAGTATCATATTGCTCCAGTCCTATTGGCTTTAGTTGTACAGAACCAGTAACTTCAGACTGCTCCAGTCGTATTTGTTTTAAAGGTACAGAACCAGTACCTTCAGACTCCTCCAGTCCTATTGGTTTTAAAGAAACAGAAGCAGTAGCTTCAGACTGCTCCAGTCCTATTGGCTTTCAATATCCAGAACCAGTAGTATCAGACTACTCCAGTCCTATTGGGTTTAATGGTACAGAACCAGTAGCTTCAGACAGATCCAGTCCTATTGGCTTTAAAGGAACAGAATCAGTAGCTTCAGACTGCTCCAGTCCTATTGGCTTTAAAGATACAGAACCAGTAGTATCAGTCTGCTCCAGTCCTATTGGCTTTAAAGATACAGAACCAGTAGCTTCAGACTGCTCCAGTCCGATTGGCTTTAAAGATACAGAACCAGTAGTATCAGACTACTACATGCCTATTGGCTTTAAAGGTACAGAACCAGTAGCTTCAAACTGCTCCAGTCCTATTGGCTTTAAAGATACAGAACCAGTAGCTTCAGACTGGTCCAGTCCTATTGGCTTTAAAGATACAGACAGTAGCATCAGACTGCTCCAATCCTAATGGCTTTAAAGGTACAGAACTAGTAACTTCAGACTGCTCCAGTCCTATTGGCTTTAAAGGTAAAGAACCAGTAGCTTCAGACTGCTCCAGTCCTATTGGCTTTAATGGTACAGAACCAGTAACATCAGACTGCTCCAGTCCTATTGCCTTTAAAGGAACAGAACTAGTAGCTTCAGACTGCTCCAGTCCTATTGGCTTTAAATATCCAGAACCAGTAGTATCAGATGCTCCCGTCCTATTGGCTTTAAAGATACAGAACCAGTAGTATCAGACTGCTCTAGTCCTATTGGCTTTCATGGCACAGAACCAATAATATCAGACTGCGCCATGGTTATTGGCTTTTAAGATACAGAACCAGTAGTATCACATAGGTCCCGTCCTATTGGCTTTAATGATACAGAATCTGTAGCATCACACAGCTCCCATCCTATTGGCTTTAAAGATAAAGAACCAGTAGTATCACACTGCTCAAGTCCTATTGGCTTCAAAGATACAGAACCAGTAGTATCAGTCTACTCCAGTCCTATTGGCTTTGAAGATACAGAACCAGTAGTATCATACAGCTACCGTCCTATTGGCTTTAATGATACAGAATCAGTAGTATCAGACTGCTCCAGTCCTATTGGTTTTAAAGATACAGAACAACTAGTATCATACTGCACCCGTACTATTGCTTTTAAGATACAGAAACAGTAGTATCAGAGTTCTCCAGTCCTATTGGCTTTAAATAGACAGAACCAGTAGCTTCAGACTGCTCCATTCCTATAGGCTTTAAAGATACAGAACCATTAGCTTCAGAATGCTCCAGTCCTATTGGCTTTAAAGATACAGAACCAGTAGTATCAGACTACTCCAGTCCTATTGGCTTTAATGGTACAGAACAAGTAGCTTCAGACTGCTCCAGACCTATTGGCTTTAAAGGAACAGAATCAGTAGCTTCAGACTGCTCCAGTCCTATTGGATTTAAAGATACAGAACCAGTAGCTTAAGACTGCTCCAGTCCTATTGGCTTTAAAGGTACAGAATCAGTAGCTTCAAACTGCTCCAGTCATATTGGCTTTAATGATACAGAACCAGTAGCTTCAAACTGGTCCAACCCTATTGGCTTTAAAGATACAGACCAGTCGCATCAGACTGCTCCAATCCTAATGTCTTTAAAGTTACAGAACAAGTAATATCAGATGGTCTAAAGCTATTGGCTTTAAAGGTACAGAACCAGTAGAATCAGACTGCTCCAGTCCTATTGGCTTTTAAGATACAGAACCCGTACTATAACACTTGTCCTGTCCTATTGGCTTTAAAGATACAGAACCTGTAGTTTCAGACTGCTCCAGTCCTATTGGCTTTAAAGGTACAGAACATGTAGTATCAGACTGCTCCAGTCCTATTGGATTTAAAGATACAGAACCAGTAGCTTCAGACTGCTCCAGTCCTATTGGCTTTAAAAGTATAGAACGAGTAGCATTAGACTGGTCCAGTACTATTGGCTTTGAAGATACCGAACCTGTAGTATCACACAGCACCCGTCCTATTGGCTTTAATGATACAGAACCAGTAGTATCACACAGCTCCCATCCTATTGGCTTTAATGATACAGAACCAGTAGTATCACACAGCTCCCGTCCTATTGGCTTTAAAGATACAGTACCAGTAGCATCAGCTTTGTCCAGTCCTATTGGCTTTAAAGATACAAAACCAGTAGCTTCAGAATGCTCCTGTACTATTGACTTTAAAAGAAAAGAACCAGTAGCTTCAGACTGCTCCAGTCCTATTGGCTATAAATATCCAGAACCAGTAGTATCGGACTGCTCCCGTCCTATTGGCTTTAAAGGTACAGAACCAGTAGCATCAGACTGCTCCCGTCCTGTTGGCTTTAAAGACACAGAACCATTAGCTTCAGAATGCTCCAGTCCTATTGGCTTTAAAGATACAGAACCAGTAGTATCAGACTACTCCAGTCCTATAGGCTTTAAAGATACAGAACCATTAGCTTCAGACTGCTCCATTCCTATAGGCTTTAAAGATACAGAACCATTAGCTTCAGAATGCTCCAGTCCTATTGGCTTTAAAGATACAGAACCAGTAGTATCAGACTACTCCAGTCCTATTGGCTTTAATGGTACAGAACAAGTAGCTTCAGACTGCTCCAGACCTATTGGCTTTAAAGGAACAGAATCAGTAGCTTCAGACTACTCCAGTCCTATTGGGTTTAATGGTACAGAACCAGTAGCTTCAGACAGATCCAGTCCTATTGGCTTTAAAGGAACAGAATCAGTATCTTCAGACTGCTCCAGTCCTATTGGCTTTAAAGATACAGAACCAGTAGTATCAGTCTGCTCCAGTCCTATTGGCTTTAAAGATACAGAACCAGTAGCTTCAGACTGCTCCAGTCCTATTGGCTTTAAAGATACAGAACCAGTAGTATCAGACTACTACATGCCTATTGGCTTTAAAGGTACAGAACCAGTAGCTTCAAACTGCTCCAGTCCTATTGGCTTTAAAGATACAGAACCAGTAGCTTCAGACTGGTCCAGTCCTATTGGCTTTAAAGATACAGACAGTAGCATCAGACTGCTCCAATCCTAATGGCTTTAAAGGTACAGAACTAGTAACTTCAGACTGCTCCAGTCCTATTGGCTTTAAAGGTAAAGAACCAGTAGCTTCAGACTGCTCCAGTCCTATTGGCTTTAATGGTACAGAACCAGTAACATCAGACTGCTCCAGTCCTATTGCCTTTAAAGGAACAGAACTAGTAGCTTCAGACTGCTCCAGTCCTATTGGCTTTAAATATCCAGAACCAGTAGTATCAGATGCTCCCGTCCTATTGGCTTTAAAGATACAGAACCAGTAGTATCAGACTGCTCTAGTCCTATTGGCTTTCAAGGCACAGAACCAATAATATCAGACTGCGCCATGGCTATTGGCTTTTAAGTTACAGAACCAGTTGTATAACATAGGTCCCGTCCTATTGGCTTTAATGATACAGAATCTGTAGCATCACACAGCTCCCATCCTATTGGCTTTAAAGATAAAGAACCAGTAGTATCACACTGCTCAAGTCCTATTGGCTTCAAAGATACAGAACCAGTAGTATCAGTCTACTCCAGTCCTATTGGCTTTGAAGATACAGAACCAGTAGTATCATACAGCTACCGTCCTATTGGCTTTAATGATACAGAATCAGTAGTGTCAGACTGCTCCAGTCCTATTGGTTTTAAAGATACAGAACAACTAGTATCATACTGCACCCGTACTATTGCTTTTAAGATACAGAAACAGTAGTATCAGACTTCTCCAGTCCTATTGGCTTTAAATAGACAGAACCAGTAGCTTCAGACTGCTCCATTCCTATAGGCTTTAAAGATACAGAACCATTAGCTTCAGAATGCACCAGTCCTATTGGCTTTAAAGATACAGAACCAGTAGTATCAGACTACTCCAGTCCTATTGGCTTTAATGGTACAGAACAAGTAGCTTCAGACTGCTCCAGACCTATTGGCTTTAAAGGAACAGAATCAGTAGCTTCAGACTGCTCCAGTCCTATTGGATTTAAAGATACAGAACCAGTAGCTTAAGACTGCTCCAGTCCTATTGGGTTTAAAGGTACAGAATCAGTAGCTTCAAACTGCTCCAGTCATATTGGCTTTAATGATACAGAACCAGTAGCTTCAAACTGGTCCAACCCTATTGGCTTTAAAGATACAGACCAGTAGCATCAGACTGCTCCAATCCTAATGTCTTTAAAGTTACAGAACAAGTAATATCAGATGGTCTAAAGCTATTGGCTTTAAAGGTACAGAACCAGTAGAATCAGACTGCTCCAGTCCTATTGGCTTTAAAGGTACAGAACATGTAGTATCAGACTGCTCCAGTCCTATTGGATTTAAAGATACCGAACCAGTAGTATCAGACTGCTCCAGTCCTATTGGCTGTAAAGATACAAAACCAGTAGCTTCAGAATGCTCCTGTACTATTGACTTTAAAAGAAAAGAACCAGTAGCTTCAGACTGCTCCAGTCCTATTGGCTATAAATATCCAGAAGCAGTAGTATCGGACTGCTCCCGTCCTATTGACTTTAAAGATACAGAACCAGTAGCATCAGACTGCTCCCGTCCTGTTGGCTTTAAAGACACAGAACCAGTAGTATCACACTGCTCCTGTTTTATTGGCTTTAAAGATACAGAAGCAGTAGAATCACACAGCTCCCGTCATATTGGGTTTAATGATACAGAACCAGTAGTATCACACAGCTCCCATTCTATTGGCTTTAATGATACAGAACCATTAGAATCACACAGCTCCCGTCATATTGGCGTTAATGATACAGAACCAGTAGTATGACACAGCTCCCGTCCTATTCGCTTTAAAGATACAGTACCAGTAGCATGAGCCTTGACCAGTCCTATTGGCTCTGAAGATACCGAACCAGTAGTATCACATATCTCCCGTCCTATTGGCATTAATGATACAGAACCAGTAGTATCGCACAGCTCGCTTCCTATTGGCTTTAATGATACAGAACCAGTAGTATCACACAGCCCCCGTCATATTGGATTTAATGATACAGAACCAGTAGTATCACACAGCTCCAGTCCTATTGGCTTTAAAGATACAGTACCAGTTGCATCAGCCTTGTCCAGTCCTATTGGATTTAAAGATACAGAACCTGTAGTATCACACTGTCCCGTTCTATTGGCTTTAAAGATACAGAACCAGTAGTATCAGACTGCTCCAGTCCTATTTGCTTTAATGATACAGACCTGTTGTATCAGTCTGCTCCAGTGCTATTAGCTTTAAAGATACAGACCAGTAGCATCAGACCGCTCCAATCCTAATGGCTTTAAAGTTACAGAAACAGTAGTATCAGACTTCTCCAGTCCTATTGGCTTTAAAAAGACAGAACCAGTAGCTTCAGACTGCTCCATTCCTATAGGCTTTAAAGATACAGAACCATTAGCTTCAGAATGCTCCAGTCCTATTGGCTTTAAAGATACAGAACCAGTAGTATCAGACTACTCCAGTCCTATTGGCTTTAATGGTACAGAACAAGTAGCTTCAGACTGCTCCAGACCTATTGGCTTTAAAGGAACAGAATCAGTAGCTTCAGACTGCTCCAGTCCTAATGGATTTAAAGATACAGAACCAGTAGCTTAAGACTGCTCCAGTCCTATTGGCTTTAAAGGTACAGAATCAGTAGCTTCAAACTGCTCCAGTCATATTGGCTTTAATGATACAGAACCAGTAGCTTCAAACTGGTCCAACCCTATTGGCTTTAAAGATACAGACCAGTAGCATCAGACTGCTCCAATCCTAATGTCTTTAAAGTTACAGAACAAGTAATATCAGATGGTCTAAAGCTATTGGCTTTAAAGGTACAGAACCAGTAGAATCAGACTGCTCCAGTCCTATTGGCTTTTAAGATACAGAACCCGTACTATAACACTTGTCCTGTCCTATTGGCTTTAAAGATACAGAACCTGTAGTTTCAGACTGCTCCAGTCCTATTGGCTTTAAAGGTACAGAACATGTAGTATCAGACTGCTCCAGTCCTATTGGATTTAAAGATACAGAACCAGTAGCTTCAGACTGCTCCAGTCCTATTGGCTTTAAAAGTACAGAACCAGTAGCATTAGACTGGTCCAGTACTATTGGCTTTGAAGATACCGAACCTGTAGTATCACACAGCACCCGTCCTATTGGCTTTAATGATACAGAACCAGTAGTATCATACAGCTCCCATCCTATTGGCTTTAATGATACAGAACCAGTAGTATCACACAGCTCCCGTCCTATTGGCTTTAAAGATACAGTACCAGTAGCATCAGCTTTGTCCAGTCCTATTGGCTTTAAAGATACAGAACCTGTAGTATCACACTGCTCCCGTCCTATTGCCTTTAAAGATACAGAACCAGTAGCATCAGACTGGTCCAGTCTTATTGGCTTTGAAGATACAGAACCAGTAGTATCATACAGCTCCCGTCCTATTGGCTTTTATGATACAGAACCTGTAGTATCAGACTGCTCCAGTCCTATTGGTTTTAAACATACTGAACAAGTAGTATCACACTCCTCCCGTACTATTGCTTATAAGATACAGAAACAGTAGTATCAGACTTCTCCAGTCCTATTGGCTTTAAAGGTACAGAATCAGTAGCTTCAAACTGCTCCAGTCATATTGGCTTTAATTATACAGAACCAGTATCTTCAGACTGGTCCAGTCCTATTGGCTTTAAAGATACAGACCAGTAGCATCAGACTGCTCCAATCCTAATGGCTTTAAAGTTACAGAACAAGTACTATCAGATGGTCTAAAGCTATAGGCTTTAAAGGTACAGAACCAGTAGTATCAGACTGCTCCTGTCCTATTGGCTTTTAAGATACAGAACCCGTACTATAACAATTGTCCCGTCCTATTGGCTTTAAAGATACAGAACCTGTAGTTTCAGACTGCTCCAGTCCTATTGGCTTTAAAGGTACAGAACATGTAGTATCAGACTGCTCCAGTCCTATTGGATTTAAAGATACCGAACCAGTAGTATCAGACTGCTCTAGTCCTATTGGCTGTAAAGATAAAAAACCAGTAGCTTCAGAATGCTCCTGTACTATTGACTTTAAAAGAAAAGAACCAGTAGCTTCAGACTGCTCCAGTCCTATTGGCTATAAATATCCAGAACCAGTAGTATCGGACTGCTCCCGTCCTATTGGTTTTAAAGATACAGAACCAGTAGCATCAGACTGCTCCCGTCCTGTTGGCTTTAAAGACACAGAACCAGTAGTATCACACTGCTCCTGTTTTATTGGCTTTAAAGATACAGAAGCAGTAGAATCACACAGCTCCCGTCATATTGGGTTTAATGATACAGAACCAGTAGTATCACACAGCTCCCATTCTATTGGCTTTAATGATACAGAACCATTAGAATCACACAGCTCCCATCATATTGGCTTTAATGATACAGAACCAGTAGTATGACACAGCTCCCGTCCTATTCGCTTTAAAGATACAGTAGCAGTAGCATCAGCCTTGACCAGTCCTATTGGCTCTGAAGATACCGAACCAGTAGTATCACATATCTCCCGTCCTATTGGCATTAATGATACAGAACCAGTAGTATCGCACAGCTCGCTTCCTATTGGCTTTAATGATACAGAACCAGTAGTATCACACAGCCCCCGTCATATTGGATTTAATGATACAGAACCAGTAGTATCACACAGCTCCAGTCCTATTGGCTTTAAAGATACAGTACCAGTTGCATCAGCCTTGTCCAGTCCTATTGGCTTTAAAGATACAGAACCTGTAGTATCACACTGTCCCGTTCTATTGGCTTTAAAGATACAGAACCAGTAGTATCAGACTGCTCCAGTCCTCTTTGCTTTAATGATACAGACCTGTTGTATCAGTCTGCTCCAGTGCTATTAGCTTTAAAGATACAGACCAGTAGCATCAGACCGCTCCAATCCTAATGGCTTTAAAGTTACAGAACAAGTAGTATCAGACTGCTCTAAAGCTTGGCTTTAAAGGTACAGAAACAGTAGTATCTGACTGCTCCAGTCCTATTGGCTTTAAAGGTACAGAACCAGTAGTATCAGACTGCTCAATTCCTATTGGCTTTAAAGATACAGAACCAGTAGTATCAGTCTGCTCCAGTCCTATTGGCTTTAAAGATACAGAACCAGTAGCTTCAGACTGCTCCAGTCCTATTGGCTTTAAAGGTACAGAACCAGTAGCTTCAAACTGCTCCAGTCCTATTGGCTTTAAAGATACAGAACCAGTAGCTTCACGCTGGTGCATTCCTATTGGCTTTAAAGATACAGACCAGTAGCATCAGACTGCTCAAGTCCTATTGGCTTTAAAGATACAGAACCAGTAGTATCAGTCTGCTCCAGTCCTATTGGCTTTAAAGATACAGAACCAGTAGCTTCAGACTGCTCCAGTCCTATTGGCTTTAAATGTACAGAACCTGTAGCTTCAAACTGCTCCAGTCCTATTGGCTTTAAAGATACAGAACCAGTAGCTTCAGACTGGTGCATTCCTATTGGCTTTAAAGGTACAGAACCAGTAGAATCAGACTGCTCCAGTCCTATTGGCTTTTAAGATACAGAACCCGTACTATAACACTTGTCCCGTCCTATTGGCTTTAAAGATACAGACCAGTAGTATCAGACAGCTCAAGTCCTATTGGCTTTCAAGATACAGAACCTGTAGGTTGAGACTGCTCCAGTCCTATTGGCTTTAAAGGCACAGAACATGTAGTATCAGACTGGTCCAGTCCTATTGGATTTAAAGGTATCGAACCAGTAGTATCATACTGCTCCTGTCCTATTGGCTTTAAATGTACAGAACCAGTAACTTCAGACTGCTCCAGTCCTATTGGCTTTAAAGGTACAGAACCAGTACCTTCAGACTCCTCCAGTCCTATTGGCTTTAAAGGAACAGAACCAGTAGCTTCAGACTGCTCCAGTCCTATTGGCTTTAAATATCCAGAACCAGTAGTATCAGACTACTCCAGTCCTATTGGGTTTAATGGTACAGAACCAGTAGCTTCAGACTGCTCTAGTCCTATTGGCTTTAAAGGAACAGAATCAGTAACTTCAGACTGCTCCAGTCCTATTGGCTTTAAAGATACAGAACCAGTAGTATCAGTCTGCTCCAGTCCTATTGGCTTTAAAGGTACAGAACCAGTAGCTTCAGACTGGTCCAGTCTTATTGGCTTTAAAGATACAGAACCAGTAGTATCAGACTACTACATGCCTTTTGGCTTTAAAGTTACAGAACCAGTAGCTTCAAACTGCTCCAGTCCTATTGGCTTTAAAGATACAGAACCAGTAGCTTCAGACTGGTCCAGTCCTTTTGGCTTTAAAGATACAGACTGTAGCATCAGACTGCTCCAATCCTAATGGCTTTAAAGGTACAGAAGCAGTAACTTCAGACTGCTCCAGTCCTATTGGCTTTAAAGTTAATGAACCAGTAGCTTCAGACTGCTCCAGTCCTATTGGCTTTAATGGTACAGAACCAGTAACTTCAGACTGCTCCAGTCCTATTGGCTTTAAAGGTACAGAACCAGTAGCTTCAGACTCCTCCTGTCCTATTGCCTTTAAAGGAACAGAACTAGTAGCTTCAGACTGCTCCAGTCCTATTGGCATTAAATATCCAGAACCAGTAGTATCAGACTGCTCTAGTCCTATTGGCTTTCAAGGCACAGAACCAATAATATCAGACTGCACCATGGCTATTGGCTTTTAAGATACAGAACCAGTAGTGTCACATAGCTCCCGTCCTATTGGCTTTAATGATACAGAATCTGTAGCATCACACAGCTCCCATCATATTGGCTTTAAAGATAAAGAACCAGTAGTATCACACTGCTCAAGTCCTATTGGCTTTAAAGATACAGAACCAGTAGTATCATACAGCTACCGTCCTATTGGCTTTAATGATACAGAATCAGTAGTATCAGACTGCTCCAGTCCTATTGGTTTTAAAGATACAGAACAAGTAGTATCACACTGCACCCATACTATTGCTTTTAAGATACAGAAACAGTAGTATCAGACTTCTACAGTCCTATTGGCTTTAAAGAGACAGAACCAGTAGCTTCAGACTGCTCCATTCCTATATGCTTTAAAGATACAGAACCATTAGCTTCAGAATGCTCCAGTCCTGTTGGCTTTAAAGATACAGAACCAGTAGTATCAGACTACTCCAGTCCTATTGGCTTTAAAGATACAGACCAGTAGCATCAGACTGCTCCAATCCTAATGGCTTTAAAGTTACAGAACAAGTACTATCAGATGGTCTAAAGTTATAGGCTTTAAAGGTACAGAACCAGTAGTATCAGACTGCTCCTGTCCTATTGGCTTTTAAGATACAGAACCCGTACTATAACAATTGTCCCGTCCTATTGGCTTTAAAGATACAGAACCTGTCGTTTCAGACTGCTCCAGTCCTATTGGCTTTAAAGGTACAGAACATGTACTATCAGACTGCTCCAGTCCTATTGGATTTAAAGATACCGAACCAGTAGTATCAGACTGCTCCAGTCCTATTGGCTGTAAAGATACAAAACCAGTAGCTTCAGAATGCTCCTGTACTATTGACTTTAAAAGAAAAGAACCAGTAGCTTCAGACTGCTCCAGTCCTATTGGCTATAAATATCCAGAACCAGTAGTATCGGACTGCTCCCGTCCTATTGGCATTAAAGATACAGAACCAGTAGCATCAGACTGCTCCCGTCCTGTTGGCTTTAAAGACACAGAACCAGTAGTATCACACTGCTCCTGTTTTATTGGCTTTAAAGATACAGAAGCAGTAGAATCACACAGCTCCCGTCATATTGGGTTTAATGATAAAGAACCAGTAGTATCACACAGCTCCCATTCTATTGGCTTTAATGATACAGAACCATTAGAATCACACAGCTCCCGTCATTTTGGCTTTAATGATACAGAACCAGTAGTATGACACAGCTCCCGTCCTATTCGCTTTAAAGATACAGTACCAGTAGCATCAGCCTTGACCAGTCCTATTGGCTCTGAAGATACCGAACCAGTAGTATCACATATCTCCCGTCCTATTGGCATTAATGATACAGAACCAGTAGTATCGCACAGCTCGCTTCCTATTGGCTTTAATGATACAGAACCAGTAGTATCAAACAGCCCCCGTCATATTGGATTTAATGATACAGAACCAGTAGTATCACACAGCTCCAGTCCTATTGGCTTTAAAGATACAGTACCAGTTGCATCAGCCTTGTCCAGTCCTATTGGCTTTAAAGATACAGAACCTGTAGTATCACACTGTCCCGTTCTATTGGCTTTAAAGATACAGAACCAGTAGTATCAGACTGCTCCAGTCCTATTTGCTTTAATGATACAGACCTGTTGTATCAGTCTGCTCCAGTGCTATTAGCTTTAAAGATACAGACCAGTAGCATCAGACCGCTCCAATCCTAATGGCTTTAAAGTTACAGAACAAGTAGTATCAGACTGCTCTAAAGCTTGGCTTTAGACGTACAGAACCAGTAGTATCTGACTGCTCCAGTCCTATTGGCTTTAAAGGTACAGAACATGTAGTATCAGACTGGTCCAGTCCTATTGGCTTTAAAGGTACAGAACCAGTAGTATCAGACTGCTCAAGTCCTATTGGCTTTAAAGATACAGAACCAGTAGTATCAGTCCACTCCAGTCCTATTGGTTTTAAAGATACAGAACCAGTAGCTTCAGACTGCTCCAGTCCTATTAGCTTTAAAGGTACAGAACCAGTAGCTTCAAACTGCTCCAGTCCTATTGGCTTTAAAGATACAGAACCAGTAGCTTCAGACTGGTGCATTCCTATTGGCATTAAAGATACAGACCAGAAGCATCAGACTGCTCCAATCCTAATGGCTTTAAAGTTACAGAACCAGTAGTATCAGACTGCTCCAGTCCTATTGGCTTTTAAGATACAGAACCCGTACTATAACACTTGTCCCGTCCTATTGGTTTTAAGATACAGACCAGTAGTATCAGACAGCTCAAGTCCTATTGGTTTTCAAGATACAGAACCTGTAGTTTCAGACTGGTCCAGTCCTATTGGATTTAAAGGTACCGAACCAGTAGTATCATATTGCTCCAGTCCTATTGGCTTTAGTTGTACAGAACCAGTAACTTCAGACTGCTCCAGTCGTATTTGTTTTAAAGGTACAGAACCAGTACCTTCAGACTCCTCCAGTCCTATTGGTTTTAAAGAAACAGAAGCAGTAGCTTCAGACTGCTCCAGTCCTATTGGCTTTCAATATCCAGAACCAGTAGTATCAGACTACTCCAGTCCTATTGGGTTTAATGGTACAGAACCAGTAGCTTCAGACAGATCCAGTCCTATTGGCTTTAAAGGAACAGAATCAGTAGCTTCAGACTGCTCCAGTCCTATTGGCTTTAAAGATACAGAACCAGTAGTATCAGTCTGCTCCAGTCCTATTGGTTTTAAAGATACAGAACAAGTAGTATCACACTGCACCCATACTATTGCTTTTAAGATACAGAAACAGTAGTATCAGACTTCTACAGTCCTATTGGCTTTAAAGAGACAGAACCAGTAGCTTCAGACTGCTCCATTCCTATATGCTTTAAAGATACAGAACCATTAGCTTCAGAATGCTCCAGTCCTGTTGGCTTTAAAGATACAGAACCAGTAGTATCAGACTACTCCAGTCCTATTGGCTTTAAAGATACAGACCAGTAGCATCAGACTGCTCCAATCCTAATGGCTTTAAAGTTACAGAACAAGTACTATCAGATGGTCTAAAGTTATAGGCTTTAAAGGTACAGAACCAGTAGTATCAGACTGCTCCTGTCCTATTGGCTTTTAAGATACAGAACCCGTACTATAACAATTGTCCCGTCCTATTGGCTTTAAAGATACAGAACCTGTCGTTTCAGACTGCTCCAGTCCTATTGGCTTTAAAGGTACAGAACATGTACTATCAGACTGCTCCAGTCCTATTGGATTTAAAGATACCGAACCAGTAGTATCAGACTGCTCCAGTCCTATTGGCTGTAAAGATACAAAACCAGTAGCTTCAGAATGCTCCTGTACTATTGACTTTAAAAGAAAAGAACCAGTAGCTTCAGACTGCTCCAGTCCTATTGGCTATAAATATCCAGAACCAGTAGTATCGGACTGCTCCCGTCCTATTGGCATTAAAGATACAGAACCAGTAGCATCAGACTGCTCCCGTCCTGTTGGCTTTAAAGACACAGAACCAGTAGTATCACACTGCTCCTGTTTTATTGGCTTTAAAGATACAGAAGCAGTAGAATCACACAGCTCCCGTCATATTGGGTTTAATGATAAAGAACCAGTAGTATCACACAGCTCCCATTCTATTGGCTTTAATGATACAGAACCATTAGAATCACACAGCTCCCGTCATTTTGGCTTTAATGATACAGAACCAGTAGTATGACACAGCTCCCGTCCTATTCGCTTTAAAGATACAGTACCAGTAGCATCAGCCTTGACCAGTCCTATTGGCTCTGAAGATACCGAACCAGTAGTATCACATATCTCCCGTCCTATTGGCATTAATGATACAGAACCAGTAGTATCGCACAGCTCGCTTCCTATTGGCTTTAATGATACAGAACCAGTAGTATCAAACAGCCCCCGTCATATTGGATTTAATGATACAGAACCAGTAGTATCACACAGCTCCAGTCCTATTGGCTTTAAAGATACAGTACCAGTTGCATCAGCCTTGTCCAGTCCTATTGGCTTTAAAGATACAGAACCTGTAGTATCACACTGTCCCGTTCTATTGGCTTTAAAGATACAGAACCAGTAGTATCAGACTGCTCCAGTCCTATTTGCTTTAATGATACAGACCTGTTGTATCAGTCTGCTCCAGTGCTATTAGCTTTAAAGATACAGACCAGTAGCATCAGACCGCTCCAATCCTAATGGCTTTAAAGTTACAGAACAAGTAGTATCAGACTGCTCTAAAGCTTGGCTTTAGACGTACAGAACCAGTAGTATCTGACTGCTCCAGTCCTATTGGCTTTAAAGGTACAGAACATGTAGTATCAGACTGGTCCAGTCCTATTGGCTTTAAAGGTACAGAACCAGTAGTATCAGACTGCTCAAGTCCTATTGGCTTTAAAGATACAGAACCAGTAGTATCAGTCCACTCCAGTCCTATTGGTTTTAAAGATACAGAACCAGTAGCTTCAGACTGCTCCAGTCCTATTAGCTTTAAAGGTACAGAACCAGTAGCTTCAAACTGCTCCAGTCCTATTGGCTTTAAAGATACAGAACCAGTAGCTTCAGACTGGTGCATTCCTATTGGCATTAAAGATACAGACCAGAAGCATCAGACTGCTCCAATCCTAATGGCTTTAAAGTTACAGAACCAGTAGTATCAGACTGCTCCAGTCCTATTGGCTTTTAAGATACAGAACCCGTACTATAACACTTGTCCCGTCCTATTGGTTTTAAGATACAGACCAGTAGTATCAGACAGCTCAAGTCCTATTGGTTTTCAAGATACAGAACCTGTAGTTTCAGACTGGTCCAGTCCTATTGGATTTAAAGGTACCGAACCAGTAGTATCATATTGCTCCAGTCCTATTGGCTTTAGTTGTACAGAACCAGTAACTTCAGACTGCTCCAGTCGTATTTGTTTTAAAGGTACAGAACCAGTACCTTCAGACTCCTCCAGTCCTATTGGTTTTAAAGAAACAGAAGCAGTAGCTTCAGACTGCTCCAGTCCTATTGGCTTTCAATATCCAGAACCAGTAGTATCAGACTACTCCAGTCCTATTGGGTTTAATGGTACAGAACCAGTAGCTTCAGACAGATCCAGTCCTATTGGCTTTAAAGGAACAGAATCAGTAGCTTCAGACTGCTCCAGTCCTATTGGCTTTAAAGATACAGAACCAGTAGTATCAGTCTGCTCCAGTCCTATTGGCTTTAAAGATACAGAACCAGTAGCTTCAGACTGCTCCAGTCCGATTGGCTTTAAAGATACAGAACCAGTAGTATCAGACTACTACATGCCTATTGGCTTTAAAGGTACAGAACCAGTAGCTTCAAACTGCTCCAGTCCTATTGGCTTTAAAGATACAGAACCAGTAGCTTCAGACTGGTCCAGTCCTATTGGCTTTAAAGATACAGACAGTAGCATCAGACTGCTCCAATCCTAATGGCTTTAAAGGTACAGAACTAGTAACTTCAGACTGCTCCAGTCCTATTGGCTTTAAAGGTAAAGAACCAGTAGCTTCAGACTGCTCCAGTCCTATTGGCTTTAATGGTACAGAACCAGTAACATCAGACTGCTCCAGTCCTATTGCCTTTAAAGGAACAGAACTAGTAGCTTCAGACTGCTCCAGTCCTATTGGCTTTAAATATCCAGAACCAGTAGTATCAGATGCTCCCGTCCTATTGGCTTTAAAGATACAGAACCAGTAGTATCAGACTGCTCTAGTCCTATTGGCTTTCATGGCACAGAACCAATAATATCAGACTGCGCCATGGTTATTGGCTTTTAAGATACAGAACCAGTAGTATCACATAGGTCCCGTCCTATTGGCTTTAATGATACAGAATCTGTAGCATCACACAGCTCCCATCCTATTGGCTTTAAAGATAAAGAACCAGTAGTATCACACTGCTCAAGTCCTATTGGCTTCAAAGATACAGAACCAGTAGTATCAGTCTACTCCAGTCCTATTGGCTTTGAAGATACAGAACCAGTAGTATCATACAGCTACCGTCCTATTGGCTTTAATGATACAGAATCAGTAGTATCAGACTGCTCCAGTCCTATTGGTTTTAAAGATACAGAACAACTAGTATCATACTGCACCCGTACTATTGCTTTTAAGATACAGAAACAGTAGTATCAGAGTTCTCCAGTCCTATTGGCTTTAAATAGACAGAACCAGTAGCTTCAGACTGCTCCATTCCTATAGGCTTTAAAGATACAGAAACATTAGCTTCAGAATGCTCCAGTCCTATTGGCTTTAAAGATACAGAACCAGTAGTATCAGACTACTCCAGTCCTATTGGCTTTAATGGTACAGAACAAGTAGCTTCAGACTGCTCCAGACCTATTGGCTTTAAAGGAACAGAATCAGTAGCTTCAGACTGCTCCAGTCCTATTGGATTTAAAGATACAGAACCAGTAGCTTAAGACTGCTCCAGTCCTATTGGCTTTAAAGGTACAGAATCAGTAGCTTCAAACTGCTCCAGTCATATTGGCTTTAATGATACAGAACCAGTAGCTTCAAACTGGTCCAACCCTATTGGCTTTAAAGATACAGACCAGTCGCATCAGACTGCTCCAATCCTAATGTCTTTAAAGTTACAGAACAAGTAATATCAGATGGTCTAAAGCTATTGGCTTTAAAGGTACAGAACCAGTAGAATCAGACTGCTCCAGTCCTATTGGCTTTTAAGATACAGAACCCGTACTATAACACTTGTCCTGTCCTATTGGCTTTAAAGATACAGAACCTGTAGTTTCAGACTGCTCCAGTCCTATTGGCTTTAAAGGTACAGAACATGTAGTATCAGACTGCTCCAGTCCTATTGGATTTAAAGATACAGAACCAGTAGCTTCAGACTGCTCCAGTCCTATTGGCTTTAAAAGTATAGAACGAGTAGCATTAGACTGGTCCAGTACTATTGGCTTTGAAGATACCGAACCTGTAGTATCACACAGCACCCGTCCTATTGGCTTTAATGATACAGAACCAGTAGTATCACACAGCTCCCATCCTATTGGCTTTAATGATACAGAACCAGTAGTATCACACAGCTCCCGTCCTATTGGCTTTAAAGATACAGTACCAGTAGCATCAGCTTTGTCCAGTCCTATTGGCTTTAAAGATACAGAACCTGTAGTATCAGACTGCTCCAGTCCTATTGGTTTTAAAAATACTGAACAAGTAGTATCAAACTCCGCCCGTACTATTGCTTATAAGATACAGAAACAGTAGTATCAGACTTCTCCAGTCCTATTGGCTTTAAAGAGACAGAACAGTAGCTTCAGACTGCTCCATTGCTATAGGCTTTAAAGATACAGAACCATTAGCTTCAGAATGCTCCAGTCCTATTTGCTTTAAAGATACAGAACCAGTAGCTTCAGACTGCTCCAGTCCTATTGGCTTTAAAGGTACAGAATTAGTAGCTTCAAAGTGCTCCAGTCATATTGGCTTTAATTATACAGAACCAGTAGCTTCAGTCTGGTCCAGTCCTATTGGCTTTAAAGATACAGACCAGTAGCATCAGACTGCTCCAATCCTAATGGCTTTAAAGTTACAGAACAAGTACTATCAGATGGTCTAAAGCTATAGGCTTTAAAGGTGCAGAACCAGTAGTATCAGACTGCTCCTGTCCTATTGGCTTTTAAGATACAGAACCCGTACTATAACAATTGTCCCATCCTATTGGCTTTAAAGTTACAGAACAAGTACTATCAGATGGTCTAAAGCTATAGGCTTTAAAGGTACAGAACCAGTAGTATCAGACTGCTCCCGTCCTATTGGCTTTAAAGATACAGAACCTGTAGTTTCAGTCTGCTCCAGTCCTATTGGCTTTAAAGGTACAGAACATTTAGTATCAGACTGCTCCAGTCCTATTGGATTTAAAGATACCGAACCAGTAGTATCAGACTGCTCCAGTCCTATTGGCTGTAAAGATACAAAACCAGTAGCTTCAGAATGCTCCTGTACTATTGACTTTAAAAGAAAAGAACCAGTAACTTCAGACTGCTCCAGTCCTATTGGCTATAAATATCCAGAACCAGTAGTATCGGACTGCTCCCGTCCTATTGGCTTTAAAGATACAGAACCAGTAGCATCAGATTGCTCCCGTCCTGTTGGCTTTAAAGACACAGAACCAGTAGTATCACACTGCTCCTGTTTTATTGGCTTTAAAGATACAGAAGCAGTAGAATCACACAGCTCCCGTCATATTGGGTTTAATGATACAGAACCAGTAGTATCACACAGCTCCCATTCTATTGGCTTTAATGATACAGAACCATTAGAATCACACAGCTCCTGTCATATTGGCTTTAATGATACAGAACCAGTAGTATGACACAGCTCCCGTCCTATTCGCTTTAAAGATACAGTACCAGTAGCATCAGCCTTGACCAGTCCTATTGGCTCTGAAGATACCGAACCAGTAGTATCACATATCTCCCGTCCTATTGGCATTAATGATACAGAACCAGTAGAATCGCACAGCTCGCTTCCTATTGGCTTTAATGATACAGAACCAGTAGTATCACACAGCCCCCGTCATATTGGATTTAATGATACAGAACCAGTAGTATCACACAGCTCCAGTCCTATTGGCTTTAAAGATACAGTACCAGTTGCATCAGCCTTGTCCAGTCCTATTGGCTTTAAAGCTACAGAACCTGTAGTATCACACTGTCCCGTTCTATTGGCTTTAAAGATACAGAACCAGTAGTATCAGACTGCTCCAGTCCTATTTGCTTTAATGATACAGACCTGTTGTATCAGTCTGCTCCAGCGCTATTAGCTTTAAAGATACAGACCAGTAGCATCAGACCGCTCCAATCCTAATGGCTTTAAAGTTACAGAAACAGTAGTATCAGACTTCTCCAGTCCTATTGGCTTTAAAAAGACAGAACCAGTAGCTTCAGACTGCTCCATTCCTATAGGCTTTAAAGATACAGAACCATTAGCTTCAGAATGCTCCAGTCCTATTGGCTTTAAAGATACAGAACCAGTAGTATCAGACTACTCCAGTCCTATTGGCTTTAATGGTACAGAACAAGTAGCTTCAGACTGCTCCAGACCTATTGGCTTTAAAGGAACAGAATCAGTATCTTCAGACTGCTCCAGTCCTATTGGATTTAAAGATACAGAACCAGTAGCTTAAGACTGCTCCAGTCCTATTGGCTTTAAAGGTACAGAATCAGTAGCTTCAAACTGCTCCAGTCATATTGGCTTTAATGATACAGAACCAGTAGATTCAAACTGGTCCAACCCTATTGGCTTTAAAGATACAGACCAGTAGCATCAGACTGCACCAATCCTAATGTCTTTAAAGTTACAGAACAAGTAATATCAGATGGTCTAAAGCTATTGGCTTTAAAGGTACAGAACCAGTAGAATCAGACTGCTCCAGTCCTATTGTCTTTTAAGATACAGAACCCGTACTATAACACTTGTCCTGTCCTATTGGCTTTAAAGATACAGAACCTGTAGTTTCAGACTGCTCCAGTCCTATTGGCTTTAAAGGTACAGAACATGTAGTATCAGACTGCTCCATTCCTATATGCTTTAAAGATACAGAACCATTAGCTTCAGAATGCTCCAGTCCTGTTGGCTTTAAAGATACAGAACCAGTAGTATCAGACTACTCCAGTCCTATTGGCTTTAAAGATACAGACCAGTAGCATCAGACTGCTCCAATCCTAATGGCTTTAAAGTTACAGAACAAGTACTATCAGATGGTCTAAAGCTATAGGCTTTAAAGGTACAGAACCAGTAGTATCAGACTGCTCCTGTCCTATTGGCTTTTAAGATACAGAACCCGTACTATAACAATTGTCCCGTCCTATTGGCTTTAAAGATACAGAACCTGTAGTTTCAGACTGCTCCAGTCCTATTGGCTTTAAAGGTACAGAACATGTACTATCAGACTGCTCCAGTCCTATTGGATTTAAAGATACCGAACCAGTAGTATCAGACTGCTCCAGTCCTATTGGCTGTAAAGATACAAAACCAGTAGCTTCAGAATGCTCCTGTACTATTGACTTTAAAAGAAAAGAACCAGTAGCTTCAGACTGCTCCAGTCCTATTGGCTATAAATATCCAGAACCAGTAGTATCGGACTGCTCCCGTCCTATTGGCTTTAAAGATACAGAACCAGTAGCATCAGACTGCTCCCGTCCTGTTGGCTTTAAAGACACAGAACCAGTAGTATCACACTGCTCCTGTTTTATTGGCTTTAAAGATACAGAAGCAGTAGAATCACACAGCTCCCGTCATATTGGGTTTAATGATACAGAACCAGTAGTATCACACAGCTCCCATTCTATTGGCTTTAATGATACAGAACCATTAGAATCACACAGCTCCCGTCATATTGGCTTTAATGATACAGAACCAGTAGTATGACACAGCTCCCGTCCTATTCGCTTTAAAGATACAGTACCAGTAGCATCAGCCTTGACCAGTCTTATTGGCTCTGAAGATACCGAACCAGTAGTATCACATATCTCCCGTCCTATTGGCATTCATGATACAGAACCAGTAGTATCGCACAGCTCGCTTCCTATTGGCTTTAATGATACAGAACCAGTAGTATCACACAGCCCCCGTCATATTGGATTTAATGATACAGAACCAGTAGTATCACACTGTCCCGTTCTATTGGCTTTAAAGATACAGAACCAGTAGTATCAGACTGCTCCAGTCCTATTTGCTTTAATAATACAGACCTGTTGTATCAGTCTGCTCCAGTGCTATTAGCTTTAAAGATACAGACCAGTAGCATCAGACCGCTCCAATCCTAATGGCTTTAAAGTTACAGAACAAGTAGTATCAGACTGCTCTAAAGCTTGGCTTTAAAGGTACAGAACCAGTAGTATCTGACTGCTCCAGTCCTATTGGCTTTAAAGGTACAGAACATGTAGTATCAGACTGGTCCAGTCCTATTGGCTTTAAAGGTACAGAACCAGTAGTATCAGACTGCTCAAGTCCTATTGGCTTTAAAGATACAGAACCAGTAGTATCAGTCCACTCCAGTCCTATTGGTTTTAAAGATACAGAACCAGTAGCTTCAGACTGCTCCAGTCCTATTGGCTTTAAAGGTACAGAACCAGTAGCTTCAAACTGCTCCAGTCCTATTGGCTTTAAAGAAACAGAACCAGTAGCTTCAGACTGGTGCATTCCTATTGGCTTTAAAGATACAGACCAGAAGCATCAGACTGCTCCAATCCTAATGGCTTTAAAGTTACAGAACCAGTAGTATCAGACTGCTCCAGTCCTATTGGCTTTTAAGATACAGAAACCGTACTATAACACTTGTCCCGTCCTATTGACTTTAAAGATACAGACCAGTAGTATCAGACAGCTCAAGTCCTATTGGTTTTCAAGATACAGAACCTGTAGTTTCAGACTGGTCCAGTCCTATTGGATTTAAAGGTACCGAACCAGTAGTATCATACTGCTCCAGTCCTATTGTCTTTAAATGTACAGAACCAGTAACTTCAGACTCCTCCAGTCGTATTGGCTTTAAAGGTACAGAACCAGTACCTTCAGACTCCTCCAGTCCTATTGGTTTTAAAGAAACAGAAGCAGTAGCTTCAGACTGCTCCAGTCCTATTGGCTATCAATATCCAGAACCAGTAGTATCAGACTACTCCAGTCCTATTGGGTTTAATGGTACAGAACCAGTAGCTTCAGACAGATCCAGTCCTATTGGCTTTAAAGGAACAGAATCAGTAGCTTCAGACTGCTCCAGTCCTATTGGCTTTAAAGATACAGAACCAGTAGTATCAGTCTGCTCCAGTCCTATTGGCTTTAAAGATACAGAACCAGTAGCTTCAGACTGCTCCAGTCCTATTGGCTTTAAAGATACAGAACCAGTAGTATCAGACTACTACATGCCTATTGGCTTTAAAGGTACAGAACCAGTAGCTTCAAACTGCTCCAGTCCTATTGGCTTTAAAGATACAGAACCAGTAGCTTCAGACTGGTCCAGTCCTATTGGCTTTAAAGATACAGACAGTAGCATCAGACTGCTCCAATCCTAATGGCTTTAAAGGTACAGAACTAGTAACTTCAGACTGCTCCAGTCCTATTGGCTTTAAAGGTAAAGAACCAGTAGCTTCAGACTGCTCCAGTCCTTTTGGCTTTAATGGTACAGAACCAGTAACATCAGACTGCTCCAGTCCTATTGCCTTTAAAGGAACAGAACTAGTAGCTTCAGACTGCTCCAGTCCTATTGGCTTTAAATATCCAGTACCAGTAGTATCAGATGCTCCCGTCCTATTGGCTTTAAAGATACAGAACCAGTAGTATCAGACTGCTCTAGTCCTATTGGCTTTCAAGGCACAGAACCAATAATATCAGACTGCGCCATGGCTATTGGCTTTTAAGATACAGAACCAGTAGTATCACATAGGTCCCGTCCTATTTGCTTTAATGATACAGAATCTGTAGCATCACACAGCTCCCATCCTATTGGCTTTAAAGATAAAGAACCAGTAGTATCACACTGCTCAAGTCCTATTGGCTTCAAAGATACAGAACCAGTAGTATCAGTCTACTCCAGTCCTATTGGCTTTGAAGATACAGAACCAGTAGTATCATACAGGCAACCGTCCTATTGGCTTTAATGATACAGAATCAGTAGTATCAGACTGCTCCAGTCCTATTGGTTTTAAAGATACAGAACAACTAGTATCATACTGCACCCGTACTATTGCTTTTAAGATACAGAAACAGTAGTATCAGACTTCTCCAGTCCTATTGGCTTTAAAAAGACAGAACCAGTAGCTTCAGACTGCTCCATTCCTATAGGCTTTAAAGATACAGAACCATTAGCTTCAGAATGCTCCAGTCCTATTGGCTTTAAAGATACAGAACCAGTAGTATCAGACTACTCCAGTCCTATTGGCTTTAATGGTACAGAACAAGTAGCTTCAGACTGCTCCAGACCTATTGGCTTTAAAGGAACAGAATCAGTAGCTTCAGACTGCTCCAGTCCTATTGGATTTAAAGATACAGAACCAGTAGCTTAAGACTGCTCCAGTCCTATTGGCTTTAAAGGTACAGAATCAGTAGCTTCAAACTGCTCCAGTCATATTGGCTTTAATGATACAGAACCAGTAGCTTCAAACTGGTCCAACCCTATTGGCTTTAAAGATACAGACCAGTAGCATCAGACTGCTCCAATCCTAATGTCTTTAAAGTTACAGAACAAGTAATATCAGATGGTCTAAAGCTGTTGGCTTTAAAGGTACAGAACCAGTAGAATCAGACTGCTCCAGTCCTATTGGCTTTTAAGATACAGAACCCGTACTATAACACTTGTCCTGTCCTATTGGCTTTAAAGATACAGAACCTTTAGTTTCAGACTGCTCCAGTCCTATTGGCTTTAAAGGTACAGAACATGTAGTATCAGACTGCTCCAGTCCTATTGGCTTTAAAGATACAGAACCAGTAGTATCAGACTACTACATGCCTATTGGCTTTAAAGGTACAGAACCAGTAGCTTCAAACTGCTCCAGTCCTATTGGCTTTAAAGATACAGAACCAGTAGCTTCAGACTGGTCCAGTCCTATTGGCTTTAAAGATACAGACAGTAGCATCAGACTGCTCCAATCCTAATGGCTTTAAAGGTACAGAACTAGTAACTTCAGACTGCTCCAGTCCTATTGGCTTTAAAGGTAAAGAACCAGTAGCTTCAGACTGCTCCAGTCCTATTGGCTTTAATGGTACAGAACCAGTAACATCAGACTGCTCCAGTCCTATTGCCTTTAAAGGAACAGAACTAGTAGCTTCAGACTGCTCCAGTCCTATTGGCTTTAAATATCCAGAACCAGTAGTATCAGATGCTCCCGTCCTATTGGCTTTAAAGATACAGAACCAGTAGTATCAGACTGCTCTAGTCCTATTGGCTTTCAAGGCACAGAACCAATAATATCAGACTGCGCCATGGCTATTGGCTTTTAAGATACAGAACCAGTAGTATCACATAGGTCCCGTCCTATTGGCTTTAATGATACAGAATCTGTAGCATCACACAGCTCCCATCATATTGGCTTTAAAGATAAAGAACCAGTAGTATCACACTGCTCAAGTCCTATTGGCTTCAAAGATACAGAACCAGTAGTATCAGTCTACTCCAGTCCTATTTGCTTTAAAAAGACAGAACCAGTAGCTTCAGACTGCTCCATTCCTATAGGCTTTAAAGATACAGAACCATTAGCTTCAGAATGCTCCAGTCCTATTGGCTTTAAAGATACAGAACCAGTAGTATCAGACTACTCCAGTCCTATTGGCTTTAATGGTACAGAACAAGTAGCTTCAGACTGCTCCAGTCCTATTGGCTTTAAAGGTACAGAATCAGTAGCTTCAAACTGCTCCAGTCATATTGGCTTTAATGATACAGAACCAGTAGCTTCAAACTGGTCCAACCCTATTGGTTTTAAAGATACAGACCAGTAGCATCAGACTGCTCCAATCCTAATGTCTTTAAAGTTACAGAACAAGTAATATCAGATGGTCTAAAGCTGTTGGCTTTAAAGGTACAGAACCAGTAGAATCAGACTGCTCCAGTCCTATTGGCTTTTAAGATACAGAACCCATACTATAACACTTGTCCTGTCCTATTGGCTTTAAAGATACAGAACCTGTAGTTTCAGACTGCTCCAGTCCTATTGGCTTTAAAGGTACAGAACATGTAGTATCAGACTGCTCCAGTCCTATTGGATTTAAAGATACAGAACCAGTAGCTTCAGACTGCTCCAGTCCTATTGGCTTTAAAAGTACAGAACCAGTAGCATTAGACTGGTCCAGTACTATTGGCTTTGAAGATACCGAACCTGTAGTATCACACAGCACCCGTCCTATTGGCTTTAATGATACAGAACCAGTAGTATCACACAGCTCCCATCCTATTGGCTTTAATGATACAGAACCAGTAGTATCACACAGCTCCCGTCCTATTGGCTTTAAAGATACAGTACCAGTAGCATCAGCTTTGTCCAGTCCTATTGGTTTTAAACATACTGAACAAGTAGTATCACACTCCTCCCGTACGATTGCTTATAAGATACAGAAACAGTAGTATCAGACTTCTCCAGTCCTATTGGCTTTAAAGAGACAGAACAGTAGCTTCAGACTGCTCCATTGCTATAGGCTTTAAATATACAGAACCATTAGCTTCAGAATGCTCCAGTCCTATTGGCTTTAAAGATACAGAACCAGTAGCTTCAGACTGCTCCAGTCCTATTGGCTTTAAAGGTACAGAATCAGTAGCTTCAAACTGCTCCAGTCATATTGGCTTTAATTATACAAAACCAGTAACTTCAGACTGGTCCAGTCCTATTGGCTTTAAAGATACAGACCAGTAGCATCAGACTGCTCCAATCCTAATGGCTTTAAATTTACAGAACAAGTACTATCAGATGGTCTAAAGCTATAGGCTTTAAAGGTACAGAACCAGTAGTATCAGACTGCTCCTGTCCTATTGGCTTTTAAGATACAGAACCCGTACTATAACAATTGTCCCGTCCTATTGGCTTTAAAGATACAGAACCTGTAGTTTCAGTCTGCTCCAGTCCTATTGGCTTTAAAGGTACAGAACATGTAGTATCAGACTGCTCCAGTCCTATTGGATTTAAAGATACCGAACCAGTAGTATCAGACTGCTCCAGTCCTATTGGCTGTAAAGATACAAAACCAGTAGCTTCAGAATGCTCCTGTACTATTGACTTTAAAAGAAAAGAACCAGTAGCTTCAGACTGCTCCAGTCCTATTGGCTATAAATATCCAGAACCAGTAGTATCGGACTGCTCCCATCCTATTGGCTTTAAAGATACAGAACCAGTAGCATCAGACTGCTCTCGTCCTGTTGGCTTTAAAGACACAGAACCAGTAGTATCACACTGCTCCTGTTTTATTGGCTTTAATGATACAGAAGCAGTAGAATCACACAGCTCCCGTCATATTGGGTTTAATGATACAGAACCAGTCGTATCACACAGCTCCCATTCTATTGGCTTTAATGATACAGAACCATTAGAATCACACAGCTCCCGTCATATTGGCTTTAATGATACAGAACCAGTAGTATGACACAGCTCCCGTCCTATTCGCTTTAAAGATACAGTACCAGTAGCATCAGCCTTGACCAGTCCTATTTGCTCTGAAGATACCGAACCAGTAGTATCACATATCTCCCGTCCTATTGGCATTAATGATACAGAACCAGTAGTATCGCACAGCTCGCTTCCTATTGGCTTTAATGATACAGAACCAGTAGTATCACACAGCCCCCGTCATATTGGATTTAATGATACAGAACCAGTAGTATCACACAGCTCCAGTCCTATTGGCTTTAAAGATACAGTACCAGTTGCATCAGCCTTGTCCAGTCCTATTGGCTTTAAAGATACAGAACCTGTAGTATCACACTGTCCCGGTCTATTGGCTTTAAAGATACAGAACCAGTCGTATCAGTCTGCTCCAGTCCTATTGGCTTTAAAGATACAGAACCAGTAGCTTCAGACTGCTCCAGTCCTATTGGCTTTAAAGGTACAGAACCAGTAGCTTCAAACTGCTCCAGTCCTATTGGCTTTAAAGATACAGAACCAGTAGCTTCAGACTGGTGCATTCCTTTTGGCTTTAAAGATACAGACCAGTAGCATCAGACTGCTCCAATCCTAATGGCTTTTAAGATACAGAACCCGTAGTTTCAGACTTCTACAGTCCTATTGGCTTTAAAGAGACAGAACCAGTAGCTTCAGACTGCTCCATTCCTATATGCTTTAAAGATACAGAACCATTAGCTTCAGAATGCTCCAGTCCTGTTGGCTTTAAAGATACAGAACCAGTAGTATCAGACTACTCCAGTCCTATTGGCTTTAAAGATACAGACCAGTAGCATCAGACTGCTCCAATCCTAATGGCTTTAAAGTTACAGAACAAGTACTATCAGATGGTCTAAAGCTATAGGCTTTAAAGGTACAGAACCAGTAGTATCAGACTGCTCCTGTCCTATTGGCTTTTAAGATACAGAACCCGTACTATAACAATTGTCCAGTCCTATTGGCTTTAAAGATACAGAACCTGTAGTTTCAGACTGCTACAGTCCTATTGGCTTTAAAGGTACAGAACATGTACTATCAGACTGCTCCAGTCCTATTGGATTTAAAGATACCGAACCAGTAGTATCAGACTGCTCCAGTCCTATTGGCTGTAAAGATACAAAACCAGTAGCTTCAGAATGCTCCTGTACTATTGACTTTAAAAGAAAAGAACCAGTAGCTTCAGACTGCTCCAGTCCTATTGGCTATAAATATCCAGAACCAGTAGTATCGGACTGCTCCCGTCCTATTGGCTTTAAAGATACAGAACCAGTAGCATCAGACTGCTCCCGTCCTGTTGGCTTTAAAGACACAGAACCATTAGCTTCAGAATGCTCCAGTCCTATTGGCTTTAAAGATACAGAACCAGTAGTATCAGACTACTCCAGTCCTATAGGCTTTAAAGATACAGAACCATTAGCTTCAGACTGCTCCATTCCTATAGGCTTTAAAGATACAGAACCATTAGCTTCAGAATGCTCCAGTCCTATTGGCTTTAAAGATACAGAACCAGTAGTATCAGACTACTCCAGTCCTATTGGCTTTAATGGTACAGAACAAGTAGCTTCAGACTGCTCCAGACCTATTGGCTTTAAAGGAACAGAATCAGTAGCTTCAGACTACTCCAGTCCTATTGGGTTTAATGGTACAGAACCAGTAGCTTCAGACAGATCCAGTCCTATTGGCTTTAAAGGAACAGAATCAGTATCTTCAGACTGCTCCAGTCCTATTGGCTTTAAAGATACAGAACCAGTAGTATCAGTCTGCTCCAGTCCTATTGGCTTTAAAGATACAGAACCAGTAGCTTCAGACTGCTCCAGTCCTATTGGCTTTAAAGATACAGAACCAGTAGTATCAGACTACTACATGCCTATTGGCTTTAAAGGTACAGAACCAGTAGCTTCAAACTGCTCCAGTCCTATTGGCTTTAAAGATACAGAACCAGTAGCTTCAGACTGGTCCAGTCCTATTGGCTTTAAAGATACAGACAGTAGCATCAGACTGCTCCAATCCTAATGGCTTTAAAGGTACAGAACTAGTAACTTCAGACTGCTCCAGTCCTATTGGCTTTAAAGGTAAAGAACCAGTAGCTTCAGACTGCTCCAGTCCTATTGGCTTTAATGGTACAGAACCAGTAACATCAGACTGCTCCAGTCCTATTGCCTTTAAAGGAACAGAACTAGTAGCTTCAGACTGCTCCAGTCCTATTGGCTTTAAATATCCAGAACCAGTAGTATCAGATGCTCCCGTCCTATTGGCTTTAAAGATACAGAACCAGTAGTATCAGACTGCTCTAGTCCTATTGGCTTTCAAGGCACAGAACCAATAATATCAGACTGCGCCATGGCTATTGGCTTTTAAGATACAGAACCAGTTGTATCACATAGGTCCCGTCCTATTGGCTTTAATGATACAGAATCTGTAGCATCACACAGCTCCCATCCTATTGGCTTTAAAGATAAAGAACCAGTAGTATCACACTGCTCAAGTCCTATTGGCTTCAAAGATACAGAACCAGTAGTATCAGTCTACTCCAGTCCTATTGGCTTTGAAGATACAGAACCAGTAGTATCATACAGCTACCGTCCTATTGGCTTTAATGATACAGAATCAGTAGTGTCAGACTGCTCCAGTCCTATTGGTTTTAAAGATACAGAACAACTAGTATCATACTGCACCCGTACTATTGCTTTTAAGATACAGAAACAGTAGTATCAGACTTCTCCAGTCCTATTGGCTTTAAATAGACAGAACCAGTAGCTTCAGACTGCTCCATTCCTATAGGCTTTAAAGATACAGAACCATTAGCTTCAGAATGCACCAGTCCTATTGGCTTTAAAGATACAGAACCAGTAGTATCAGACTACTCCAGTCCTATTGGCTTTAATGGTACAGAACAAGTAGCTTCAGACTGCTCCAGACCTATTGGCTTTAAAGGAACAGAATCAGTAGCTTCAGACTGCTCCAGTCCTATTGGATTTAAAGATACAGAACCAGTAGCTTAAGACTGCTCCAGTCCTATTGGGTTTAAAGGTACAGAATCAGTAGCTTCAAACTGCTCCAGTCATATTGGCTTTAATGATACAGAACCAGTAGCTTCAAACTGGTCCAACCCTATTGGCTTTAAAGATACAGACCAGTAGCATCAGACTGCTCCAATCCTAATGTCTTTAAAGTTACAGAACAAGTAATATCAGATGGTCTAAAGCTATTGGCTTTAAAGGTACAGAACCAGTAGAATCAGACTGCTCCAGTCCTATTGGCTTTTAAGATACAGAACCCGTACTATAACACTTGTCCTGTCCTATTGGCTTTAAAGATACAAAACCTGTAGTTTCAGACTGCTCCAGTCCTATTAGCTTTAAAGGTACAGAACATGTAGTATCAGACTGCTCCAGTCCTATTGGATTTAAAGATACAGAACCAGTAGCTTCAGACTGCTCCAGTCCTATTGGCTTTAAAAGTACAGAACCAGTAGCATTAGTCTGGTCCAGTACTATTGGCTTTGAAGATACCGAACCTGTAGTATCACACAGCACCCGTCCTATTGGCTTTAATGATACAGAACCAGTAGTATCACACAGCTCCCATCCTATTGGCTTTAATGATACAGAACCAGTAGTATCACACAGCTCCCGTCCTATTGGCTTTAAAGATACAGTACCAGTAGCATCAGCTTTGTCCAGTCCTATTGGCTTTAAAGACACAGAACAGTAGCTTCAGACTGCTCCATTGCTATAGGCTTTAAAGATACAGAACCATTAGCTTCAGAATGCTCCAGTCCTATTGGCTTTAAAGATACAGAACCAGTAGCTTCAGACTACTCCAGTCCTATTGGCTTTAAAGGTACAGAATTAGTAGCTTCAAACTGCTCCAGTCATATTGGCTTTAATTATACAGAACCAGTAGCTTCAGACTGGTCCAGTCCTATTGGCTTTAAAGATACAGACCAGTAGCATCAGACTGCTCCAATCCTAATGGCTTTAAAGTTACAGAACAAGTACTATCAGATGGTCTAAAGCTATAGGCTTTAAAGGTACAGAACCAGTAGTATCAGACTGCTCCTGTCCTATTGGCTTTTAAGATACAGAACCCGTACTATAACAATTGTCCCGTCCTATTGGCTTTAAAGATACAGAACCTGTAGTTTCAGTCTGCTCCAGTCCTATTGGCTTTAAAGGTACAGAACATGTAGTATCAGACTGCTCCAGTCCTATTGGATTTAAAGATACCGAACCAGTAGTATCAGACTGCTCCAGTCCTATTGGCTGTAAAGATACAAAACCAGTAGCTTCAGAATGCTCCTGTACTATTGACTTTAAAAGAAAAGAACCAGTAGCTTCAGACTGCTCCAGTCCTATTGGCTATAAATATCCAGAACCAGTAGTATCGGACTGCTCCCGTCCTATTGGCTTTAAAGATACAGAACCAGTAGCATCAGATTGCTCCCGTCCTGTTGGCTTTAAAGACACAGAACCAGTAGTATCACACTGCTCCTGTTTTATTGGCTTTAAAGATACAGAAGCAGTAGAATCACACAGCTCCCGTCATATTGGGTTTAATGATACAGAACCAGTAGTATCACACAGCTCCCATTCTATTGGCTTTAATGATACAGAACCATTAGAATCACACAGCTCCTGTCATATTGGCTTTAATGATACAGAACCAGTAGTATGACACAGCTCCCGTCCTATTCGCTTTAAAGATACAGTACCAGTAGCATCAGCCTTGACCAGTCCTATTGGCTCTGAAGATACCGAACCAGTAGTATCACATATCTCCCGTCCTATTGGCATTAATGATACAGAACCAGTAGTATCGCACAGCTCGCTTCCTATTGGCTTTAATGATACAGAACCAGTAGTATCACACAGCCCCCGTCATATTGGATTTAATGATACAGAACCAGAAGTATCACACAGCTCCAGTCCTATTGGCTTTAAAGATACAGTACCAGTTGCATCAGCCTTGTCCAGTCCTATTGGCTTTAAAGCTACAGAACCTGTAGTATCACACTGTCCCGTTCTATTGGCTTTAAAGATACAGAACCAGTAGTATCAGACTGCTCCAGTCCTATTTGCTTTAATGATACAGACCTGTTGTATCAGTCTGCTCCAGTGCTATTAGCTTTAAAGATACAGACCAGTAGCATCAGACCGCTCCAATCCTAATGGCTTTAAAGTTACAGAAACAGTAGTATCAGACTTCTCCAGTCCTATTGGCTTTAAAAAGACAGAACCAGTAGCTTCAGACTGCTCCATTCCTATAGGCTTTAAAGATACAGAACCATTAGCTTCAGAATGCTCCAGTCCTATTGGCTTTAAAGATACAGAACCAGTAGTATCAGACTACTCCAGTCCTATTGGCTTTAATGGTACAGAACAAGTAGCTTCAGACTGCTCCAGACCTATTGGCTTTAAAGGAACAGAATCAGTAGCTTCAGACTGCTCCAGTCCTATTGGATTTAAAGATACAGAACCAGTAGCTTAAGACTGCTCCAGTCCTATTGGCTTTAAAGGTACAGAATCAGTAGCTTCAAACTGCTCCAGTCATATTGGCTTTAATGATACAGAACCAGTAGCTTCAAACTGGTCCAACCCTATTGGCTTTAAAGATACAGACCAGTAGCATCAGACTGCACCAATCCTAATGTCTTCAAAGTTACAGAACAAGTAATATCAGATGGTCTAAAGCTATTGGCTTTAAAGGTACAGAAGCAGTAGAATCAGACTGCTCCAGTCCTATTGTCTTTTAAGATACAGAACCCGTACTATAACACTTGTCCTGTCCTATTGGCTTTAAAGATACAGAACCGGTAGTTTCAGACTGCTCCAGTCCTATTGGCTTTAAAGGTACAGAACATGTAGTATCAGACTGCTCCATTCCTATATGCTTTAAAGATACAGAACCATTAGCTTCAGAATGCTCCAGTCCTGTTGGCTTTAAAGATACAGATCCAGTAGTATCAGACTACTCCAGTCCTATTGGCTTTAAAGATACAGACCAGTAGCATCAGACTGCTCCAATCCTAATGGCTTTAAAGTTACAGAACAAGTACTATCAGATGGTCTAAAGCTATAGGCTTTAAAGGTACAGAACCAGTAGTATCAGACTGCTCCTGTCCTATTGGCTTTTAAGATACAGAACCCGTACTATAACAATTGTCCCGTCCTATTGGCTTTAAAGATACAGAACCTGTAGTTTCAGACTGCTCCAGTCCTATTGGCTTTAAAGGTACAGAACATGTACTATCAGACTGCTCCAGTCCTATTGGATTTAAAGATACCGAACCAGTAGTATCAGACTGCTCCAGTCCTATTGGCTGTAAAGATACAAAACCAGTAGCTTCAGAATGCTCCTGTACTATTGACTTTAAAAGAAAAGAACCAGTAGCTTCAGACTGCTCCAGTCCTATTGGCTATAAATATCCAGAACCAGTAGTATCGGACTGCTCCCGTCCTATTGGCTTTAAAGATACAGAACCAGTAGCATCAGACTGCTCCCGTCCTGTTGGCTTTAAAGACACAGAACCAGTAGTATCACACTGCTCCTGTTTTATTGGCTTTAAAGATACAGAAGCAGTAGAATCACACAGCTCCCGTCATATTGGGTTTAATGATACAGAACCAGTAGTATCACACAGCTCCCATTCTATTGGCTTTAATGATACAGAACCATTAGAATCACACAGCTCCCGTCATATTGGCTTTAATGATACAGAACCAGTAGTATGACACAGCTCCCGTCCTATTCGCTTTAAAGATACAGTACCAGTAGCATCAGCCTTGACCAGTCTTATTGGCTCTGAAGATACCGAACCAGTAGTATCACATATCTCCCGTCCTATTGGCATTAATGATACAGAACCAGTAGTATCGCACTGCTCGCTTCCTATTGGATTTAATGATACAGAACCAGTAGTATCACACAGCCCCCGTCATATAGGATTTAATGATACAGAACCAGTAGTATCACACTGTCCCGTTCTATTGGCTTTAAAGATACAGAACCAGTAGTATCAGACTGCTCCAGTCCTATTTGCTTTAATGATACAGACCTGTTGTATCAGTCTGCTCCAGTGCTATTAGCTTTAAAGATACAGACCAGTAGCATCAGACCGCTCCAATCCTAATGGCTTTAAAGTTACAGAACAAGTAGTATCAGACTGCTCTAAAGCTTGGCTTTAAAGGTACAGAACCAGTAGTATCTGACTGCTCCAGTCCTATTGGCTTTAAAGGTACAGAACATGTAGTATCAGACTGGTCCAGTCCTATTGGCTTTAAAGGTACAGAACCAGTAGTATCAGACTGCTCAAGTCCTATTGGCTTTAAAGATACAGAACCAGTAGTATCAGTCCACTCCAGTCCTATTGGTTTTAAAGATACAGAACCAGTAGCTTCAGACTGCTCCAGTCCTATTGGCTTTAAAGGTACAGAACCAGTAGCTTCAAACTGCTCCAGTCCTATTGGCTTTAAAGATACAGAACCAGTAGCTTCAGACTGGTGCATTCCTATTGGCTTTAAAGTTACAGAACCAGTAGTATCAGACTGCTCCAGTCCTATTGGCTTTTAAGATACAGAACCCGTACTATAACACTTGTCCCGTCCTATTGGCTTTAAAGATACAGACCAGTAGTATCAGACAGCTCAAGTCCTATTGGTTTTCAAGATACAGAACCTGTAGTTTCAGACTGGTCCAGTCCTATTGGATTTAAAGGTACCGAACCAGTAGTATCATACTGCTCCAGTCCTATTGTCTTTAAATGTACAGAACCAGTAACTTCAGACTCCTCCAGTCGTATTGGCTTTAAAGGTACAGAACCAGTACCTTCAGACTCCTCCAGTCCTATTGGTTTTAAAGAAACAGAAGCAGTAGCTTCAGACTGCTCCAGTCCTATTGGCTTTCAATATCCAGAACCAGTAGTATCAGACTACTCCAGTCCTATTGGGTTTAATGGTACAGAACCAGTAGCTTCAGACAGATCCAGTCCTATTGGCTTTAAAGGAACAGAATCAGTAGCTTCAGACTGCTCCAGTCCTATTGGCTTTAAAGATACAGAACCAGTAGTATCAGTCTGCTCCAGTCCTATTGGCTTTAAAGATACAGAACCAGTAGCTTCAGACTGCTCCAGTCCTATTGGCTTTAAAGATACAGAACCAGTAGTATCAGACTACTACATGCCTATTGGCTTTAAAGGTACAGAACCAGTAGCTTCAAACTGCTCCAGTCCTATTGGCTTTAAAGATACAGAACCAGTAGCTTCAAACTGCTCCAGTCCTATTGGCTTTAAAGATACAGAACCAGTAGCTTCAGACTGGTCCAGTCCTATTGGCTTTAAAGATACAGACAGTAGCATCAGACTGCTCCAATCCTAATGGCTTTGAAGGTACAGAACTAGTAACTTCAGACTGCTCCAGTCCTATTGGCTTTAAAGGTAAAGAACCAGTAGCTTCAGACTGCTCCAGTCCTATTGGCTTTAATGGTACAGAACCAGTAACATCAGACTGCTCCAGTCCTACTGCCTTTAAAGGAACAGAACTAGTAGCTTCAGACTGCTCCAGTCCTATTGGCTTTAAATATCCAGAACCAGTAGTATCAGATTCTCCCGTCCTATTGGCTTTAAAGATACAGAACCAGTAGTATCAGACTGCTCTAGTCCTATTGGCTTTCAAGGCACAGAACCAATAATATCAGACTGCGCCATGGCTATTGGCTTTTAAGATACAGAACCAGTAGTATCACATAGGTCCCGTCCTATTGGCTTTAATGATACAGAATCTGTAGCATCACACAGCTCCCATCCTATTGGCTTTAAAGATAAAGAACCAGTAGTATCACACTGCTCAAGTCCTATTGGCTTCAAAGATACAGAACCAGTAGTATCAGTCTACTCCAGTCCTATTGGCTTTGAAGATACAGAACCAGTAGTATCATACAGGCAACCGTCCTATTGGCTTTAATGATACAGAATTAGTAGTATCAGACTGCTCCAGTCCTATTGGTTTTAAAGATACAGAACAACTAGTATCATACTGCACCCGTACTATTGCTTTTAAGATACAGAAACAGTAGTATCAGACTTATCCAGTCCTATTGGCTTTAAAAAGACAGAACCAGTAGCTTCAGACTGCTCCATTCCTATAGGCTTTAAAGATACAGAACCATTAGCTTCAGAATGCTCCAGTCCTATTGGCTTTAAAGATACAGAACCAGTAGTATCAGACTACTCCAGTCCTATTGGCTTTAATGGTACAGAACAAGTAGCTTCAGACTGCTCCAGACCTATTGGCTTTAAAGGAACAGAATCAGTAGCTTCAGACTGCTCCAGTCCTATTGGATTTAAAGATACAGAACCAGTAGCTTAAGACTGCTCCAGTCCTATTGGCTTTAAAGGTACAGAATCAGTAGCTTTAAACTACTCCAGTCATATTGGCTTTAATGATACAGAACCAGTAGCTTCAAACTGGTCCAACCCTATTGGCTTTAAAGATACAGACCAGTAGCATCAGACTGCTCCAATCCTAATGTCTTTAAAGTTACAGAACAAGTAATATCAGATGGTCTAAAGCTGTTGGCTTTAAAGGTACAGAACCAGTAGAATCAGACTGCTCCAGTCCTATTGGCTTTTAAGATACAGAACCCGTACTATAACACTTGTCCTGTCCTATTGGCTTTAAAGATACAGAACCTGTAGTTTCAGACTGCTCCAGTCCTATTGGCTTTAAAGGTACAGAACATGTAGTATCAGACTGCTCCAGTCCTATTGGCTTTAAAGATACAGAACCAGTAGTATCAGACTACTACATGCCTATTGGCTTTAAAGGTACAGAACCAGTAGCTTCAAACTGCTCCAGTCCTATTGGCTTTAAAGATACAGAACCAGTAGTATCAGACTACTACATGCCTATTGGCTTTAAAGGTACAGAACCAGTAGCTTCAAACTGCTCCAGTCCTATTGGCTTTAAAGATACAGACAGTAGCATCAGACTGCTCCAATCCTAATGGCTTTAAAGGTACAGAACTAGTAACTTCAGACTGCTCCAGTCCTATTGGCTTTAAAGGTAAAGAACCAGTAGCTTCAGACTGCTCCAGTCCTATTGGCTTTAATGGTACAGAACCAGTAACATCAGACTGCTCCAGTCCTATTGCCTTTAAAGGAACAGAACTAGTAGCTTCAGACTGCTCCAGTCCTATTGGCTTTAAATATCCAGAACCAGTAGTATCAGAAGCTCCCGTCCTATTGGCTTTAAAGATACAGAACCAGTAGTATCAGACTGCTCTAGTCCTATTGGCTTTCAAGGCACAGAACCAATAATATCAGACTGCGCCATGGCTATTGGCTTTTAAGATACAGAACCAGTAGTATCACATAGGTCCCTTCCTATTGGCTTTAATGATACAGAATCTGTAGCATCACACAGCTCCCATCCTATTGGCTTTAAAGATAAAGAACCAGTAGTATCACACTGCTCAAGTCCTATTGGCTTCAAAGATACAGAACCAGTAGTATCAGTCTACTCCAGTCCTATTGGCTTTGAAGATACAGAACCAGTAGTATCATACAGCTACCGTCCTATTGGCTTTAATGATACAGAATCAGTAGTATCAGACTGCTCCAGTCCTATTGGTTTTAAAGATACAGAACAACTAGTATCATACTGCACCCGTACTATTGCTTTTAAGATACAGAAACAGTAGTATCAGACTTCTCCAGTCCTATTGGCTTTAAAAAGACAGAACCAGTAGCTTCAGACTGCTCCATTCCTATAGGCTTTAAAGATACAGAACCATTAGCTTCAGAATGCTCCAGTCCTATTGGCTTTAAAGATACAGAACCAGTAGTATCAGACTACTCCAGTCCTATTGGCTTTAATGGTACAGAACAAGTAGCTTCAGACTGCTCCAGTCCTATTGGCTTTAAAGGTACAGAATCAGTAGCTTCAAACTACTCCAGTCATATTGGCTTTAATGATACAGAACCAGTAGCTTCAAACTGGTCCAACCCTATTGGTTTTAAAGATACAGACCAGTAGCATCAGACTGCTCCAATCCTAATGTCTTTAAAGTTACAGAACAAGTAATATCAGATGGTCTAAAGCTGTTGGCTTTAAAGGTACAGAACCAGTAGAATCAGACTGCTCCAGTCCTATTGGCTTTTAAGATACAGAACCCGTACTATAACACTTGTCCTGTCCTATTGGCTTTAAAGATACAGAACCTGTAGTTTCAGACTGCTCCAGTCCTATTGGCTTTAAAGGTACAGAACATGTAGTATCAGACTGCTCCAGTCCTATTGGATTTAAAGATACAGAACCAGTAGCTTCAGACTGCTCCAGTCCTATTGGCTTTAAAAGTACAGAACCAGTAGCATTAGACTGGTCCTGTACTATTGGCTTTGAAGATACCGAACCTGTTGTATCACACAGCACCCGTCCTATTGGCTTTAATGATACAGAACCAGTAGTATCACACAGCTCCCATCCTATTGGCTTTAATTATACAGAACCAGTAGTATCACACAGCTCCCGTCCTATTGGCTTTAAAGATACAGTACCAGTAGCATCAGCTTTGTCCAGTCCTATTGGCTTTAAAGATACAGAACCTGTAGTATCAGACTGCTCCAGTCCTATTGGTTTTAAACATACTGAACAAGTAGTATCACACTCCTCCCGTACTATTGCTTATAAGATACAGAAACAGTAGTATCAGACTTCTCCAGTCCTATTGGCTTTAAAGAGACACAACAGTAGCTTCAGACTGCTCCATTGCTATAGGCTTTAAATATACAGAACCATGAGCTTCAGAATGCTCCAGTCCTATTGGCTTTAAAGATACAGAACCAGTAGCTTCAGACTGCTCCAGTCCTATTGGCTTTAAAGGTACAGAATCAGTAGCTTCAAACTGCTCCAGTCATATTGGCTTTAATTATACAGAACCAGTAGCTTCAGACTGGTCCAGTCCTATTGGCTTTAAAGATACAGACCAGTAGCATCAGACTGCTCCAATCCTAATGGCTTTAAATTTACAGAACAAGTACTATCAGATGGTCTAAAGCTATAGGCTTTAAAGGTACAGAACCAGTAGTATCAGACTGCTCCTGTCCTATTGGCTTTTAAGATACAGAACCCGTACTATAACAATTGTCCCGTCCTATTGGCTTTAAAGATACAGAACCTGTAGTTTCAGTCTGCTCCAGTCCTATTGGCTTTAAAGGTACAGAACATGTAGTATCAGACTGCTCCAGTCCTATTGGATTTAAAGATACCGAACCAGTAGTATCAGACTGCTCCAGTCCTATTGGCTGTAAAGATACAAAACCAGTAGCTTCAGAATGCTCCTGTACTATTGACTTTAAAAGAAAAGAAGCAGTAGCTTCAGACTGCTCCAGTCCTATTGGCTATAAATATCCAGAACCAGTAGTATCGGACTGCTCCCATCCTATTGGCTTTAAAGATACAGAACCAGTAGCATCAGACTGCTCTCGTCCTGTTGGCTTTAAAGACACAGAACCAGTAGTATCACACTGCTCCTGTTTTATTGGCTTTAAAGATACAGAAGCAGTAGAATCACACAGCTCCCGTCATATTGGGTTTAATGATACAGAACCAGTAGTATCACACAGCTCCCATTCTATTGGCTTTAATGATACAGAACCATTAGAATCACACAGCTCCCGTCATATTGGCTTTAATGATACAGAACCAGTAGTATGACACAGCTCCCGTCCTATTCGCTTTAAAGATACAGTACCAGTAGCATCAGCCTTGACCAGTCCTATTTGCTCTGAAGATACCGAACCAGTAGTATCACATATCTCCCGTCCTATTGGCATTAATGATACAGAACCAGTAGTATCGCACAGCTCGCTTCCTATTGGCTTTAATGATACAGAACCAGTAGTATCACACAGCCCCCGTCATATTGGATTTAATGATACAGAACCAGTAGTATCACACAGCTCCAGTCCTATTGGCTTTAAAGATACAGTACCAGTTGCATCAGCCTTGTCCAGTCCTATTGGCTTTAAAGATACAGAACCTGTAGTATCACACTGTCCCGGTCTATTGGCTTTAAAGATACAGAACCAGTAGTATCAGACTGCTCCAGTCCTATTTGCTTTAATGATACAGACCTGTTGTATCAGTCTGCTCCAGTGCTATTAGCTTTAAAGATACAGACCAGTAGCATCAGACCGCTCCAATCCTAATGGCTTTAAAGTTACAGAACAAGTAGTATCAGACTGCTCTAAAGCTTGGCTTTAAAGGTACAGAAACAGTAGTATCTGACTGCTCCAGTCCTATTGGCTTTAAAGGTACAGAACATGTAGTATCAGACTGGTCCAGTCCTATTGGCTTTAAAGGTACAGAACCAGTAGTATCAGACTGCTCAATTCCTATTGGCTTTAAAGATACAGAACCAGTCGTATCAGTCTGCTCCAGTCCTATTGGCTTTAAAGATACAGAACCAGTAGCTTCAGACTGCTCCAGTCCTATTGGCTTTAAAGGTACAGAACCAGTAGCTTCAAACTGCTCCAGTCCTATTGGCTTTAAAGATACAGAACCAGTAGCTTCAGACTGGTGCATTCCTTTTGGCTTTAAAGATACAGACCAGTAGCATCAGACTGCTCCAATCCTAATGGCTTTTAAGATACAGAACCCGTACTATAACAATTGTCCCGTCCTATTGGCTTTAAAGATACAGACCAGTAGTATCAGACAGCTCAAGTCCTATTGGCTTTCAAGATACAGAACCTGTAGTTTCAGACTGCTCCAGTCCTATTGGCTTTAAAGGCACAGAACATGTAGTATCAGACTGGTCCAGTCCCATTGGTTTTAAAGATACAGAACAAGTAGTATCACACTGCACCCATACTATTGCTTTTAAGATACAGAAATAGTAGTATCAGACTTCTACAGTCCTATTGGCTTTAAAGAGACAGAACCAGTAGCTTCAGACTGCTCCATTCCTATATGCTTTAAAGATACAGAACCATTAGCTTCAGAATGCTCCAGTCCTGTTGGCTTTAAAGATACAGAACCAGTAGTATCAGACTACTCCAGTCCTATTGGCTTTAAAGATACAGACCAGTAGCATCAGACTGCTCCAATCCTAATGGCTTTAAAGTTACAGAACAAGTACTATCAGATGGTCTAAAGCTATAGGCTTTAAAGGTACAGAACCAGTAGTATCAGACTGCTCCTGTCCTATTGGCTTTTAAGATACAGAACCCGTACTATAACAATTGTCCCGTCCTATTGGCTTTAAAGATACAGAACCTGTAGTTTCAGACTGCTCCAGTCCTATTGGCTTTAAAGGTACAGAACATGTACTATCAGACTGCTCCAGTCCTATTGGGTTTAAAGATACCGAACCAGTAGTATCAGACTGCTCCAGTCCTATTGGCTGTAAAGATACAAAACCAGTAGCTTCAGAATGCTCCTGTACTATTGACTTTAAAAGAAAAGAACCAGTAGCTTCACACAGCTCCAGTCCTATTGGCTTTAAAGATACAGTACCAGTTGCATCAGCCTTGTCCAGTCCTATTGGCTTTAAAGATACAGAACTTGTAGTATCACACTGTCCCGGTCTATTGGCTTTAAAGATACAGAACCAGTAGTATCAGACTGCTCCAGTCCTATTTGCTTTAGTGATACAGACCTGTTGTATCAGTCTGCTCCAGTGCTATTAGCTTTAAAGATACAGACCAATAGCATCAGACCGCTCCAATCCTAATGGCTTTAAAGTTACAGAACAAGTAGTATCAGACTGCTCTAAAGCTTGGCTTTAAAGGTACAGAAAGAGTAGTATCTGACTGCTCCAGTCCTATTCGCTTTAAAGGTACAGAACATGTAGTATCAGACTGGTCCAGTCCTATTGGCTTTAAAGGTACAGAACCAGTAGTATCAGACTGCTCAATTCCTATTGGCTTTAAAGATACAGAACCAGTCGTATCAGTCTGCTCCAGTCCTATTGGCTTTAAAGATACAGAACCAGTAGCTTCAGACTGCTCCAGTCCTATTGGCTTTAAAGGTACAGAACCAGTAGCTTCAAACTGCTCCAGTCCTATTGGCTTTAAAGATACAGAACCAGTAGCTTCAGACTGGTGCATTCCTTTTGGCTTTAAAGATACAGACCAGTAGCATCAGACTGCTCCAATCCTAATGGCTTTTAAGATACAGAACCCGTACTATAACACTTGTCCCGTACTATTGGCTTTAAAGATACAGACCAGTAGTATCAGACAGCTCAAGTCCTATTGGCTTTCAAGATACAGAACCTGTAGTTTCAGACTGCTCCAGTCCTATTGGCTTTAAAGGCACAGAACATGTAGTATCAGACTGGTCCAGTCCTATTGGATTTAAAGGTATCGAACCAGTAGTATCATACTGCTCCTGTCCTATTGGCTTTAAATATACAGAACCAGTAACTTCAGACTACTCCAGTCCTATTGGCTTTACAGGTACAGAATCAGTACCTTCAGACTCCTCCAGTCCTATTGGCTTTAAAGGAACAGAACCAGTAGCTTCAGACTGCTCCAGTCCTATTGGCTTTAAATATCCAGAACCAGTAGTATCAGACTACTCCAGTCCTATTGGGTTTAATGGTACAGAACCAGTAGCTTCAGACTGCTCCAGTCCTATTGGCTTTAAAGGAACAGAATCAGTAGCTTCAGACTGCTCCAGTCCTATTGGCTTTAAAGATACAGAACCAGTAGTATCAGTCTGCTCCAGTCCTATTGGCTTTAAAGATACAGAACCAGTAGCTTCAGACTGCTCCAGTCCTATTGGCTTTAAAGATACAGAACAAGTAGTATCAGACTACTACATGCCTTTTGGCTTTAAAGTTACAGAACCAGTAGCTTCAAACTGCTCCAGTCCTTTTGGCTTTAAAGATACAGAACCAATAGCTTCAGACTGGTCCAGTCCTTTTGGCTTTAAAGATACAGACTGTAGCATCAGACTGCTCCAATCCTAATGGCTTTAAAGGTACAGAAGCAGTAACTTCAGACTGCTCCAGTCCTATTGGCTTTAAAGTTAATGAACCAGTAGCTTCAGACTGCTCCAGTCCTATTGGCTTTAATGGTACAGAACCAGTAACTTCAGACTGCTCCAGTCCTATTGGCTTTAAAGGTACAGAACCAGTAGCTTCAGACTCCTCCTGTCCTATTGCCTTTAAAGGAACAGAACTAGTAGCTTCAGACTGCTCCAGTCCTATTGGCTTTAAATATCCAGAACCAGTAGTATCAGACTGCTCCCGTCCTATTGGCTTTAAAGATACAGAACCAGTAGTATCAGACTGCTCTAGTCCTATTGGCTTTCAAGGCACAGAACCAATAATATCAGACTGCGCCATGGCTATTGGCTTTTAAGATACAGAACCAGTAGTGTCACATAGCTCCCGTCCTATTGGCTTTAATGATACAGAATCTGTAGCATCACACAGCTCCCATCATATTGGCTTTAAAGATAAAGAACCAGTAGTATCACACTGCTCAAGTCCTATTGGCTTTAAATATACAGAACCAGTAACTTCAGACTACTCCAGTCCTATTGGCTTTACAGGTACAGAATCAGTACCTTCAGACTCCTCCAGTCCTATTGGCTTTAAAGGAACAGAACCAGTAGCTTCAGACTGCTCCAGTCCTATTGGCTTTAAATATCCAGAACCAGTAGTATCAGACTACTCCAGTCCTATTGGGTTTAATGGTACAGAACCAGTAGCTTCAGACTGCTCCAGTCCTATTGGCTTTAAAGGAACAGAATCAGTAGCTTCAGACTGCTCCAGTCCTATTGGCTTTAAAGATACAGAACCAGTAGTATCAGTCTGCTCCAGTCCTATTGGCTTTAAAGATACAGAACCAGTAGCTTCAGACTGCTCCAGTCCTATTGGCTTTAAAGATACAGAACAAGTAGTATCAGACTACTACATGCCTTTTGGCTTTAAAGTTACAGAACCAGTAGCTTCAAACTGCTCCAGTCCTTTTGGCTTTAAAGATACAGAACCAATAGCTTCAGACTGGTCCAGTCCTTTTGGCTTTAAAGATACAGACTGTAGCATCAGACTGCTCCAATCCTAATGGCTTTAAAGGTACAGAAGCAGTAACTTCAGACTGCTCCAGTCCTATTGGCTTTAAAGTTAATGAACCAGTAGCTTCAGACTGCTCCAGTCCTATTGGCTTTAATGGTACAGAACCAGTAACTTCAGACTGCTCCAGTCCTATTGGCTTTAAAGGTACAGAACCAGTAGCTTCAGACTCCTCCTGTCCTATTGCCTTTAAAGGAACAGAACTAGTAGCTTCAGACTGCTCCAGTCCTATTGGCTTTAAATATCCAGAACCAGTAGTATCACACAGCACCCGTCCTATTGGCTTTAATGATACAGAACCAGTAGTATCACACAGCTCCCATCCTATTGGCTTTAATTATACAGAACCAGTAGTATCACACAGCTCCCGTCCTATTGGCTTTAAAGATACAGTACCAGTAGCATCAGCTTTGTCCAGTCCTATTGGCTTTAAAGATACAGAACCTGTAGTATCAGACTGCTCCAGTCCTATTGGTTTTAAACATACTGAACAAGTAGTATCACACTCCTCCCGTACTATTGCTTATAAGATACAGAAACAGTAGTATCAGACTTCTCCAGTCCTATTGGCTTTAAAGAGACACAACAGTAGCTTCAGACTGCTCCATTGCTATAGGCTTTAAATATACAGAACCATGAGCTTCAGAATGCTCCAGTCCTATTGGCTTTAAAGATACAGAACCAGTAGCTTCAGACTGCTCCAGTCCTATTGGCTTTAAAGGTACAGAATCAGTAGCTTCAAACTGCTCCAGTCATATTGGCTTTAATTATACAGAACCAGTAGCTTCAGACTGGTCCAGTCCTATTGGCTTTAAAGATACAGACCAGTAGCATCAGACTGCTCCAATCCTAATGGCTTTAAATTTACAGAACAAGTACTATCAGATGGTCTAAAGCTATAGGCTTTAAAGGTACAGAACCAGTAGTATCAGACTGCTCCTGTCCTATTGGCTTTTAAGATACAGAACCCGTACTATAACAATTGTCCCGTCCTATTGGCTTTAAAGATACAGAACCTGTAGTTTCAGTCTGCTCCAGTCCTATTGGCTTTAAAGGTACAGAACATGTAGTATCAGACTGCTCCAGTCCTATTGGATTTAAAGATACCGAACCAGTAGTATCAGACTGCTCCAGTCCTATTGGCTGTAAAGATACAAAACCAGTAGCTTCAGAATGCTCCTGTACTATTGACTTTAAAAGAAAAGAACCAGTAGCTTCAGACTGCTCCAGTCCTATTGGCTATAAATATCCAGAACCAGTAGTATCGGACTGCTCCCATCCTATTGGCTTTAAAGATACAGAACCAGTAGCATCAGACTGCTCTCGTCCTGTTGGCTTTAAAGACACAGAACCAGTAGTATCACACTGCTCCTGTTTTATTGGCTTTAAAGATACAGAAGCAGTAGAATCACACAGCTCCCGTCATATTGGGTTTAATGATACAGAACCAGTAGTATCACACAGCTCCCATTCTATTGGCTTTAATGATACAGAACCATTAGAATCACACAGCTCCCGTCATATTGGCTTTAATGATACAGAACCAGTAGTATGACACAGCTCCCGTCCTATTCGCTTTAAAGATACAGTACCAGTAGCATCAGCCTTGACCAGTCCTATTTGCTCTGAAGATACCGAACCAGTAGTATCACATATCTCCCGTCCTATTGGCATTAATGATACAGAACCAGTAGTATCGCACAGCTCGCTTCCTATTGGCTTTAATGATACAGAACCAGTAGTATCACACAGCCCCCGTCATATTGGATTTAATGATACAGAACCAGTAGTATCACACAGCTCCAGTCCTATTGGCTTTAAAGATACAGTACCAGTTGCATCAGCCTTGTCCAGTCCTATTGGCTTTAAAGATACAGAACCTGTAGTATCACACTGTCCCGGTCTATTGGCTTTAAAGATACAGAACCAGTAGTATCAGACTGCTCCAGTCCTATTTGCTTTAATGATACAGACCTGTTGTATCAGTCTGCTCCAGTGCTATTAGCTTTAAAGATACAGACCAGTAGCATCAGACCGCTCCAATCCTAATGGCTTTAAAGTTACAGAACAAGTAGTATCAGACTGCTCTAAAGCTTGGCTTTAAAGGTACAGAAACAGTAGTATCTGACTGCTCCAGTCCTATTGGCTTTAAAGGTACAGAACATGTAGTATCAGACTGGTCCAGTCCTATTGGCTTTAAAGGTACAGAACCAGTAGTATCAGACTGCTCAATTCCTATTGGCTTTAAAGATACAGAACCAGTCGTATCAGTCTGCTCCAGTCCTATTGGCTTTAAAGATACAGAACCAGTAGCTTCAGACTGCTCCAGTCCTATTGGCTTTAAAGGTACAGAACCAGTAGCTTCAAACTGCTCCAGTCCTATTGGCTTTAAAGATGCAGAACCAGTAGCTTCAGACTGGTGCATTCCTTTTGGCTTTAAAGATACAGACCAGTAGCATCAGACTGCTCCAATCCTAATGGCTTTTAAGATACAGAACCCGTACTATAACAATTGTCCCGTCCTATTGGCTTTAAAGATACAGACCAGTAGTATCAGACAGCTCAAGTCCTATTGGCTATCAAGATACAGAACCTGTAGTTTCAGACTGCTCCAGTCCTATTGGCTTTAAAGGCACAGAACATGTAGTATCAGACTGGTCCAGTCCCATTGGTTTTAAAGATACAGAACAAGTAGTATCACACTGCACCCATACTATTGCTTTTAAGATACAGAAACAGTAGTATCAGACTTCTACAGTCCTATTGGCTTTAAAGAGACAGAACCAGTAGCTTCAGACTGCTCCATTCCTATATGCTTTAAAGATACAGAACCATTAGCTTCAGAATGCTCCAGTCCTGTTGGCTTTAAAGATACAGAACCAGTAGTATCAGACTACTCCAGTCCTATTGGCTTTAAAGATACAGACCAGTAGCATCAGACTGCTCCAATCCTAATGGCTTTAAAGTTACAGAACAAGTACTATCAGATGGTCTAAAGCTATAGGCTTTAAAGGTACAGAACCAGTAGTATCAGACTGCTCCTGTCCTATTGGCTTTTAAGATACAGAACCCGTACTATAACAATTGTCCCGTCCTATTGGCTTTAAAGATACAGAACCTGTAGTTTCAGACTGCTCCAGTCCTATTGGCTTTAAAGGTACAGAACATGTACTATCAGACTGCTCCAGTCCTATTGGGTTTAAAGATACCGAACCAGTAGTATCAGACTGCTCCAGTCCTATTGGCTGTAAAGATACAAAACCAGTAGCTTCAGAATGCTCCTGTACTATTGACTTTAAAAGAAAAGAACCAGTAGCTTCACACAGCTCCAGTCCTATTGGCTTTAAAGATACAGTACCAGTTGCATCAGCCTTGTCCAGTCCTATTGGCTTTAAAGATACAGAACTTGTAGTATCACACTGTCCCGGTCTATTGGCTTTAAAGATACAGAACCAGTAGTATCAGACTGCTCCAGTCCTATTTGCTTTAGTGATACAGACCTGTTGTATCAGTCTGCTCCAGTGCTATTAGCTTTAAAGATACAGACCAATAGCATCAGACCGCTCCAATCCTAATGGCTTTAAAGTTACAGAACAAGTAGTATCAGACTGCTCTAAAGCTTGGCTTTAAAGGTACAGAAAGAGTAGTATCTGACTGCTCCAGTCCTATTCGCTTTAAAGGTACAGAACATGTAGTATCAGACTGGTCCAGTCCTATTGGCTTTAAAGGTACAGAACCAGTAGTATCAGACTGCTCAATTCCTATTGGCTTTAAAGATACAGAACCAGTCGTATCAGTCTGCTCCAGTCCTATTGGCTTTAAAGATACAGAACCAGTAGCTTCAGACTGCTCCAGTCCTATTGGCTTTAAAGGTACAGAACCAGTAGCTTCAAACTGCTCCAGTCCTATTGGCTTTAAAGATACAGAACCAGTAGCTTCAGACTGGTGCATTCCTTTTGGCTTTAAAGATACAGACCAGTAGCATCAGACTGCTCCAATCCTAATGGCTTTTAAGATACAGAACCCGTACTATAACACTTGTCCCGTCCTATTGGCTTTAAAGATACAGACCAGTAGTATCAGACAGCTCAAGTCCTATTGGCTTTCAAGATACAGAACCTGTAGTTTCAGACTGCTCCAGTCCTATTGGCTTTAAAGGCACAGAACATGTAGTATCAGACTGGTCCAGTCCTATTGGATTTAAAGGTATCGAACCAGTAGTATCATACTGCTCCTGTCCTATTGGCTTTAAATATACAGAACCAGTAACTTCAGACTACTCCAGTCCTATTGGCTTTACAGGTACAGAATCAGTACCTTCAGACTCCTCCAGTCCTATTGGCTTTAAAGGAACAGAACCAGTAGCTTCAGACTGCTCCAGTCCTATTGGCTTTAAATATCCAGAACCAGTAGTATCAGACTACTCCAGTCCTATTGGGTTTAATGGTACAGAACCAGTAGCTTCAGACTGCTCCAGTCCTATTGGCTTTAAAGGAACAGAATCAGTAGCTTCAGACTGCTCCAGTCCTATTGGCTTTAAAGATACAGAACCAGTAGTATCAGTCTGCTCCAGTCCTATTGGCTTTAAAGATACAGAACCAGTAGCTTCAGACTGCTCCAGTCCTATTGGCTTTAAAGATACAGAACAAGTAGTATCAGACTACTACATGCCTTTTGGCTTTAAAGTTACAGAACCAGTAGCTTCAAACTGCTCCAGTCCTTTTGGCTTTAAAGATACAGAACCAATAGCTTCAGACTGGTCCAGTCCTTTTGGCTTTAAAGATACAGACTGTAGCATCAGACTGCTCCAATCCTAATGGCTTTAAAGGTACAGAAGCAGTAACTTCAGACTGCTCCAGTCCTATTGGCTTTAAAGTTAATGAACCAGTAGCTTCAGACTGCTCCAGTCCTATTGGCTTTAATGGTACAGAACCAGTAACTTCAGACTGCTCCAGTCCTATTGGCTTTAAAGGTACAGAACCAGTAGCTTCAGACTCCTCCTGTCCTATTGCCTTTAAAGGAACAGAACTAGTAGCTTCAGACTGCTCCAGTCCTATTGGCTTTAAATATCCAGAACCAGTAGTATCAGACTGCTCCCGTCCTATTGGCTTTAAAGATACAGAACCAGTAGTATCAGACTGCTCTAGTCCTATTGGCTTTCAAGGCACAGAACCAATAATATCAGACTGCGCCATGGCTATTGGCTTTTAAGATACAGAACCAGTAGTGTCACATAGCTCCCGTCCTATTGGCTTTAATGATACAGAATCTGTAGCATCACACAGCTCCCATCATATTGGCTTTAAAGATAAAGAACCAGTAGTATCACACTGCTCAAGTCCTATTGGCTTTAAATATACAGAACCAGTAACTTCAGACTACTCCAGTCCTATTGGCTTTACAGGTACAGAATCAGTACCTTCAGACTCCTCCAGTCCTATTGGCTTTAAAGGAACAGAACCAGTAGCTTCAGACTGCTCCAGTCCTATTGGCTTTAAATATCCAGAACCAGTAGTATCAGACTACTCCAGTCCTATTGGGTTTAATGGTACAGAACCAGTAGCTTCAGACTGCTCCAGTCCTATTGGCTTTAAAGGAACAGAATCAGTAGCTTCAGACTGCTCCAGTCCTATTGGCTTTAAAGATACAGAACCAGTAGTATCAGTCTGCTCCAGTCCTATTGGCTTTAAAGATACAGAACCAGTAGCTTCAGACTGCTCCAGTCCTATTGGCTTTAAAGATACAGAACAAGTAGTATCAGACTACTACATGCCTTTTGGCTTTAAAGTTACAGAACCAGTAGCTTCAAACTGCTCCAGTCCTTTTGGCTTTAAAGATACAGAACCAATAGCTTCAGACTGGTCCAGTCCTTTTGGCTTTAAAGATACAGACTGTAGCATCAGACTGCTCCAATCCTAATGGCTTTAAAGGTACAGAAGCAGTAACTTCAGACTGCTCCAGTCCTATTGGCTTTAAAGTTAATGAACCAGTAGCTTCAGACTGCTCCAGTCCTATTGGCTTTAATGGTACAGAACCAGTAACTTCAGACTGCTCCAGTCCTATTGGCTTTAAAGGTACAGAACCAGTAGCTTCAGACTCCTCCTGTCCTATTGCCTTTAAAGGAACAGAGCTAGTAGCTTCAGACTGCTCCAGTCCTATTGGCTTTAAATATCCAGAACCAGTAGTATCACACAGCACCCGTCCTATTGGCTTTAATGATACAGAACCAGTAGTATCACACAGCTCCCATCCTATTGGCTTTAATTATACAGAACCAGTAGTATCACACAGCTCCCGTCCTATTGGCTTTAAAGATACAGTACCAGTAGCATCAGCTTTGTCCAGTCCTATTGGCTTTAAAGATACAGAACCTGTAGTATCAGACTGCTCCAGTCCTATTGGTTTTAAACATACTGAACAAGTAGTATCACACTCCTCCCGTACTATTGCTTATAAGATACAGAAACAGTAGTATCAGACTTCTCCAGTCCTATTGGCTTTAAAGAGACACAACAGTAGCTTCAGACTGCTCCATTGCTATAGGCTTTAAATATACAGAACCATGAGCTTCAGAATGCTCCAGTCCTATTGGCTTTAAAGATACAGAACCAGTAGCTTCAGACTGCTCCAGTCCTATTGGCTTTAAAGGTACAGAATCAGTAGCTTCAAACTGCTCCAGTCATATTGGCTTTAATTATACAGAACCAGTAGCTTCAGACTGGTCCAGTCCTATTGGCTTTAAAGATACAGACCAGTAGCATCAGACTGCTCCAATCCTAATGGCTTTAAATTTACAGAACAAGTACTATCAGATGGTCTAAAGCTATAGGCTTTAAAGGTACAGAACCAGTAGTATCAGACTGCTCCTGTCCTATTGGCTTTTAAGATACAGAACCCGTACTATAACAATTGTCCCGTCCTATTGGCTTTAAAGATACAGAACCTGTAGTTTCAGTCTGCTCCAGTCCTATTGGCTTTAAAGGTACAGAACATGTAGTATCAGACTGCTCCAGTCCTATTGGATTTAAAGATACCGAACCAGTAGTATCAGACTGCTCCAGTCCTATTGGCTGTAAAGATACAAAACCAGTAGCTTCAGAATGCTCCTGTACTATTGACTTTAAAAGAAAAGAACCAGTAGCTTCAGACTGCTCCAGTCCTATTGGCTATAAATATCCAGAACCAGTAGTATCGGACTGCTCCCATCCTATTGGCTTTAAAGATACAGAACCAGTAGCATCAGACTGCTCTCGTCCTGTTGGCTTTAAAGACACAGAACCAGTAGTATCACACTGCTCCTGTTTTATTGGCTTTAAAGATACAGAAGCAGTAGAATCACACAGCTCCCGTCATATTGGGTTTAATGATACAGAACCAGTAGTATCACACAGCTCCCATTCTATTGGCTTTAATGATACAGAACCATTAGAATCACACAGCTCCCGTCATATTGGCTTTAATGATACAGAACCAGTAGTATGACACAGCTCCCGTCCTATTCGCTTTAAAGATACAGTACCAGTAGCATCAGCCTTGACCAGTCCTATTTGCTCTGAAGATACCGAACCAGTAGTATCACATATCTCCCGTCCTATTGGCATTAATGATAAAGAACCAGTAGTATCGCACAGCTCGCTTCCTATTGGCTTTAATGATACAGAACCAGTAGTATCACACAGCCCCCGTCATATTGGATTTAATGATACAGAACCAGTAGTATCACACAGCTCCAGTCCTATTGGCTTTAAAGATACAGTACCAGTTGCATCAGCCTTGTCCAGTCCTATTGGCTTTAAAGATACAGAACCTGTAGTATCACACTGTCCCGGTCTATTGGCTTTAAAGATACAGAACCAGTAGTATCAGACTGCTCCAGTCCTATTTGCTTTAATGATACAGACCTGTTGTATCAGTCTGCTCCAGTGCTATTAGCTTTAAAGATACAGACCAGTAGCATCAGACCGCTCCAATCCTAATGGCTTTAAAGTTACAGAACAAGTAGTATCAGACTGCTCTAAAGCTTGGCTTTAAAGGTACAGAAACAGTAGTATCTGACTGCTCCAGTCCTATTGGCTTTAAAGGTACAGAACATGTAGTATCAGACTGGTCCAGTCCTATTGGCTTTAAAGGTACAGAACCAGTAGTATCAGACTGCTCAATTCCTATTGGCTTTAAAGATACAGAACCAGTCGTATCAGTCTGCTCCAGTCCTATTGGCTTTAAAGATACAGAACCAGTAGCTTCAGACTGCTCCAGTCCTATTGGCTTTAAAGGTACAGAACCAGTAGCTTCAAACTGCTCCAGTCCTATTGGCTTTAAAGATACAGAACCAGTAGCTTCAGACTGGTGCATTCCTTTTGGCTTTAAAGATACAGACCAGTAGCATCAGACTGCTCCAATCCTAATGGCTTTTAAGATACAGAACCCGTACTATAACAATTGTCCCGTCCTATTGGCTTTAAAGATACAGACCAGTAGTATCAGACAGCTCAAGTCCTATTGGCTTTCAAGATACAGAACCTGTAGTTTCAGACTGCTCCAGTCCTATTGGCTTTAAAGGCACAGAACATGTAGTATCAGACTGGTCCAGTCCTATTGGTTTTAAAGATACAGAACAAGTAGTATCACACTGCACCCATACTATTGCTTTTAAGATACAGAAACAGTAGTATCAGACTTCTACAGTCCTATTGGATTTAAAGAGACAGAACCAGTAGCTTCAGACTGCTCCATTCCTATATGCTTTAAAGATACAGAACCATTAGCTTCAGAATGCTCCAGTCCAGTTGGCTTTAAAGATACAGAACCAGTAGTATCAGACTACTCCAGTCCTATTGGCTTTAAAGATACAGACCAGTAGCATCAGACTGCTCCAATCCTAATGGCTTTAAAGTTACAGAACAAGTACTATCAGATGGTCTAAAGCTATAGGCTTTAAAGGTACAGAACCAGTAGTATCAGACTGCTCCTGTCCTATTGGCTTTTAAGATACAGAACCCGTACTATAACAATTGTCCCGTCCTATTGGCTTTAAAGATACAGAACCTGTAGTTTCAGACTGCTCCAGTCCTATTGGCTTTAAAGGTACAGAACATGTACTATCAGACTGCTCCAGTCCTATTGGGTTTAAAGATACCGAACCAGTAGTATCAGACTGCTCCAGTCCTATTGGCTGTAAAGATACAAAACCAGTAGCTTCAGAATGCTCCTGTACTATTGACTTTAAAAGAAAAGAACCAGTAGCTTCACACAGCTCCAGTCCTATTGGCTTTAAAGATACAGTACCAGTTGCATCAGCCTTGTCCAGTCCTATTGGCTTTAAAGATACAGAACTTGTAGTATCACACTGTCCCGGTCTATTGGCTTTAAAGATACAGAACCAGTAGTATCAGACTGCTCCAGTCCTATTTGCTTTAGTGATACAGACCTGTTGTATCAGTCTGCTCCAGTGCTATTAGCTTTAAAGATACAGACCAATAGCATCAGACCGCTCCAATCCTAATGGCTTTAAAGTTACAGAACAAGTAGTATCAGACTGCTCTAAAGCTTGGCTTTAAAGGTACAGAAAGAGTAGTATCTGACTGCTCCAGTCCTATTCGCTTTAAAGGTACAGAACATGTAGTATCAGACTGGTCCAGTCCTATTGGCTTTAAAGGTACAGAACCAGTAGTATCAGACTGCTCAATTCCTATTGGCTTTAAAGATACAGAACCAGTCGTATCAGTCTGCTCCAGTCCTATTGGCTTTAAAGATACAGAACCAGTAGCTTCAGACTGCTCCAGTCCTATTGGCTTTAAAGGTACAGAACCAGTAGCTTCAAACTGCTCCAGTCCTATTGGCTTTAAAGATACAGAACCAGTAGCTTCAGACTGGTGCATTCCTTTTGGCTTTAAAGATACAGACCAGTAGCATCAGACTGCTCCAATCCTAATGGCTTTTAAGATACAGAACCCGTACTATAACACTTGTCCCGTCCTATTGGCTTTAAAGATACAGACCAGTAGTATCAGACAGCTCAAGTCCTATTGGCTTTCAAGATACAGAACCTGTAGTTTCAGACTGCTCCAGTCCTATTGGCTTTAAAGGCACAGAACATGTAGTATCAGACTGGTCCAGTCCTATTGGATTTAAAGGTATCGAACCAGTAGTATCATACTGCTCCTGTCCTATTGGCTTTAAATATACAGAACCAGTAACTTCAGACTACTCCAGTCCTATTGGCTTTACAGGTACAGAATCAGTACCTTCAGACTCCTCCAGTCCTATTGGCTTTAAAGGAACAGAACCAGTAGCTTCAGACTGCTCCAGTCCTATTGGCTTTAAATATCCAGAACCAGTAGTATCAGACTACTCCAGTCCTATTGGGTTTAATGGTACAGAACCAGTAGCTTCAGACTGCTCCAGTCCTATTGGCTTTAAAGGAACAGAATCAGTAGCTTCAGACTGCTCCAGTCCTATTGGCTTTAAAGATACAGAACCAGTAGTATCAGTCTGCTCCAGTCCTATTGGCTTTAAAGATACAGAACCAGTAGCTTCAGACTGCTCCAGTCCTATTGGCTTTAAAGATACAGAACAAGTAGTATCAGACTACTACATGCCTTTTGGCTTTAAAGTTACAGAACCAGTAGCTTCAAACTGCTCCAGTCCTTTTGGCTTTAAAGATACAGAACCAATAGCTTCAGACTGGTCCAGTCCTTTTGGCTTTAAAGATACAGACTGTAGCATCAGACTGCTCCAATCCTAATGGCTTTAAAGGTACAGAAGCAGTAACTTCAGACTGCTCCAGTCCTATTGGCTTTAAAGTTAATGAACCAGTAGCTTCAGACTGCTCCAGTCCTATTGGCTTTAATGGTACAGAACCAGTAACTTCAGACTGCTCCAGTCCTATTGGCTTTAAAGGTACAGAACCAGTAGCTTCAGACTCCTCCTGTCCTATTGCCTTTAAAGGAACAGAACTAGTAGCTTCAGACTGCTCCAGTCCTATTGGCTTTAAATATCCAGAACCAGTAGTATCAGACTGCTCCCGTCCTATTGGCTTTAAAGATACAGAACCAGTAGTATCAGACTGCTCTAGTCCTATTGGCTTTCAAGGCACAGAACCAATAATATCAGACTGCGCCATGGCTATTGGCTTTTAAGATACAGAACCAGTAGTGTCACATAGCTCCCGTCCTATTGGCTTTAATGATACAGAATCTGTAGCATCACACAGCTCCCATCATATTGGCTTTAAAGATAAAGAACCAGTAGTATCACACTGCTCAAGTCCTATTGGCTTTAAATATACAGAACCAGTAACTTCAGACTACTCCAGTCCTATTGGCTTTACAGGTACAGAATCAGTACCTTCAGACTCCTCCAGTCCTATTGGCTTTAAAGGAACAGAACCAGTAGCTTCAGACTGCTCCAGTCCTATTGGCTTTAAATATCCAGAACCAGTAGTATCAGACTACTCCAGTCCTATTGGGTTTAATGGTACAGAACCAGTAGCTTCAGACTGCTCCAGTCCTATTGGCTTTAAAGGAACAGAATCAGTAGCTTCAGACTGCTCCAGTCCTATTGGCTTTAAAGATACAGAACCAGTAGTATCAGTCTGCTCCAGTCCTATTGGCTTTAAAGATACAGAACCAGTAGCTTCAGACTGCTCCAGTCCTATTGGCTTTAAAGATACAGAACAAGTAGTATCAGACTACTACATGCCTTTTGGCTTTAAAGTTACAGAACCAGTAGCTTCAAACTGCTCCAGTCCTTTTGGCTTTAAAGATACAGAACCAATAGCTTCAGACTGGTCCAGTCCTTTTGGCTTTAAAGATACAGACTGTAGCATCAGACTGCTCCAATCCTAATGGCTTTAAAGGTACAGAAGCAGTAACTTCAGACTGCTCCAGTCCTATTGGCTTTAAAGTTAATGAACCAGTAGCTTCAGACTGCTCCAGTCCTATTGGCTTTAATGGTACAGAACCAGTAACTTCAGACTGCTCCAGTCCTATTGGCTTTAAAGGTACAGAACCAGTAGCTTCAGACTCCTCCTGTCCTATTGCCTTTAAAGGAACAGAACTAGTAGCTTCAGACTGCTCCAGTCCTATTGGCTTTAAATATCCAGAACCAGTAGTATCACACAGCACCCGTCCTATTGGCTTTAATGATACAGAACCAGTAGTATCACACAGCTCCCATCCTATTGGCTTTAATTATACAGAACCAGTAGTATCACACAGCTCCCGTCCTATTGGCTTTAAAGATACAGTACCAGTAGCATCAGCTTTGTCCAGTCCTATTGGCTTTAAAGATACAGAACCTGTAGTATCAGACTGCTCCAGTCCTATTGGTTTTAAACATACTGAACAAGTAGTATCACACTCCTCCCGTACTATTGCTTATAAGATACAGAAACAGTAGTATCAGACTTCTCCAGTCCTATTGGCTTTAAAGAGACACAACAGTAGCTTCAGACTGCTCCATTGCTATAGGCTTTAAATATACAGAACCATGAGCTTCAGAATGCTCCAGTCCTATTGGCTTTAAAGATACAGAACCAGTAGCTTCAGACTGCTCCAGTCCTATTGGCTTTAAAGGTACAGAATCAGTAGCTTCAAACTGCTCCAGTCATATTGGCTTTAATTATACAGAACCAGTAGCTTCAGACTGGTCCAGTCCTATTGGCTTTAAAGATACAGACCAGTAGCATCAGACTGCTCCAATCCTAATGGCTTTAAATTTACAGAACAAGTACTATCAGATGGTCTAAAGCTATAGGCTTTAAAGGTACAGAACCAGTAGTATCAGACTGCTCCTGTCCTATTGGCTTTTAAGATACAGAACCCGTACTATAACAATTGTCCCGTCCTATTGGCTTTAAAGATACAGAACCTGTAGTTTCAGTCTGCTCCAGTCCTATTGGCTTTAAAGGTACAGAACATGTAGTATCAGACTGCTCCAGTCCTATTGGATTTAAAGATACCGAACCAGTAGTATCAGACTGCTCCAGTCCTATTGGCTGTAAAGATACAAAACCAGTAGCTTCAGAATGCTCCTGTACTATTGACTTTAAAAGAAAAGAACCAGTAGCTTCAGACTGCTCCAGTCCTATTGGCTATAAATATCCAGAACCAGTAGTATCGGACTGCTCCCATCCTATTGGCTTTAAAGATACAGAACCAGTAGCATCAGACTGCTCTCGTCCTGTTGGCTTTAAAGACACAGAACCAGTAGTATCACACTGCTCCTGTTTTATTGGCTTTAAAGATACAGAAGCAGTAGAATCACACAGCTCCCGTCATATTGGGTTTAATGATACAGAACCAGTAGTATCACACAGCTCCCATTCTATTGGCTTTAATGATACAGAACCATTAGAATCACACAGCTCCCGTCATATTGGCTTTAATGATACAGAACCAGTAGTATGACACAGCTCCCGTCCTATTCGCTTTAAAGATACAGTACCAGTAGCATCAGCCTTGACCAGTCCTATTTGCTCTGAAGATACCGAACCAGTAGTATCACATATCTCCCGTCCTATTGGCATTAATGATACAGAACCAGTAGTATCGCACAGCTCGCTTCCTATTGGCTTTAATGATACAGAACCAGTAGTATCACACAGCCCCCGTCATATTGGATTTAATGATACAGAACCAGTAGTATCACACAGCTCCAGTCCTATTGGCTTTAAAGATACAGTACCAGTTGCATCAGCCTTGTCCAGTCCTATTGGCTTTAAAGATACAGAACCTGTAGTATCACACTGTCCCGGTCTATTGGCTTTAAAGATACAGAACCAGTAGTATCAGACTGCTCCAGTCCTATTTGCTTTAATGATACAGACCTGTTGTATCAGTCTGCTCCAGTGCTATTAGCTTTAAAGATACAGACCAGTAGCATCAGACCGCTCCAATCCTAATGGCTTTAAAGTTACAGAACAAGTAGTATCAGACTGCTCTAAAGCTTGGCTTTAAAGGTACAGAAACAGTAGTATCTGACTGCTCCAGTCCTATTGGCTTTAAAGGTACAGAACATGTAGTATCAGACTGGTCCAGTCCTATTGGCTTTAAAGGTACAGAACCAGTAGTATCAGACTGCTCAATTCCTATTGGCTTTAAAGATACAGAACCAGTCGTATCAGTCTGCTCCAGTCCTATTGGCTTTAAAGATACAGAACCAGTAGCTTCAGACTGCTCCAGTCCTATTGGCTTTAAAGGTACAGAACCAGTAGCTTCAAACTGCTCCAGTCCTATTGGCTTTAAAGATACAGAACCAGTAGCTTCAGACTGGTGCATTCCTTTTGGCTTTAAAGATACAGACCAGTAGCATCAGACTGCTCCAATCCTATTGGCTTTTAAGATACAGAACCCGTACTATAACAATTGTCCCGTCCTATTGGCTTTAAAGATACAGACCAGTAGTATCAGACAGCTCAAGTCCTATTGGCTTTCAAGATACAGAACCTGTAGTTTCAGACTGCTCCAGTCCTATTGGCTTTAAAGGCACAGAACATGTAGTATCAGACTGGTCCAGTCCTATTGGTTTTAAAGATACAGAACAAGTAGTATCACACTGCACCCATACTATTGCTTTTAAGATACAGAAACAGTAGTATCAGACTTCTACAGTCCTATTGGCTTTAAAGAGACAGAACCAGTAGCTTCAGACTGCTCCATTCCTATATGCTTTAAAGATACAGAACCATTAGCTTCAGAATGCTCCAGTCCTGTTGGCTTTAAAGATACAGAACCAGTAGTATCAGACTACTCCAGTCCTATTGGCTTTAAAGATACAGACCAGTAGCATCAGACTGCTCCAATCCTAATGGCTTTAAAGTTACAGAACAAGTACTATCAGATGGTCTAAAGCTATAGGCTTTAAAGGTACAGAACCAGTAGTATCAGACTGCTCCTGTCCTATTGGCTTTTAAGATACAGAACCCGTACTATAACAATTGTCCCATCCTATTGGCTTTAAAGATACAGAACCTGTAGTTTCAGACTGCTCCAGTCCTATTGGCTTTAAAGGTACAGAACATGTACTATCAGACTGCTCCAGTCCTATTGGGTTTAAAGATACCGAACCAGTAGTATCAGACTGCTCCAGTCCTATTGGCTGTAAAGATACAAAACCAGTAGCTTCAGAATGCTCCTGTACTATTGACTTTAAAAGAAAAGAACCAGTAGCTTCACACAGCTCCAGTCCTATTGGCTTTAAAGATACAGTACCAGTTGCATCAGCCTTGTCCAGTCCTATTGGCTTTAAAGATACAGAACTTGTAGTATCACACTGTCCCGGTCTATTGGCTTTAAAGATACAGAACCAGTAGTATCAGACTGCTCCAGTCCTATTTGCTTTAGTGATACAGACCTGTTGTATCAGTCTGCTCCAGTGCTATTAGCTTTAAAGATACAGACCAATAGCATCAGACCGCTCCAATCCTAATGGCTTTAAAGTTACAGAACAAGTAGTATCAGACTGCTCTAAAGCTTGGCTTTAAAGGTACAGAAAGAGTAGTATCTGACTGCTCCAGTCCTATTCGCTTTAAAGGTACAGAACATGTAGTATCAGACTGGTCCAGTCCTATTGGCTTTAAAGGTACAGAACCAGTAGTATCAGACTGCTCAATTCCTATTGGCTTTAAAGATACAGAACCAGTCGTATCAGTCTGCTCCAGTCCTATTGGCTTTAAAGATACAGAACCAGTAGCTTCAGACTGCTCCAGTCCTATTGGCTTTAAAGGTACAGAACCAGTAGCTTCAAACTGCTCCAGTCCTATTGGCTTTAAAGATACAGAACCAGTAGCTTCAGACTGGTGCATTCCTTTTGGCTTTAAAGATACAGACCAGTAGCATCAGACTGCTCCAATCCTAATGGCTTTTAAGATACAGAACCCGTACTATAACACTTGTCCCGTCCTATTGGCTTTAAAGATACAGACCAGTAGTATCAGACAGCTCAAGTCCTATTGGCTTTCAAGATACAGAACCTGTAGTTTCAGACTGCTCCAGTCCTATTGGCTTTAAAGGCACAGAACATGTAGTATCAGACTGGTCCAGTCCTATTGGATTTAAAGGTATCGAACCAGTAGTATCATACTGCTCCTGTCCTATTGGCTTTAAATATACAGAACCAGTAACTTCAGACTACTCCAGTCCTATTGGCTTTACAGGTACAGAATCAGTACCTTCAGACTCCTCCAGTCCTATTGGCTTTAAAGGAACAGAACCAGTAGCTTCAGACTGCTCCAGTCCTATTGGCTTTAAATATCCAGAACCAGTAGTATCAGACTACTCCAGTCCTATTGGGTTTAATGGTACAGAACCAGTAGCTTCAGACTGCTCCAGTCCTATTGGCTTTAAAGGAACAGAATCAGTAGCTTCAGACTGCTCCAGTCCTATTGGCTTTAAAGATACAGAACCAGTAGTATCAGTCTGCTCCAGTCCTATTGGCTTTAAAGATACAGAACCAGAAGCTTCAGACTGCTCCAGTCCTATTGGCTTTAAAGATACAGAACAAGTAGTATCAGACTACTACATGCCTTTTGGCTTTAAAGTTACAGAACCAGTAGCTTCAAACTGCTCCAGTCCTTTTGGCTTTAAAGATACAGAACCAATAGCTTCAGACTGGTCCAGTCCTTTTGGCTTTAAAGATACAGACTGTAGCATCAGACTGCTCCAATCCTAATGGCTTTAAAGGTACAGAAGCAGTAACTTCAGACTGCTCCAGTCCTATTGGCTTTAAAGTTAATGAACCAGAAGCTTCAGACTGCTCCAGTCCTATTGGCTTTAATGGTACAGAACCAGTAACTTCAGACTGCTCCAGTCCTATTGGCTTTAAAGGTACAGAACCAGTAGCTTCAGACTCCTCCTGTCCTATTGCCTTTAAAGGAACAGAACTAGTAGCTTCAGACTGCTCCAGTCCTATTGGCTTTAAATATCCAGAACCAGTAGTATCAGACTGCTCCCGTCCTATTGGCTTTAAAGATACAGAACCAGTAGTATCAGACTGCTCTAGTCCTATTGGCTTTCAAGGCACAGAACCAATAATATCAGACTGCGCCATGGCTATTGGCTTTTAAGATACAGAACCAGTAGTGTCACATAGCTCCCGTCCTATTGGCTTTAATGATACAGAATCTGTAGCATCACACAGCTCCCATCATATTGGCTTTAAAGATAAAGAACCAGTAGTATCACACTGCTCAAGTCCTATTGGCTTTAAATATACAGAACCAGTAACTTCAGACTACTCCAGTCCTATTGGCTTTACAGGTACAGAATCAGTACCTTCAGACTCCTCCAGTCCTATTGGCTTTAAAGGAACAGAACCAGTAGCTTCAGACTGCTCCAGTCCTATTGGCTTTAAATATCCAGAACCAGTAGTATCAGACTACTCCAGTCCTATTGGGTTTAATGGTACAGAACCAGTAGCTTCAGACTGCTCCAGTCCTATTGGCTTTAAAGGAACAGAATCAGTAACTTCAGACTGCTCCAGTCCTATTGGCTTTAAAGATACAGAACCAGTAGCATCAGTCTGCTCCAGTCCTATTGGCTTTAAAGATTAGAACCAGTAGCTTCAGACTGCTCCAGTCCTATTGGCTTTAAAGATACAGAACCAGTAGCTTCAGTCTGCTCCAGTCCTATTGGCTTTAAAGATTAGAACCAGTAGTATCAGACTACTACATGCCTATTGGCTTTAAAGGTACAGAACCAGTAGCTTCAAACTGCTCCAGTCCTATTGGCTTTAAAGATACAGAACCAGTAGCTTCAGACTGGTCCAGTCCTATTGGCTTTAAAGATACAGAACAAGTAGTATCAGACTACTACATGCCTTTTGGCTTTAAAGTTACAGAACCAGTAGCTTCAAACTGCTCCAGTCCTTTTGGCTTTAAAGATACAGAACCAATAGCTTCAGACTGGTCCAGTCCTTTTGGCTTTAAAGATACAGACTGTAGCATCAGACTGCTCCAATCCTAATGGCTTTAAAGGTACAGAAGCAGTAACTTCAGACTGCTCCAGTCCTATTGGCTTTAAAGTTAATGAACCAGTAGCTTCAGACTGCTCCAGTCCTATTGGCTTTAATGGTACAGAACCAGTAACTTCAGACTGCTCCAGTCCTATTGGCTTTAAAGGTACAGAACCAGTAGCTTCAGACTCCTCCTGTCCTATTGCCTTTAAAGGAACAGAGCTAGTAGCTTCAGACTGCTCCAGTCCTATTGGCTTTAAATATCCAGAACCAGTAGTATCACACAGCACCCGTCCTATTGGCTTTAATGATACAGAACCAGTAGTATCACACAGCTCCCATCCTATTGGCTTTAATTATACAGAACCAGTAGTATCACACAGCTCCCGTCCTATTGGCTTTAAAGATACAGTACCAGTAGCATCAGCTTTGTCCAGTCCTATTGGCTTTAAAGATACAGAACCTGTAGTATCAGACTGCTCCAGTCCTATTGGTTTTAAACATACTGAACAAGTAGTATCACACTCCTCCCGTACTATTGCTTATAAGATACAGAAACAGTAGTATCAGACTTCTCCAGTCCTATTGGCTTTAAAGAGACACAACAGTAGCTTCAGACTGCTCCATTGCTATAGGCTTTAAATATACAGAACCATGAGCTTCAGAATGCTCCAGTCCTATTGGCTTTAAAGATACAGAACCAGTAGCTTCAGACTGCTCCAGTCCTATTGGCTTTAAAGGTACAGAATCAGTAGCTTCAAACTGCTCCAGTCATATTGGCTTTAATTATACAGAACCAGTAGCTTCAGACTGGTCCAGTCCTATTGGCTTTAAAGATACAGACCAGTAGCATCAGACTGCTCCAATCCTAATGGCTTTAAATTTACAGAACAAGTACTATCAGATGGTCTAAAGCTATAGGCTTTAAAGGTACAGAACCAGTAGTATCAGACTGCTCCTGTCCTATTGGCTTTTAAGATACAGAACCCGTACTATAACAATTGTCCCGTCCTATTGGCTTTAAAGATACAGAACCTGTAGTTTCAGTCTGCTCCAGTCCTATTGGCTTTAAAGGTACAGAACATGTAGTATCAGACTGCTCCAGTCCTATTGGATTTAAAGATACCGAACCAGTAGTATCAGACTGCTCCAGTCCTATTGGCTGTAAAGATACAAAACCAGTAGCTTCAGAATGCTCCTGTACTATTGACTTTAAAAGAAAAGAACCAGTAGCTTCAGACTGCTCCAGTCCTATTGGCTATAAATATCCAGAACCAGTAGTATCGGACTGCTCCCATCCTATTGGCTTTAAAGATACAGAACCAGTAGCATCAGACTGCTCTCGTCCTGTTGGCTTTAAAGACACAGAACCAGTAGTATCACACTGCTCCTGTTTTATTGGCTTTAAAGATACAGAAGCAGTAGAATCACACAGCTCCCGTCATATTGGGTTTAATGATACAGAACCAGTAGTATCACACAGCTCCCATTCTATTGGCTTTAATGATACAGAACCATTAGAATCACACAGCTCCCGTCATATTGGCTTTAATGATACAGAACCAGTAGTATGACACAGCTCCCGTCCTATTCGCTTTAAAGATACAGTACCAGTAGCATCAGCCTTGACCAGTCCTATTTGCTCTGAAGATACCGAACCAGTAGTATCACATATCTCCCGTCCTATTGGCATTAATGATAAAGAACCAGTAGTATCGCACAGCTCGCTTCCTATTGGCTTTAATGATACAGAACCAGTAGTATCACACAGCCCCCGTCATATTGGATTTAATGATACAGAACCAGTAGTATCACACAGCTCCAGTCCTATTGGCTTTAAAGATACAGTACCAGTTGCATCAGCCTTGTCCAGTCCTATTGGCTTTAAAGATACAGAACCTGTAGTATCACACTGTCCCGGTCTATTGGCTTTAAAGATACAGAACCAGTAGTATCAGACTGCTCCAGTCCTATTTGCTTTAATGATACAGACCTGTTGTATCAGTCTGCTCCAGTGCTATTAGCTTTAAAGATACAGACCAGTAGCATCAGACCGCTCCAATCCTAATGGCTTTAAAGTTACAGAACAAGTAGTATCAGACTGCTCTAAAGCTTGGCTTTAAAGGTACAGAAACAGTAGTATCTGACTGCTCCAGTCCTATTGGCTTTAAAGGTACAGAACATGTAGTATCAGACTGGTCCAGTCCTATTGGCTTTAAAGGTACAGAACCAGTAGTATCAGACTGCTCAATTCCTATTGGCTTTAAAGATACAGAACCAGTCGTATCAGTCTGCTCCAGTCCTATTGGCTTTAAAGATACAGAACCAGTAGCTTCAGACTGCTCCAGTCCTATTGGCTTTAAAGGTACAGAACCAGTAGCTTCAAACTGCTCCAGTCCTATTGGCTTTAAAGATACAGAACCAGTAGCTTCAGACTGGTGCATTCCTTTTGGCTTTAAAGATACAGACCAGTAGCATCAGACTGCTCCAATCCTAATGGCTTTTAAGATACAGAACCCGTACTATAACAATTGTCCCGTCCTATTGGCTTTAAAGATACAGACCAGTAGTATCAGACAGCTCAAGTCCTATTGGCTTTCAAGATACAGAACCTGTAGTTTCAGACTGCTCCAGTCCTATTGGCTTTAAAGGCACAGAACATGTAGTATCAGACTGGTCCAGTCCTATTGGTTTTAAAGATACAGAACAAGTAGTATCACACTGCACCCATACTATTGCTTTTAAGATACAGAAACAGTAGTATCAGACTTCTACAGTCCTATTGGATTTAAAGAGACAGAACCAGTAGCTTCAGACTGCTCCATTCCTATATGCTTTAAAGATACAGAACCATTAGCTTCAGAATGCTCCAGTCCAGTTGGCTTTAAAGATACAGAACCAGTAGTATCAGACTACTCCAGTCCTATTGGCTTTAAAGATACAGACCAGTAGCATCAGACTGCTCCAATCCTAATGGCTTTAAAGTTACAGAACAAGTACTATCAGATGGTCTAAAGCTATAGGCTTTAAAGGTACAGAACCAGTAGTATCAGACTGCTCCTGTCCTATTGGCTTTTAAGATACAGAACCCGTACTATAACAATTGTCCCGTCCTATTGGCTTTAAAGATACAGAACCTGTAGTTTCAGACTGCTCCAGTCCTATTGGCTTTAAAGGTACAGAACATGTACTATCAGACTGCTCCAGTCCTATTGGGTTTAAAGATACCGAACCAGTAGTATCAGACTGCTCCAGTCCTATTGGCTGTAAAGATACAAAACCAGTAGCTTCAGAATGCTCCTGTACTATTGACTTTAAAAGAAAAGAACCAGTAGCTTCACACAGCTCCAGTCCTATTGGCTTTAAAGATACAGTACCAGTTGCATCAGCCTTGTCCAGTCCTATTGGCTTTAAAGATACAGAACTTGTAGTATCACACTGTCCCGGTCTATTGGCTTTAAAGATACAGAACCAGTAGTATCAGACTGCTCCAGTCCTATTTGCTTTAGTGATACAGACCTGTTGTATCAGTCTGCTCCAGTGCTATTAGCTTTAAAGATACAGACCAATAGCATCAGACCGCTCCAATCCTAATGGCTTTAAAGTTACAGAACAAGTAGTATCAGACTGCTCTAAAGCTTGGCTTTAAAGGTACAGAAAGAGTAGTATCTGACTGCTCCAGTCCTATTCGCTTTAAAGGTACAGAACATGTAGTATCAGACTGGTCCAGTCCTATTGGCTTTAAAGGTACAGAACCAGTAGTATCAGACTGCTCAATTCCTATTGGCTTTAAAGATACAGAACCAGTCGTATCAGTCTGCTCCAGTCCTATTGGCTTTAAAGATACAGAACCAGTAGCTTCAGACTGCTCCAGTCCTATTGGCTTTAAAGGTACAGAACCAGTAGCTTCAAACTGCTCCAGTCCTATTGGCTTTAAAGATACAGAACCAGTAGCTTCAGACTGGTGCATTCCTTTTGGCTTTAAAGATACAGACCAGTAGCATCAGACTGCTCCAATCCTAATGGCTTTTAAGATACAGAACCCGTACTATAACACTTGTCCCGTCCTATTGGCTTTAAAGATACAGACCAGTAGTATCAGACAGCTCAAGTCCTATTGGCTTTCAAGATACAGAACCTGTAGTTTCAGACTGCTCCAGTCCTATTGGCTTTAAAGGCACAGAACATGTAGTATCAGACTGGTCCAGTCCTATTGGATTTAAAGGTATCGAACCAGTAGTATCATACTGCTCCTGTCCTATTGGCTTTAAATATACAGAACCAGTAACTTCAGACTACTCCAGTCCTATTGGCTTTACAGGTACAGAATCAGTACCTTCAGACTCCTCCAGTCCTATTGGCTTTAAAGGAACAGAACCAGTAGCTTCAGACTGCTCCAGTCCTATTGGCTTTAAATATCCAGAACCAGTAGTATCAGACTACTCCAGTCCTATTGGGTTTAATGGTACAGAACCAGTAGCTTCAGACTGCTCCAGTCCTATTGGCTTTAAAGGAACAGAATCAGTAGCTTCAGACTGCTCCAGTCCTATTGGCTTTAAAGATACAGAACCAGTAGTATCAGTCTGCTCCAGTCCTATTGGCTTTAAAGATACAGAACCAGTAGCTTCAGACTGCTCCAGTCCTATTGGCTTTAAAGATACAGAACAAGTAGTATCAGACTACTACATGCCTTTTGGCTTTAAAGTTACAGAACCAGTAGCTTCAAACTGCTCCAGTCCTTTTGGCTTTAAAGATACAGAACCAATAGCTTCAGACTGGTCCAGTCCTTTTGGCTTTAAAGATACAGACTGTAGCATCAGACTGCTCCAATCCTAATGGCTTTAAAGGTACAGAAGCAGTAACTTCAGACTGCTCCAGTCCTATTGGCTTTAAAGTTAATGAACCAGTAGCTTCAGACTGCTCCAGTCCTATTGGCTTTAATGGTACAGAACCAGTAACTTCAGACTGCTCCAGTCCTATTGGCTTTAAAGGTACAGAACCAGTAGCTTCAGACTCCTCCTGTCCTATTGCCTTTAAAGGAACAGAACTAGTAGCTTCAGACTGCTCCAGTCCTATTGGCTTTAAATATCCAGAACCAGTAGTATCAGACTGCTCCCGTCCTATTGGCTTTAAAGATACAGAACCAGTAGTATCAGACTGCTCTAGTCCTATTGGCTTTCAAGGCACAGAACCAATAATATCAGACTGCGCCATGGCTATTGGCTTTTAAGATACAGAACCAGTAGTGTCACATAGCTCCCGTCCTATTGGCTTTAATGATACAGAATCTGTAGCATCACACAGCTCCCATCATATTGGCTTTAAAGATAAAGAACCAGTAGTATCACACTGCTCAAGTCCTATTGGCTTTAAATATACAGAACCAGTAACTTCAGACTACTCCAGTCCTATTGGCTTTACAGGTACAGAATCAGTACCTTCAGACTCCTCCAGTCCTATTGGCTTTAAAGGAACAGAACCAGTAGCTTCAGACTGCTCCAGTCCTATTGGCTTTAAATATCCAGAACCAGTAGTATCAGACTACTCCAGTCCTATTGGGTTTAATGGTACAGAACCAGTAGCTTCAGACTGCTCCAGTCCTATTGGCTTTAAAGGAACAGAATCAGTAGCTTCAGACTGCTCCAGTCCTATTGGCTTTAAAGATACAGAACCAGTAGTATCAGTCTGCTCCAGTCCTATTGGCTTTAAAGATACAGAACCAGTAGCTTCAGACTGCTCCAGTCCTATTGGCTTTAAAGATACAGAACAAGTAGTATCAGACTACTACATGCCTTTTGGCTTTAAAGTTACAGAACCAGTAGCTTCAAACTGCTCCAGTCCTTTTGGCTTTAAAGATACAGAACCAATAGCTTCAGACTGGTCCAGTCCTTTTGGCTTTAAAGATACAGACTGTAGCATCAGACTGCTCCAATCCTAATGGCTTTAAAGGTACAGAAGCAGTAACTTCAGACTGCTCCAGTCCTATTGGCTTTAAAGTTAATGAACCAGTAGCTTCAGACTGCTCCAGTCCTATTGGCTTTAATGGTACAGAACCAGTAACTTCAGACTGCTCCAGTCCTATTGGCTTTAAAGGTACAGAACCAGTAGCTTCAGACTCCTCCTGTCCTATTGCCTTTAAAGGAACAGAACTAGTAGCTTCAGACTGCTCCAGTCCTATTGGCTTTAAATATCCAGAACCAGTAGTATCACACAGCACCCGTCCTATTGGCTTTAATGATACAGAACCAGTAGTATCACACAGCTCCCATCCTATTGGCTTTAATTATACAGAACCAGTAGTATCACACAGCTCCCGTCCTATTGGCTTTAAAGATACAGTACCAGTAGCATCAGCTTTGTCCAGTCCTATTGGCTTTAAAGATACAGAACCTGTAGTATCAGACTGCTCCAGTCCTATTGGTTTTAAACATACTGAACAAGTAGTATCACACTCCTCCCGTACTATTGCTTATAAGATACAGAAACAGTAGTATCAGACTTCTCCAGTCCTATTGGCTTTAAAGAGACACAACAGTAGCTTCAGACTGCTCCATTGCTATAGGCTTTAAATATACAGAACCATGAGCTTCAGAATGCTCCAGTCCTATTGGCTTTAAAGATACAGAACCAGTAGCTTCAGACTGCTCCAGTCCTATTGGCTTTAAAGGTACAGAATCAGTAGCTTCAAACTGCTCCAGTCATATTGGCTTTAATTATACAGAACCAGTAGCTTCAGACTGGTCCAGTCCTATTGGCTTTAAAGATACAGACCAGTAGCATCAGACTGCTCCAATCCTAATGGCTTTAAATTTACAGAACAAGTACTATCAGATGGTCTAAAGCTATAGGCTTTAAAGGTACAGAACCAGTAGTATCAGACTGCTCCTGTCCTATTGGCTTTTAAGATACAGAACCCGTACTATAACAATTGTCCCGTCCTATTGGCTTTAAAGATACAGAACCTGTAGTTTCAGTCTGCTCCAGTCCTATTGGCTTTAAAGGTACAGAACATGTAGTATCAGACTGCTCCAGTCCTATTGGATTTAAAGATACCGAACCAGTAGTATCAGACTGCTCCAGTCCTATTGGCTGTAAAGATACAAAACCAGTAGCTTCAGAATGCTCCTGTACTATTGACTTTAAAAGAAAAGAACCAGTAGCTTCAGACTGCTCCAGTCCTATTGGCTATAAATATCCAGAACCAGTAGTATCGGACTGCTCCCATCCTATTGGCTTTAAAGATACAGAACCAGTAGCATCAGACTGCTCTCGTCCTGTTGGCTTTAAAGACACAGAACCAGTAGTATCACACTGCTCCTGTTTTATTGGCTTTAAAGATACAGAAGCAGTAGAATCACACAGCTCCCGTCATATTGGGTTTAATGATACAGAACCAGTAGTATCACACAGCTCCCATTCTATTGGCTTTAATGATACAGAACCATTAGAATCACACAGCTCCCGTCATATTGGCTTTAATGATACAGAACCAGTAGTATGACACAGCTCCCGTCCTATTCGCTTTAAAGATACAGTACCAGTAGCATCAGCCTTGACCAGTCCTATTTGCTCTGAAGATACCGAACCAGTAGTATCACATATCTCCCGTCCTATTGGCATTAATGATACAGAACCAGTAGTATCGCACAGCTCGCTTCCTATTGGCTTTAATGATACAGAACCAGTAGTATCACACAGCCCCCGTCATATTGGATTTAATGATACAGAACCAGTAGTATCACACAGCTCCAGTCCTATTGGCTTTAAAGATACAGTACCAGTTGCATCAGCCTTGTCCAGTCCTATTGGCTTTAAAGATACAGAACCTGTAGTATCACACTGTCCCGGTCTATTGGCTTTAAAGATACAGAACCAGTAGTATCAGACTGCTCCAGTCCTATTTGCTTTAATGATACAGACCTGTTGTATCAGTCTGCTCCAGTGCTATTAGCTTTAAAGATACAGACCAGTAGCATCAGACCGCTCCAATCCTAATGGCTTTAAAGTTACAGAACAAGTAGTATCAGACTGCTCTAAAGCTTGGCTTTAAAGGTACAGAAACAGTAGTATCTGACTGCTCCAGTCCTATTGGCTTTAAAGGTACAGAACATGTAGTATCAGACTGGTCCAGTCCTATTGGCTTTAAAGGTACAGAACCAGTAGTATCAGACTGCTCAATTCCTATTGGCTTTAAAGATACAGAACCAGTCGTATCAGTCTGCTCCAGTCCTATTGGCTTTAAAGATACAGAACCAGTAGCTTCAGACTGCTCCAGTCCTATTGGCTTTAAAGGTACAGAACCAGTAGCTTCAAACTGCTCCAGTCCTATTGGCTTTAAAGATACAGAACCAGTAGCTTCAGACTGGTGCATTCCTTTTGGCTTTAAAGATACAGACCAGTAGCATCAGACTGCTCCAATCCTATTGGCTTTTAAGATACAGAACCCGTACTATAACAATTGTCCCGTCCTATTGGCTTTAAAGATACAGACCAGTAGTATCAGACAGCTCAAGTCCTATTGGCTTTCAAGATACAGAACCTGTAGTTTCAGACTGCTCCAGTCCTATTGGCTTTAAAGGCACAGAACATGTAGTATCAGACTGGTCCAGTCCTATTGGTTTTAAAGATACAGAACAAGTAGTATCACACTGCACCCATACTATTGCTTTTAAGATACAGAAACAGTAGTATCAGACTTCTACAGTCCTATTGGCTTTAAAGAGACAGAACCAGTAGCTTCAGACTGCTCCATTCCTATATGCTTTAAAGATACAGAACCATTAGCTTCAGAATGCTCCAGTCCTGTTGGCTTTAAAGATACAGAACCAGTAGTATCAGACTACTCCAGTCCTATTGGCTTTAAAGATACAGACCAGTAGCATCAGACTGCTCCAATCCTAATGGCTTTAAAGTTACAGAACAAGTACTATCAGATGGTCTAAAGCTATAGGCTTTAAAGGTACAGAACCAGTAGTATCAGACTGCTCCTGTCCTATTGGCTTTTAAGATACAGAACCCGTACTATAACAATTGTCCCATCCTATTGGCTTTAAAGATACAGAACCTGTAGTTTCAGACTGCTCCAGTCCTATTGGCTTTAAAGGTACAGAACATGTACTATCAGACTGCTCCAGTCCTATTGGGTTTAAAGATACCGAACCAGTAGTATCAGACTGCTCCAGTCCTATTGGCTGTAAAGATACAAAACCAGTAGCTTCAGAATGCTCCTGTACTATTGACTTTAAAAGAAAAGAACCAGTAGCTTCACACAGCTCCAGTCCTATTGGCTTTAAAGATACAGTACCAGTTGCATCAGCCTTGTCCAGTCCTATTGGCTTTAAAGATACAGAACTTGTAGTATCACACTGTCCCGGTCTATTGGCTTTAAAGATACAGAACCAGTAGTATCAGACTGCTCCAGTCCTATTTGCTTTAGTGATACAGACCTGTTGTATCAGTCTGCTCCAGTGCTATTAGCTTTAAAGATACAGACCAATAGCATCAGACCGCTCCAATCCTAATGGCTTTAAAGTTACAGAACAAGTAGTATCAGACTGCTCTAAAGCTTGGCTTTAAAGGTACAGAAAGAGTAGTATCTGACTGCTCCAGTCCTATTCGCTTTAAAGGTACAGAACATGTAGTATCAGACTGGTCCAGTCCTATTGGCTTTAAAGGTACAGAACCAGTAGTATCAGACTGCTCAATTCCTATTGGCTTTAAAGATACAGAACCAGTCGTATCAGTCTGCTCCAGTCCTATTGGCTTTAAAGATACAGAACCAGTAGCTTCAGACTGCTCCAGTCCTATTGGCTTTAAAGGTACAGAACCAGTAGCTTCAAACTGCTCCAGTCCTATTGGCTTTAAAGATACAGAACCAGTAGCTTCAGACTGGTGCATTCCTTTTGGCTTTAAAGATACAGACCAGTAGCATCAGACTGCTCCAATCCTAATGGCTTTTAAGATACAGAACCCGTACTATAACACTTGTCCCGTCCTATTGGCTTTAAAGATACAGACCAGTAGTATCAGACAGCTCAAGTCCTATTGGCTTTCAAGATACAGAACCTGTAGTTTCAGACTGCTCCAGTCCTATTGGCTTTAAAGGCACAGAACATGTAGTATCAGACTGGTCCAGTCCTATTGGATTTAAAGGTATCGAACCAGTAGTATCATACTGCTCCTGTCCTATTGGCTTTAAATATACAGAACCAGTAACTTCAGACTACTCCAGTCCTATTGGCTTTACAGGTACAGAATCAGTACCTTCAGACTCCTCCAGTCCTATTGGCTTTAAAGGAACAGAACCAGTAGCTTCAGACTGCTCCAGTCCTATTGGCTTTAAATATCCAGAACCAGTAGTATCAGACTACTCCAGTCCTATTGGGTTTAATGGTACAGAACCAGTAGCTTCAGACTGCTCCAGTCCTATTGGCTTTAAAGGAACAGAATCAGTAGCTTCAGACTGCTCCAGTCCTATTGGCTTTAAAGATACAGAACCAGTAGTATCAGTCTGCTCCAGTCCTATTGGCTTTAAAGATACAGAACCAGAAGCTTCAGACTGCTCCAGTCCTATTGGCTTTAAAGATACAGAACAAGTAGTATCAGACTACTACATGCCTTTTGGCTTTAAAGTTACAGAACCAGTAGCTTCAAACTGCTCCAGTCCTTTTGGCTTTAAAGATACAGAACCAATAGCTTCAGACTGGTCCAGTCCTTTTGGCTTTAAAGATACAGACTGTAGCATCAGACTGCTCCAATCCTAATGGCTTTAAAGGTACAGAAGCAGTAACTTCAGACTGCTCCAGTCCTATTGGCTTTAAAGTTAATGAACCAGAAGCTTCAGACTGCTCCAGTCCTATTGGCTTTAATGGTACAGAACCAGTAACTTCAGACTGCTCCAGTCCTATTGGCTTTAAAGGTACAGAACCAGTAGCTTCAGACTCCTCCTGTCCTATTGCCTTTAAAGGAACAGAACTAGTAGCTTCAGACTGCTCCAGTCCTATTGGCTTTAAATATCCAGAACCAGTAGTATCAGACTGCTCCCGTCCTATTGGCTTTAAAGATACAGAACCAGTAGTATCAGACTGCTCTAGTCCTATTGGCTTTCAAGGCACAGAACCAATAATATCAGACTGCGCCATGGCTATTGGCTTTTAAGATACAGAACCAGTAGTGTCACATAGCTCCCGTCCTATTGGCTTTAATGATACAGAATCTGTAGCATCACACAGCTCCCATCATATTGGCTTTAAAGATAAAGAACCAGTAGTATCACACTGCTCAAGTCCTATTGGCTTTAAATATACAGAACCAGTAACTTCAGACTACTCCAGTCCTATTGGCTTTACAGGTACAGAATCAGTACCTTCAGACTCCTCCAGTCCTATTGGCTTTAAAGGAACAGAACCAGTAGCTTCAGACTGCTCCAGTCCTATTGGCTTTAAATATCCAGAACCAGTAGTATCAGACTACTCCAGTCCTATTGGGTTTAATGGTACAGAACCAGTAGCTTCAGACTGCTCCAGTCCTATTGGCTTTAAAGGAACAGAATCAGTAGCTTCAGACTGCTCCAGTCCTATTGGCTTTAAAGATACAGAACCAGTAGTATCAGTCTGCTCCAGTCCTATTGGCTTTAAAGATACAGAACCAGTAGCTTCAGACTGCTCCAGTCCTATTGGCTTTAAAGATACAGAACAAGTAGTATCAGACTACTACATGCCTTTTGGCTTTAAAGTTACAGAACCAGTAGCTTCAAACTGCTCCAGTCCTTTTGGCTTTAAAGATACAGAACCAATAGCTTCAGACTGGTCCAGTCCTTTTGGCTTTAAAGATACAGACTGTAGCATCAGACTGCTCCAATCCTAATGGCTTTAAAGGTACAGAAGCAGTAACTTCAGACTGCTCCAGTCCTATTGGCTTTAAAGTTAATGAACCAGTAGCTTCAGACTGCTCCAGTCCTATTGGCTTTAATGGTACAGAACCAGTAACTTCAGACTGCTCCAGTCCTATTGGCTTTAAAGGTACAGAACCAGTAGCTTCAGACTCCTCCTGTCCTATTGCCTTTAAAGGAACAGAACTAGTAGCTTCAGACTGCTCCAGTCCTATTGGCTTTAAATATCCAGAACCAGTAGTATCAGACTGCTCCCGTCCTATTGGCTTTAAAGATACAGAACCAGTAGTATCAGACTGCTCTAGTCCTATTGGCTTTCAAGGCACAGAACCAATAATATCAGACTGCGCCATGGCTATTGGCTTTTAAGATACAGAACCAGTAGTGTCACATAGCTCCCGTCCTATTGGCTTTAATGATACAGAATCTGTAGCATCACACAGCTCCCATCATATTGGCTTTAAAGATAAAGAACCAGTAGTATCACACTGCTCAAGTCCTATTGGCTTTAAAGATACAGAACCAGTAGTATCATACAGCTACCGTCCTATTGGCTTTAATGATACAGAATCAGTAGTATCAGACTGCTCCAGTCCTATTGGTTTTAAAGATACAGAACAAGTAGTATCACACTGCACCCATACTATTGCTTTTAAGATACAGAAACAGTAGTATCAGACTTCTACAGTCCTATTGGCTTTAAAGAGACAGAACCAGTAGCTTCAGACTGCTCCATTCCTATATACTTTAAAGATACAGAACCATTAGCTTCAGAATGCTCCAGTCCTGTTGGCTTTAAAGATACAGAACCAGTAGTATCAGACTACTCCAGTCCTATTGGCTTTAATGGTACAGAACCAGTAGCTTCAGACTGCTCCAGACCTATTGGCTTTAAAGGAACAGAACCAGTAGCTTCAGACTGCTCCAGACCTATTGGCTTTAAAGGAACAGAATCAGTAGCTTCAAACTGCTCCAGTCATATTGGCTTTAATGATACAGAACCAGTAGCTTCAGACTGGTCCAGCCCTATTGGCTTTAAAGATACAGACCAGTAGCATCAGAATGCTCCAATCCTAATAGCTTTAAAGTTACAGAACCAGTAGTATCAGACTGCTCCTGTCCTATTGGCTTTAAAGATACAGAACCCGTACTATAACACTTGTCCTGTCCTATTGGCTTTAAAGATACCGAACCTGTAGTTTCAGACTGCTCCAGTCCTATTGGCTTTAAAGGTACAGAACATGTAATATCAGACTGCTCCAGTCCTATTGGATTTAAAGGTACCGAACCAGTAGTATCAGACTGCTCCAGTCCTATTGGCTTTAAAGATACAGAACCAGTAGCTTCAGAATGCTCCTGTACTATTGACTTTAAAGATACAGAACCAGTAGTATCACACAGCTCCCATTCTATTGGCTTTAATGATACAGAATCAATAGAATCACACAGCTCCCGTCATATTGCCTTTAATGATACAGAACCAGTAGTATTACACACCTCCCGTCCTATTCGCTTTAAAGATACAGTACCAGTAGCATCAGCCTGGTCCAGTCCTATTGGCTTTAAAGATACAGAAGCAGTAGTATCACATTTCTCCTTTCCTATTGGCTTTAAAGATACAGAACCAGTAGTATCAGACTGCTCCAGTCATATTTGCTTTAATGATACATACCAGTTGTATCAGTCTGCTCCAGTGCTATTAGCTTTAAAGATACAGACCAGTAGAATCAGACTGCTCCAATCATAATGGCTTTAAAGTTACAGAACAAGTAGTATCAGACTGCTCTAAAGCTATTGGCTTTAAAGGTACAGAACCGGTAGTATCTGACTGCTCCAGTCCTATTGGCTTTAAAGGTACAGAACATGTAGTATCAGACTGGTCCAGTCCTATTGGCTTTAAAGGTACAGAACCAGTATTATCAGACTGCTCAAGTCCTATTGGCTTTAAAGATACAGAACCAGTAGTATCAGTCTGCTCCAGTCTTATTGGCTTTAAAGATACAGAACCAGTAGCTTCAGACTGCTCCAGTCCTATTGGCTTTAAAGGTACAGAACCAGTAGCTTCAGTCTGGTGCATTCCTATTGGCTTTAAAGATACATACCAGTAGCATCAGACTGCTCCAATCCTAATGGCTTTAAAGTTACAGAACAAGTACTAACAGACTGGTCTAAAGCTACTGGCTTTAAAGGTACAGAACCAGTAGTATCAGACTGCTCCAGTCCTATTGGCTTTTAAGATAAAGAACCCGTACTATAACACTTGTCCCGTCCTATTGGCTTTAAAGATACAGACCAGTAGTATCAGACAGCTCAAGTCCTATTGGCTTTCAAGATACAGAACCTGTAGTTTCAGACTGCTCCAGTCCTATTGGCTTTAAAGGTACAGAACCAGTAACTTCAGACTGCTCCAGTCCTATTGGCTTTAAAGGTACAGAACCAGTAGCTTCATACTCCTCCAGTCCTATTGGCTTTAAAGGAACAGAACCAGTAGTATCAGACTACTCCAGTCCTATTGGCTTTAATGGTACAGAACCAGTAGCTTCAGACTGCTCCAGACCTATTGGCTTTAAAGGAACAGAATCAGTAGCTTCAAACTGCTCCAGTCATATTGGCTTTAATGATACAGAACCAGTAGCTTCAGACTGGTCCAGTCCTATTGGCTTTTAAGATAAAGAACCAGTACTATAACACTTGTCCCGTCCTATTGGCTTTAAAGATACAGACCAGTAGTATCAGACAGCTCAAGTCCTATTGGCTTTCAAGATACAGAACCTGTAGTTTCAGACTGCTCCAGTCCTATTGGCTTTAAAGGTATAGAACCAGTAGCTTCAGACTCCATCAGTCCTATTGGCTTTATAGGAACAGAACCAGTAGCTTCAGACTGCTCCAGTCCTATTGGCTTTAAACATCCAGAACCAATAGTATCAGACTGCTACCGTCCTATTGGCTTTAAAGACACAGAACCAGTAGTATCACACAGCTCCCGTCATATTGGCTTTAATGATACAGAACCAGTAGTATCACACAGCTCCCGTCCCATTGGCTTTAAAGATACAGTACCAGTAGCATCAGCCAGGTCCAGTCCTATTGGCTTTAAAGTCTCAGAACCAGTAGTATCACACTGCTCCAGTCCATTTGGCTTTAAATGTACAGAACCAGTAGCATCAGATTGGTCCAGTCCTATTGGCTTTAAAGATACAGAACCAGTAGCATCACACTGCTCCTGTTCCATTGGCTTTAAAGATACAGAACCAGTAGTATCAGACTGCTCCATTCCTGTTGGCTTTAAAGATACAGAACCAGTAGCTTCAGACTGCTCCAGTCCTATTGGCTTTAAAGATACAGAACCTGTAGTATCACACAGCTCCCGTCCTATTGGCTTTAATGATACAGAACCAGTAGCTTCAGACTCCTCCTGTCCTATTGCCTTTAAAGGAACAGAACAAGTAGCTTCAGACAGTTCCAGTCCTATTAACTTTAAATATCCAGTACCAGTAGTATCAGACTGCTCCCGTAATATTGGCTTTAAAGATACAGAACCAGTAGTATCACACTGCTCCTGTTTTATTGGCTTTAAACATACAGAAGCAATAGTATCAGACTGCTCTACTCCTATTGGCTTTCAAGGCACAGAACCAATAATATCAGGCTGCGCCATGACTATTGCCTTGAAAGGTACAGAACCAGTAGTATCACACAGCTCCCGTCCTATTGGCTTTAATGATACAGAACCAGTAGTATCTCACAGCTCCCATCCTATTGGCCTTCATGATATAGAACCTGTAGTATCACACAGCTCCCGTCCTATTGGCTTTGAAGATAAAGAACCAATAATATCACACTGCTCCAGTCCTATTGGCTTTGAAGATACAGAACCAGTAGTATCACACAACTCCCGTCCTATTGGCTTTAATGATACAGAACCAGCAGTATCACACTGCTCCAGTCCTATTGGCTTTAAAGATATAGAACCAGTAGTATCAGTCTGCTCCAGTACTATTGGCTTTAAAGTTATAGAACCAGTTGCTTCAGACTGCTCCAGTCCTATTGGTTTTAAAGATACAGAACCAGTAGTATCAGACTGCTCCCGTCCTATTGGCTTTAAAGACACAGAACCAGTAGTATCACACAGCTCCCGTAATATTGCCTTTAATGATAGAGAACCAGTAGCTTCAGACTGGTCCAGTCCTATTGGTTTTAAATTTACAGAACCAGTAGTATCAAACTGCTCCAGTCCTAATGGCTTGAAAGATACAGAACCAGAAGTATCAGACTGCTACAGTCCTATTGGCTTTAAAGATACAGAACCAGTAGGATCAGACTGGTCCAGTCCTATTGGCTTTTAAGATACAGAACCAGTAGTATCAGATTCCTCCATTCCTATTGGCTTTAAAGGTACTGAACATGTAGTATCAGACTGCTCCAGTCCTATTGGCTTTAAAGATACAGAACCAGTAGCTTCACACTGCTCCAGTCCTAATGGCTTTAAAGATACAGAACCTGTAGCATCAGACTGGTCCACTCCTATTGGCATTGAAGATACAGAACTAGTAGTATCACACAGCTCCCGTCCTATTGGCTTTAATGATACAGAACCAGCAGTATCACACTGCTCCAGTCCTATTGGTTTTAAGATACAGAACCAGTAGTAACACACTTCTCCCGTCCTATTGTCTTTAAAGATACGGAACCAGTAGTATCAGACTGCTCCAGTCCTCTTGGCTTTAAAGGTACAGAACCAGTAGCATCAGACTGGTCCAGTCCTATTGGCTTTAAAGGTACAGAACATGTAGTATCAGACTGGTCCAGTCCTATTGGCTTTAAAGGTACAGAACCAGTAGTATCAGACTGGTCCAGTCCTATTGGCTTTTAAGGTACAGAACCAGTAATATCAGACTGCTCCAGTCCTATTGGCTTTAAAGGTATAGAACCAGTAGCTTCAGACTCCATCAGTCCTATTGGCTTTATAGGAACAGAACCAGTAGCTTCAGACTGCTCCAGTCCTATTGGCTTTAAATATCCAGAACCAATAGTCTCAGACTGCTACCGTCCTATTGGCTTTAAAGACACAGAACCAGTAGTATCACACAGCTTCCGTCATATTGGCTTTAATGATACAGAACCATTAGTATCACACAGCTCCCGTCCCATTGGCTTTAAAGATACAGTACCAGTAGCATCAGCCAGGTCCAGTCCTATTGGCTTTAAAGTCTCAGAACCAGTAGTATCACACTGCTCCAGTCCATTTGGCTTTAAATGTACAGAACCAGTAGCATCAGATTGGTCCAGTCCTATTGGCTTTAAAGATACAGAACCAGTAGCATCACACTGCTCCTGTTCCATTGGCTTTAAAGATACAGAACCAGTAGTATCAGACTGCTCCATTCCTGTTGGCTTTAAAGGTAGAGAACCAGTAGCTTCAGACTGGTCCAGTCCTATTGGTTTTAAATTTACAGAACCAGTAGTATGAAACTGCTCCCGTCCTATTGGCTTTAAAGATACAGAACCAGTAATATCAGACTGCTCCAGTCCCATTGGCTTTTAAGATACAGAATCAGTAGTATCAGACTACTCCATTCCTATTGTCTTTAAAGGTACAGAACCAGTAATATCATACTGCTCCAGTCCTATTGGCTTTAAAGATACAGAACCAGTAGCTTCAGACTGCTCCAGTCCTATTGGCTTTAAAGATACAGAACCTGTAGTATCACACAGCTCCCGTCTTATTGGCTTTAATGATACAGAACCAGTAGCTTCAGACTCCTCCTGTCCTATTGCCTTTAAAGGAACAGAACAATTAGCTTTAGACAGTTCCAGTCCTATTGGCTTTAAATTTCCAGTACCAGTAGTATCAGACTGCTCCCGTAATATTGGCTTTAAAGATACAGAACCAGTAGTATCACACTGCTCCTGTTTTATTGGCTTGAAACATACAGAAGCAGTAGTATCAGACTGCTCTACTCCTATTGGCTTTCAAGGCACAGAACCAATAATATCAGGCTGCGCCATGACTATTGCCTTGAAAGGTACAGAACCAGTAGTATCACACAGCTCCCGTCCTATTGGCTTTAATGATACAGAACCAGTAGTATCTCACAGCTCCCATCCTATTGGCCTTCATGATATAGAACCTGTAGTATCACACAGCTCCCGTCCTATTGGCTTTGAAGATAAAGAACCAATAGTATCACACTGCTCCAGTCCTATTGGCTTTGAAGATACAGAACCAGTAGTATCACACAACTCCCGTCCTATTGGCTTTAATGATACAGAACCTGTTGTATCACACAACTCCCGTCCTATTGGCTTTAATGATACAGAACCTGTAGTATCACACTGCTCCAGTCCTATTGGCTTTAAAGATACAGTACCAGTAGCATTAGACTGATCCAGTCCTATTGGTTTTGAAGATACGGAACCAGTAGTATCACACATCTCCCGTCCTATTGGCTTTAATGATACAGAACCAGTAGTATCACCCATCTCCCATCCTATTGGCTTTAATGATACAGAACCAGTAGAATCAGACTGCTCCAGTCCTATTGGCTTTAAAGATACAGAACAAGTCGTATCACACAGCTCCCGTCCTATTGGCTTTAAAGATACAGTACCAGTAGCATCAGAGTTGTCCAGTCCTATTGGCTTTAAAGATACAGAACCTGTAGTATCACACTGTTCCCGTCCTATTGCCTTTAAAGATACAGAACCAGTAGCATCAGACTGGTCCAAACCTATTGGTTTTGAAGATACAGAACCTGTAGTATCACACAGCTCCCATCCTATTGGCTTTAATAATACAGAACCAGCAGTATCACACTGCTCCAGTCCTATTGGCTTTAAAGATATAGAACCAGTAGTATCAGTTTGCTCCAGTACTATTGGCTTTAAAGTTATAGAACCAGTTGCTTCAGACTGCTCCAGTCCTATTGGCTTTAAAGATACAGAAACAGTAGCTTCACACTGCTCCAGTCCTAATGGCTTTAAAGATACAGAACCTGTAGCATCAGACTGGTCCACTCCAATTGGCATTGAAGATACAGAACTAGTTGTATCACACAGCTCCCGTCCTATTGGCTTTAATGATACAGAACCAGCAGTATCACACTGCTCCAGTCCTATTGGTTTAAAGATACAGAACCAGTAGTAACACACTTCTCCCGTCGTATTGTCTTTAAAGATACGGAACCAGTAGTATCAGACTGCTCCAGTCCTCTTGGCTTTAAAGGTACAGAACCAGTGGCATCAGACTGGTCCAGTCCTATTGGCTTTAAAGGTACAGAACATGTAGTATCTGACTGGTCCAGTCCTATTGGCTTTAAAGGTACAGAACCAGTAGTATCAGACTGGTCCAGTCCTATTGGCTTTTAAGGTACAGAACCAGTAATATCAGACTGCTCCAGTCCTATTGGCTTTAAAGGTATAGAACCAGTAACTACAAACTGCTCCAGTCCTATTGGCTTTAAAGGTACAGAACCAGTAGCTTCAGACTCCATCAGTCCTATTGGCTTTATAGGAACAGAACCAGTAGCTTCAGACTGCTCCAGTCCTATTGGCTTTAAATATCCAGATCCAATAGTATCAGACTGCTACCGTCCTATTGGCTTTAAACACACAGAACCAGTAGTATCACACAGCTCCCGTCATATTGGCTTTAATGATACAGAACCAGTAGTATCACACAGCTCCCGTCCCATTGGCTTTAAAGATACAGTACCAGTAGCATCAGCCAGGTCCAGTCCTATTGGCTTTAAAGTCTCAGAACCAGTAGTATCACACTGCTCCAGTCCATTTGGCTTTAAATGTACAGAACCAGTAGCATCAGATTGGTCCAGTCCTATTGGCTTTAAAGATACAGAACCAGTAGCATCACACTGCTCCTGTTCCATTGGCTTTAAAGATACAGAACCAGTAGTATCAGACTGCTCCATTCCTGTTGGCTTTAAAGGTAGAGAACCAGTAGCTTCAGACTGGTCCAGTCCTATTGGTTTTAAATTTACAGAACCAGTAGTATGAAACTGCTCCCGTCCTATTGGCTTTAATGATACAGAAACAGTAGCTTCAGACTCCTCCTGTCCTATTGCCTTTAAAGGAACAGAACAAGTAGCTTCAGACAGTTCCAGTCCTATTGGCTTTAAATATCCAGTACCAGTAGTATCAGACTGCTCCCGTAATATTGGCTTTAAAGATACAGAACCAGCAGTATCACACTGCTCCTGTTTTATTGGCTTTAAACATACAGAAGCAGTAGTATCAGACTGCTCTAGTCCTATTGGCTTTCAAGGCACAGAACCAATAATATCAGGCTGCGCCATGACTATTGCCTTGAAAGATACAGAACCAGTAGTATCTCACAGCTCCCATCCTATTGGCCTTCATGATATAGAACCTGTAGTATCACACAGCTCCCGTCCTATTGGCTTTGAAGATAAAGAACCAATAATATCACACTGCTCCAGTCCTATTGGCTTTGAAGATACAGAACCAGTAGTATCACACAACTCCCGTCCTATTGGCTTTAATGATACAGAACCTGTTGTATCACACAACTCCCGTCCTATTGGCTTTAATGATACAGAACCTGTAGTATCACACTGCTCCAGTCCTATTGGCTTTAAAGATACAGTACCAGTAGCATTAGACTGGTCCAGTCCTATTGGTTTTGAAGATACGGAACCAGTAGTATCACACAGCTCCCGTCCTATTGGCTTTAATGATTTAGAACCAGTAGTATCACCCATCTCCCATCCTATTGGCTTTAATGATACAGAACCAGTAGAATCAGACTGCTCCAGTCCTATTGGCTTTAAAGATACAGAACAAGTAGTATCACACAGCTCCCGTCCTATTGGCTTTAAAGATACAGTACCAGTAGCATCAGAGTTGTCCAGTATTATTGGCTTTAAAGATACAGAACCTGTAGTATCACACTGCTCCCGTCCCTTTGCCTTTAAAGATACAGAACCAGTAGCATCAGACTGGTCCAAACCTATTGGTTTTGAAGATACAGAACCTGTAGTATCACACTGCTCCCGTCCTATTGCCTTTAAAGATACAGAACCAGTAGCATCACACTGGTCCAAACCTATTGGTTTTGAAGATACAGAACCTGTAGTATCACACTGCTCCCGTCCTATTGCCTTTAAAGATACAGAACCAGTAGCATCAGACTGGTCCAAACCTATTGGTTTTGAAGATACAGAACCTGTAGTATCACACAGCTCCAGTCCTATTGGCTTTAAAAGTACAGAACATGTAGTATCAGACTGCTCCAGTCCTATTGGCTTTAAAGGTACAGAACCAGTAGTATCAGACTGCTCCAGTCCTATTGGCTTTAAAGGTACAGAACCAGTAGCTTCAGGCTCCTCCAGGCCTATTGGCTTTAAAGTAACAGAACCAGTCGCTTCAGACCTGTCCAGTCCCATTGGCTTTAAAGAAACAGACCAGTCGCATCAGACTGCTCCAATCCTAATGGCTTTTAAGATACAGAACCAGTAGTATCAGACTGCTCCAGTCCTATTGGCTTTTAAGATACAGAACCAGTAGTATCAGACAGCTCTAGTCCTATTTGCTTTCAAGGTACAGAACCTGTAGTTTCAGACCACTCCAGTCCTATTGGCTTTAAAGGTACAGAACATGTAGTATCAGACTGGTCCAGTCCTATTGGCTTTAAAGGTACAGAACCAGTAATATCAGACTGCTCCAGTCCTATTGGCTTTAAAGGTATAGAACCAGTAACATCAAACTGCTCCAGTCCTATTGGCTTTAAAGGTACAGAACCAGTAGCATCAGACTCCTCCAGTCCTATTGGCTTTAAAGATACAGAACCAATAGTATAAGACTGCTCCAGTCCTATTGGCTTTAAATATCCAGAACCAGTAGTATCAGACTACTCCAATCCTAATGGCTTTAAAGGTACAGAACCAGTAGTATCAGACAGCTCTAGTCCTATTGGCTTTCAAGATACAGAACCTGTAGTTTCAGACTGCTCCAGTCCTATTGGCTTTAAAAGTACAGAACATGTAGTATCAGACTGGTCCAGTCCTATTGGCTTTAAAGGTACAGAACCAGTAGTATCAGACTGCTCCACTCCTATTGGCTTTAAAGGTACAGAACCAGTAGCTTCAGGCTCCTCCAGTCCTATTGGCTTTAAAGGAACAGAACCAGTCGCTTCAGACTGCTCCAGTCCTATTGGCTTTAAAGATACAGAACCAATAGAATCAGACTGCTCCCGTCCTATTGGCTTTAAAGATACAGAACCAGTAGTATCAGACTGCTCCAGTCCTATTGGCTTTTAAGATACAGAACCAGTAGTATCAGACAGCTCTAGTCCTAATTGCTTTCAAGATACAGAACCTGTAGTTTCAGACCACTCAAGTCCTATTGGCTTTAAAGGTACAGAACATGTAGTATCAGACTGGTCCAGTCCTATTGGCTTTAAAGGTACAGAACCAGTAATATCAGACTGCTCCAGTCCTATTGGCTTTAAAGGTATAGAACCAGTAACATCAAACTGCTCCAGTCCTATTGGCTTTAAAGGTACAGAACCAGTAGCTTCAAACTGCTCCAGTCCTATTGGCTTTAAAGATACAGAACCAGTAGCTTCAGACTGGTGCATTCCTTTTGGCTTTAAAGATACAGACCAGTAGCATCAGACTGCTCCAATCCTAATGGCTTTTAAGATACAGAACCCGTACTATAACACTTGTCCCGTCCTATTGGCTTTAAAGATACAGACCAGTAGTATCAGACAGCTCAAGTCCTATTGGCTTTCAAGATACAGAACCTGTAGTTTCAGACTGCTCCAGTCCTATTGGCTTTAAAGGCACAGAACATGTAGTATCAGACTGGTCCAGTCCTATTGGATTTAAAGGTATCGAACCAGTAGTATCATACTGCTCCTGTCCTATTGGCTTTAAATATACAGAACCAGTAACTTCAGACTACTCCAGTCCTATTGGCTTTAAAGGTACAGAATCAGTACCTTCAGACTCCTCCAGTCCTATTGGCTTTAAAGGAACAGAACCAGTAGCTTCAGACTGCTCCAGTCCTATTGGCTTTAAATATCCAGAACCAGTAGTATCAGACTACTCCAGTCCTATTGGGTTTAATGGTACAGAACCAGTAGCTTCAGACTGCTCCAGTCCTATTGGCTTTAAAGGAACAGAATCAGTAGCTTCAGACTGCTCCAGTCCTATTGGCTTTAAAGATACAGAACCAGTAGTATCAGTCTGCTCCAGTCCTATTGGCTTTAAAGATACAGAACCAGTAGCTTCAGACTGCTCCAGTCCTATTGGCTTTAAAGATACAGAACCAGTAGTATCAGACTACTACATGCCTTTTGGCTTTAAAGTTACACAACCAGTAGCTTCAAACTGCTCCAGTCCTTTTGGCTTTAAAGATACAGAACCAATAGCTTCAGACTGGTCCAGTCCTTTTGGCTTTAAAGATACAGACTGTAGCATCAGACTGCTCCAATCCTAATGGCTTTAAAGGTACAGAAGCAGTAACTTCAGACTGCTCCAGTCCTATTGGCTTTAAAGTTAATGAACCAGTAGCTTCAGACTGCTCCAGTCCTATTGGCTTTAATGGTACAGAACCAGTAACTTCAGACTGCTCCAGTCCTATTGGCTTTAAAGGTACAGAACCAGTAGCTTCAGACTCCTCCTGTCCTATTGCCTTTAAAGGAACAGAACTAGTAGCTTCAGACTGCTCCAGTCCTATTGGCTTTAAATATCCAGAACCAGTAGTATCAGACTGCTCCCGTCCTATTGGCTTTAAAGATACAGAACCAGTAGTATCAGACTGCTCTAGTCCTATTGGCTTTCAAGGCACAGAACCAATAATATCAGACTGCGCCATGGCTATTGGCTTTTAAGATACAGAACCAGTAGTGTCACATAGCTCCCGTCCTATTGGCTTTAATGATACAGAATCTGTAGCATCACACAGCTCCCATCATATTGGCTTTAAAGATAAAGAACCAGTAGTATAACACTGCTCAAGTCCTATTGGCTTTAAAGATACAGAACCAGTAGTATCATACAGCTACCGTCCTATTGGCTTTAATGATACAGAATCAGTAGTATCAGACTGCTCCAGTCCTATTGGTTTTAAAGATACAGAACAAGTAGTATCACACTGCACCCATACTATTGCTTTTAAGATACAGAAACAGTAGTATCAGACTTCTACAGTCCTATTGGCTTTAAAGAGACAGAACCAGTAGCTTCAGACTGCTCCATTCCTATATACTTTAAAGATACAGAACCACTAGCTTCAGAATGCTCAGGTCCTGTTGGCTTTAAAGATACAGAACCAGTAGTATCAGACTACTCCAGTCCTATTGGCTTTAATGGTACAGAACCAGTAGCTTCAGACTGCTCCAGACCTATTGGCTTTAAAGGAACAGAACCAGTAGCTTCAGACTGCTCCAGACCTATTGGCTTTAAAGGAACAGAATCAGTAGCTTCAAACTGCTCCAGTCATATTGGCTTTAATGATACAGAACCAGTAGCTTCAGACTGGTCCAGCCCTATTGGCTTTAAAGATACAGACTAGTAGCATCAGAATGCTCCAATCCTAATGGCTTTAAAGTTACAGAACCAGTAGTATCAGACTGCTCCTGTCCTATTGGCTTTTAAGATACAGAACCCGTACTATAACACTTGTCCTGTCCTATTGGCTTTAAAGATACCGAACCTGTAGTTTCAGACTGCTCCAGTCCTATTGGCTTTAAAGGTACCGAACCAGTAGTATCAGACTGCTCCAGTCCTATTGGCTTTAAAGATACAGAACCAGTAGCTTCAGAATGCTCCTGTACTATTGACTTTAAAGATACAGAACCACTAGTATCACACAGCTCCCATTCTATTGGCTTTAATGATACAGAATCAATAGAATCACACAGCTCCCGTCATATTGCCTTTAATGATACAGAACCAGTAGTATTACACACCTCCCGTCCTATTCGCTTTAAAGATACAGTACCAGTAGCATCAGCCTGGTCCAGTCCTATTGGCTTTAAAGATACAGAAGCAGTAGTATCACATTTCTCCTTTCCTATTGGCTTTAAAGATACAGAACCAGTAGTATCAGACTGCTCCAGTCATATTTGCTTTAATGATACATACCAGTTGTATTAGTCTGCTCCAGTGCTTTTAGCTTTAAAGATACAGACCAGTAGAATCAGACTGCTCCAATCATAATGGCTTTAAAGTTACAGAACAAGTAGTATCAGACTGCTCTAAAGCTTTTGGCTTTAAAGGTACAGAACCAGTAGTATCTGACTGCTCCAGTCCTATTGGCTTTAAAGGTACAGAACATGTAGTATCAGACTGGTCCAGTCCTATTGGCTTTAAAGGTACAGAACCAGTATTATCAGACTGCTCAAGTCCTATTGGCTTTAAAGATACAGAACTAGTAGTATCAGTCTGCTCCAGTCTTATTGGCTTTAAAGTTACTGAACCAGTAGCTTCAGACAGCTCCAGTCCTATTGGCTTTAAAGGTACAGAACCAGTAGCTTCAGACTGGTGCATTCCTATTGGCTTTAAAGATACATACCAGTAGCATCAGACTGCTCCAATCCTAATTGCTTTAAAGTTACAGAACAAGTACTAACAGACTGGTCTAAAGCTACTGGCTTTAAAGGTACAGAACCAGTAGTATCAGACTGCTCCAGTCCTATTGGCTTTTAAGATAAAGAACCCGTACTATAACACTTGTCCCGTTCTATTGGCTTTAAAGATACAGACCAGTAGTATCAGACAGCTCAAGTCCTATTGGCTTTCAAGATACAGAACCTGTAGTTTCAGACTGCTCCAGTCCTATTGGCTTTAAAGGTACAGAACCAGTAACTTCAGACTGCTCCAGTCCTATTGGCTTTAAAGGTACAGAACCAGTAGCTTCATACTCCTCCAGTCCTATTGGCTTTAAAGGAACAGAACCAGTAGTATCAGACTACTCCAGTCCTATTGGCTTTAATGGTACAGAACCAGTAGCTTCAGACTGCTCCAGACCTATTGGCTTTAAAGGAACAGAACCAGTAGCTTCAGACTGCTCCAGACCTATTGGCTTTAAAGGAACAGAATCAGTAGCTTCAAACTGCTCCAGTCATATTGGCTTTAATGATACAGAACCAGTAGCTTCAGACTGGTCCAGTCCTATTGGCTTTTAAGATAAAGAACCCGTACTATAACACTTGTCCCGTCCTATTGGCTTTAAAGATACAGACCAGTAGTATCAGACAGCTCAAGTCCTATTGGCTTTCAAGATACAGAACCTGTAGTTTCAGACTGCTCCAGTCCTATTGGCTTTAAAGGTATAGAACCAGTAGCTTCAGACTCCATCAGTCCTATTGGCTTTATAGGAACAGAACCAGTAGCTTCAGACTGCTCCAGTCCTATTGGCTTTAAACATCCAGAACCAATAGTATCAGACTGCTACCTTCCTATTGGCTTTAAAGACACAGAACCAGTAGTATCAAACAGCTCCCGTCATATTGGCTTTAATGATACAGAACCAGTAGTATCACACAGCTCCCGTCCCATTGGCTTTAAAGATACAGTACCAGTAGCATCAGCCAGGTCCAGTCCTATTGGCTTTAAAGTCTCAGAACCAGTAGTATCACACTGCTCCAGTCCATTTGGCTTTAAATGTACAGAACCAGTAGCATCAGATTGGTCCAGTCCTATTGGCTTTAAAGATACAGAACCAGTAGCATCACACTGCTCCTGTTCCATTGGCTTTAAAGATACAGAACCAGTAGTATCAGACTGCTCCATTCCTGTTGGCTTTAAAGGTAGAGAACCAGTAGCTTCAGACTGGTCCAGTCCTATTGGATTTAAATTTACAGAACCAGTAGTATGAAACTGCTCCCGTCCTATTGGCTTTAAAGATACAGAACCAGTAATATCAGACTGCTCCAGTCCCATTGGCTTTTAAGATACAGAACCAGTAGTATCAGACTACTCCATTCCTATTGTCTTTAAAGGTACAGAACCAGTAATATCATACTGCTCCAGTACTATTGGCTTTAAAGATACAGAACCAGTAGCTTCAGACTGCTCCAATCCTATTGGCTTTAAAGATACAGAACCTGTAGTATCACACAGCTCCCGTCCTATTGGCTTTAATGATACAGAACCAGTAGTATCACACTGCTCCCGTTTTATTGGCTTTAAACATACAGAAGCAGTAGTATCAGACTGCTCTACTCCTATTGGCTTTCAAGGCACAGAACCAATAATATCAGGCTGCGCCATGACTATTGCCTTGAAAGGTACAGAACCAGTAATATCATACTGCTCCAGTCCTATTGGCTTTAAAGATACAGAACCAGTAGTATCACACAGCTCCCGTCCTATTGGCTTTAATGATACAGAACCAGTAGTATCTCACAGCTCCCATCCTATTGGCCTTCATGATATAGAACCTGTAGTATCACACAGCTCCCGTCCTATTGGCTTTGAAGATAAAGAACCAATAATATCACACTGCTCCAGTCCTATTGGCTTTGAAGATACAGAACCAGTAGTATCACACAACTCCCGTCCTATTGGCTTTAATGATACAGAACCAGCAGTATCACACTGCTCCAGTCCTATTGGCTTTAAAGATATAGAACCAGTAGTATCAGTCTGCTCCAGTACTATTGGCTTTAAAGTTATAGAACCAGTTGCTTCAGACTGCTCCAGTCCTATTGGTTTTAAAGATACAGAACCAGTAGTATCAGACTGCTCCCGTCCTATTGGCTTTAAAGACACAGAACCAGTAGTATCACACAGCTCCCGTAATATTGCCTTTAATGATAGAGAACCAGTAGCTTCAGACTGGTCCAGTCCTATTGGTTTTAAATTTACAGAACCAGTAGTATCAAACTGCTCCAGTCCTAATGGCTTGAAAGATACAGAACCAGAAGTATCAGACTGCTACAGTCCTATTGGCTTTAAAGATACAGAACCAGTAGGATCAGACTGGTCCAGTCCTATTGGCTTTTAAGATACAGAACCAGTAGTATCAGATTACTCCATTCCTATTGGCTTTAAAGGTACTGAACATGTAGTATCAGACTGCTCCAGTCCTATTGGCTTTAAAGATACAGAACCAGTAGCTTCACACTGCTCCAGTCCTAATGGCTTTAAAGATACAGAACCTGTAGCATCAGACTGGTCCACTCCTATTGGCATTGAAGATACAGAACTAGTAGTATCACACAGCTCCCGTCCTATTGGCTTTAATGATACAGAACCAGCAGTATCACACTGCTCCAGTCCTATTGGTTTAAAGATACAGAACCAGTAGTAACACACTTCTCCCGTCCTATTGTCTTTAAAGATACGGAACCAGTAGTATCAGACTGCTCCAGTCCTCTTGGCTTTAAAGGTACAGAACCAGTAGCATCAGACTGGTCCAGTCCTATTGGCTTTAAAGGTACAGAACATGTAGTATCTGACTGGTCCAGTCCTATTGGCTTTAAAGGTACAGAACCAGTAGTATCAGACTGGTCCAGTCCTATTGGCTTTTAAGGTACAGAACCAGTAATATCAGACTGCTCCAGTCCTATTGGCTTTAAAGGTATAGAACCAGTAACTACAAACTGCTCCAGTCCTATTGGCTTTAAAGGTACAGAACCAGTAGCTTCAGACTCCATCAGTCCTATTGGCTTTATAGGAACAGAACCAGTAGCTTCAGACTGCTCCAGTCCTATTGGCTTTAAATATCCAGATCCAATAGTATCAGACTGCTACCGTCCTATTGGCTTTAAACACACAGAACCAGTAGTATCACACAGCTCCCGTCATATTGGCTTTAATGATACAGAACCAGTAGTATCACACAGCTCCCGTCCCATTGGCTTTAAAGATACAGTACCAGTAGCATCAGGCAGGTCCAGTCCTATTGGCTTTAAAGATACAGAACCAGTGGCATCACACTGCTCCTGTTCCATTGGCTTTAAAGATACAGAACCAGTAGTATCAGACTGCTCCATTCCTGTTGGCTTTAAAGGTAGAGAACCAGTAGCTTCAGACTGGTCCAGTCCTATTGGTTTTAAATTTACAGAACCAGTAGTATGAAACTGCTCCCGTCCTATTGGCTTTAATGATACAGAAACAGTAGCTTCAGACTCCTCCTGTCCTATTGCCTTTAAAGGAACAGAACAAGTAGCTTCAGACAGTTCCAGTCCTATTGGCTTTAAATATCCAGTACCAGTAGTATCAGACTGCTCCCGTAATATTGGCTTTAAAGATACAGAACCAGTAGTATCACACTGCTCCTGTTTTATTGGCTTTAAACATACAGAAGCAGTAGTATCAGACTGCTCTAGTCCTATTGGCTTTCAAGGCACAGAACCAATAATATCAGGCTGCGCCATGACTATTGCCTTGAAAGGTACAGAACCAGTAGTATCTCACAGCTCCCATCCTATTGGCCTTCATGATATAGAACCTGTAGTATCACACAGCTCCCGTCCTATTGGCTTTGAAGATAAAGAACCAATAATATCACACTGCTCCAGTCCTATTGGCTTTGAATATACAGAACCAGTAGTATCACACAACTCCCGTCCTATTGGCTTTAATGATACAGAACCTGTTGTATCACACAACTCCCGTCCTATTGGCTTTAATGATACAGAACCTGTAGTATCACACTGCTCCAGTCCTATTGGCTTTAAAGATACAGTACCAGTAGCATTAGACTGGTCCAGTCCTATTGGTTTTGAAGATACGGAACCAGTAGTATCACACAGCTCCCGTCCTATTGGCTTTAATGATTTAGAACCAGTAGTATCACCCATCTCCCATCCTATTGGCTTTAATGATACAGAACCAGTAGAATCAGACTGCTCCAGTCCTATTGGCTTTAAAGATACAGAACAAGTAGTATCACACAGCTCCCGTCCTATTGGCTTTAAAGATACAGTACCAGTAGCATCAGAGTTGTCCAGTATTATTGGCTTTAAAGATACAGAACCTGTAGTATCACACTGCTCCCGTCCCTTTGCCTTTAAAGATACAGAACCAGTAGCATCAGACTGGTCCAAACCTATTGGTTTTGAAGATACAGAACCTGTAGTATCACACTGCTCCCGTCCTATTGCCTTTAAAGATACAGAACCAGTAGCATCACACTGGTCCAAACCTATTGGTTTTGAAGATACAGAACCTGTAGTATCACACTGCTCCCGTCCTATTGCCTTTAAAGATACAGAACCAGTAGCATCAGACTGGTCCAAACCTATTGGTTTTGAAGATACAGAACCTGTAGTATCACACAGCTCCAGTCCTATTGGCTTTAAAAGTACAGAACATGTAGTATCAGACTGCTCCAGTCCTATTGGCTTTAAAGGTACAGAACCAGTAGTATCAGACTGCTCCAGTCCTATTGGCTTTAAAGGTACAGAACCAGTAGCTTCAGGCTCCTCCAGGCCTATTGGCTTTAAAGTAACAGAACCAGTCGCTTCAGACCTGTCCAGTCCCATTGGCTTTAAAGAAACAGACCAGTCGCATCAGACTGCTCCAATCCTAATGGCTTTTAAGATACAGAACCAGTAGTATCAGACTGCTCCAGTCCTATTGGCTTTTAAGATACAAAACCAGTAGTATCAGACAGCTCTAGTCCTATTTGCTTTCAAGGTACAGAACCTGTAGTTTCAGACCACTCCAGTCCTATTGGCTTTAAAGGTACAGAACATGTAGTATCAGACTGGTCCAGTCCTATTGGCTTTAAAGGTACAGAACCAGTAATATCAGACTGCTCCAGTCCTATTGGCTTTAAAGGTATAGAACCAGTAACATCAAACTGCTCCAGTCCTATTGGCTTTAAAGTTACAGAACCAGTAGCATCAGACTCCTCCAGTCCTATTGGCTTTAAAGATACAGAACCAATAGTATAAGACTGCTCCAGTCCTATTGGCTTTAAATATCCAGAACCAGTAGTATCAGACTACTCCAATCCTAATGGCTTTAAAGGTACAGAACCAGTAGTATCAGACAGCTCTAGTCCTATTGGCTTTCAAGATACAGAACCTGTAGTTTCAGACTGCTCCAGTCCTATTGGCTTTAAAAGTACAGAACATGTAGTATCAGACTGGTCCAGTCCTATTGGCTTTAAAGGTACAGAACCAGTAGTATCAGACTGCTCCACTCCTATTGGGTTTAAAGGTACAGAACCAGTAGCTTCAGGCTCCTCCAGTCCTATTGGCTTTAAAGGAACAGAACCAGTCGCTTCAGACTGCTCCAGTCCTATTGGCTTTAAAGATACAGAACCAATAGAATCAGACTGCTCCCGTCCTATTGGCTTTAAAGATACAGAACCAGTAGTATCAGACTGCTCCAGTCCTATTGGCTTTTAAGATACAGAACCAGTAGTATCAGACAGCTCTAGTCCTAATTGCTTTCAAGATACAGAACCTGTAGTTTCAGACCACTCAAGTCCTATTGGCTTTAAAGGTACAGAACATGTAGTATCAGACTGGTCCAGTCCTATTGGCTTTAAAGGTACAGAACCAGTAATATCAGACTGCTCCAGTCCTATTGGCTTTAAAGGTATAGAACCAGTAACATCAAACTGCTCCAGTCCTATTGGCTTTAAAGGTACAGAACCAGTAGCTTCAAACTGCTCCAGTCCTATTGGCTTTAAAGATACAGAACCAGTAGCTTCAGACTGGTGCATTCCTTTTGGCTTTAAAGATACAGACCAGTAGCATCAGACTGCTCCAATCCTAATGGCTTTTAAGATACAGAACCCGTACTATAACACTTGTCCCGTCCTATTGGCTTTAAAGATACAGACCAGTAGTATCAGACAGCTCAAGTCCTATTGGCTTTCAAGATACAGAACCTGTAGTTTCAGACTGCTCCAGTCCTATTGGCTTTAAAGGCACAGAACATGTAGTATCAGACTGGTCCAGTCCTATTGGATTTAAAGGTATTGAACCAGTAGTATCATACTGCTCCTGTCCTATTGGCTTTAAATATACAGAACCAGTAACTTCAGACTACTCCAGTCCTATTGGCTTTAAAGGTACAGAATCAGTACCTTCAGACTCCTCCAGTCCTATTGGCTTTAAAGGAACAGAACCAGTAGCTTCAGACTGCTCCAGTCCTATTGGCTTTAAATATCCAGAACCAGTAGTATCAGACTACTCCAGTCCTATTGGGTTTAATGGTACAGAACCAGTAGCTTCAGACTGCTCCAGTCCTATTGGCTTTAAAGGAACAGAATCAGTAGCTTCAGACTGCTCCAGTCCTATTGGCTTTAAAGATACAGAACCAGTAGTATCAGTCTGCTCCAGTCCTATTGGCTTTAAAGATACAGAACCAGTAGCTTCAGACTGCTCCAGTCCTATTGGCTTTAATGGTACAGAACCAGTAACTTCAGACTGCTCCAGTCCTATTGGCTTTAAAGATACAGAACCAGTAGTATCAGACTACTACATGCCTTTTGGCTTTAAAGTTACACAACCAGTAGCTTCAAACTGCTCCAGTCCTTTTGGCTTTAAAGATACAGAACCAATAGCTTCAGACTGGTCCAGTCCTTTTGGCTTTAAAGATACAGACTGTAGCATCAGACTGCTCCAATCCTAATGGCTTTAAAGGTACAGAAGCAGTAACTTCAGACTGCTCCAGTCCTATTGGCTTTAAAGTTAATGAACCAGTAGCTTCAGACTGCTCCAGTCCTATTGGCTTTAATGGTACAGAACCAGTAACTTCAGACTGCTCCAGTCCTATTGGCTTTAAAGGTACAGAACCAGTAGCTTCAGACTCCTCCTGTCCTATTGCCTTTAAAGGAACAGAACTAGTAGCTTCAGACTGCTCCAGTCCTATTGGCTTTAAATATCCAGAACCAGTAGTATCAGACTGCTCCCGTCCTATTGGCTTTAAAGATACAGAACCAGTAGTATCAGACTGCTCTAGTCCTATTGGCTTTCAAGGCACAGAACCAATAATATCAGACTGCGCCATGGCTATTGGCTTTTAAGATACAGGACCAGTAGTGTCACATAGCTCCCGTCCTATTGGCTTTAATGATACAGAATCTGTAGCATCACACAGCTCCCATCATATTGGCTTTAAAGATAAAGAACCAGTAGTATCACACTGCTCAAGTCCTATTGGCTTTAAAGATACAGAACCAGTAGTATCATACAGCTACCGTCCTATTGGCTTTAATGATACAGAATCAGTAGTATCAGACTGCTCCAGTCCTATTGGTTTTAAAGATACAGAACAAGTAGTATCACACTGCACCCATACTATTGCTTTTAAGATACAGAAACAGTAGTATCAGACTTCTACAGTCCTATTGGCTTTAAAGAGACAGAACCAGTAGCTTCAGACTGCTCCATTCCTATATACTTTAAAGATACAGAACCACTAGCTTCAGAATGCTCAGGTCCTGTTGGCTTTAAAGATACAGAACCAGTAGTATCAGACTACTCCAGTCCTATTGGCTTTAATGGTACAGAACCAGTAGCTTCAGACTGCTCCAGACCTATTGGCTTTAAAGGAACAGAACCAGTAGCTTCAGACTGCTCCAGACCTATTGGCTTTAAAGGAACAGAATCAGTAGCTTCAAACTGCTCCAGTCATATTGGCTTTAATGATACAGAACCAGTAGCTTCAGACTGGTCCAGCCCTATTGGCTTTAAAGATACAGACCAGTAGCATCAGAATGCTCCAATCCTAATGGCTTTAAAGTTACAGAACCAGTAGTATCAGACTGCTCCTGTCCTATTGGCTTTTAAGATACAGAACCCGTACTATAACACTTGTCCTGTCCTATTGGCTTTAAAGATACCGAACCTGTAGTTTCAGACTGCTCCAGTCCTATTGGCTTTAAAGGTACCGAACCAGTAGTATCAGACTGCTCCAGTCCTATTGGCTTTAAAGATACAGAACCAGTAGCTTCAGAATGCTCCTGTACTATTGACTTTAAAGATACAGAACCACTAGTATCACACAGCTCCCATTCTATTGGCTTTAATGATACAGAATCAATAGAATCACACAGCTCCCGTCATATTGCCTTTAATGATACAGAACCAGTAGTATTACACACCTCCCGTCCTATTCGCTTTAAAGATACAGTACCAGTAGCATCAGCCTGGTCCAGTCCTATTGGCTTTAAAGATACAGAAGCAGTAGTATCACATTTCTCCTTTCCTATTGGCTTTAAAGATACAGAACCAGTAGTATCAGACTGCTCCAGTCATATTTGCTTTAATGATACATACCAGTTGTATTAGTCTGCTCCAGTGCTTTTAGCTTTAAAGATACAGACCAGTAGAATCAGACTGCTCCAATCATAATGGCTTTAAAGTTACAGAACAAGTAGTATCAGACTGCTCTAAAGCTATTGGCTTTAAAGGTACAGAACCAGTAGTATCTGACTGCTCCAGTCCTATTGGCTTTAAAGGTACAGAACATGTAGTATCAGACTGGTCCAGTCCTATTGGCTTTAAAGGTACAGAACCAGTAATATCAGACTGCTCCAGTCCCATTGGCTTTTAAGATACAGAACCAGTAGTATCAGACTACTCCATTCCTATTGTCTTTAAAGGTACAGAACCAGTAATATCATACTGCTCCAGTCCTATTGGCTTTAAAGATACAGAACCAGTAGCTTCAGACTGCTCCAATCCTATTGGCTTTAAAGATACAGAACCTGTAGTATCACACAGCTCCCGTCCTATTGGCTTTAATGATACAGAACCAGTAGTATCACACTGCTCCCGTTTTATTGGCTTTAAACATACAGAAGCAGTAGTATCAGACTGCTCTACTCCTATTGGCTTTCAAGGCACAGAACCAATAATATCAGGCTGCGCCATGACTATTGCCTTGAAAGGTACAGAACCAGTAATATCATACTGCTCCAGTCCTATTGGCTTTAAAGATACAGAACCAGTAGTTTCACACAGCTCCCGTCCTATTGGCTTTAATGATACAGAACCAGTAGTATCTCACAGCTCCCATCCTATTGGCCTTCATGATATAGAACCTGTAGTATCACACAGCTCCCGTCCTATTGGCTTTGAAGATAAAGAACCAATAATATCACACTGCTCCAGTCCTATTGGCTTTGAAGATACAGAACCAGTAGTATCACACAACTCCCGTCCTATTGGCTTTAATGATACAGAACCAGCAGTATCACACTGCTCCAGTCCTATTGGCTTTAAAGATATAGAACCAGTAGTATCAGTCTGCTCCAGTACTATTGGCTTTAAAGTTATAGAACCAGTTGCTTCAGACTGCTCCAGTCCTATTGGTTTTAAAGATACAGAACCAGTAGTATCAGACTGCTCCCGTCCTATTGGCTTTAAAGACACAGAACCAGTAGTATCACACAGCTCCCGTAATATTGCCTTTAATGATAGAGAACCAGTAGCTTCAGACTGGTCCAGTCCTATTGGTTTTAAATTTACAGAACCAGTAGTATCAAACTGCTCCAGTCCTAATGGCTTGAAAGATACAGAACCAGAAGTATCAGACTGCTACAGTCCTATTGGCTTTAAAGATACAGAACCAGTAGGATCAGACTGGTCCAGTCCTATTGGCTTTTAAGATACAGAACCAGTAGTATCAGATTACTCCATTCCTATTGGCTTTAAAGGTACTGAACATGTAGTATCAGACTGCTCCAGTCCTATTGGCTTTAAAGATACAGAACCAGTAGCTTCACACTGCTCCAGTCCTAATGGCTTTAAAGATACAGAACCTGTAGCATCAGACTGGTCCACTCCTATTGGCATTGAAGATACAGAACTAGTAGTATCACACAGCTCCCGTCCTATTGGCTTTAATGATACAGAACCAGCAGTATCACACTGCTCCAGTCCTATTGGTTTAAAGATACAGAACCAGTAGTAACACACTTCTCCCGTCCTATTGTCTTTAAAGATACGGAACCAGTAGTATCAGATTGCTCCAGTCCTCTTGGCTTTAAAGGTACAGAACCAGTAGCATCAGACTGGTCCAGTGCTATTGGCTTTAAAGGTATAGAACATGTAGTATCAGACTGGTCCAGTCCTATTGGCTTTAAAGGTACAGAACCAGTAGTATCAGACTGGTCCAGTCCTATTGGCTTTTAAGGTACAGAACCAGTAATATCAGACTGCTCCAGTCCTATTGGCTTTAAAGGTATAGAACCAGTAGCTTCAGACTCCATCAGTCCTATTGGCTTTATAGGAACAGAACCAGTAGCTTCAGACTGCTCCAGTCCTATTGGCTTTAAATATCCAGAACCAATAGTATCAGACTGCTACCGTCCTATTGGCTTTAAAGACACAGAACCAGTAGTATCACACAGCTTCCGTCATATTGGCTTTAATGATACAGAACCATTAGTATCACACAGCTCCCGTCCCATTGGCTTTAAAGATACAGTACCAGTAGCATCAGCCAGGTCCAGTCCTATTGGCTTTAAAGTCTCAGAACCAGTAGTATCACACTGCTCCAGTCCATTTGGCTTTAAATGTACAGAACCAGTAGCATCAGATTGGTCCAGTCCTATTGGCTTTAAAGATACAGAACCAGTAGCATCACACTGCTCCTGTTCCATTGGCTTTAAAGATACAGAACCAGTAGAATCAGACTGCTCCATTCCTGTTGGCTTTAAAGGTAGAGAACCAGTAGCTTCAGACTGGTCCAGTCCTATTGGTTTTAAATTTACAGAACCAGTAGTATGAAACTGCTCCCGTCCTATTGGCTTTAAAGATACAGAACCAGTAATATCAGACTGCTCCAGTCCCATTGGCTTTTAAGATACAGAACCAGTAGTATCAGACTACTCCATTCCTATTGTCTTTAAAGGTACAGAACCAGTAATATCATACTGCTCCAGTCCTATTGGCTTTAAAGATACAGAACCAGTAGCTTCAGACTGCTCCAGTCCTATTGGCTTTAAAGATACAGAACCTGTAGTATCACACAGCTCCCGTCTTATTGGCTTTAATGATACAGAACCAGTAGCTTCAGACTCCTCCTGTCCTATTGCCTTTAAAGGAACAGAACAAGTAGCTTCAGACATTTCCAGTCCTATTGGCTTTAAATATCCAGTACCAGTAGTATCAGACTGCTCCCGTAATATTGGCTTTAAAGATACAGAACCAGTAGTATCACACTGCTCCTGTTTTATTGGCTTTAAACATACAGAAGCAGTAGTATCAGACTGCTCTACTCCTATTGGCTTTCAAGGCACAGAACCAATAATATCAGGCTGCGCCATGACTATTGCCTTGAAAGGTACAGAACCAGTAGTATCACACAGCTCCCGTCCTATTGGCTTTAATGATACAGAACCAGTAGTATCTCACAGCTCCTATCCTATTGGCCTTCATGATATAGAACCTGTAGTATCACACAGCTCCCGTCCTATTGGCTTTGAAGATAAATAACCAATAGTATCACACTGCTCCAGTCCTATTGGCTTTGAAGCTACAGAACCAGTAGTATCACACAACTCCCGTCCTATTGGCTTTAATGATACAGAACCTGTTGTATCACACAACTCCCGTCCTATTGGCTTTAATGATACAGAACCTGTAGTATCACACTGCTCCAGTCCTATTGGCTTTAAAGATACAGTACCAGTAGCATTAGACTGGTCCAGTCCTATTGGTTTTGAAGATACGGAACCAGTAGTATCACACATCTCCCGTCCTATTGGCTTTAATGATACAGAACCAGTAGTATCACCCATCTCCCATCCTATTGGCTTTAATGATACAGAACCAGTAGAATCAGACTGCTCCAGTCCTATTGGCTTTAAAGATACAGAACAAGTAGTATCACACAGCTCCCGTCCTATTGGCTTTAAAGATACAGTACCAGTAGCATCAGAGTTGTCCAGTCCTATTGGCTTTAAAGATACAGAACCTTTAGTATCACACTGTTCCCGTCCTATTGCCTTTAAAGATACAGAACCAGTAGCATCAGACTGGTCCAAACCTATTGGTTTTGAAGATACAGAACCTGTAGTATCACACAGCTCCCATCCTATTGGCTTTAATAATACAGAACCAGCAGTATCACACTGCTCCAGTCCTATTGGCTTTAAAGATATAGAACCAGTAGTATCAGTTTGCTCCAGTACTATTGGCTTTAAAGTTATAGAACCAGTTGCTTCAGACTGCTCCAGTCCTATTGGTTTTAAAGATACAGAACCAGTAGTATCAGATTACTCCATTCCTATTGGCTTTAAAGGTACTGAACATGTAGTATCAGACTGCTCCAGTCCTATTGGCTTTAAAGATACAGAACCAGTAGCTTCACACTGCTCCAGTCCTAATGGCTTTAAAGATACAGAACCTGTAGCATCAGACTGGTCCACTCCTATTGGCATTGAAGATACAGAACTAGTAGTATCACACAGCTCCCGTCCTATTGGCTTTAATGATACAGAACCAGCAGTATCACACTGCTCCAGTCCTATTGGTTTAAAGATACAGAACCAGTAGTAACACACTTCTCCCGTCCTATTGTCTTTAAAGATACGGAACCAGTAGTATCAGACTGCTCCAGTCCTCTTGGCTTTAAAGGTACAGAACCAGTGGCATCAGACTGGTCCAGTCCTATTGGCTTTAAAGGTACAGAACATGTAGTATCTGACTGGTCCAGTCCTATTGGCTTTAAAGGTACAGAACCAGTAGTATCAGACTGGTCCAGTCCTATTGGCTTTTAAGGTACAGAACCAGTAATATCAGACTGCTCCAGTCCTATTGGCTTTAAAGGTATAGAACCAGTAACTACAAACTGCTCCAGTCCTATTGGCTTTAAAGGTACAGAACCAGTAGCTTCAGACTCCATCAGTCCTATTGGCTTTATAGGAACAGAACCAGTAGCTTCAGACTGCTCCAGTCCTATTGGCTTTAAATATCCAGATCCAATAGTATCAGACTGCTACCGTCCTATTGGCTTTAAACACACAGAAACAGTAGTATCACACAGCTCCCGTCATATTGGCTTTAATGATACAGAACCAGTAGTATCACACAGCTCCCGTCCCATTGGCTTTAAAGATACAGTACCAGTAGCATCAGCCAGGTCCAGTCCTATTGGCTTTAAAGTCTCAGAACCAGTAGTATCACACTGCTCCAGTCCATTTGGCTTTAAATGTACAGAACCAGTAGCATCAGATTGGTCCAGTCCTATTGGCTTTAAAGATACAGAACCAGTAGTATCACACTGCTCCTGTTCCATTGGCTTTAAAGATACAGAACCAGTAGTATCAGACTGCTCCATTCCTGTTGGCTTTAAAGGTAGAGAACCAGTAGCTTCAGACTGGTCCAGTCCTATTGGTTTTAAATTTACAGAACCAGTAGTATGAAACTGCTCCCGTCCTATTGGCTTTAAAGATACAGAACCAGTAATATCAGACTGCTCCAGTCCCATTGGCTTTTAAGATACAGAACCAGTAGTATCAGACTACTCCATTCCTATTGTCTTTAAAGGTACAGAACCAGTAATATCATACTGCTCCAGTCCTATTGGCTTTAAAGATACAGAACCAGTAGTATCACACTGCTCTACTCCTATTGGCTTTCAAGGCACAGAACCAATAATATCAGGCTGCGCCATGACTATTGCCTTGAAAGGTACAGAACCAGTAGTATCACACAGCTCCCGTCCTATTGGCTTTAATGATACAGAACCAGTAGTATCTCACAGCTCCCATCCTATTGGCCTTCATGATATAGAACCTGTAGTATCACACAGCTCCCGTCCTATTGGCTTTGAAGATAAAGAACCAATAATATCACACTGCTCCAGTCCTATTGGCTTTGAAGATACAGAACCAGTAGTATCACACAACTCCCGTCCTATTGGCTTTAATGATACAGAACCTGTTGTATCACACAACTCCCGTCCTATTGGCTTTAATGATACAGAACCTGTAGTATCACACTGCTCCAGTCCTATTGGCTTTAAAGATACAGTACCAGTAGCATTAGACTGGTCCAGTCCTATTGGTTTTGAAGATACGGAACCAGTAGTATCACACAGCTCCCGTCCTATTGGCTTTAATGATTTAGAACCAGTAGTATCACCCATCTCCCATCCTATTGGCTTTAATGATACAGAACCAGTAGAATCAGACTGCTCCAGTCCTATTGGCTTTAAAGATACAGAACAAGTAGTATCACACAGCTCCCGTCCTATTGGCTTTAAAGATACAGTACCAGTAGCATCAGAGTTGTCCAGTATTATTGGCTTTAAAGGTACAGAACCTGTAGTATCATACTGCTCCCGTCCTATTGCCTTTAAAGATACAGAACCAGTAGCATCAGACTGGTCCAAACCTATTGGTTTTGAAGATACAGAACTTGTAGTATCACACTGCTCCCGTCCTATTGCCTTTAAAGATACAGAACCAGTAGCATCACACTGGTCCAAACCTATTGGTTTTGAAGATACAGAACCTGCAGTATCACACTGCTCCCGTCCTATTGCCTTTAAAGATACAGAACCAGTAGTATCAGACTGGTCCAAACCTATTGGTTTTGAAGATACAGAACCTGTAGTATCACACAGCTCCAGTCCTATTGGCTTTAAAAGTACAGAACATGTAGTATCAGACTGCTCCAGTCCTATTGGCTTTAAAGGTACAGAACCAGTAGTATCAGACTGCTCCAGTCCTATTGGCTTTAAAGGTACAGAACCAGTAGCTTCAGGCTCCTCCAGGCCTATTGGCTCTAAAGTAACAGAACCAGTCGCTTCAGACCTGTCCAGTCCCATTGGCTTTAAAGATACAGACCAGTCGCATCAGACTGCTCCAATCCTAATGGCTTTTAAGATACAGAACCAGTAGTATCAGACTGCTCCAGTCCTATTGGCTTTTAAGATACAGAACCAGTAGTATCAGACAGCTCTAGTCCTATTTGCTTTCAAGGTACAGAACCTGTAGTTTCAGACCACTCCAGTCCTATTGGCTTTAAAGGTACAGAACATGTAGTATCAGACTGGTCCAGTCCTATTGGCTTTAAAGGTACAGAACCAGTAATATCAGACTGCTCCAGTCCTATTGGCTTTAAAGGTATAGAAACAGTAACATCAAACTGCTCCAGTCCTATTGGCTTTAAAGCTACAGAACCAGTAGCATCAGACTCCTCCAGTCCTATTGGCTTTAAAGATACAGAACCAATAGTATAAGACTGCTCCAGTCCTATTGGCTTTAAATATCCAGAACCAGTAGTATCAGACTACTCCAATCCTAATGGCTTTAAAGGTACAGAACCAGTAGTATCAGACAGCTCTAGTCCTATTGGCTTTCAAGATACAGAACCTGTAGTTTCAGACTGCTCCAGTCCTATTGGCTTTAAAAGTACAGAACATGTAGTATCAGACTGGTCCAGTCCTATTGGCTTTAAAGGTACAGAACCAGTAGTATCAGACTGCTCCACTCCTATTGGCTTTAAAGGTACAGAACCAGTAGCTTCAGGCTCCTCCAGTCCTATTGGCTTTAAAGGAACAGAACCAGTCGCTTCAGACTGCTCCAGTCCTATTGGCTTTAAAGATACAGAACCAATAGTATCAGACTGCTCCCGTCCTATTGGCTTTAAAGATACAGAACCAGTAGTATCAGACTGCTCCAGTCCTATTGGCTTTTAAGATACAGAACCAGTAGTATCAGACAGCTCTAGTCCTAATTGCTTTCAAGATACAGAACCTGTAGTTTCAGACCACTCAAGTCCTATTGGCTTTAAAGGTACAGAACATGTAGTATCAGACTGGTCCAGTCCTATTGGCTTTAAAGGTACAGAACCAGTAATATCAGACTGCTCCAGTCCTATTGGCTTTAAAGGTATAGAACCAGTAACATCAAACTGCTCCAGTCCTATTGGCTTTAAAGGTACAGAACCAGTAGCATCAGACTCCTCCAGTCCTATTGGCTTTAAAGGAACAGAACCAGTAGCTTCAGACTGCTCCAGTCCTATTGGCTTTAAATATCCAGAACCAGTAGTATCAGACTGCTCCCGTCCTATTGGATTTAAAGACACAGAACCAGTAGTATCACACAGCTCCCGTCATATTGGCTTTAATGATACAGAACCAGTAGTATCACACAGCTCCCATCCTATTGGCTTTAAAGATACAGTACCAGTAGCATCAGCCACGTCTAGCCCTATTAGCTTTAAAGACTCAGAACCAGTAGTATCACACTGCTCCAGTCCATTTGGCTTTAAATGTACAGAACCAGTAGAATCAGACTGGTCCAGTCCTATTGACTTTAAAGGTAAAGAAACAGTTGTATCAAACTGCTCCAGTCCTAATGGCTTGAAAGATACAGAACCAGAAGTATCAGACTGCTCCAGTCCTATTGGCTTTTAAGATACTGAACCTGTAGTATCAGACTGCTCCAGTCCTATTGGCTTTAAAGGTACAGAACATGTAGTATCAGACTGGTCCAGTCCTATTGGCTTTTAAGCTACAGAACCAGTAGTATCAGACTGCTCCAGTCCTCTTGGCTTTAAAGGTACAGAACCAGTAGCATCAGACTGGTCCATCCTATTGGCTTTTAAGGTACAGAACCAGTAGTATCAGACTGGTCCAGTCCTCTTGGCTTTAAAGGTATAGAACCAGTAGCATCAGAGTGTTCCAGTCCTATTGGCTTTAAAGGTACAGAACCAGTAGCATCAGACTGGTCCAGTCCTATTGGCTTTAAAGGTACTGAACCAGTAGTATCAGACTGGTCCAGTCCTATTGCCTTTAAAGATACAGAACTAGTAGCTTCAGACCTGTCCAGTCCCATTGGCTTTAAAGATACAGACGAGTAGCATCAGACTGCTCCAATCCTAATGGCTTTTAAGATACAGAACCAGTAGTATCAGACTGCTCCAGTCCTATTGGCTTTTAAGATACAGAACCAGTAGTATCAGACAGCTCTAGTCCTATTTGCTTTCAAGGTACAGAACCTGTAGTTTCAGACCACGCCAGTCCTATTGGCTTTAAAGGTACAGAACATGTAGTATCAGACTGGTCCAGTCCTATTGGCTTTAAAGGTACAGAACCAGTAATATCAGACTGCTCCAGTCCTATTGGCTTTAAAGGTATAGAACCAGTAACATCAAACTGCTCCAGTCTTTTTGGCTTTAAAGGTACAGAACCAGTAGCATCAGACTCCTCCAGTCCTATTGGCTTTAAAGGAACAGAACAAGTAGCTTCAGATTGATCCAGTCCTATTGGCTTTAAATATCCAGAACCAGTAGTATCAGACTGCTCCCGTCCTATTGGATTTAAAGATACAGAACCAATAGTATCAGACTGCTCCCATCCTATTGGCTTTAAAGACACAGAACCAGTAGTATCACAGAGCTCCCGTCATATTGGCTTTAATGATACAGAACCAGTAGTATCACACAGCTCCCGTCCCATTGGCTTTAAAGATACAGTACCAGTAGTATCAGACTGCTCCATTCCTGTTGGCTTTAAAGGTAGAGAACCAGTAGCTTCAGACTGGTCCAGTCCTATTGGGTTTAAATTTACAGAATCAGTAGTATGAAACTGCTCCAGTCCTAAAGGCTTGAAAGATACAGAACCAGAAGTATCAGACTGCTACAGTGCTATTGGCTTTAAAGATACAGAACCAGTAATATCAGACTGCTCCAGTCCTATTGGCTTTAAAGGAACAGAATCAGTAGCTTCAGACTGCTCCAGTCCTATTGGCTTTAAAGATACAGAACCAGTAGCTTCAGACTGCTCCAGTTCTATTGGCTTTAAAGATACAGAACATGTATGTAGTATCACACTGCTCCCTTCCTATGTCTTTAAAGATACAGATCCAGTAGCATCAGACTGGTCCAGTCCTATTTGCTTTGAAGATAGAGAACCAGTAGTATCACACAGCTCCCGACCTATTGGCTTTAATGATACAGAACCAGCAGTATCACACTGCTCCAGTCCTATTGGTTTAAAGATACATAACCAGTAATAACACTCTGCTCCTATTCTATTGGCTTTAAAGATACAGAACTAGTAGTATCAGACTGCTCCAGTCCGATTGGCTTTAAAGGAACTGAACTAGTAGTACCAGACTGCTCCAGTACAATTGGCTTTAAAGATACAGAACAAGTAGATTCAGACTGCTCCAATCCTATTGGCTTTAAAGATACAGTACCAGTAGCATCAGAGTTGTCCAGTCCTATTGGCTTTAAATATCCAGAACCAGTAGTATCAGACTACTCCAATCCTAATGGCTTTAAAGGTACAGAACCAGTAGTATCAGACAGCTCTAGTCCTATTGGCTTTCAAGATACAGAACCTGTAGTTTCAGACTGCTCCAGTCCTATTGGCTTTAAAAGTACAGAACATGTAGTATCAGACTGGTCCAGTCCTATTCGCTTTAAAGGTACAGAACCAGTAGTATCAGACTGCTCCACTCCTATTGGCTTTAAAGGTACAGAACCAGTAGCTTCAGGCTCCTCCAGTCCTATTGGCTTTAAAGGAACAGAACCAGTCGCTTCAGACCTCTCCAGTCCTATTGGCTTTAAAGATACAGAACCAATAGTATCAGACTGCTCCCGTCCTATTGGCTTTAAAGATACAGAACCAGTAGTATCAGACTGCTCCAGTCCTATTGGCTTTTAAGATACAGAACCAGTAGTATCAGACAGCTCTAGTCCTAATTGCTTTCAAGATACAGAACCTGTAGTTTCAGACCACTCAAGTCCTATTGGCTTTAAAGGTACAGAACATGTAGTATCAGACTGGTCCAGTCCTATTGGCTTTAAAGGTACAGAACCAGTAATATCAGACTGCTCCAGTCCTATTGGCTTTAAAGGTATAGAACCAGTAACATCAAACTGCTCCAGTCCTATTGGCTTTAAAGGTACAGAACCAGTAGCATCAGACTCCTCCAGTCCTATTGGCTTTAAAGGAACAGAACCAGTAGCTTCAGACTGCTCCAGTCCTATTGGCTTTAAATATCCAGAACCAATAGTATCAGACTGCTCCCGTACTATTGGATTTAAAGACACAGAACCAGTAGTATCACACAGCTCCCGTCATATTGGCTTTAATGATACAGAACCAGTAGTATCACACAGCTCCCGTCCTATTGGCTTTAAAGATACAGTACCAGTAGCATCAGCCACGTCTAGCCCTATTAGCTTTAAAGACTCAGAACCAGTAGTATCACACTGCTCCAGTACATTTGGCTTTAAATGTACAGAACCAGTAGCATCAGACTGGTCCAGTCCTATTGACTTTAAGGTACAGAAACAGTTGTATCAAACTGCTCCAGTCCCAATGGCTTGAAAGATACAGAACCAGAAGTATCAGACTGCTCCAGTCCTATTGGCTTTTAAGATACAGAACCTGTAGTATCAGACTGCTCCAGTCCTATTGGCTTTAAAGGTACAGAACCAGTAGTATCAGACTGGTCCAGTCCTATTGGCTTTTAAGCTACAGAACCAGTAGTATCAGACTGCTCCAGTCCTCTTGGCTTTAAAGGTACAGAACCAGTAGTATCAGACTGGTCCATCCTATTGGCTTTTAAGGTACAGAACCAGTAGCATCAGAGTGTTCCAGTCCTATTGGCTTTAAAGGTACAGAACCAGTAGCATCAGACTGGTCCAGTCCTATTGGCTTTAAAGGTACTGAACCAGTAGTATCAGACTGGTCCAGTCCTATTGCCTTTAAAGATACAGAACTAGTAGCTTCAGACCTGTCCAGTCCCATTGGCTTTAAAGATACAGACGAGTAGCATCAGACTGCTCCAATCCTAATGGCTTTTAAGATACAGAACCAGTAGTATCAGACTGCTCCAGTCCTATTGGCTTTTAAGATACAGAACCAGTAGTATCAGACAGCTCTAGTCCTATTTGCTTTCAAGGTACAGAACCTGTAGTTTCAGACCACTCCAGTCCTATTGGCTTTAAAGGTACAGAACATGTAGTATCAGACTGGTCCAGTCCTATTGGCTTTAAAGGTACAGAACCAGTAATATCAGACTGCTCCAGTCCTATTGGCTTTAAAGGTATAGAACCAGTAACATCAAACTGCTCCAGTCTTTTTGGCTTTAAAGGTACAGAACCAGTAGCATCAGACTCCTCCAGTCCTATTGGCTTTAAAGGAACAGAACAAGTAGCTTCAGACTGCTCCAGTCCTATTGGCTTTACATATCCAGAACCAGTAGTATCAGACTGCTCCCGTCCTATTGGATTTAAAGATACAGAACCAATAGTATCAGACTGCTCCCATCCTATTGGCTTTAAAGACACAGAACCAGTAGTATCACAGAGCTCCCGTCATATTGGCTTTAATGATACAGAACCAGTAGTATCACACAGCTCCCGTCCCATTGGCTTTAAAGATACAGTACCAGTAGTATCAGACTGCTCCATTCCTGTTGGCTTTAAAGGTAGAGAACCAGTAGCTTCAGACTGGTCCAGTCCTATTGGGTTTAAATTTACAGAACCAGTAGTTTGAAACTGCTCCAGTCCTAAAGGCTTGAAAGATACAGAACCAGAAGTATCAGACTGCTCCAGTCCTATTGGCTTTAAAGGAACAGAATCAGTAGCTTCAGACTGCTCCAGTCCTATTGGCTTTAAAGATACAGAACCAGTAGCTTCAGACTGCTCCAGTTCTATTGGCTTTAAAGATACAGAACATGTATGTAGTATCACACTGCTCCCTTCCTATGTCTTTAAAGATACAGATCCAGTAGCATCAGACTGGTCCAGTCCTATTTGCTTTGAAGATAGAGAACCAGTAGTATCACACAGCTCCCGACCTATTGGCTTTAATGATACAGAACCAGCAGTATCACACTGCTCCAGTCCTATTGGTTTAAAGATACATAACCAGTAATAACACTCTGCTCCTATTCTATTGGCTTTAAAGATACAGAACTAGTAGTATCAGACTGCTCCAGTACAATTGGCTTTAAAGATACAGAACAAGTAGATTCAGACTGCTCCAATCCTATTGGCTTTAAAGATACAGTACCAGTAGCATCAGAGTTGTCCAGTCCTATTGGCTTTAAAGATACAGAACCTGTAGTATCACACTGCTCCCGTCCTATTGCCTTTAAAGATACAGAACCAGTAGCATCAGACTGGTCCAAACCTATTGGCTTTGAAGATACAGAACCTGTAGTATCACACAGCTCCCGTCCTATTGGCTTTCATAATACAGAACCAGCAGTATCACACTGCTCCAGTCCTATTGGCTTTAAAGATATAGAACCAGTAGTATCAGTCTGCTCCAGTACTATTGGCTTTAAAGTTATAGAACCAGTTGCTTCAGACTGCTCCAGTCCTATTGGTTTTAAAGATACAGAACCAGTAGTATCAGACTGCTCCCGTCCTATTGGCTTTAAAGACACAGAACCAGTAGTATCACACAGCTCCCGTCATATTGCCTTTAATGATAGAGAACCAGTAGCTTCAGACTGGTCCAGTCCTATTGGTTTTAAATTTACAGAACCAGTAGTATGAAACTGCACCAGTCCTAATGGCTTGAAAGATACAGAACCAGAAGTATCAGACAGCTACAGTCCTATTGGCTTTAAAGATACAGAACCAGTAGGATCAGACTGGTCCAGTCCTATTGGCTTTTAAGATACAGAACCAGTAGTATCAGATTACTCCATTCCTATTGGCTTTAAAGGTACTGAACATGTAGTATCAGACTGCTCCAGTCCTATTGGCTTTAAAGATACAGAACCAGTAGCTTCACACTGCTCCAGTCCTAATGGCCTTAAAGATACAGAACCTGTAGCATCAGACTGGTCCACTCCTATTGGCATTGAAGATACAGAACCAGTAGTATCACACAGCTCCCGTCCTATTGGCTTTAATGATACAGAACCAGCAGTATCACACTGCTCCAGTCCTATTGGTTTAAAGATACAGAACCAGTAGTAACACACTTCTCCCGTCCTATTGTCTTTAAAGATACGGAACCAGTAGTATCAGACTGCTCCAGTCCTCTTGGCTTTAAAGGTACAGAACCAGTAGCATCAGACTGGTCCAGTCCTATTGGCTTTAAAGATACAGAACTAGTAGTATCAGATTACTCCATTCCTATTGGCTTTAAAGGTACAGACCCATTAGCTTCAGACTGCTCCAGTCCTATTGGCTTTAAAGATACAGAACCAGTAGTTTCAGACTGCTCCAGTCCTATTGGCTTTAAAAGTACAGAACATGTAGTATCAGACTGGTCCAGTCCTATTGGCTTTAAAGGTACAGAACCAGTAGTATCAGACTGCTCCAGTCCTATTGGCTTTAAAGGTACAGAACCAGTAGCTTCAGGCTCCTCCAGTCCTATTGGCTTTAAAGGAACAGAACCAGTCGCTTCAGACTGCTCCAGTCCTATTGGCTTTAAAGATACAGAACCAATAGTATAAGACTGCTCCCGTCCTATTGGCTTTAAAGGTACAGAACCAGTAGCATCAGACTGGTCCAGTCCTATTGGCTTTAAAGATACAGAACTAGTAGTATCAGATTACTCCATTCCTATTGGCTTTAAAGGTACAGACCCATTAGCTTCAGACTGCTCCAGTCCTATTGGCTTTAAAGATACAGAACCAGTAGCTTCAGACTGCTCCAGTCCTATAGGCTTTAAAGATACAGAACCAGTAGCTTCAGACTGCTCCAGTCCTATTGGCTTTAAATATCCAGAACCAGTAGTATCAGACTACTCCAATCCTAATGGCTTTAAAGGTACAGAACCAGTAGTATCAGACAGCTCTAGTCCTATTGGCTTTCAAGATACAGAACCTGTAGTTTCAGACTGCTCCAGTCCTATTGGCTTTAAAAGTACAGAACATGTAGTATCAGACTGATCCAGTCCTATTGGCTTTAAAGGTACAGAACCAGTAGTATCAGACTTCTCCAGTCCTATTGGCTTTAAAGGTACAGAACCAGTAGCTTCAGGCTCCTCCAGTCCTATTGGCTTTAAAGGAACAGAACCAGTCGCTTCAGACTGCTCCAGTCCTATTGGCTTTAAAGATACAGAACCAATAGTATAAGACTGCTCCCGTCCTATTGGCTTTAAAGATACAGAACCAGTAGTATCAGACTGCTCCAGTCCTATTGGCTTTTAAGATACAGAACCAGTAGTATCAGACAGCTCTAGTCCTAATTGCTTTCAAGATACAGAACCTGTAGTTTCAGACCACTCAAGTCCTATTGGCTTTGAAGGTACAGAACATGTAGTATCAGACTGGTCCAGTCCTATTGGCTTTAAAGGTACAGAACCAGTAATATCAGACTGCTCCAGTCCTATTGGCTTTAAAGGTATAGAACCAGTAACATCAAACTGCTCCAGTCCTATTGGCTTTAAAGGTACAGAACCAGTAGCATCAGACTCCTCCAGTCCTATTGGCTTTAAAGGAACAGAACCAGTAGCTTCAGACTGCTCCAGTCCTATTGGCTTTAAATATCCAGAACCAGTAGTATCAGACTGCTCCCGTCCTATTGGCTTTAATGATACAGAACCAGTAGTATCACACAGCTCCCGTCCTATTGGCTTTAAAGATACAGTACCAGTAGCATCAGCCACGTCCAGCCCTATTAGCTTTAAAGACTCAGAACCAGTAGTATCACACTGCTCCAGTCCATTTGGCTTTAAATGTACAGAACCAGTAGCATCAGACTGGTCCAGTCCTATTGACTTTAAAGGTACAGAAACAGTTGTATCAAACTGCTCCAGTCCTAATGGCTTGAAAGATACAGAACCAGAAGTATCAGACTGCTCCAGTCCTATTGCCTTTTAAGATACAGAACCTGTAGTATCAGACTGCTCCAGTCCTATTTGCTTTAAAAGTACAGAACATGTAGTATCACACTGCTCCAGTCCTATTGGCTTTAAAGATACAGTACCAGTAGCATTAGACTGGTCCAGTCCTATTGGTTTTGAAGATACGGAACCAGTAGTATCACACAGCTCCCGTCCTATTGGCTTTAATGATTTAGAACCAGTAGTATCACCCATCTCCCATCCTATTGGCTTTAATCATACAGAACCAGTAGAATCAGACTGCTCCAGTCCTATTGGCTTTAAAGATACAGAACAAGTAGTATCACACAGCTCCCGTCCTATTGGCTTTAAAGATACAGTACCAGTAGCATCAGAGTTGTCCAGTATTATTGGCTTTAAAGATACAGAACCTGTAGTATCACACTGCTCCCGTCCCTTTGCCTTTAAAGATACAGAACCAGTAGCATCAGACTGGTCCAAACCTATTGGTTTTGAAGATACAGAACCTGTAGTATCACACTGCTCCCGTCCTATTGCCTTTAAAGATACAGAACCAGTAGCATCACACTGGTCCAAACCTATTGGTTTTGAAGATACAGAACCTGTAGTATCACACTGCTCCCGTCCTATTGCCTTTAAAGATACAGAACCAGTAGCATCAGACTGGTCCAAACCTATTGGTTTTGAAGATACAGAACCTGTAGTATCACACAGCTCCAGTCCTATTGGCTTTAAAAGTACAGAACATGTAGTATCAGACTGCTCCAGTCCTATTGGCTTTAAAGGTACAGAACCAGTAGTATCAGACTGCTCCAGTCCTATTGGCTTTAAAGGTACAGAACCAGTAGCTTCAGGCTCCTCCAGGCCTATTGGCTTTAAAGTAACAGAACCAGTCGCTTCAGACCTGTCCAGTCCCATTGGCTTTAAAGAAACAGACCAGTCGCATCAGACTGCTCCAATCCTAATGGCTTTTAAGATACAGAACCAGTAGTATCAGACTGCTCCAGTCCTATTGGCTTTTAAGATACAGAACCAGTAGTATCAGACAGCTCTAGTCCTATTTGCTTTCAAGGTACAGAACCTGTAGTTTCAGACCACTCCAGTCCTATTGGCTTTAAAGGTACAGAACATGTAGTATCAGACTGGTCCAGTCCTATTGGCTTTAAAGGTACAGAACCAGTAATATCAGACTGCTCCAGTCCTATTGGCTTTAAAGGTATAGAACCAGTAACATCAAACTGCTCCAGTCCTATTGGCTTTAAAGGTACAGAACCAGTAGCATCAGACTCCTCCAGTCCTATTGGCTTTAAAGATACAGAACCAATAGTATAAGACTGCTCCAGTCCTATTGGCTTTAAATATCCAGAACCAGTAGTATCAGACTACTCCAATCCTAATGGCTTTAAAGGTACAGAACCAGTAGTATCAGACAGCTCTAGTCCTATTGGCTTTCAAGATACAGAACCTGTAGTTTCAGACTGCTCCAGTCCTATTGGCTTTAAAAGTACACAACATGTAGTATCAGACTGGTCCAGTCCTATTGGCTTTAAAGGTACAGAACCAGTAGTATCAGACTGCTCCACTCCTATTGGCTTTAAAGGTACAGAACCAGTAGCTTCAGGCTCCTCCAGTCCTATTGGCTTTAAAGGAACAGAACCAGTCGCTTCAGACTGCTCCAGTCCTATTGGCTTTAAAGATACAGAACCAATAGAATCAGACTGCTCCCGTCCTATTGGCTTTAAAGATACAGAACCAGTAGTATCAGACTGCTCCAGTCCTATTGGCTTTTAAGATACAGAACCAGTAGTATCAGACAGCTCTAGTCCTAATTGCTTTCAAGATACAGAACCTGTAGTTTCAGACCACTCAAGTCCTATTGGCTTTAAAGGTACAGAACATGTAGTATCAGACTGGTCCAGTCCTATTGGCTTTAAAGGTACAGAACCAGTAATATCAGACTGCTCCAGTCCTATTGGCTTTAAAGGTATAGAACCAGTAACATCAAACTGCTCCAGTCCTATTGGCTTTAAAGGTACAGAACCAGTAGCTTCAAACTGCTCCAGTCCTATTGGCTTTAAAGATACAGAACCAGTAGCTTCAGACTGGTGCATTCCTTTTGGCTTTAAAGATACAGACCAGTAGCATCAGACTGCTCCAATCCTAATGGCTTTTAAGATACAGAACCCGTACTATAACACTTGTCCCGTCCTATTGGCTTTAAAGATACAGACCAGTAGTATCAGACAGCTCAAGTCCTATTGGCTTTCAAGATACAGAACCTGTAGTTTCAGACTGCTCCAGTCCTATTGGCTTTAAAGGCACAGAACATGTAGTATCAGACTGGTCCAGTCCTATTGGATTTAAAGGTATTGAACCAGTAGTATCATACTGCTCCTGTCCTATTGGCTTTAAATATACAGAACCAGTAACTTCAGACTACTCCAGTCCTATTGGCTTTAAAGGTACAGAATCAGTACCTTCAGACTCCTCCAGTCCTATTGGCTTTAAAGGAACAGAACCAGTAGCTTCAGACTGCTCCAGTCCTATTGGCTTTAAATATCCAGAACCAGTAGTATCAGACTACTCCAGTCCTATTGGGTTTAATGGTACAGAACCAGTAGCTTCAGACTGCTCCAGTCCTATTGGCTTTAAAGGAACAGAATCAGTAGCTTCAGACTGCTCCAGTCCTATTGGCTTTAAAGATACAGAACCAGTAGTATCAGTCTGCTCCAGTCCTATTGGCTTTAAAGATACAGAACCAGTAGCTTCAGACTGCTCCAGTCCTATTGGCTTTAATGGTACAGAACCAGTAACTTCAGACTGCTCCAGTCCTATTGGCTTTAAAGATACAGAACCAGTAGTATCAGACTACTACATGCCTTTTGGCTTTAAAGTTACACAACCAGTAGCTTCAAACTGCTCCAGTCCTTTTGGCTTTAAAGATACAGAACCAATAGCTTCAGACTGGTCCAGTCCTTTTGGCTTTAAAGATACAGACTGTAGCATCAGACTGCTCCAATCCTAATGGCTTTAAAGGTACAGAAGCAGTAACTTCAGACTGCTCCAGTCCTATTGGCTTTAAAGTTAATGAACCAGTAGCTTCAGACTGCTCCAGTCCTATTGGCTTTAATGGTACAGAACCAGTAACTTCAGACTGCTCCAGTCCTATTGGCTTTAAAGGTACAGAACCAGTAGCTTCAGACTCCTCCTGTCCTATTGCCTTTAAAGGAACAGAACTAGTAGCTTCAGACTGCTCCAGTCCTATTGGCTTTAAATATCCAGAACCAGTAGTATCAGACTGCTCCCGTCCTATTGGCTTTAAAGATACAGAACCAGTAGTATCAGACTGCTCTAGTCCTATTGGCTTTCAAGGCACAGAACCAATAATATCAGACTGCGCCATGGCTATTGGCTTTTAAGATACAGAACCAGTAGTGTCACATAGCTCCCGTCCTATTGGCTTTAATGATACAGAATCTGTAGCATCACACAGCTCCCATCATATTGGCTTTAAAGATAAAGAACCAGTAGTATCACACTGCTCAAGTCCTATTGGCTTTAAAGATACAGAACCAGTAGTATCATACAGCTACCGTCCTATTGGCTTTAATGATACAGAATCAGTAGTATCAGACTGCTCCAGTCCTATTGGTTTTAAAGATACAGAACAAGTAGTATCACACTGCACCCATACTATTGCTTTTAAGATACAGAAACAGTAGTATCAGACTTCTACAGTCCTATTGGCTTTAAAGAGACAGAACCAGTAGCTTCAGACTGCTCCATTCCTATATACTTTAAAGATACAGAACCACTAGCTTCAGAATGCTCAGGTCCTGTTGGCTTTAAAGATACAGAACCAGTAGTATCAGACTACTCCAGTCCTATTGGCTTTAATGGTACAGAACCAGTAGCTTCAGACTGCTCCAGACCTATTGGCTTTAAAGGAACAGAACCAGTAGCTTCAGACTGCTCCAGACCTATTGGCTTTAAAGGAACAGAATCAGTAGCTTCAAACTGCTCCAGTCATATTGGCTTTAATGATACAGAACCAGTAGCTTCAGACTGGTCCAGCCCTATTGGCTTTAAAGATACAGACCAGTAGCATCAGAATGCTCCAATCCTAATGGCTTTAAAGTTACAGAACCAGTAGTATCAGACTGCTCCTGTCCTATTGGCTTTTAAGATACAGAACCCGTACTATAACACTTGTCCTGTCCTATTGGCTTTAAAGATACCGAACCTGTAGTTTCAGACTGCTCCAGTCCTATTGGCTTTAAAGATACAGAACCAGTAGCTTCAGAATGCTCCTGTACTATTGACTTTAAAGATACAGAACCACTAGTATCACACAGCTCCCATTCTATTGGCTTTAATGATACAGAATCAATAGAATCACACAGCTCCCGTCATATTGCCTTTAATGATACAGAACCAGTAGTATTACACACCTCCCGTCCTATTCGCTTTAAAGATACAGTACCAGTAGCATCAGCCTGGTCCAGTCCTATTGGCTTTAAAGATACAGAAGCAGTAGTATCACATTTCTCCTTTCCTATTGGCTTTAAAGATACAGAACCAGTAGTATCAGACTGCTCCAGTCATATTTGCTTTAATGATACATACCAGTTGTATTAGTCTGCTCCAGTGCTTTTAGCTTTAAAGATACAGACCAGTAGAATCAGACTGCTCCAATCATAATGGCTTTAAAGTTACAGAACAAGTAGTATCAGACTGCTCTAAAGCTATTGGCTTTAAAGGTACAGAACCAGTAGTATCTGACTGCTCCAGTCCTATTGGCTTTAAAGGTACAGAACATGTAGTATCAGACTGGTCCAGTCCTATTGGCTTTAAAGGTACAGAACCAGTAATATCAGACTGCTCCAGTCCCATTGGCTTTTAAGATACAGAACCAGTAGTATCAGACTACTCCATTCCTATTGTCCTTAAAGGTACAGAACCAGTAATATCATACTGCTCCAGTCCTATTGGCTTTAAAGATACAGAACCAGTAGCTTCAGACTGCTCCAATCCTATTGGCTTTAAAGATACAGAACCTGTAGTATCACACAGCTCCCGTCCTATTGGCTTTAATGATACAGAACCAGTAGTATCACACTGCTCCCGTTTTATTGGCTTTAAACATACAGAAGCAGTAGTATCAGACTGCTCTACTCCTATTGGCTTTCAAGGCACAGAACCAATAATATCAGGCTGCGCCATGACTATTGCCTTGAAAGGTACAGAACCAGTAATATCATACTGCTCCAGTCCTATTGGCTTTAAAGATACAGAACCAGTAGTTTCACACAGCTCCCGTCCTATTGGCTTTAATGATACAGAACCAGTAGTATCTCACAGCTCCCATCCTATTGGCCTTCATGATATAGAACCTGTAGTATCACACAGCTCCCGTCCTATTGGCTTTGAAGATAAAGAACCAATAATATCACACTGCTCCAGTCCTATTGGCTTTGAAGATACAGAACCAGTAGTATCACACAACTCCCGTCCTATTGGCTTTAATGATACAGAACCAGCAGTATCACACTGCTCCAGTCCTATTGGCTTTAAAGATATAGAACCAGTAGTATCAGTCTGCTCCAGTACTATTGGCTTTAAAGTTATAGAACCAGTTGCTTCAGACTGCTCCAGTCCTATTGGTTTTAAAGATACAGAACCAGTAGTATCAGACTGCTCCCGTCCTATTGGCTTTAAAGACACAGAACCAGTAGTATCACACAGCTCCCGTAATATTGCCTTTAATGATAGAGAACCAGTAGCTTCAGACTGGTCCAGTCCTATTGGTTTTAAATTTACAGAACCAGTAGTATCAAACTGCTCCAGTCCTAATGGCTTGAAAGATACAGAACCAGAAGTATCAGACTGCTACAGTCCTATTGGCTTTAAAGATACAGAACCAGTAGGATCAGACTGGTCCAGTCCTATTGGCTTTTAAGATACAGAACCAGTAGTATCAGATTACTCCATTCCTATTGGCTTTAAAGGTACTGAACATGTAGTATCAGACTGCTCCAGTCCTATTGGCTTTAAAGATACAGAACCAGTAGCTTCACACTGCTCCAGTCCTAATGGCTTTAAAGATACAGAACCTGTAGCATCAGACTGGTCCACTCCTATTGGCATTGAAGATACAGAACTAGTAGTATCACACAGCTCCCGTCCTATTGGCTTTAATGATACAGAACCAGCAGTATCACACTGCTCCAGTCCTATTGGTTTAAAGATACAGAACCAGTAGTAACACACTTCTCCCGTCCTATTGTCTTTAAAGATACGGAACCAGTAGTATCAGATTGCTCCAGTCCTCTTGGCTTTAAAGGTACAGAACCAGTAGCATCAGACTGGTCCAGTGCTATTGGCTTTAAAGGTATAGAACATGTAGTATCAGACTGGTCCAGTCCTATTGGCTTTAAAGGTACAGAACCAGTAGTATCAGACTGGTCCAGTCCTATTGGCTTTTAAGGTACAGAACCAGTAATATCAGACTGCTCCAGTCCTATTGGCTTTAAAGGTATATAACCAGTAGCTTCAGACTCCATCAGTCCTATTGGCTTTATAGGAACAGAACCAGTAGCTTCAGACTGCTCCAGTCCTATTGGCTTTAAATATCCAGAACCAATAGTATCAGACTGCTACCGTCCTATTGGCTTTAAAGACACAGAAGCAGTAGTATCACACAGCTTCCGTCATATTGGCTTTAATGATACAGAACCATTAGTATCACACAGCTCCCGTCCCATTGGCTTTAAAGATACAGTACCAGTAGCATCAGCCAGGTCCAGTCCTATTGGCTTTAAAGTCTCAGAACCAGTAGTATCACACTGCTCCAGTCCATTTGGCTTTAAATGTACAGAACCAGTAGCATCAGATTGGTCCAGTCCTATTGGCTTTAAAGATACAGAACCAGTAGCATCACACTGCTCCTGTTCCATTGGCTTTAAAGATACAGAACCAGTAGAATCAGACTGCTCCATTCCTGTTGGCTTTAAAGGTAGAGAACCAGTAGCTTCAGACTGGTCCAGTCCTATTGGTTTTAAATTTACAGAACCAGTAGTATGAAACTGCTCCAGTCCTATTGGCTTTAAAGATACAGATCCAGTAATATCAGACTGCTCCAGTCCCATTGGCTTTTAAGATACAGAACCAGTAGTATCAGACTACTCCATTCCTATTGTCTTTAAAGGTACAGAACCAGTAATATCATACTGCTCCAGTCCTATTGGCTTTAAAGATACAGAACCAGTAGCTTCAGACTGCTCCAGTCCTATTGGCTTTAAAGATACAGAACCTGTAGTATCACACAGCTCCCGTCTTATTGGCTTTAATGATACAGAACCAGTAGCTTCAGACTCCTCCTGTCCTATTGCCTTTAAAGGAACAGAACAAGTAGCTTCAGACATTTCCAGTCCTATTGGCTTTAAATATCCAGTACCAGTAGTATCAGACTGCTCCCGTAATATTGGCTTTAAAGATACAGAACCAGTAGTATCACACTGCTCCTGTTTTATTGGCTTTAAACATACAGAAGCAGTAGTATCAGACTGCTCTACTCCTATTGGCTTTCAAGGCACAGAACCAATAATATCAGGCTGCGCCATGACTATTGCCTTGAAAGGTACAGAACCAGTAGTATCACACAGCTCCCGTCCTATTGGCTTTAATGATACAGAACCAGTAGTATCTCACAGCTCCTATCCTATTGGCCTTCATGATATAGAACCTGTAGTATCACACAGCTCCCGTCCTATTGGCTTTGAAGATAAATAACCAATAGTATCACACTGCTCCAGTCCTATTGGCTTTGAAGCTACAGAACCAGTAGTATCACACAACTCCCGTCCTATTGGCTTTAATGATACAGAACCTGTTGTATCACACAACTCCCGTCCTATTGGCTTTAATGATACAGAACCTGTAGTATCACACTGCTCCAGTCCTATTGGCTTTAAAGATACAGTACCAGTAGCATTAGACTGGTCCAGTCCTATTGGTTTTGAAGATACGGAACCAGTAGTATCACACATCTCCCGTCCTATTGGCTTTAATGATACAGAACCAGTAGTATCACCCATCTCCCATCCTATTGGCTTTAATGATACAGAACCAGTAGAATCAGACTGCTCCAGTCCTATTGGCTTTAAAGATACAGAACAAGTAGTATCACACAGCTCCCGTCCTATTGGCTTTAAAGATACAGTACCAGTAGCATCAGAGTTGTCCAGTCCTATTGGCTTTAAAGATACAGAACCTTTAGTATCACACTGTTCCCGTCCTATTGCCTTTAAAGATACAGAACCAGTAGCATCAGACTGGTCCAAACCTATTGGTTTTGAAGATACAGAACCTGTAGTATCACACAGCTCCCATCCTATTGGCTTTAATAATACAGAACCAGCAGTATCACACTGCTCCAGTCCTATTGGCTTTAAAGATATAGAACCAGTAGTATCAGTTTGCTCCAGTACTATTGGCTTTAAAGTTATAGAACCAGTTGCTTCAGACTGCTCCAGTCCTATTGGTTTTAAAGATACAGAACCAGTAGTATCAGATTACTCCATTCCTATTGGCTTTAAAGGTACTGAACATGTAGTATCAGACTGCTCCAGTCCTATTGGCTTTAAAGATACAGAACCAGTAGCTTCACACTGCTCCAGTCCTAATGGCTTTAAAGATACAGAACCTGTAGCATCAGACTGGTCCACTCCTATTGGCATTGAAGATACAGAACTAGTAGTATCACACAGCTCCCGTCCTATTGGCTTTAATGATACAGAACCAGCAGTATCACACTGCTCCAGTCCTATTGGTTTAAAGATACAGAACCAGTAGTAACACACTTCTCCCGTCCTATTGTCTTTAAAGATACGGAACCAGTAGTATCAGACTGCTCCAGTCCTCTTGGCTTTAAAGGTACAGAACCAGTGGCATCAGACTGGTCCAGTCCTATTGGCTTTAAAGGTACAGAACATGTAGTATCTGACTGGTCCAGTCCTATTGGCTTTAAAGGTACAGAACCAGTAGTATCAGACTGGTCCAGTCCTATTGGCTTTTAAGGTACAGAACCAGTAATATCAGACTGCTCCAGTCCTATTGGCTTTAAAGGTATAGAACCAGTAACTACAAACTGCTCCAGTCCTATTGGCTTTAAAGGTACAGAACCAGTAGCTTCAGACTCCATCAGTCCTATTGGCTTTATAGGAACAGAACCAGTAGCTTCAGACTGCTCCAGTCCTATTGGCTTTAAATATCCAGATCCAATAGTATCAGACTGCTACCGTCCTATTGGCTTTAAACACACAGAACCAGTAGTATCACACAGCTCCCGTCATATTGGCTTTAATGATACAGAACCAGTAGTATCACACAGCTCCCGTCCCATTGGCTTTAAAGATACAGTACCAGTAGCATCAGCCAGGTCCAGTCCTATTGGCTTTAAAGTCTCAGAACCAGTAGTATCACACTGCTCCAGTCCATTTGGCTTTAAATGTACAGAACCAGTAGCATCAGATTGGTCCAGTCCTATTGGCTTTAAAGATACAGAACCAGTAGTATCACACTGCTCCTGTTCCATTGGCTTTAAAGATACAGAACCAGTAGTATCAGACTGCTCCATTCCTGTTGGCTTTAAAGGTAGAGAACCAGTAGCTTCAGACTGGTCCAGTCCTATTGGTTTTAAATTTACAGAACCAGTAGTATGAAACTGCTCCCGTCCTATTGGCTTTAAAGATACAGAACCAGTAATATCAGACTGCTCCAGTCCCATTGGCTTTTAAGATACAGAACCAGTAGTATCAGACTACTCCATTCCTATTGTCTTTAAAGGTACAGAACCAGTAATATCATACTGCTCCAGTCCTATTGGCTTTAAAGATACAGAACCAGTAGTATCACACTGCTCTACTCCTATTGGCTTTCAAGGCACAGAACCAATAATATCAGGCTGCGCCATGACTATTGCCTTGAAAGGTACAGAACCAGTAGTATCACACAGCTCCCGTCCTATTGGCTTTAATGATACAGAACCAGTAGTATATCACAGCTCCCATCCTATTGGCCTTCATGATATAGAACCTGTAGTATCACACAGCTCCCGTCCTATTGGCTTTGAAGATAAAGAACCAATAATATCACACTGCTCCAGTCCTATTGGCTTTGAAGATACAGAACCAGTAGTATCACACAACTCCCGTCCTATTGGCTTTAATGATACAGAACCTGTTGTATCACACAACTCCCGTCCTATTGGCTTTAATGATACAGAACCTGTAGTATCACACTGCTCCAGTCCTATTGGCTTTAAAGATACAGTACCAGTAGCATTAGACTGGTCCAGTCCTATTGGTTTTGAAGATACGGAACCAGTAGTATCACACAGCTCCCGTCCTATTGGCTTTAATGATTTAGAACCAGTAGTATCACCCATCTCCCATCCTATTGGCTTTAATGATACAGAACCAGTAGAATCAGACTGCTCCAGTCCTATTGGCTTTAAAGATACAGAACAAGTAGTATCACACAGCTCCCGTCCTATTGGCTTTAAAGATACAGTACCAGTAGCATCAGAGTTGTCCAGTATTATTGGCTTTAAAGGTACAGAACCTGCAGTATCATACTGCTCCCGTCCTATTGCCTTTAAAGATACAGAACCAGTAGCATCAGACTGGTCCAAACCTATTGGTTTTGAAGATACAGAACTTGTAGTATCACACTGCTCCCGTCCTATTGCCTTTAAAGATACAGAACCAGTAGCATCACACTGGTCCAAACCTATTGGTTTTGAAGATACAGAACCTGCAGTATCACACTGCTCCCGTCCTATTGCCTTTAAAGATACAGAACCAGTAGTATCAGACTGGTCCAAACCTATTGGTTTTGAAGATACAGAACCTGTAGTATCACACAGCTCCAGTCCTATTGGCTTTAAAAGTACAGAACATGTAGTATCAGACTGCTCCAGTCCTATTGGCTTTAAAGGTACAGAACCAGTAGTATCAGACTGCTCCAGTCCTATTGGCTTTAAAGGTACAGAACCAGTAGCTTCAGGCTCCTCCAGGCCTATTGGCTCTAAAGTAACAGAACCAGTCGCTTCAGACCTGTCCAGTCCCATTGGCTTTAAAGATACAGACCAGTCGCATCAGACTGCTCCAATCCTAATGGCTTTTAAGATACAGAACCAGTAGTATCAGACTGCTCCAGTCCTATTGGCTTTTAAGATACAGAACCAGTAGTATCAGACAGCTCTAGTCCTATTTGCTTTCAAGGTACAGAACCTGTAGTTTCAGACCACTCCAGTCCTATTGGCTTTAAAGGTACAGAACATGTAGTATCAGACTGGTCCAGTCCTATTGGCTTTAAAGGTACAGAACCAGTAATATCAGACTGCTCCAGTCCTATTGGCTTTAAAGGTATAGAAACAGTAACATCAAACTGCTCCAGTCCTATTGGCTTTAAAGCTACAGAACCAGTAGCATCAGACTCCTCCAGTCCTATTGGCTTTAAAGATACAGAACCAATAGTATAAGACTGCTCCAGTCCTATTGGCTTTAAATATCCAGAACCAGTAGTATCAGACTACTCCAATCCTAATGGCTTTAAAGGTACAGAACCAGTAGTATCAGACAGCTCTAGTCCTATTGGCTTTCAAGATACAGAACCTGTAGTTTCAGACTGCTCCAGTCCTATTGGCTTTAAAAGTACAGAACATGTAGTATCAGACTGGTCCAGTCCTATTGGCTTTAAAGGTACAGAACCAGTAGTATCAGACTGCTCCACTCCTATTGGCTTTAAAGGTACAGAACCAGTAGCTTCAGGCTCCTCCAGTCCTATTGGCTTTAAAGGAACAGAACCAGTCGCTTCAGACTGCTCCAGTCCTATTGGCTTTAAAGATACAGAACCAATAGTATTAGACTGCTCCCGTCCTATTGGCTTTAAAGATACAGAACCAGTAGTATCAGACTGCTCCCGTCCTATTGGCTTTAAAGATACAGAACCAGTAGTATCAGACTGCTCCAGTCCTATTGGTTTTAAAGATACAGAACCAGTAGTATCAGATTACTCCATTCCTATTGGCTTTAAAGGTACTGAACATGTAGTATCAGACTGCTCCAGTCCTATTGGCTTTAAAGATACAGAACCAGTAGCTTCACACTGCTCCAGTCCTAATGGCTTTAAAGATACAGAACCTGTAGCATCAGACTGGTCCACTCCTATTGGCATTGAAGATACAGAACTAGTAGTATCACACAGCTCCCGTCCTATTGGCTTTAATGATACAGAACCAGCAGTATCACACTGCTCCAGTCCTATTGGTTTAAAGATACAGAACCAGTAGTAACACACTTCTCCCGTCCTATTGTCTTTAAAGATACGGAACCAGTAGTATCAGACTGCTCCAGTCCTCTTGGCTTTAAAGGTACAGAACCAGTGGCATCAGACTGGTCCAGTCCTATTGGCTTTAAAGGTACAGAACATGTAGTATCTGACTGGTCCAGTCCTATTGGCTTTAAAGGTACAGAACCAGTAGTATCAGACTGGTCCAGTCCTATTGGCTTTTAAGGTACAGAACCAGTAATATCAGACTGCTCCAGTCCTATTGGCTTTAAAGGTATAGAACCAGTAACTACAAACTGCTCCAGTCCTATTGGCTTTAAAGGTACAGAACCAGTAGCTTCAGACTCCATCAGTCCTATTGGCTTTATAGGAACAGAACCAGTAGCTTCAGACTGCTCCAGTCCTATTGGCTTTAAATATCCAGATCCAATAGTATCAGACTGCTACCGTCCTATTGGCTTTAAACACACAGAACCAGTAGTATCACACAGCTCCCGTCATATTGGCTTTAATGATACAGAACCAGTAGTATCACACAGCTCCCGTCCCATTGGCTTTAAAGATACAGTACCAGTAGCATCAGCCAGGTCCAGTCCTATTGGCTTTAAAGTCTCAGAACCAGTAGTATCACACTGCTCCAGTCCATTTGGCTTTAAATGTACAGAACCAGTAGCATCAGATTGGTCCAGTCCTATTGGCTTTAAAGATACAGAACCAGTAGTATCACACTGCTCCTGTTCCATTGGCTTTAAAGATACAGAACCAGTAGTATCAGACTGCTCCATTCCTGTTGGCTTTAAAGGTAGAGAACCAGTAGCTTCAGACTGGTCCAGTCCTATTGGTTTTAAATTTACAGAACCAGTAGTATGAAACTGCTCCCGTCCTATTGGCTTTAAAGATACAGAACCAGTAATATCAGACTGCTCCAGTCCCATTGGCTTTTAAGATACAGAACCAGTAGTATCAGACTACTCCATTCCTATTGTCTTTAAAGGTACAGAACCAGTAATATCATACTGCTCCAGTCCTATTGGCTTTAAAGATACAGAACCAGTAGTATCACACTGCTCTACTCCTATTGGCTTTCAAGGCACAGAACCAATAATATCAGGCTGCGCCATGACTATTGCCTTGAAAGGTACAGAACCAGTAGTATCACACAGCTCCCGTCCTATTGGCTTTAATGATACAGAACCAGTAGTATATCACAGCTCCCATCCTATTGGCCTTCATGATATAGAACCTGTAGTATCACACAGCTCCCGTCCTATTGGCTTTGAAGATAAAGAACCAATAATATCACACTGCTCCAGTCCTATTGGCTTTGAAGATACAGAACCAGTAGTATCACACAACTCCCGTCCTATTGGCTTTAATGATACAGAACCTGTTGTATCACACAACTCCCGTCCTATTGGCTTTAATGATACAGAACCTGTAGTATCACACTGCTCCAGTCCTATTGGCTTTAAAGATACAGTACCAGTAGCATTAGACTGGTCCAGTCCTATTGGTTTTGAAGATACGGAACCAGTAGTATCACACAGCTCCCGTCCTATTGGCTTTAATGATTTAGAACCAGTAGTATCACCCATCTCCCATCCTATTGGCTTTAATGATACAGAACCAGTAGAATCAGACTGCTCCAGTCCTATTGGCTTTAAAGATACAGAACAAGTAGTATCACACAGCTCCCGTCCTATTGGCTTTAAAGATACAGTACCAGTAGCATCAGAGTTGTCCAGTATTATTGGCTTTAAAGGTACAGAACCTGCAGTATCATACTGCTCCCGTCCTATTGCCTTTAAAGATACAGAACCAGTAGCATCAGACTGGTCCAAACCTATTGGTTTTGAAGATACAGAACTTGTAGTATCACACTGCTCCCGTCCTATTGCCTTTAAAGATACAGAACCAGTAGCATCACACTGGTCCAAACCTATTGGTTTTGAAGATACAGAACCTGCAGTATCACACTGCTCCCGTCCTATTGCCTTTAAAGATACAGAACCAGTAGTATCAGACTGGTCCAAACCTATTGGTTTTGAAGATACAGAACCTGTAGTATCACACAGCTCCAGTCCTATTGGCTTTAAAAGTACAGAACATGTAGTATCAGACTGCTCCAGTCCTATTGGCTTTAAAGGTACAGAACCAGTAGTATCAGACTGCTCCAGTCCTATTGGCTTTAAAGGTACAGAACCAGTAGCTTCAGGCTCCTCCAGGCCTATTGGCTCTAAAGTAACAGAACCAGTCGCTTCAGACCTGTCCAGTCCCATTGGCTTTAAAGATACAGACCAGTCGCATCAGACTGCTCCAATCCTAATGGCTTTTAAGATACAGAACCAGTAGTATCAGACTGCTCCAGTCCTATTGGCTTTTAAGATACAGAACCAGTAGTATCAGACAGCTCTAGTCCTATTTGCTTTCAAGGTACAGAACCTGTAGTTTCAGACCACTCCAGTCCTATTGGCTTTAAAGGTACAGAACATGTAGTATCAGACTGGTCCAGTCCTATTGGCTTTAAAGGTACAGAACCAGTAATATCAGACTGCTCCAGTCCTATTGGCTTTAAAGGTATAGAAACAGTAACATCAAACTGCTCCAGTCCTATTGGCTTTAAAGCTACAGAACCAGTAGCATCAGACTCCTCCAGTCCTATTGGCTTTAAAGATACAGAACCAATAGTATAAGACTGCTCCAGTCCTATTGGCTTTAAATATCCAGAACCAGTAGTATCAGACTACTCCAATCCTAATGGCTTTAAAGGTACAGAACCAGTAGTATCAGACAGCTCTAGTCCTATTGGCTTTCAAGATACAGAACCTGTAGTTTCAGACTGCTCCAGTCCTATTGGCTTTAAAAGTACAGAACATGTAGTATCAGACTGGTCCAGTCCTATTGGCTTTAAAGGTACAGAACCAGTAGTATCAGACTGCTCCACTCCTATTGGCTTTAAAGGTACAGAACCAGTAGCTTCAGGCTCCTCCAGTCCTATTGGCTTTAAAGGAACAGAACCAGTCGCTTCAGACTGCTCCAGTCCTATTGGCTTTAAAGATACAGAACCAATAGTATCAGACTGCTCCCGTCCTATTGGCTTTAAAGATACAGAACCAGTAGTATCAGACTGCTCCAGTCCTATTGGCTTTTAAGATACAGAACCAGTAGTATCAGACAGCTCTAGTCCTAATTGCTTTCAAGATACAGAACCTGTAGTTTCAGACCACTCAAGTCCTATTGGCTTTAAAGGTACAGAACATGTAGTATCAGACTGGTCCAGTCCTATTGGCTTTAAAGGTACAGAACCAGTAATATCAGACTGCTCCAGTCCTATTGGCTTTAAAGGTATAGAACCAGTAACATCAAACTGCTCCAGTCCTATTGGCTTTAAAGGTACAGAACCAGTAGCATCAGACTCCTCCAGTCCTATTGGCTTTAAAGGAACAGAACCAGTAGCTTCAGACTGCTCCAGTCCTATTGGCTTTAAATATCCAGAACCAGTAGTATCAGACTGCTCCCGTCCTATTGGATTTAAAGACACAGAACCAGTAGTATCACACAGCTCCCGTCATATTGGCTTTAATGATACAGAACCAGTAGTATCACACAGCTCCCATCCTATTGGCTTTAAAGATACAGTACCAGTAGCATCAGCCACGTCTAGCCCTATTAGCTTTAAAGACTCAGAACCAGTAGTATCACACTGCTCCAGTCCATTTGGCTTTAAATGTACAGAACCAGTAGAATCAGACTGGTCCAGTCCTATTGACTTTAAAGGTAAAGAAACAGTTGTATCAAACTGCTCCAGTCCTAATGGCTTGAAAGATACAGAACCAGAAGTATCAGACTGCTCCAGTCCTATTGGCTTTTAAGATACTGAACCTGTAGTATCAGACTGCTCCAGTCCTATTGGCTTTAAAGGTACAGAACATGTAGTATCAGACTGGTCCAGTCCTATTGGCTTTTAAGCTACAGAACCAGTAGTATCAGACTGCTCCAGTCCTCTTGGCTTTAAAGGTACAGAACCAGTAGCATCAGACTGGTCCATCCTATTGGCTTTTAAGGTACAGAACCAGTAGTATCAGACTGGTCCAGTCCTCTTGGCTTTAAAGGTACAGAACCAGTAGCATCAGAGTGTTCCAGTCCTATTGGCTTTAAAGGTACAGAACCAGTAGCATCAGACTGGTCCAGTCCTATTGGCTTTAAAGGTACTGAACCAGTAGTATCAGACTGGTCCAGTCCTATTGCCTTTAAAGATACAGAACTAGTAGCTTCAGACCTGTCCAGTCCCATTGGCTTTAAAGATACAGACGAGTAGCATCAGACTGCTCCAATCCTAATGGCTTTTAAGATACAGAACCAGTAGTATCAGACTGCTCCAGTCCTATTGGCTTTTAAGATACAGAACCAGTAGTATCAGACAGCTCTAGTCCTATTTGCTTTCAAGGTACAGAACCTGTAGTTTCAGACCACGCCAGTCCTATTGGCTTTAAAGGTACAGAACATGTAGTATCAGACTGGTCCAGTCCTATTGGCTTTAAAGGTACAGAACCAGTAATATCAGACTGCTCCAGTCCTATTGGCTTTAAAGGTATAGAACCAGTAACATCAAACTGCTCCAGTCTTTTTGGCTTTAAAGGTACAGAACCAGTAGCATCAGACTCCTCCAGTCCTATTGGCTTTAAAGGAACAGAACAAGTAGCTTCAGATTGCTCCAGTCCTATTGGCTTTAAATATCCAGAACCAGTAGTATCAGACTGCTCCCGTCCTATTGGATTTAAAGATACAGAACCAATAGTATCAGACTGCTCCCATCCTATTGGCTTTAAAGACACAGAACCAGTAGTATCACAGAGCTCCCGTCATATTGGCTTTAATGATACAGAACCAGTAGTATCACACAGCTCCCGTCCCATTGGCTTTAAAGATACAGTACCAGTAGTATCAGACTGCTCCATTCCTGTTGGCTTTAAAGGTAGAGAACCAGTAGCTTCAGACTGGTCCAGTCCTATTGGGTTTAAATTTACAGAATCAGTAGTATGAAACTGCTCCAGTCCTAAAGGCTTGAAAGATACAGAACCAGAAGTATCAGACTGCTACAGTGCTATTGGCTTTAAAGATACAGAACCAGTAATATCAGACTGCTCCAGTCCTATTGGCTTTAAAGGAACAGAATCAGTAGCTTCAGACTGCTCCAGTCCTATTGGCTTTAAAGATACAGAACCAGTAGCTTCAGACTGCTCCAGTTCTATTGGCTTTAAAGATACAGAACATGTATGTAGTATCACACTGCTCCCTTCCTATGTCTTTAAAGATACAGATCCAGTAGCATCAGACTGGTCCAGTCCTATTTGCTTTGAAGATAGAGAACCAGTAGTATCACACAGCTCCCGACCTATTGGCTTTAATGATACAGAACCAGCAGTATCACACTGCTCCAGTCCTATTGGTTTAAAGATACATAACCAGTAATAACACTCTGCTCCTATTCTATTGGCTTTAAAGATACAGAACTAGTAGTATCAGACTGCTCCAGTCCGATTGGCTTTAAAGGAACTGAACTAGTAGTACCAGACTGCTCCAGTACAATTGGCTTTAAAGATACAGAACAAGTAGATTCAGACTGCTCCAATCCTATTGGCTTTAAAGATACAGTACCAGTAGCATCAGAGTTGTCCAGTCCTATTGGCTTTAAATATCCAGAACCAGTAGTATCAGACTACTCCAATCCTAATGGCTTTATAGGTACAGAACCAGTAGTATCAGACAGCTCTAGTCCTATTGGCTTTCAAGATACAGAACCTGTAGTTTCAGACTGCTCCAGTCCTATTGGCTTTAAAAGTACAGAACATGTAGTATCAGACTGGTCCAGTCCTATTCGCTTTAAAGGTACAGAACCAGTAGTATCAGACTGCTCCACTCCTATTGGCTTTAAAGGTACAGAACCAGTAGCTTCAGGCTCCTCCAGTCCTATTGGCTTTAAAGGAACAGAACCAGTCGCTTCAGACCTCTCCAGTCCTATTGGCTTTAAAGATACAGAACCAATAGTATCAGACTGCTCCCGTCCTATTGGCTTTAAAGATACAGAACCAGTAGTATCAGACTGCTCCAGTCCTATTGGCTTTTAAGATACAGAACCAGTAGTATCAGACAGCTCTAGTCCTAATTGCTTTCAAGATACAGAACCTGTAGTTTCAGACCACTCAAGTCCTATTGGCTTTAAAGGTACAGAACATGTAGTATCAGACTGGTCCAGTCCTATTGGCTTTAAAGGTACAGAACCAGTAATATCAGACTGCTCCAGTCCTATTGGCTTTAAAGGTATAGAACCAGTAACATCAAACTGCTCCAGTCCTATTGGCTTTAAAGGTACAGAACCAGTAGCATCAGACTCCTCCAGTCCTATTGGCTTTAAAGGAACAGAACCAGTAGCTTCAGACTGCTCCAGTCCTATTGGCTTTAAATATCCAGAACCAATAGTATCAGACTGCTCCCGTACTATTGGATTTAAAGACACAGAACCAGTAGTATCACACAGCTCCCGTAATATTGGCTTTAATGATACAGAACCAGTAGTATCACACAGCTCCCGTCCTATTGGCTTTAAAGATACAGTACCAGTAGCATCAGCCACGTCTAGCCCTATTAGCTTTAAAGACTCAGAACCAGTAGTATCACACTGCTCCAGTACATTTGGCTTTAAATGTACAGAACCAGTAGCATCAGACTGGTCCAGTCCTATTGACTTTAAGGTACAGAAACAGTTGTATCAAACTGCTCCAGTCCCAATGGCTTGAAAGATACAGAACCAGAAGTATCAGACTGCTCCAGTCCTATTGGCTTTTAAGATACAGAACCTGTAGTATCAGACTGCTCCAGTCCTATTGGCTTTAAAGGTACAGAACATGTAGTATCAGACTGGTCCAGTCCTATTGGCTTTTAAGCTACAGAACCAGTAGTATCAGACTGCTCCAGTCCTCTTGGCTTTAAAGGTACAGAACCAGTAGTATCAGACTGGTCCATCCTATTGGCTTTTAAGGTACAGAACCAGTAGTATCAGACTGGTCCAGTCCTCTTGGCTTTAAAGGTACAGAACCAGTAGCATCAGAGTGTTCCAGTCCTATTGGCTTTAAAGGTACAGAACCAGTAGCATCAGACTGGTCCAGTCCTATTGGCTTTAAAGGTACTGAACCAGTAGTATCAGACTGGTCCAGTCCTATTGCCTTTAAAGATACAGAACTAGTAGCTTCAGACCTGTCCAGTCCCATTGGCTTTAAAGATACAGACGAGTAGCATCAGACTGCTCCAATCCTAATGGCTTTTAAGATACAGAACCAGTAGTATCAGACTGCTCCAGTCCTATTGGCTTTTAAGATACAGAACCAGTAGTATCAGATAGCTCTAGTCCTATTTGCTTTCAAGGTACAGAACCTGTAGTTTCAGACCACTCCAGTCCTATTGGCTTTAAAGGTACAGAACATGTAGTATCAGACTGGTCCAGTCCTATTGGCTTTAAAGGTACAGAACCAGTAATATCAGACTGCTCCAGTCCTATTGGCTTTAAAGGTATAGAACCAGTAACATCAAACTGCTCCAGTCTTTTTGGCTTTAAAGGTACAGAACCAGTAGCATCAGACTCCTCCAGTCCTATTGGCTTTAAAGGAACAGAACAAGTAGCTTCAGACTGCTCCAGTCCTATTGGCTTTAAATATCCAGAACCAGTAGTATCAGACTGCTCCCGTCCTATTGGATTTAAAGATACAGAACCAATAGTATCAGACTGCTCCCATCCTATTGGCTTTAAAGACACAGAACCAGTAGTATCACAGAGCTCCCGTCATATTGGCTTTAATGATACAGAACCAGTAGTATCACACAGCTCCCGTCCCATTGGCTTTAAAGATACAGTACCAGTAGTATCAGACTGCTCCATTCCTGTTGGCTTTAAAGGTAGAGAACCAGTAGCTTCAGACTGGTCCAGTCCTATTGGGTTTAAATTTACAGAACCAGTAGTTTGAAACTGCTCCAGTCCTAAAGGCTTGAAAGATACAGAACCAGAAGTATCAGACTGCTCCAGTCCTATTGGCTTTAAAGGAACAGAATCAGTAGCTTCAGACTGCTCCAGTCCTATTGGCTTTAAAGATACAGAACCAGTAGCTTCAGACTGCTCCAGTTCTATTGGCTTTAAAGATACAGAACATGTATGTAGTATCACACTGCTCCCTTCCTATGTCTTTAAAGATACAGATCCAGTAGCATCAGACTGGTCCAGTCCTATTTGCTTTGAAGATAGAGAACCAGTAGTATCACACAGCTCCCGACCTATTGGCTTTAATGATACAGAACCAGCAGTATCACACTGCTCCAGTCCTATTGGTTTAAAGATACATAACCAGTAATAACACTCTGCTCCTATTCTATTGGCTTTAAAGATACAGAACTAGTAGTATCAGACTGCTCCAGTACAATTGGCTTTAAAGATACAGAACAAGTAGATTCAGACTGCTCCAATCCTATTGGCTTTAAAGATACAGTACCAGTAGCATCAGAGTTGTCCAGTCCTATTGGCTTTAAAGATACAGAACCTGTAGTATCACACTGCTCCCGTCCTATTGCCTTTAAAGGTACAGAACCAGTAGCATCAGAGTGTTCCAGTCCTATTGGCTTTAAAGGTACAGAACCAGTAGCATCAGACTGGTCCAGTCCTATTGGCTTTAAAGGTACTGAACCAGTAGTATCAGACTGGTCCAGTCCTATTGCCTTTAAAGATACAGAACTAGTAGCTTCAGACCTGTCCAGTCCCATTGGCTTTAAAGATACAGACGAGTAGCATCAGACTGCTCCAATCCTAATGGCTTTTAAGATACAGAACCAGTAGTATCAGACTGCTCCAGTCCTATTGGCTTTTAAGATACAGAACCAGTAGTATCAGATAGCTCTAGTCCTATTTGCTTTCAAGGTACAGAACCTGTAGTTTCAGACCACTCCAGTCCTATTGGCTTTAAAGGTACAGAACATGTAGTATCAGACTGGTCCAGTCCTATTGGCTTTAAAGGTACAGAACCAGTAATATCAGACTGCTCCAGTCCTATTGGCTTTAAAGGTATAGAACCAGTAACATCAAACTGCTCCAGTCTTTTTGGCTTTAAAGGTACAGAACCAGTAGCATCAGACTCCTCCAGTCCTATTGGCTTTAAAGGAACAGAACAAGTAGCTTCAGACTGCTCCAGTCCTATTGGCTTTAAATATCCAGAACCAGTAGTATCAGACTGCTCCCGTCCTATTGGATTTAAAGATACAGAACCAATAGTATCAGACTGCTCCCATCCTATTGGCTTTAAAGACACAGAACCAGTAGTATCACAGAGCTCCCGTCATATTGGCTTTAATGATACAGAACCAGTAGTATCACACAGCTCCCGTCCCATTGGCTTTAAAGATACAGTACCAGTAGTATCAGACTGCTCCATTCCTGTTGGCTTTAAAGGTAGAGAACCAGTAGCTTCAGACTGGTCCAGTCCTATTGGGTTTAAATTTACAGAACCAGTAGTTTGAAACTGCTCCAGTCCTAAAGGCTTGAAAGATACAGAACCAGAAGTATCAGACTGCTCCAGTCCTATTGGCTTTAAAGGAACAGAATCAGTAGCTTCAGACTGCTCCAGTCCTATTGGCTTTAAAGATACAGAACCAGTAGCTTCAGACTGCTCCAGTTCTATTGGCTTTAAAGATACAGAACATGTATGTAGTATCACACTGCTCCCTTCCTATGTCTTTAAAGATACAGATCCAGTAGCATCAGACTGGTCCAGTCCTATTTGCTTTGAAGATAGAGAACCAGTAGTATCACACAGCTCCCGACCTATTGGCTTTAATGATACAGAACCAGCAGTATCACACTGCTCCAGTCCTATTGGTTTAAAGATACATAACCAGTAATAACACTCTGCTCCTATTCTATTGGCTTTAAAGATACAGAACTAGTAGTATCAGACTGCTCCAGTACAATTGGCTTTAAAGATACAGAACAAGTAGATTCAGACTGCTCCAATCCTATTGGCTTTAAAGATACAGTACCAGTAGCATCAGAGTTGTCCAGTCCTATTGGCTTTAAAGATACAGAACCTGTAGTATCACACTGCTCCCGTCCTATTGCCTTTAAAGATACAGAACCAGTAGCATCAGACTGGTCCAAACCTATTGGCTTTGAAGATACAGAACCTGTAGTATCACACAGCTCCCGTCCTATTGGCTTTCATAATACAGAACCAGCAGTATCACACTGCTCCAGTCCTATTGGCTTTAAAGATATAGAACCAGTAGTATCAGTCTGCTCCAGTACTATTGGCTTTAAAGTTATAGAACCAGTTGCTTCAGACTGCTCCAGTCCTATTGGTTTTAAAGATACAGAACCAGTAGTATCAGACTGCTCCCGTCCTATTGGCTTTAAAGACACAGAACCAGTAGTATCACACAGCTCCCGTCATATTGCCTTTAATGATAGAGAACCAGTAGCTTCAGACTGGTCCAGTCCTATTGGTTTTAAATTTACAGAACCAGTAGTATGAAACTGCACCAGTCCTAATGGCTTGAAAGATACAGAACCAGAAGTATCAGACAGCTACAGTCCTATTGGCTTTAAAGATACAGAACCAGTAGGATCAGACTGGTCCAGTCCTATTGGCTTTTAAGATACAGAACCAGTAGTATCAGATTACTCCATTCCTATTGGCTTTAAAGGTACTGAACATGTAGTATCAGACTGCTCCAGTCCTATTGGCTTTAAAGATACAGAACCAGTAGCTTCACACTGCTCCAGTCCTAATGGCCTTAAAGATACAGAACCTGTAGCATCAGACTGGTCCACTCCTATTGGCATTGAAGATACAGAACCAGTAGTATCACACAGCTCCCGTCCTATTGGCTTTAATGATACAGAACCAGCAGTATCACACTGCTCCAGTCCTATTGGTTTAAAGATACAGAACCAGTAGTAACACACTTCTCCCGTCCTATTGTCTTTAAAGATACGGAACCAGTAGTATCAGACTGCTCCAGTCCTCTTGGCTTTAAAGGTACAGAACCAGTAGCATCAGACTGGTCCAGTCCTATTGGCTTTAAAGATACAGAACTAGTAGTATCAGATTACTCCATTCCTATTGGCTTTAAAGGTACAGACCCATTAGCTTCAGACTGCTCCAGTCCTATTGGCTTTAAAGATACAGAACCAGTAGTTTCAGACTGCTCCAGTCCTATTGGCTTTAAAAGTACAGAACATGTAGTATCAGACTGGTCCAGTCCTATTGGCTTTAAAGGTACAGAACCAGTAGTATCAGACTGCTCCAGTCCTATTGGCTTTAAAGGTACAGAACCAGTAGCTTCAGGCTCCTCCAGTCCTATTGGCTTTAAAGGAACAGAACCAGTCGCTTCAGACTGCTCCAGTCCTATTGGCTTTAAAGATACAGAACCAATAGTATAAGACTGCTCCCGTCCTATTGGCTTTAAAGGTACAGAACCAGTAGCATCAGACTGGTCCAGTCCTATTGGCTTTAAAGATACAGAACTAGTAGTATCAGATTACTCCATTCCTATTGGCTTTAAAGGTACAGACCCATTAGCTTCAGACTGCTCCAGTCCTATTGGCTTTAAAGATACAGAACCAGTAGCTTCAGACTGCTCCAGTCCTATAGGCTTTAAAGATACAGAACCAGTAGCTTCAGACTGCTCCAGTCCTATTGGCTTTAAATATCCAGAACCAGTAGTATCAGACTACTCCAATCCTAATGGCTTTAAAGGTACAGAACCAGTAGTATCAGACAGCTCTAGTCCTATTGGCTTTCAAGATACAGAACCTGTAGTTTCAGACTGCTCCAGTCCTATTGGCTTTAAAAGTACAGAACATGTAGTATCAGACTGATCCAGTCCTATTGGCTTTAAAGGTACAGAACCAGTAGTATCAGACTTCTCCAGTCCTATTGGCTTTAAAGGTACAGAACCAGTAGCTTCAGGCTCCTCCAGTCCTATTGGCTTTAAAGGAACAGAACCAGTCGCTTCAGACTGCTCCAGTCCTATTGGCTTTAAAGATACAGAACCAATAGTATAAGACTGCTCCCGTCCTATTGGCTTTAAAGATACAGAACCAGTAGTATCAGACTGCTCCAGTCCTATTGGCTTTTAAGATACAGAACCAGTAGTATCAGACAGCTCTAGTCCTAATTGCTTTCAAGATACAGAACCTGTAGTTTCAGACCACTCAAGTCCTATTGGCTTTGAAGGTACAGAACATGTAGTATCAGACTGGTCCAGTCCTATTGGCTTTAAAGGTACAGAACCAGTAATATCAGACTGCTCCAGTCCTATTGGCTTTAAAGGTATAGAACCAGTAACATCAAACTGCTCCAGTCCTATTGGCTTTAAAGGTACAGAACCAGTAGCATCAGACTCCTCCAGTCCTATTGGCTTTAAAGGAACAGAACCAGTAGCTTCAGACTGCTCCAGTCCTATTGGCTTTAAATATCCAGAACCAGTAGTATCAGACTGCTCCCGTCCTATTGGATTTAAAGACACAGAACCAGTAGTATCACACAGCTCCCGTCATATTGGCTTTAATGATACAGAACCAGTAGTATCACACAGCTCCCGTCCTATTGGCTTTAAAGATACAGTACCAGTAGCATCAGCCACGTCCAGCCCTATTAGCTTTAAAGACTCAGAACCAGTAGTATCACACTGCTCCAGTCCATTTGGCTTTAAATGTACAGAACCAGTAGCATCAGACTGGTCCAGTCCTATTGACTTTAAAGGTACAGAAACAGTTGTATCAAACTGCTCCAGTCCTAATGGCTTGAAAGATACAGAACCAGAAGTATCAGACTGCTCCAGTCCTATTGCCTTTTAAGATACAGAACCTGTAGTATCAGACTGCTCCAGTCCTATTTGCTTTAAAAGTACAGAACATGTAGTATCAGACTGGTCCAGTCCTATTGGCTTTTAAGGTACAGAACCAGTAGTATCAGACTGCTCCAGTCCTCTTGGCTTTAAAGGTACAGAACCAGTAGCATCAGACTGGTCCAGTCCTATTGGCTTTTAAGGTACAGAACCAGTAGTATCAGACTGGTCCAGTCCTCTTGGCTTTAAAGGTACAGAACCAGTAGCATCAGAGTGTTCCAGTCCTATTGGCTTTAAAGGTACAGAACCAGTAGCATCAGACTGGTCCAGTCCTATTGGCTTTAAAGGTACTGAACCAGTAGTATCAGACTGGTCCAGCCCTATTGCCTTTAAAGATACAGAACTAGTAGCTTCAGACCTGTCCAGTCCCATTGGCTTTAAAGATACAGACCAGTAGCATCAGACTGCTCCAATCCTAATGGCTTTTAAGATACAGAACCAGTAGTATCAGACTGCTCCAGTCCTATTGGCTTTTAAGATACAGAACCAGTAGTATCAGACAGCTCTAGTCCTATTTGCTTTCAAGGTACAGAACCTGTAGTTTCAGACCACTCCAGTCCTATTGGCTTTAAAGGTACAGAACCAGTAATATCAGACTGCTCCAGTCCTATTGGCTTTAAAGGTATAGAACCAGTAACATCAAACTGCTCCAGTCCTATTGGCTTTAAAGGTACAGAACCAGTAGCATCAGACTCCTCCAGTCCTATTGGCTTTAAAGGAACAGAACCAGTAGCTTCAGACTGCTCCAGTCCTATTGGCTTTAAATATCCAGAACCAGTAGTTTCAGACTACTCCAATCCTAATGGCTTTAAAGGTACAGAACCATTAGTATCAGACAGCTCTAGTCCTATTGGCTTTCAAGATACAGAACATGTAGTTTCAGACTGCTCCAGTCCTATTGGCTTTAAAAGTACAGAACATGTAGTATCAGACTGGTCCAGTCCTATTGGCTTTAAAGGTACAGAACCAGTAGTATCAGACTGCTCCAGTCCTATTGGCTTTAAAGGTAAAGAACCAGTAGCTTCAGGCTCCTCCAGTCCTATTGGCTTTAAAGGAACAGAACCAGTCGCTTCAGACTGCTCCAGTCCTATTGGCTTTAAAGATACAGAACCAATAGTATCAGACTGCTCCCGTCCTATTGGCTTTAAAGATACAGAACCAGTAGTATCAGACTGCTCCAGTCCTATTGGCTTTTAAGATACAGAACCAGTAGTATCAGACAGCTCTAGTCCTAATTGCTTTCAAGATACAGAACCTGTAGTTTCAGACCACTCAAGTCCTATTGGCTTTAAAGGTACAGAACATGTAGTATCAGACTGGTCCAGTCCTATTGGCTTTAAAGGTTACTTACTTTGGCTTGGTTTCGCGGACGAAGATTTATGGAGGGGGTAAAATGTCCACGTCAGCTGCAGGCTCGTTTGTGGCTGACCAGTCCTATGCGGGACAGGCAGACACGATTGCAGCGGTTGCAAGGGAAAATTGGTTGGTTGGGGTTGGGTGTTGGGTTTTTCCTCCTTTGCCTTTTGTCAGTGAGGTGGGCTCTGCGGTCTTCTTCAAAGGAGGCTGCTGCCCGCCAAACTGTGAGGCGCCAAGATGCACGGTTTGAGGCGTTATCAGCCCACTGGCGGTGGTCAATGTGGCAGGCACCAAGAGATTTCTTTAGGCAGTCCTTGTACCTTTTCTTTGGTGCACCTCTGTCACGGTGGCCAGTGGAGAGCTCGCCATATAATACGATCTTGGGAAGGCGATGGTCCTCCATTCTGGAGACGTGACCCATGCAGCGCAGCTGGATCTTCAGCAGCGTGGACTCGATGCTGTCGACCTCTGCCATCTCGAGTACCTCGACGTTAGTGGTGTGAGCGCTCCAATGGATGTTGAGGATGGAGCGGAGACAACGCTGGTGGAAGCGTTCTAGGAGCCGTAGGTGGTGCCGGTAGAGGACCCATGATTCGGAGCCGAACAGGAGTGTGGGTATGACAACGGCTCTGTATACGCTTATCTTTGTGAGGTTTTTCAGTTGGTTGTTTTTCCAGACTCTTTTGTGTAGTCTTCCAAAGGCGCTATTTGCCTTGGCGAGTCTGTTGTCTATCTCATTGTCGATCCTTGCATCTGATGAAATGGTGCAGCCGAGATAGGTAAACTGGTTGACCGTTTTGAGTTTTGTGTGCCCGATGGAGATGTGGGGGGGCTGGTAGTCATGGTGGGGAGCTGGCTGATAGAGGACCTCAGTTTTCTTCAGGCTGACTTCCAGGACAAACATTTTGGCAGTTTCCGCAAAGCAGGACGTCAAGCGCTGAAGAGCTGGCTCTGAATGGGCAACTAAAGCGGCATCATCTGCAAAGAGTAGTTCACGGACAAGTTTCTCTTGTGTCTTGGTGTGAGCTTGCAGGCGCCTCAGATTGAAGAGACTGCCATCCGTGCGGTACCGGATGTAAACAGCGTCTTCATTGTTGGGGTCTTTCATGGCTTGGTTCAGCATCATGCTGAAGAAGATTGAAAAGAGGGTTGGTGCGAGAACACAGCCTTGCTTCACGCCATTGTTAATGGAGAAGGGTTCAGAGAGCTCATTGCTGTATCTGACCCGACCTTGTTGGTTTTCGTGCAGTTGGATAATCATGTTGAGGAACTTTGGGGGACATCCGATGCGCTCTAGTATTTGCCAAAGCCCTTTCCTGCTCACGGTGTCGAAGGCTTTGGTGAGGTCAACAAAGCCTCGCCAAACGAACACAGCTCAGCGCGGACATTGGCGACTTCAGGGGTTTCTACGAGGCTCTAAAGGCTGTGTACGGCCCCTCACCCCAAGTCCAAAGCCCGCTGCGCAGCTCAGACGGCAAAGTCCTCCTCAGCGACAAGATCTCCATCCTCAACCGATGGTCAGAACACTTCCAATCTCTTTTCAGTACCAACCGCTCAGTCCAAGATTCCGCCCTGCTCCAGCTCCCTCAACAGCCCCTAAGGCTAGAGCTGGATGAGGTTCCCACCCTGGATGAGACATATAAGGCAATCGAACAACTGAAAAGTGGCAAAGCAGCAGGTATGGATGGAATCCCCCCAGAAGTCTGGAAGGCTGGCGGCAAAACTCTGCATGCCAAACTGCATGAGTTTTTCAAGCTTTGTTGGGACCAAGGTAAACTGCCTCAGGATCTTCGTGATGCCACCATCATCACCCTGTACAAAAACAAAGGCGAGAAATCAGAATGCTCAAACTACAGGGGAATCACGTTGCTCTCCATTGCAGGCAAAATCTTCGCTAGGATTCTACTAAATAGAATAATACCTAGTGTCGCCGAGAATATTCTCCCAGAATCACAGTGCGGCTTTCGCGCAAACAGAGGAACCACTGACATGGTCTTTGCCCTCAGACAGCTCCAAGAAAAGTGCAGAGAACAAAACAAAGGCTTTAAAGGTACAGAACCAGTAATATCAGACTGCTCCAGTCCTATTGGCTTTAAAGGTATAGAACCAGTAACATCAAACTGCTCCAGTCCTATTGGCTTTAAAGGTACAGAACCAGTAGCATCAGACTCCTCCAGTCCTATTGGCTTTAAAGGAACAGAACCAGTAGCTTCAGACTGCTCCTGTCCTATTGGCTTTAAATATCCAGAACCAGTAGTATCAGACTGCTCCCGTCCTATTGGATTTAAAGACACAGAACCAGTAGTATCACACAGCTCCCGTCATATTGGCTTTAATGATACAGAACCAGTAGTATCACACAGATCCCGTCCTATTGGCTTTAAAGATACAGTACCAGTAGCATCAGCCACGTCCAGCCCTATTAGCTTTAAAGACTCAGAACCAGTAGTATCACACTGCTCCAGTCCATTTGGCTTTAAATGTACAGAACCAGTAGCATCAGACTGGTCCAGTCCTATTGACTTTAAAGGTACAGAAACAGTTGTATCAAACTGCTCCAGTCCTAATGGCTTGAAAGATACAGAACCAGAAGTATCAGACTGCTCCAGTCCTATTGGCTTTTAAGATACAGAACCTGTAGTATCAGACTGCTCCAGTCCTATTGGCTTTAAAGGTACAGAACATGTAGTATCAGACTGGTCCAGTCCTATTGGCTTTTAAGGTACAGAACCAGTAGTATCAGACTGCTCCAGTCCTCTTGGCTTTAAAGGTACAGAACCAGTAGCATCAGACTGGTCCAGTCCTATTGGCTTTTAAGGTACAGAACCAGTAGTATCAGACTGGTCCAGTCCTCTTGGCTTTAAAGGTACAGAACCAGTAGCATCAGAGTTTTCCAGTCCTATTGGCTTTAAAGGTACAGAACCAGTAGCATCAGACTGGTCCAGTCCTATTGGCTTTAAAGGTACTGAACCAGTAGTATAAGACTGGTCCAGTCCTATTGCCTTTAAAGATACAGAACTAGTAGCTTCAGACCTGTCCAGTCCCATTGGCTTTAAAGATACAGACCAGTAGCATCAGACTGCTCCAATCCTAATGGCTTTTAAGATACAGAACCAGTAGTATCAGACTGCTCCAGTCCTATTGGCTTTTAAGATACAGAACCAGTAGTATCAGACAGCTCTAGTCCTATTTGCTTTCAAGGTACAAAACCTGTAGTTTCAGACCACTCCAGTCCTATTGGCTTTAAAGGTACAGAACATGTAGTATCAGACTGGTCCAGTCCTATTGGCTTTAAAGGTACAGAACCAGTAATATCAGACTGCTCCAGTCCTTTTGGCTTTAAAGGTACAGAACCAGTAGCATCAGTCTCCTCCAGTCCTATTGGCTTTAAAGGAACAGAACAAGTAGCTTCATACTGCTCCAGTCCTATTGGCTTTAAATATCCAGAACCAGTAGTATCAGACTGCTCCCGTCCTATTGGATTTAAAGATACAGAACCAATAGTATCAGACTGCTCCCATCCTATTGGCTTTAAAGACACAGAACCAGTAGTATCACACAGCTCCCGTCATATTGGCTTTAATGATACAGAACCAGTAGTATCACACAGCTCCCGTCCCATTGGCTTTAAAGATACAGTACCAGTAGTATCAGACTGCTCCATTCCTGTTGGCTTTAAAGGGAGAGAACCAGTAGCTTCAGACTAGTCCAATCCTATTGGGTTTAAATTTACAGAACCAGTAGTATGAAACTGCTCCAGTCCTAAAGGATTGAAAGATACAGAACCAGAAGTATCAGACTGCTACAGTCCTATTGGCTTTAAAGGAACAGAATCAGTAGCTTCAGACTGCTCCAGTCCTATTGGCTTTAAAGATACAGAACCAGTAGCTTCAGACTGCTCCAGTTCTATTGGCTTTAAAGATACAGAACATGTATGTAGTATCACACTGCTCCATTCCTATGTCTTTAAAGATACAGAACCAGTAGCATCAGACTGGTCCAGTCCTATTTGCTTTGAAGGTAGAGAACCAGTAGTATCACACAGCTCCCGACCTATTGGCTTTAATGATACAGTACCAGCAGTATCACACTGCTCCAGTCCTATTGGTTTAAAGATACAGAACCAGTAATAACACTCTGCTCCTATTCTATTGGCTTTAAAGATACAGAACTAGTAGTATCAGACTGCTCCAGTCCTATTGGCTTTAAAGGAACTGAACTAGTAGTATCAGACTGCTCCAGTCCTATTGGCTTTAAAGATACAGAACAAGTAGATTCAGACTGCTCCAATCCTATTGGCTTTAAAGATACAGAACCAGTAGCTTCAGACTGCTCCAGTCCTATTGGCTTTAAAGATACAGAACCAGTAGATTCAGACTGGTCCAGTCCTATTGGCTTTTAAAATACAGAACCAGTAGCTTCAGACTGCTCCAATCCTATTGGCTTTAAAGATACAGAACCAGTAGCATCAGACTGCTCCAGTCCTATTGGCTTTAAAGGTACAGAACCAGTAGCATTAGACTGGTCCAGTTCTATTGGCTTTGAAGATACAGAACCAGTAGCTTCAGACTGCTCCAGTCCTATTGGCTTTAAAGGTACAGAACATGTTGTATCAGACTGGTCCAGTCCTATTGGCTTTAAAGGTACTGAACCAGTAGTATCAGACTGGTCCAGTCCTATTGCATTTAAAGATACAGAACTAGTAGCTTCAGACTGGTCCAGTCCCATTGGCTTTAAAGATACAGACCAGTAGCATCAGACTGCTCCCGTCCTATTGGATTTATAGACACAGAACCAGTAGTATCACACAGCTCCCGTCATATTGGCTTTAATGATACAGAACCAGTAGTATCACACAGCTCCCGTCCTATTGGCTTTAAAGATACAGTACCAGTAGCATCAGCCACATCCAGCCCTATTAGCTTTAAAGACTCAGAACCAGTAGTATCACACTGCTCCAGTCCATTTGGCTTTAAATGTACAGAACCAGTAGCATCAGACTGGTCCAGTCCTATTGACTTTAAAGGTACAGAAACAGTTGTATCAAACTGCTCCAGTCCTAATGGCTTTAAAGGTATAGAACCAGTAACATCAAACTGCTCCAGTCCTATTGGCTTTAAAGGTACAGAACCAGTAGTATCAGACTGCTCCCATCCTATTGGCTTTAAAGGTACAGAACATGTAGTATCAGACTGGTCCAGTCCTATTGGCTTTAAAGGAACAGAACCAGTAGCTTCAGACTGCTCCTGTCCTATTGGCTTTAAATATCCAGAACCAGTAGTATCAGACTGCTCCCATCCTATTGGATTTAAAGACACAGAACCAGTAGTATCACACAGCTCCCGTCATATTGGCTTTAATGATACAGAACCAGTAGTATCACACAGATCCCGTCCTATTGGCTTTAAAGATACAGTACCAGTAGCATCAGCCACGTCCAGCCCTATTAGCTTTAAAGACTCAGAACCAGTAGTATCACACTGCTCCAGTCCATTTGGCTTTAAATGTACAGAACCAGTAGCATCAGACTGGTCCAGTCCTATTGACTTTAAAGGTACAGAAACAGTTGTATCAAACTGCTCCAGTCCTAATGGCTTGAAAGATACAGAACCAGAAGTATCAGACTGCTCCAGTCCTATTGGCTTTTAAGATACAGAACCTGTAGTATCAGACTGCTCCAGTCCTATTGGCTTTAAAGGTACAGAACATGTAGTATCAGACTGGTCCAGTCCTATTGGCTTTTAAGGTACAGAACCAGTAGTATCAGACTGCTCCAGTCCTCTTGGCTTTAAAGGTACAGAACCAGTAGCATCAGACTGGTCCAGTCCTATTGGCTTTTAAGGTACAGAACCAGTAGTATCAGACTGGTCCAGTCCTCTTGGCTTTAAAGGTACAGAACCAGTAGCATCAGAGTTTTCCAGTCCTATTGGCTTTAAAGGTACAGAACCAGTAGCATCAGACTGGTCCAGTCCCATTGGCTTTAAAGGTACTGAACCAGTAGTATAAGACTGGTCCAGTCCTATTGCCTTTAAAGATACAGAACTAGTAGCTTCAGACCTGTCCAGTCCCATTGGCTTTAAAGATACAGACCAGTAGCATCAGACTGCTCCAATCCTAATGGCTTTTAAGATACAGAACCAGTAGTATCAGACTGCTCCAGTCCTATTGGCTTTTAAGATACAGAACCAGTAGTATCAGACAGCTCTAGTCCTATTTGCTTTCAAGGTACAAAACCTGTAGTTTCAGACCACTCCAGTCCTATTGGCTTTAAAGGTACAGAACATGTAGTATCAGACTGGTCCAGTCCTATTGGCTTTAAAGGTACAGAACCAGTAATATCAGACTGCTCCAGTCCTTTTGGCTTTAAAGGTACAGAACCAGTAGCATCAGTCTCCTCCAGTCCTATTGGCTTTAAAGGAACAGAACAAGTAGCTTCATACTGCTCCAGTCCTATTGGCTTTAAATATCCAGAACCAGTAGTATCAGACTGCTCCCGTCCTATTGGATTTAAAGATACAGTACCAGTAGTATCAGACTGCTCCATTCCTGTTGGCTTTAAAGGGAGAGAACCAGTAGCTTCAGACTAGTCCAATCCTATTGGGTTTAAATTTACAGAACCAGTAGTATGAAACTGCTCCAGTCCTAAAGGATTGAAAGATACAGAACCAGAAGTATCAGACTGCTACAGTCCTATTGGCTTTAAAGGAACAGAATCAGTAGCTTCAGACTGCTCCAGTCCTATTGGCTTTAAAGATACAGAACCAGTAGCTTCAGACTGCTCCAGTTCTATTGGCTTTAAAGATACAGAACATGTATGTAGTATCACACTGCTCCATTCCTATGTCTTTAAAGATACAGAACCAGTAGCATCAGACTGGTCCAGTCCTATTTGCTTTGAAGGTAGAGAACCAGTAGTATCACACAGCTCCCGACCTATTGGCTTTAATGATACAGTACCAGCAGTATCACACTGCTCCAGTCCTATTGGTTTAAAGATACAGAACCAGTAATAACACTCTGCTCCTATTCTATTGGCTTTAAAGATACAGAACTAGTAGTATCAGACTGCTCCAGTCCTATTGGCTTTAAAGGAACTGAACTAGTAGTATCAGACTGCTCCAGTCCTATTGGCTTTAAAGATACAGAACAAGTAGATTCAGACTGCTCCAATCCTATTGGCTTTAAAGATACAGAACCAGTAGCTTCAGACTGCTCCAGTCCTATTGGCTTTAAAGATACAGAACCAGTAGATTCAGACTGGTCCAGTCCTATTGGCTTTTAAAATACAGAACCAGTAGCTTCAGACTGCTCCAATCCTATTGGCTTTAAAGATACAGAACCAGTAGCATCAGACTGCTCCAGTCCTATTGGCTTTAAAGGTACAGAACCAGTAGCATTAGACTGGTCCAGTTCTATTGGCTTTGAAGATACAGAACCAGTAGCTTCAGACTGCTCCAGTCCTATTGGCTTTAAAGGTACAGAACATGTTGTATCAGACTGGTCCAGTCCTATTGGCTTTAAAGGTACTGAACCAGTAGTATCAGACTGGTCCAGTCCTATTGCATTTAAAGATACAGAACTAGTAGCTTCAGACTGGTCCAGTCCCATTGGCTTTAAAGATACAGACCAGTAGCATCAGACTGCTCCCGTCCTATTGGATTTATAGACACAGAACCAGTAGTATCACACAGCTCCCGTCATATTGGCTTTAATGATACAGAACCAGTAGTATCACACAGCTCCCGTCCTATTGGCTTTAAAGATACAGTACCAGTAGCATCAGCCACATCCAGCCCTATTAGCTTTAAAGACTCAGAACCAGTAGTATCACACTGCTCCAGTCCATTTGGCTTTAAATGTACAGAACCAGTAGCATCAGACTGGTCCAGTCCTATTGACTTTAAAGGTACAGAAACAGTTGTATCAAACTGCTCCAGTCCTAATGGCTTGAAAGATACAGAACCAGAAGTATCAGACTGCTCCAGTCCTATTGGCTTTTAAGATACAGAAGCTGTAGTATCAGACTGCTCCAGACCTATTGGCTTTAAAGATACAGAACCAGTAGCTTCACACTGCTCCAGTCCTAATGGCTTTAAAGATACAGAACCTGTAGCATCAGACTGGTCCACTCCTATTGGCATTGAAGATACAGAACCAGTAGTATCACACAGCTCCCGTCCTATTGGCTTTAATGATACAGAACCAGCAGTATCACACTGCTCCAGTCCTATTGGTTTAAAGATACAGAACCAGTAGTAACACACTTCTCCCGTCCTATTGTCTTTAAAGATACGGAACCAGTAGTATCAGACTGCTCCAGTCCTCTTGTCTTTAAAGGTACACAACAAGTAGAATCAGACTGGTCCAGTCCTATTGGCTTTTAAGATACAGAACTAGTAGTATCAGATTACTTTATTCCTATTGGCTTTAAAGGTACAGACCCATTAGCTTTAGACTGCTCCAGTCCTATTGGCTTTAAAGATACAGAACCAGTAGCTTCAGACTGCTCCAGTCCTATAGGCTTTAAAGATACAGAACCAGTAGCTTCATACTGCTCCAGTCCTATTGGCTTTAAAGATACAGAACCAGTAGTATCAGACTACTCCAATCCTAATGGCTTTAAAGGTACAGAACCAGTAGTATCAGACAGCTCTAGTCCTATTGGCTTTCAAGATACAGAACCTGTAGTTTCAGACTGCTCCAGTCCTATTGGCTTTAAAAGTACAGAACATGTAGTATCAGACTGGTCCAGTCCTATTGGCTTTAAAGGTACAGAACCAGTAGTATCAGACTGCTCCAGTCCTATTGGCTTTAAAGGTACAGAACCAGTAGCTTCAGGCTCCTCCAGTCCTATTGGCTTTAAAGGAACAGAACCAGTCGCTTCAGACTGCTCCAGTCCTATTGGCTTTAAAGATACAGAACCAATAGTATCAGACTGCTCCCGTCCTATTGGCTTTAAAGATACAGAACCAGTAGTATCAGACTGCTCCAGTCCTATTGGCTTTTAAGATACAGAACCAGTAGTATCAGACAGCTCTAGTCCTAATTGCTTTCAAGATACAGAACCTGTAGTTTCAGACCACTCAAGTCCTATTGGCTTTAAAGGTACAGAACATGTAGTATCAAACTGCTCCAGTCCTATTGGCTTTAAAGGTACAGAACCAGTAGCATCAGACTCCTCCAGTCCTATTGGCTTTAAAGGAACAGAACCAGTAGCTTCAGACTGCTTCAGTCCTATTGGCTTTAAATATCCAGAACCAGTAGTATCAGACTGCTCCCGTCCTATTGGATTTAAAGACACAGAACCAGTAGTATCACACAGCTCCCGTCATATTGGCTTTAATGATACAGAACCAGTAGTATCACACAGCTCCCGTCCTATTGGCTTTAAAGATACAGTACCAGTAGCATCAGCCACGTCCAGCCCTATTAGCTTTAAAGACTCAGAACCAGTAGTATAACACTGCTCCAGTCCATTTGGCTTTAAATGTACAGAACCAGTAGCATCAGACTGGTCCAGTCCTATTGACTTTAAAGGTACAGAAACAGTTGTATCAAACTGCTCCAGTCCTAATGGCTTGAAAGATACAGAACCAGAAGTATCAGACTGCTCCAGTCCTATTGGCTTTTAAGATACAGAACCTGTAATATCAGACTGCTCCAGTCCTATTGGCTTTAAAGGTACAGAACATGTAGTATCAGACTGGTCCAGTCCTATTGGCTTTTAAGGTACAGAACCAGTAGTATCAGACTGCTCCAGTCCTCTTGGCTTTAAAGGTACAGAACCAGTAGCATCAGACTGGTCCAGTCCTATTGGCTTTTAAGGTACAGAACCAGTAGTATAAGACTGGTCCAGTCCTCTTGGCTTTAAAGGTACAGAACCAGTAGCATCAGAGTGTTCCAGTCTTATTGGCTTTAAAGATACAGAACCAGTAGCATCAGACTGGTCCAGTACTATTGGCTTTAAAGGTACTGAACCAGTAGTATCAGACTGGTCCAGTCCTATTGCCATTAAAGATACAGAACTAGTAGCTTCAGACCTGTCCAGTCCCATTGGCTTTAAAGATACAGACCAGTAGCATCAGACTGCTCCAATCCTAATGGCTTTTAAGATACAGAACCAGTAGTATCAGACTGCTCCAGTCCTATTGGCTTTTAAGATACAGAACCAGTAGTATCAGACAGCTCTAGTCCTATTTGCTTTCAAGGTACAGAACCTGTAGTTTCAGACTACTCCAGTCCTATTGGCTTTAAAGGTACAGAACATGTAGTATCAGACTGGTCCAGTCCTATTGGCTTTAAAGGTACAGAACCAGTAATATCAGACTGCTCCAGTCCTATTGGCTTTAAAGGTATAGAACCAGTAACATCAAACTGCTCCAGTCCTTTTGGCTTTAAAGGTACAGAACCAGTAGCATCAGACTCCTCCAGTCCTATTGGCTTTAAAGGAACAGAACAAGTAGCTTCAGACTGCTCCAGTCCTATTGGCTTTAAATATCCAGAACCAGTAGTATCAGACCGCTCCCGTCCTATTGGATTTAAAGATACAGAACCAATAGTATCAGACTGCTCCCATCCTATTGGCTTTAAAGACACAGAACCAGTAGTATGACACAGCTCCCGTCATATTGGCTTTAATGATACAGAACCAGTAGTATCACACAGCTCCCGTCCCATTGGCTTTAAAGATACAGTACCAGTAGTATCAGACTGCTCCATTCCTGTTGGCTTAAAAGGTAGAGAACCAGTAGCTTCAGACTGGCCCAGTCCTATTGGGTTTAAATTTACAGAACCAGTAGTATGAAACTGCTCCAGTCCTAAAGGCTTGAAAGATACAGAACCAGAAGAATCAGACTGCTACAGTGCTATTGGCTTTAAAGATACAGAACCAGTAATATCAGACTGCTCCAGTCCTATTGGCTTTAAAGGAACAGAATCAGTAGCTTCAGACTGCTCCAGTCCTATTGGCTTTAAAGATACAGAACCAGTAGCTTCAGACTGCTCCAGTTCTATTGGCTTTAAAGATAAAGAACATGTATGTAGTATCACACTGCTCCCTTCCTATGTCTTTAAAGATAAAGAACCAGTAGCATCAGACTGGTCCAGTCCTATTGGCTTTGAAGATACAGAACCAGTAAATTCAGACTGGTCCAGTCCTATTGGCTTTAAAGGTACAGAACATGTAGTATCAGACTGGTCCAGTCCTATTGGCTTTAAAGGTACTGAACCAGTAGTATCAGACTGGTCCAGTCCTATTGCCTTTAAAGATACAGAACTAGTAGCTTCAGACTGGTCCTGTCCCATTGGCTTTAAAGATACAGACCAGTCGCATCAGACTGCTACCGTCCTATTGGATTTAAAGACACAGAACCAGTAGTATCACACAGCTCCCGTCATATTGGCTTTAATGATACAGAACCAGTAGTATCACACAGCTCCCGTCCTATTGGCTTTAAAGATACAGTACCAGTAGCATCAGCCACGTCCAGCCCTATTAGCTTTAAAGACTCAGAACCAGTAGTATCACACGCTCCAGTCCATTTGGCTTTAAATGTACAGAACCAGTAGCATCAGACTGGTCCAGTCCTATTGACTTTAAAGGTACAGAAACAGTTGTATCAAACTGCTCCAGTCCTAATGGCTTGAAAGATACAGAACCAGAAGTATCAGACTGCTCCAGTCCTATTGGCTTTTAAGATACAGAACCTGTAGTATCAGACTGCTCCAGTCTTATTGGCTTTAAAGGTACAGAACATGTAGTATCAGACTGGTCCAGTCCTATTGGCTTTTAAGTTACAGAACCTGTAGTATCAGACTGCTCCCGTCCTATTGGATTTAAAGATACAGAACCAATAGTATCAGACTGCTCCCATCCTATTGGCTTTAAAGACACAGAACCAGTAGTATGACACAGCTCCCGTCATATTGGCTTTAATGATACAGAACCAGTAGTATCACACAGCTCCCGTCCCATTGGCTTTAAAGATACAGTACCAGTAGTATCAGACTGCTCCATTCCTGTTGGCTTTAAAGGTAGAGAACCAGTGGCTTCAGACTGGCCCAGTCCTATTGGGTTTAAATTTACAGAACCAGTAGTATGAAACTGCTCCAGTCCTAAAGGCTTGAAAGATACAGAACCAGAAGAATCAGACTGCTACAGTGCTATTGGCTTTAAAGATACAGAACCAGTAATATCAGACTGCTCCAGTCCTATTGGCTTTAAAGGAACAGAATCAGTAGCTTCAGACTGCTCCAGTCCTATTGGCTTTAAAGATACAGAACCAGTAGCTTCAGACTGCTCCAGTTCTATTGGCTTTAAAGATACAGAACATGTATGTAGTATCACACTGCTCCCTTCCTATGTCTTTAAAGATAAAGAACCAGTAGCATCAGACTGGTCCAGTCCTATTTGCTTTGAAGATAGAGAACCAGTAGTATCACACAGCTCCCGACCTATTGGCTTTAATGATACAGAACCAGCAGTATCACACTGCTCCAGTCCTATTGGTTTAAAGATACAGAACCAGTAATAACACCCTGCTCCTATTCTATTGGCTTTAAAGATACAGAACTAGTAGTATCAGACTGCTCCAGTCCTATTGGCTTTAAAGGAACTGAACTAGTAGTATCAGACTGCTCCAGTCCTATTGGCTTTAAAGATACAGAACAAGTAGATTCAGACTGATCCAATCCTATTGGCTTTAAAGATACAGAAACAGTAGCTTCAGACTGCTCCAGTCCTATTGGCTTTAAAGATACAGAACCAGTAGATTCAGACTGGTCCAGTCCTATTGGCTTTTAAAATACAGAACCAGCAGCTTCAGACTGCTCCAGTCCTATTGGCTTTAAAGATACAGAACCAGTAGCATCAGACTGCTCCAGTCCTATTGGCTTTAACGGTACAGAACCAGTAGCATTAGACTGGTCCAGTTCTATTGGCTTTGAAGATACAGAACCAGTAGCTTCAGACTGCTCCAGTCCTATTGGCTTTAAAGGTACAGAACATGTAGTATCAGACTGGTCCAGTCCTATTGGCTTTAAAGGTACAGAACCAGTAGTATCAGACTGGTCCAGTCCTATTGCCTTTAAAGATACAGAACTAGTAGCTTCAGACTGGTCCAGTCCCATTGGCTTTAAAGATACAGACCAGTAGCATCCGACTGCTCCCGTCCTATTGGATTTAAAGACACAGAACCAGTAGTATCACACAGCTCCCGTCATATTGGCTTTAATGATACAGAACCAGTAGTATCACACAGCTCCCGTCCTATTGGCTTTAAAGATACAGTACCAGTAGCATCAGCCACGTCCAGCCCTATTAGCTTTAAAGACTCAGAACCAGTAGTATCACACTGCTCCAGTCCATTTGGCTTTAAATTTACAGAACCAGTAGCATCAGACTGGTCCAGTCCTATTGACTTTAAAGGTACAGAAACAGTTGTATCAAACTGCTCCAGTCCTAATGGCTTGAAAGATACAGAACCAGAAGTATCAGACTGCTCCAGTCCTATTGGCTTTAAAGACACAGAACCAGTAGTATCACACAGCTCCCGTCATATTGGCTTTAATGATACAGAACCAGTAGTATCACACAGCTCCCGTCCCATTGGCTTTAAAGATACAGTACCAGTAGTATCAGACTGCTCCATTCCTGTTGGCATTAAAGGTAGAGAACCAGTAGCTTCAGACTGGTCCAGTCCTATTGGGTTTAAATTTACAGAACCAGTAGTATGAAACTGCTCCAGTCCTAAAGGCTTGAAAGATACAGAACCAGAAGTATCAGACTGCTACAGTGCTATTGGCTTTAAAGATACAGAACCAGTAATATCAGACTGCTCCAGTCCTATTGGCTTTAAAGGAACAGAATCAGTAGCTTCAGACTGCTCCAGTCCTATTGGCTTTAAAGATACAGAACCAGTAGCTTCAGACTGCTCCAGTCCTATTGGCTTTAAAGATACAGAACATGTATGTAGTATCACACTGCTCCCATCCTATGTCTTTAAAGATACAGAACCAGTAGCATCAGACTGGTCCAGTCCTATTTGCTTTGATGATAGAGAACCAGTGGTATCACACAGCTCCCGACCTATTGGCTTTAATGATACAGAACCAGCAGTATCACACTGCTCCAGTCCTATTCGTTTAAAGATACAGAACCAGTAATAACACTCTGCTCCTATTCTATTGGCTTTAAAAATACAGAACTAGTAGTATCAGACTGCTCCAGTCCTATTGGCTTTAAAGGAACTGAACTAGTAGTATCAGACTGCTCCAGTCCTATTGGCTTTAAAGATACAGAACAAGTAGATTCAGACTGCTCCAATCCTATTGGCTTTAAAGATACAGAACCAGTAGCTTCAGACTGCTCCAGTCCTATTGGCTTTAAAGATACAGAACCAGTAGATTCAGACTGGTCCAGTCCTATTGGCTTTTAAAATACAGAACCAGTAGCTTCACACTGCTCCAGTCCTATTGGCTTTAAAGATACAGAACCAGTAGCATCAGACTGCTCCAGTCCTATTGATTTAAAGGTACAGAACCAGTAGCATTAGACTGGTCCAGTTCTATTGGCTTTGAAGATACAGAACCAGTAGCTTCAGACTGCTCCAGTCCTATTGGCTTTAAAGGTACAGAACATGTAGTATCAGACTGGTCCAGTCCTATTGGCTTTAAAGGTACTGAACCAGTAGTATCAGACTGGTCCAGTCCTATTGCCTTTAAAGATACAGAACTAGTAGCTTCAGACTGGTCCAGTCCCATTGGCTTTAAAGGTACAGAACCAGTAGTATCAGACTGGTCCAGTCCTATTTGCTTTCAAGATACAGAACCTGTAGTTTCAGACCACTCCAGTCCTATTGGCTTTAAAGGTACAGAACATGTAGTATCAGACTGGTCCAGTCCTATTTGCTTTAAAGGAACAGAACCAGTAGATTCAGACTGCTCCAGTCCTATTGGGTTTAAATATCCAGAACCAGTAGTATCAGACTGCTCCCGTCCTATTGGATTTAAAGATACAGAACCAATAGTATCAGACTGCTTCTATCCTATTGGCTTTAAAGACACAGAACCAGTAGTAGCACACAGCTCCCGTCATATTGGCTTTAATGATACAGAACCAATAGTATCACACAGCTCCCGTCCTATTGGCTTTAAAGATACAGTACAAGTAGCATCAGCCAGGTCCAGTCCTATTGGGTTTAAAGACTCAGAACCAGTAGTATCACACTGCTCCAGTCCATTTGGCTTTAAATATACAGAACCTGTAGCATCAGACTGGTCCAGTCCTATTGGCTTTAAAGATACAGAACCAGTAGCATCACACTGCTCCTGTTCTATTGGCTTTAAAGATACAGAACCATTAGTATCAGACTGCTCCAGTCCTGTTGGCTTTAAAGGTACAGAACCAGTAGCTTCAGACTGGTCCAGTCCTATTGGTTTTAAATTTACAGAACGAGTAGTATGAAACTGCTCCAGTCCTAATGGCTTGAAAGATACAGAACCAGAAGTATCAGACTGCTACAGTGCTATTGGCTTTAAAGATACAGAACCAGCAGTAACACACTTCTCCCGTCCTATTGGCTTTAAAGATACAGAACCAGTAGTATCGACTTCACCCGTCCTATTGGCTTTAAAGATACAGAACCAGTAGTATCAGACTGCTCCAGTGCTATTAGCTTTAAAGATACAGACCAGTACCTTCAGACTGCTCCAATCCTAATGGCTTTAAAGATACAGAACCAGTAGTATCAGACTGCTCCAGTCCTATTGGATTTTAATATACAGAACCTGTAGTATCAGACTGGTCCAGTCATATTGGTTTTAAAGGTACAGAACCAGTAGTATCAGACTGCTCCAGTCCCATTGGCTTTAAAGATACAGACCAGTAGCATCAGACTGCTCCCGTCCTATTGGATTTAAAGACACAGAACCAGTAGTATCACACAGCTCCCGTCATATTGGCTTTAATGATACAGAACCAGTAGTATCACACAGCTCCCGTCCTATTGGCTTTAAAGATACAGTACCAGTAGCATCAGCCACGTCCAGCCCTATTAGCTTTAAAGACTCAGAACCAGTCGTATCACACTGCTCCAGTCCATTTGGCTTTAAATTTACAGAACCAGTAGCATCAGACTGGTCCAGTCCTATTGACTTTAAAGGTACAGAAACAGTTGTATCAAACTGCTCCAGTCCTAATGGCTTGAAAGATACAGAACCAGAAGTATCAGACTGCTCCAGTCCTATTGGCTTTTAATATACAGAACCTGTAGTATCAGACTGCTCCAGTCCTATTGGCTTTAAAGGTACTGAACATGTAGTATCAGACTGCTCCAGTCCTATTGGCTTTAAAGATACAGAACCAGTAGCTTCACACTGCTCCAGTCCTAATGGCTTTAAAGATACAGAACCTGTAGCATCAGAATGGTCCACTCCTATTGGCATTGAAGATACAGAACCAGTAGTATCACACAGCTCCCGTCCTATTGGCATTAATGATACAGAACCAGCAGTATCACACTGCTCCAGTCCTATTGGTTTAAAGATACAGAACCAGTAGTAACACACTTCTCCCGTCCTATTGTCTTTAAAGATACGGAACCAGTAGTATCAGACTGCTCCAGTCCTCTTGTCTTTAAAGGTACAGAACAAGTAGAATCAGACTGGTCCAGTCCTATTGGCTTTTAAGATACAGAACTAGTATTATCAGATTACTTTATTCCTATTGGCTTTAAAGGTACAGACCCATTAGCTTCAGACTGCTCCAGTCCTATTGGCTTTAAAGATACAGAACCAGTAACTTCAGACTGCTCCAGTCCTATAGGCTTTAAAGATACAGAACCAGTAGTATCAGACAGCTCTAGTCCTATTGGCTTTCAAGATACAGAACCTGTAGTTTCAGACTGCTCCAGTCCTATTGGCTTTAAAAGTACAGAACATGTAGTATCAGACTGGTCCAGTCCTATTGGCTTTAAAGGTACAGAACCAGTAGTATCAGACTGCTCCAGTCCTATTGGCTTTAAAGGTACAGAACAAGTAGCTTCAGGCTCCTCCATTCCTATTGGCTTTAAAGCAACAGAACCAGTCGCTTCAGACTGCTCAAGTCCTATTGGCTTTAAAGATACAGAACCAATAGTATCAGACTGCTCCCGTCCTATTGGCTTTAAAGATACAGAACCAGTAGTATCAGACAGCTCTAGTCCTAATTGCTTTCAAGATACAGAACCTGTAGTTTCAGACCACTCAAGTCCTATTGGCTTTAAAGGTACAGAACATGTAGTATCAGACTGGTCCAGTCCTATTGGCTTTAAAGGTACAGAACCAGTAATATCAGACTGCTCCAGTCCTATTGGCTTTAAAGGTATAGAACCAGTAACATCAAACTGCTCCAGTCCTATTGGCTTTAAAGGTACAGAACCAGTAGCATCAGACTCCTCCAGTCCTATTGGCTTTAAAGGAACAGAACCAGTAGCTTCAGACTTCTCCAGTCCTATTGGCTTTAAATATCCAGAACCAGTAGTATCAGACTGCTCCCGTCCTATTGGATTTAAAGACACAGAACCAGTAGTATCACACAGCTCCCGTCATATTGGCTTTAATGATACAGAACCAGTAGTATCACACAGCCTCCGTCCTATTGGCTTTAAAGATACAGTACCAGTAGCATCAGCCACGTCCAGCCCTATTAGCTTTAAAGACTCAGAACCAGTAGTATCACACTGCTCCAGTCCATTTGGCTTTAAATGTACAGAACCAGTAGCATTAGACTGGTCCAGTCCTATTGACTTTAAAGGTGCAGAAACAGTTGTATCAAACTGCTCCAGTCCTATTGGCTTTAAAGGTACAGAACATGTAGTATCAGACTGGTCCAGTCCTATTGGCTTTTAAGGTACAGAACCAGTAGTATCAGACTGCTCCAGTCCTCTTGGCTTTAAAGGTACAGAACCAGTAGCATCAGACTGGTCCAGTCCTATTGGCTTTTAAGGTACAGAACCAGTAGTATCAGACTGGTCCAGTCCTCTTGGCTTTAAAGGTACAGAACCAGTAGCATCAGAGTGTTCCAGTCTTATTGGCTTTAAAGGTACAGAACCAGTAGCATCAGACTGGTCCAGTCCTATTGGCTTTAAAGGTACTGAACCAGTAGTATCAGACTGGTCCAGTCCTATTGCCTTTAAAGATACAGAACTAGTATCTTCAGACCTGTCCAGTCCCATTGGCTTTAAAGATACAGACCAGTAGCATCAGACTGCTCCAATCCTAATGGCTTTTAAGATACTGAACCGGTAGTATCAGACTGCTCCAGTCCTATTGGCTTTTAAGATACAGAACCAGTAGTATCAGACAGCTCTAGTCCTATTTGCTTTCAAGGTACAGAACCTGTAGTTTCAGACCACTCCAGTCCTATTGGCTTTAAAGGTACAGAACATGTAGTATCAGACTGGTCCAGTCCTATTGGCTTTAAAGGTACAGAACCAGTAATATCGGACTGCTCCAGTCCTATTGGCTTTAAAGGTATAGAACCAGTAACATCAAACTGCTCCAGTCCTTTTGGCTTTAAAGATACAGAACCAGTAGCATCAGACTCCTCCAGTCCTATTGGCTTTAAAGGAACAGAACAAGTAGCTTCAGACTGCTCCAGTCCTATTGGCTTTAAATATCCAGAACCAGTAGTATCAGACTGCTCCCGTCCTATTGGATTTAAAGATACAGAACCAATAGCATCAGACTGCTCCCATCCTATTGGCTTTAAAGACACAGAACCAGTAGTATCACACAGCTCCCGTCATATTGGCTTTAATGATACAGAACCAGTAGTATCACACAGCTCCCGTCCCATTGGCTTTAAAGATACAGTACCAGTAGTATCAGACTGCTCCATTCCTGTTGGCTTTAAAGGTGGAGAACCAGTAGCTTCAGACTGGCCCAGTCCTATTGGGTTTAAATTTACAGAACCAGTAGTATGAAACTGCTCCAGTCCTAAAGGCTTGAAAGATACAGAACCAGAAGTATCAGACTGCTACAGTGCTATTGGCTTTAAAGATACAGAGCCAGTAATATCAGACTGCTCCAGTCCTATTGGCTTTAAAGGAACAGAATCAGTAGCTTCAGACTGCTCCAGTCCTATTGGCTTTAAAGATACAGAACCAGTAGCTTCAGACTGCTCCAGTTCTATTGGATTTATAGATACAGAACATGTATGTAGTATCACACTGCTCCCGTCCTATTGGCTTTAAAGATACAGTACCAGTAGCATCAGCCACGTCCAGCCCTATTAGCTTTAAAGACTCAGAACCAGTAGTATCACACTGCTCCAGTCCAATTGGCTTTAAAGGTACAGAACCAGTAGCATCAGACTGGTCCAGTCCTATTGACTTTAAAGGTACAGAAACAGTTGTATCAAACTGCTCCAGTCCTAATGGCTTGAAAGATACAGAACCAGAAGTATCAGACTGCTCCAGTCCTATTGGCTTTTAAGATACAGAACCTGTAGTATCAGACTGCTCCAGTCTTATTGGCTTTAAAGGTACAGAACATGTAGTATCAGACTGGTCCAGTCCTATTGGCTTTTAAGTTACAGAACCAGTAGTATCAGACTGCTCCAGTCCTCTTGGCTTTAAAGGTACAGAACCAGTAGCATCAGACTGGTCCAGTCCTATTGGCTTTTAAGGTACAGAACCAGTAGTATCAGACTGGTCCAGTCCTCTTGGCTTTAAAGGTACAGAACCAGTAGCATCAGAGTGTTCCAGTCCTATTGGCTTTAAAGGTACAGAACCAGTAGCATCAGACTGGTCCAGTCCTATTGGCTTTAAAGGTACTGAACCAGTAGTATCAGACTGGTCCAGTCCTATTGCCTTTAAAGATACAGAACTAGTGGCTTCAGACCTGTCCAGTCCCATTGGCTTTAAAGATACAGACAAGTAGCATCAGACTGCTCCTATCCTAATGGCTTTAAAGTTACAGAACAAGTACTATCAGATGGTCTAAAGCTATTGGCTTTAAAGATACAGAACCAGTAGTATCAGACAGCTCTAGTCCTATTTGCTTTCAAGGTACAGAACCTGTAGTTTCAGACCACTCCAGTCCTATTGGCTTTAAAGGTACAGAACATGTAGTATCAGAATGGTCCAGTCCTATTGGCTTTAAAGGTACAGAACCAGTAATATCAGACTGCTCCAGTCCTATTGGCTTTAAAGGTATAGAACCAGTAACATCTAACTGCTCCAGTCCTTTTGGCTTTAAAGGTACAGAACCAGTAGCATCAGACTCCTCCAGTCCTATTGGCTTTAAAGGAACAGAACAAGTAGCTTCAGACTGCTCCAGTCCTATTGGCTTTAAATATCCAGAACCAGTAGTATCAGACTGCTCCCGTCCTATTGGATTTAAAGATACAGAACCAATAGTATCAGACTGCTCCCATCCTATTGGCTTTAAAGACACAGAACCAGTAGTATCACACAGCTCCCGTCATATTGGCTTTAATGATACAGAACCAGTAGTATCACACAGCTCCCGTCCCATTGGCTTTAAAGATACAGTACCAGTAGTATCAGACTGCTCCATTCCTGTTGGCTTTAAAGGGAGAGAACCAGTAGCTTCAGACTGGTCCAGTCCTATTGGGTTTAAATTTACAGAACCAGTAGTATGAAACTCTCCAGTCCTATAGGCTTGAAAGATACAGAACCAGAAGTATCAGACTGCTACAGTGCTATTGGCTTTAAAGATACAGAACCAGTAATATCAGACTGCTCCAGTCCTATTGGCTTTAAAGGAACAGAATCAGTAGCTTCAGACTGCTCCAGTCCTATTGGCTTTAAAGATACAGAACCAGTAGCTTCAGACTGCTCCAGTCCTATTGGCTTTAAAGATACAGAACCAGTAGATTCAGACTGGTCCAGTCCTATTGGCTTTTAAAATACAGAACCAGTAGCTTCAGACTGCTCCAGTCCTATTGGCTTTAAAGATACAGAACCAGTAGCATCAGACTGCTCCAGTCCTATTGGCTTTAAAGGTACAGAACCAGTAGCATTAGACTGGTCCAGTTCTATTGGCTTTGAAGATACAGAACCAGTAGCTTCAGACTGCTCCAGTCCTATTGGCTTTAAAGGTACAGAACATGTAGTATCAGACTGCTCCAGTCCTATTGGCTTTAAAGGTACAGAACATGTAGTATCAGACTGGTCCAGTCCTATTGCCTTTAAAGATACAGAACTAGTAGCTTCAGACTGATCCAGTCCCATTGGCTTTAAAGGTACAGAACCAGTAGTATCAGACTGGTCCAGTCCTATTTGCTTTCAAGATACAGAACCTGTAGTTTCAGACCACTCCAGTCCTATTGGCTTTAAAGGTACAGAACATGTAGTATCAGACTGGTCCAGTCCTATTGGCTTTAAAGGTACAGAACCAGTAATATCAGACTGCTCCAGTCCTATTGGCTTTAAAGGTACAGAACCAGTAACTTCAAACTGCTCCAGTCCTATTGGTTTAAAGGTTCAGAACCAGTAGCTTCAGACTCCTCCAGTCCTATTTGCTTTAAAGGAACAGAACCAGTAGATTCAGACTGCTCCAGTCCTATTGGGTTTAAATATCAAGAACCAGTAGTATCAGACTGCTCCCGTCCTATTGGATTTAAAGATACAGAACCAATAGTATCAGACTGCTTCCATCCTATTGGCTTTAAAGACACAGAACCAGTAGTAGCACACAGCTCCCGTCATATTGGCTTTAATGATACAGAACCAATAGTATCACATTGCTCCCGTCCTATTGGCTTTAAAGATACAGTACAAGTAGCATCAGCCAGGTCCAGTCCTATTGGGTTTAAAGACTCAGAACCAGTAGTATCACACTGCTCCAGTCCATTTGGCTTTAAATATACAGAACCAGTAGCATCAGACTGGTCCAGTCCTATTGGCTTTAAAGATACAGAACCAGTAGCATCACACTGCTCCTGTTCTATTGGCTTTAAAGATACAGAACCATTAGTATCAGACTGCTCCAGTCCTGTTGGCTTTAAAGGTACAGAAGCAGTAGCTTCAGACTGGTCCAGTCCTATTGGTTTTAAATTTACAGAACGAGTAGTATGAAACTGCTCCAGTCCTAATGGCTTGAAAGATACAGAACCAGAAGTATCAGACTGCTACAGTGCTATTGGCTTTAAAGATACAGAACCAGCAGTAACACACTTCTCCCGTCCTATTGGCTTTAAAGATACAGAACCAGTAGTATCGACTTCTCCCGTCCTATTGGCTTTAAAGATACAGACCAGTACCTTCAGACTGCTCCAATCCTAATGGCTTTAAAGATACAGAACCAGTAGTATCAGACTGCTCCAGTCCTATTGGATTTTAAGATACAGAACCAGTAGTATCAGACTGCTCCAGTCCTATTGGATTTTAAGATACAGAACCTGTAGTATCATACTGGTCCAGTCATATTGGTTTTAAAGGTATAGAACCAGTAACATCAAACTGCTCCAGTCCTTTTGGCTTTAAAGATACAGAACCAGTAGCATCAGACTCCTCCAGTCCTATTGGCTTTAAAGGAACAGAACAAGTAGCTTCAGACTGCTCCAGTCCTATTGGCTTTAAATATCCAGAACCAGTAGTATCAGACTGCTCCCGTCCTATTGGCTTTAAAGGTACAGAACATGTAGTATCAGACTGGTCCAGTCCTATTGGCTTTTAAGCTACAGAACCAGTAGTATCAGACTGCTCCAGTCCTCTTGGCTTTAAAGGTACAGAACCAGTAGTATCAGACTGGTCCATCCTATTGGCTTTTAAGGTACAGAACCAGTAGTATCAGACTGGTCCAGTCCTCTTGGCTTTAAAGGTACAGAACCAGTAGCATCAGAGTGTTCCAGTCCTATTGGCTTTAAAGGTACAGAACCAGTAGCATCAGACTGGTCCAGTCCTATTGGCTTTAAAGGTACTGAACCAGTAGTATCAGACTGGTCCAGTCCTATTGCCTTTAAAGATACAGAACTAGTAGCTTCAGACCTGTCCAGTCCCATTGGCTTTAAAGATACAGACGAGTAGCATCAGACTGCTCCAATCCTAATGGCTTTTAAGATACAGAACCAGTAGTATCAGACTGCTCCAGTCCTATTGGCTTTTAAGATACAGAACCAGTAGTATCAGATAGCTCTAGTCCTATTTGCTTTCAAGGTACAGAACCTGTAGTTTCAGACCACTCCAGTCCTATTGGCTTTAAAGGTACAGAACATGTAGTATCAGACTGGTCCAGTCCTATTGGCTTTAAAGGTACAGAACCAGTAATATCAGACTGCTCCAGTCCTATTGGCTTTAAAGGTATAGAACCAGTAACATCAAACTGCTCCAGTCTTTTTGGCTTTAAAGGTACAGAACCAGTAGCATCAGACTCCTCCAGTCCTATTGGCTTTAAAGGAACAGAACAAGTAGCTTCAGACTGCTCCAGTCCTATTGGCTTTAAATATCCAGAACCAGTAGTATCAGACTGCTCCCGTCCTATTGGATTTAAAGATACAGAACCAATAGTATCAGACTGCTCCCATCCTATTGGCTTTAAAGACACAGAACCAGTAGTATCACAGAGCTCCCGTCATATTGGCTTTAATGATACAGAACCAGTAGTATCACACAGCTCCCGTCCCATTGGCTTTAAAGATACAGTACCAGTAGTATCAGACTGCTCCATTCCTGTTGGCTTTAAAGGTAGAGAACCAGTAGCTTCAGACTGGTCCAGTCCTATTGGGTTTAAATTTACAGAACCAGTAGTTTGAAACTGCTCCAGTCCTAAAGGCTTGAAAGATACAGAACCAGAAGTATCAGACTGCTCCAGTCCTATTGGCTTTAAAGGAACAGAATCAGTAGCTTCAGACTGCTCCAGTCCTATTGGCTTTAAAGATACAGAACCAGTAGCTTCAGACTGCTCCAGTTCTATTGGCTTTAAAGATACAGAACATGTATGTAGTATCACACTGCTCCCTTCCTATGTCTTTAAAGATACAGATCCAGTAGCATCAGACTGGTCCAGTCCTATTTGCTTTGAAGATAGAGAACCAGTAGTATCACACAGCTCCCGACCTATTGGCTTTAATGATACAGAACCAGCAGTATCACACTGCTCCAGTCCTATTGGTTTAAAGATACATAACCAGTAATAACACTCTGCTCCTATTCTATTGGCTTTAAAGATACAGAACTAGTAGTATCAGACTGCTCCAGTACAATTGGCTTTAAAGATACAGAACAAGTAGATTCAGACTGCTCCAATCCTATTGGCTTTAAAGATACAGTACCAGTAGCATCAGAGTTGTCCAGTCCTATTGGCTTTAAAGATACAGAACCTGTAGTATCACACTGCTCCCGTCCTATTGCCTTTAAAGATACAGAACCAGTAGCATCAGACTGGTCCAAACCTATTGGCTTTGAAGATACAGAACCTGTAGTATCACACAGCTCCCGTCCTATTGGCTTTCATAATACAGAACCAGCAGTATCACACTGCTCCAGTCCTATTGGCTTTAAAGATATAGAACCAGTAGTATCAGTCTGCTCCAGTACTATTGGCTTTAAAGTTATAGAACCAGTTGCTTCAGACTGCTCCAGTCCTATTGGTTTTAAAGATACAGAACCAGTAGTATCAGACTGCTCCCGTCCTATTGGCTTTAAAGACACAGAACCAGTAGTATCACACAGCTCCCGTCATATTGCCTTTAATGATAGAGAACCAGTAGCTTCAGACTGGTCCAGTCCTATTGGTTTTAAATTTACAGAACCAGTAGTATGAAACTGCACCAGTCCTAATGGCTTGAAAGATACAGAACCAGAAGTATCAGACAGCTACAGTCCTATTGGCTTTAAAGATACAGAACCAGTAGGATCAGACTGGTCCAGTCCTATTGGCTTTTAAGATACAGAACCAGTAGTATCAGATTACTCCATTCCTATTGGCTTTAAAGGTACTGAACATGTAGTATCAGACTGCTCCAGTCCTATTGGCTTTAAAGATACAGAACCAGTAGCTTCACACTGCTCCAGTCCTAATGGCCTTAAAGATACAGAACCTGTAGCATCAGACTGGTCCACTCCTATTGGCATTGAAGATACAGAACCAGTAGTATCACACAGCTCCCGTCCTATTGGCTTTAATGATACAGAACCAGCAGTATCACACTGCTCCAGTCCTATTGGTTTAAAGATACAGAACCAGTAGTAACACACTTCTCCCGTCCTATTGTCTTTAAAGATACGGAACCAGTAGTATCAGACTGCTCCAGTCCTCTTGGCTTTAAAGGTACAGAACCAGTAGCATCAGACTGGTCCAGTCCTATTGGCTTTAAAGATACAGAACTAGTAGTATCAGATTACTCCATTCCTATTGGCTTTAAAGGTACAGACCCATTAGCTTCAGACTGCTCCAGTCCTATTGGCTTTAAAGATACAGAACCAGTAGTTTCAGACTGCTCCAGTCCTATTGGCTTTAAAAGTACAGAACATGTAGTATCAGACTGGTCCAGTCCTATTGGCTTTAAAGGTACAGAACCAGTAGTATCAGACTGCTCCAGTCCTATTGGCTTTAAAGGTACAGAACCAGTAGCTTCAGGCTCCTCCAGTCCTATTGGCTTTAAAGGAACAGAACCAGTCGCTTCAGACTGCTCCAGTCCTATTGGCTTTAAAGATACAGAACCAATAGTATAAGACTGCTCCCGTCCTATTGGCTTTAAAGGTACAGAACCAGTAGCATCAGACTGGTCCAGTCCTATTGGCTTTAAAGATACAGAACTAGTAGTATCAGATTACTCCATTCCTATTGGCTTTAAAGGTACAGACCCATTAGCTTCAGACTGCTCCAGTCCTATTGGCTTTAAAGATACAGAACCAGTAGCTTCAGACTGCTCCAGTCCTATAGGCTTTAAAGATACAGAACCAGTAGCTTCAGACTGCTCCAGTCCTATTGGCTTTAAATATCCAGAACCAGTAGTATCAGACTACTCCAATCCTAATGGCTTTAAAGGTACAGAACCAGTAGTATCAGACAGCTCTAGTCCTATTAGCTTTCAAGATACAGAACCTGTAGTTTCAGACTGCTCCAGTCCTATTGGCTTTAAAAGTACAGAACATGTAGTATCAGACTGATCCAGTCCTATTGGCTTTAAAGGTACAGAACCAGTAGTATCAGACTTCTCCAGTCCTATTGGCTTTAAAGGTACAGAACCAGTAGCTTCAGGCTCCTCCAGTCCTATTGGCTTTAAAGGAACAGAACCAGTCGCTTCAGACTGCTCCAGTCCTATTGGCTTTAAAGATACAGAACCAATAGTATAAGACTGCTCCCGTCCTATTGGCTTTAAAGATACAGAACCAGTAGTATCAGACTGCTCCAGTCCTATTGGCTTTTAAGATACAGAACCAGTAGTATCAGACAGCTCTAGTCCTAATTGCTTTCAAGATACAGAACCTGTAGTTTCAGACCACTCAAGTCCTATTGGCTTTGAAGGTACAGAACATGTAGTATCAGACTGGTCCAGTCCTATTGGCTTTAAAGGTACAGAACCAGTAATATCAGACTGCTCCAGTCCTATTGGCTTTAAAGGTATAGAACCAGTAACATCAAACTGCTCCAGTCCTATTGGCTTTAAAGGTACAGAACCAGTAGCATCAGACTCCTCCAGTCCTATTGGCTTTAAAGGAACAGAACCAGTAGCTTCAGACTGCTCCAGTCCTATTGGCTTTAAATATCCAGAACCAGTAGTATCAGACTGCTCCCGTCCTATTGGATTTAAAGACACAGAACCAGTAGTATCACACAGCTCCCGTCATATTGGCTTTAATGATACAGAACCAGTAGTATCACACAGCTCCCGTCCTATTGGCTTTAAAGATACAGTACCAGTAGCATCAGCCACGTCCAGCCCTATTAGCTTTAAAGACTCAGAACCAGTAGTATCACACTGCTCCAGTCCATTTGGCTTTAAATGTACAGAACCAGTAGCATCAGACTGGTCCAGTCCTATTGACTTTAAAAGTACAGAAACAGTTGTATCAAACTGCTCCAGTCCTAATGGCTTGAAAGATACAGAACCAGAAGTATCAGACTGCTCCAGTCCTATTGCCTTTTAAGATACAGAACCTGTAGTATCAGACTGCTCCAGTCCTATTTGCTTTAAAAGTACAGAACATGTAGTATCAGACTGGTCCAGTCCTATTGGCTTTTAAGGTACAGAACCAGTAGTATCAGACTGCTCCAGTCCTCTTGGCTTTAAAGGTACAGAACCAGTAGCATCAGACTGGTCCAGTCCTATTGGCTTTTAAGGTACAGAACCAGTAGTATCAGACTGGTCCAGTCCTCTTGGCTTTAAAGGTACAGAACCAGTAGCATCAGAGTGTTCCAGTCCTATTGGCTTTAAAGGTACAGAACCAGTAGCATCAGACTGGTCCAGTCCTATTGGCTTTAAAGGTACTGAACCAGTAGTATCAGACTGGTCCAGCCCTATTGCCTTTAAAGATACAGAACTAGTAGCTTCAGACCTGTCCAGTCCCATTGGCTTTAAAGATACAGACCAGTAGCATCAGACTGCTCCAATCCTAATGGCTTTTAAGATACAGAACCAGTAGTATCAGACTGCTCCAGTCCTATTGGCTTTTAAGATACAGAACCAGTAGTATCAGACAGCTCTAGTCCTATTTGCTTTCAAGGTACAGAACCTGTAGTTTCAGACCACTCCAGTCCTATTGGCTTTAAAGGTACAGAACCAGTAATATCAGACTGCTCCAGTCCTATTGGCTTTAAAGGTATAGAACCAGTAACATCAAACTGCTCCAGTCCTATTGGCTTTAAAGGTACAGAACCAGTAGCATCAGACTCCTCCAGTCCTATTGGCTTTAAAGGAACAGAACCAGTAGCTTCAGACTGCTCCAGTCCTATTGGCTTTAAATATCCAGAACCAGTAGTTTCAGACTACTCCAATCCTAATGGCTTTAAAGGTACAGAACCATTAGTATCAGACAGCTCTAGTCCTATTGGCTTTCAAGATACAGAACATGTAGTTTCAGACTGCTCCAGTCCTATTGGCTTTAAAAGTACAGAACATGTAGTATCAGACTGGTCCAGTCCTATTGGCTTTAAAGGTACAGAACCAGTAGTATCAGACTGCTCCAGTCCTATTGGCTTTAAAGGTAAAGAACCAGTAGCTTCAGGCTCCTCCAGTCCTATTGGCTTTAAAGGAACAGAACCAGTCGCTTCAGACTGCTCCAGTCCTATTGGCTTTAAAGATACAGAACCAATAGTATCAGACTGCTCCCGTCCTATTGGCTTTAAAGATACAGAACCAGTAGTATCAGACTGCTCCAGTCCTATTGGCTTTTAAGATACAGAACCAGTAGTATCAGACAGCTCTAGTCCTAATTGCTTTCAAGATACAGAACCTGTAGTTTCAGACCACTCAAGTCCTATTGGCTTTAAAGGTACAGAACATGTAGTATCAGACTGGTCCAGTCCTATTGGCTTTAAAGGTTACTTACTTTGGCTTGGTTTCGCGGACGAAGATTTATGGAGGGGGTAAAATGTCCACGTCAGCTGCAGGCTCGTTTGTGGCTGACCAGTCCTATGCGGGACAGGCAGACACGATTGCAGCGGTTGCAAGGGAAAATTGGTTGGTTGGGGTTGGGTGTTGGGTTTTTCCTCCTTTGCCTTTTGTCAGTGAGGTGGGCTCTGCGGTCTTCTTCAAAGGAGGCTGCTGCCCGCCAAACTGTGAGGCGCCAAGATGCACGGTTTGAGGCGTTATCAGCCCACTGGCGGTGGTCAATGTGGCAGGCACCAAGAGATTTCTTTAGGCAGTCCTTGTACCTTTTCTTTGGTGCACCTCTGTCACGGTGGCCAGTGGAGAGCTCGCCATATAATACGATCTTGGGAAGGCGATGGTCCTCCATTCTGGAGACGTGACCCATGCAGCGCAGCTGGATCTTCAGCAGCGTGGACTCGATGCTGTCGACCTCTGCCATCTCGAGTACCTCGACGTTAGTGGTGTGAGCGCTCCAATGGATGTTGAGGATGGAGCGGAGACAACGCTGGTGGAAGCGTTCTAGGAGCCGTAGGTGGTGCCGGTAGAGGACCCATGATTCGGAGCCGAACAGGAGTGTGGGTATGACAACGGCTCTGTATACGCTTATCTTTGTGAGGTTTTTCAGTTGGTTGTTTTTCCAGACTCTTTTGTGTAGTCTTCCAAAGGCGCTATTTGCCTTGGCGAGTCTGTTGTCTATCTCATTGTCGATCCTTGCATCTGATGAAATGGTGCAGCCGAGATAGGTAAACTGGTTGACCGTTTTGAGTTTTGTGTGCCCGATGGAGATGTGGGGGGGCTGGTAGTCATGGTGGGGAGCTGGCTGATAGAGGACCTCAGTTTTCTTCAGGCTGACTTCCAGGACAAACATTTTGGCAGTTTCCGCAAAGCAGGACGTCAAGCGCTGAAGAGCTGGCTCTGAATGGGCAACTAAAGCGGCATCATCTGCAAAGAGTAGTTCACGGACAAGTTTCTCTTGTGTCTTGGTGTGAGCTTGCAGGCGCCTCAGATTGAAGAGACTGCCATCCGTGCGGTACCGGATGTAAACAGCGTCTTCATTGTTGGGGTCTTTCATGGCTTGGTTCAGCATCATGCTGAAGAAGATTGAAAAGAGGGTTGGTGCGAGAACACAGCCTTGCTTCACGCCATTGTTAATGGAGAAGGGTTCAGAGAGCTCATTGCTGTATCTGACCCGACCTTGTTGGTTTTCGTGCAGTTGGATAATCATGTTGAGGAACTTTGGGGGACATCCGATGCGCTCTAGTATTTGCCAAAGCCCTTTCCTGCTCACGGTGTCGAAGGCTTTGGTGAGGTCAACAAAGCCTCGCCAAACGAACACAGCTCAGCGCGGACATTGGCGACTTCAGGGGTTTCTACGAGGCTCTAAAGGCTGTGTACGGCCCCTCACCCCAAGTCCAAAGCCCGCTGCGCAGCTCAGACGGCAAAGTCCTCCTCAGCGACAAGATCTCCATCCTCAACCGATGGTCAGAACACTTCCAATCTCTTTTCAGTACCAACCGCTCAGTCCAAGATTCCGCCCTGCTCCAGCTCCCTCAACAGCCCCTAAGGCTAGAGCTGGATGAGGTTCCCACCCTGGATGAGACATATAAGGCAATCGAACAACTGAAAAGTGGCAAAGCAGCAGGTATGGATGGAATCCCCCCAGAAGTCTGGAAGGCTGGCGGCAAAACTCTGCATGCCAAACTGCATGAGTTTTTCAAGCTTTGTTGGGACCAAGGTAAACTGCCTCAGGATCTTCGTGATGCCACCATCATCACCCTGTACAAAAACAAAGGCGAGAAATCAGAATGCTCAAACTACAGGGGAATCACGTTGCTCTCCATTGCAGGCAAAATCTTCGCTAGGATTCTACTAAATAGAATAATACCTAGTGTCGCCGAGAATATTCTCCCAGAATCACAGTGCGGCTTTCGCGCAAACAGAGGAACCACTGACATGGTCTTTGCCCTCAGACAGCTCCAAGAAAAGTGCAGAGAACAAAACAAAGGCTTTAAAGGTACAGAACCAGTAATATCAGACTGCTCCAGTCCTATTGGCTTTAAAGGTATAGAACCAGTAACATCAAACTGCTCCAGTCCTATTGGCTTTAAAGGTACAGAACCAGTAGCATCAGACTCCTCCAGTCCTATTGGCTTTAAAGGAACAGAACCAGTAGCTTCAGACTGCTCCTGTCCTATTGGCTTTAAATATCCAGAACCAGTAGTATCAGACTGCTCCCGTCCTATTGGATTTAAAGACACAGAACCAGTAGTATCACACAGCTCCCGTCATATTGGCTTTAATGATACAGAACCAGTAGTATCACACAGATCCCGTCCTATTGGCTTTAAAGATACAGTACCAGTAGCATCAGCCACGTCCAGCCCTATTAGCTTTAAAGACTCAGAACCAGTAGTATCACACTGCTCCAGTCCATTTGGCTTTAAATGTACAGAACCAGTAGCATCAGACTGGTCCAGTCCTATTGACTTTAAAGGTACAGAAACAGTTGTATCAAACTGCTCCAGTCCTAATGGCTTGAAAGATACAGAACCAGAAGTATCAGACTGCTCCAGTCCTATTGGCTTTTAAGATACAGAACCTGTAGTATCAGACTGCTCCAGTCCTATTGGCTTTAAAGGTACAGAACATGTAGTATCAGACTGGTCCAGTCCTATTGGCTTTTAAGGTACAGAACCAGTAGTATCAGACTGCTCCAGTCCTCTTGGCTTTAAAGGTACAGAACCAGTAGCATCAGACTGGTCCAGTCCTATTGGCTTTTAAGGTACAGAACCAGTAGTATCAGACTGGTCCAGTCCTCTTGGCTTTAAAGGTACAGAACCAGTAGCATCAGAGTTTTCCAGTCCTATTGGCTTTAAAGGTACAGAACCAGTAGCATCAGACTGGTCCAGTCCTATTGGCTTTAAAGGTACTGAACCAGTAGTATAAGACTGGTCCAGTCCTATTGCCTTTAAAGATACAGAACTAGTAGCTTCAGACCTGTCCAGTCCCATTGGCTTTAAAGATACAGACCAGTAGCATCAGACTGCTCCAATCCTAATGGCTTTTAAGATACAGAACCAGTAGTATCAGACTGCTCCAGTCCTATTGGCTTTTAAGATACAGAACCAGTAGTATCAGACAGCTCTAGTCCTATTTGCTTTCAAGGTACAAAACCTGTAGTTTCAGACCACTCCAGTCCTATTGGCTTTAAAGGTACAGAACATGTAGTATCAGACTGGTCCAGTCCTATTGGCTTTAAAGGTACAGAACCAGTAATATCAGACTGCTCCAGTCCTTTTGGCTTTAAAGGTACAGAACCAGTAGCATCAGTCTCCTCCAGTCCTATTGGCTTTAAAGGAACAGAACAAGTAGCTTCATACTGCTCCAGTCCTATTGGCTTTAAATATCCAGAACCAGTAGTATCAGACTGCTCCCGTCCTATTGGATTTAAAGATACAGAACCAATAGTATCAGACTGCTCCCATCCTATTGGCTTTAAAGACACAGAACCAGTAGTATCACACAGCTCCCGTCATATTGGCTTTAATGATACAGAACCAGTAGTATCACACAGCTCCCGTCCCATTGGCTTTAAAGATACAGTACCAGTAGTATCAGACTGCTCCATTCCTGTTGGCTTTAAAGGGAGAGAACCAGTAGCTTCAGACTAGTCCAATCCTATTGGGTTTAAATTTACAGAACCAGTAGTATGAAACTGCTCCAGTCCTAAAGGATTGAAAGATACAGAACCAGAAGTATCAGACTGCTACAGTCCTATTGGCTTTAAAGGAACAGAATCAGTAGCTTCAGACTGCTCCAGTCCTATTGGCTTTAAAGATACAGAACCAGTAGCTTCAGACTGCTCCAGTTCTATTGGCTTTAAAGATACAGAACATGTATGTAGTATCACACTGCTCCATTCCTATGTCTTTAAAGATACAGAACCAGTAGCATCAGACTGGTCCAGTCCTATTTGCTTTGAAGGTAGAGAACCAGTAGTATCACACAGCTCCCGACCTATTGGCTTTAATGATACAGTACCAGCAGTATCACACTGCTCCAGTCCTATTGGTTTAAAGATACAGAACCAGTAATAACACTCTGCTCCTATTCTATTGGCTTTAAAGATACAGAACTAGTAGTATCAGACTGCTCCAGTCCTATTGGCTTTAAAGGAACTGAACTAGTAGTATCAGACTGCTCCAGTCCTATTGGCTTTAAAGATACAGAACAAGTAGATTCAGACTGCTCCAATCCTATTGGCTTTAAAGATACAGAACCAGTAGCTTCAGACTGCTCCAGTCCTATTGGCTTTAAAGATACAGAACCAGTAGATTCAGACTGGTCCAGTCCTATTGGCTTTTAAAATACAGAACCAGTAGCTTCAGACTGCTCCAATCCTATTGGCTTTAAAGATACAGAACCAGTAGCATCAGACTGCTCCAGTCCTATTGGCTTTAAAGGTACAGAACCAGTAGCATTAGACTGGTCCAGTTCTATTGGCTTTGAAGATACAGAACCAGTAGCTTCAGACTGCTCCAGTCCTATTGGCTTTAAAGGTACAGAACATGTTGTATCAGACTGGTCCAGTCCTATTGGCTTTAAAGGTACTGAACCAGTAGTATCAGACTGGTCCAGTCCTATTGCATTTAAAGATACAGAACTAGTAGCTTCAGACTGGTCCAGTCCCATTGGCTTTAAAGATACAGACCAGTAGCATCAGACTGCTCCCGTCCTATTGGATTTATAGACACAGAACCAGTAGTATCACACAGCTCCCGTCATATTGGCTTTAATGATACAGAACCAGTAGTATCACACAGCTCCCGTCCTATTGGCTTTAAAGATACAGTACCAGTAGCATCAGCCACATCCAGCCCTATTAGCTTTAAAGACTCAGAACCAGTAGTATCACACTGCTCCAGTCCATTTGGCTTTAAATGTACAGAACCAGTAGCATCAGACTGGTCCAGTCCTATTGACTTTAAAGGTACAGAAACAGTTGTATCAAACTGCTCCAGTCCTAATGGCTTGAAAGATACAGAACCAGAAGTATCAGACTGCTCCAGTCCTATTGGCTTTTAAGATACAGAACCTGTAGTATCAGACTGCTCCAGACCTATTGGCTTTAAAGATACAGAACCAGTAGCTTCACACTGCTCCAGTCCTAATGGCTTTAAAGATACAGAACCTGTAGCATCAGACTGGTCCACTCCTATTGGCATTGAAGATACAGAACCAGTAGTATCACACAGCTCCCGTCCTATTGGCTTTAATGATACAGAACCAGCAGTATCACACTGCTCCAGTCCTATTGGTTTAAAGATACAGAACCAGTAGTAACACACTTCTCCCGTCCTATTGTCTTTAAAGATACGGAACCAGTAGTATCAGACTGCTCCAGTCCTCTTGTCTTTAAAGGTACACAACAAGTAGAATCAGACTGGTCCAGTCCTATTGGCTTTTAAGATACAGAACTAGTAGTATCAGATTACTTTATTCCTATTGGCTTTAAAGGTACAGACCCATTAGCTTTAGACTGCTCCAGTCCTATTGGCTTTAAAGATACAGAACCAGTAGCTTCAGACTGCTCCAGTCCTATAGGCTTTAAAGATACAGAACCAGTAGCTTCATACTGCTCCAGTCCTATTGGCTTTAAAGATACAGAACCAGTAGTATCAGACTACTCCAATCCTAATGGCTTTAAAGGTACAGAACCAGTAGTATCAGACAGCTCTAGTCCTATTGGCTTTCAAGATACAGAACCTGTAGTTTCAGACTGCTCCAGTCCTATTGGCTTTAAAAGTACAGAACATGTAGTATCAGACTGGTCCAGTCCTATTGGCTTTAAAGGTACAGAACCAGTAGTATCAGACTGCTCCAGTCCTATTGGCTTTAAAGGTACAGAACCAGTAGCTTCAGGCTCCTCCAGTCCTATTGGCTTTAAAGGAACAGAACCAGTCGCTTCAGACTGCTCCAGTCCTATTGGCTTTAAAGATACAGAACCAATAGTATCAGACTGCTCCCGTCCTATTGGCTTTAAAGATACAGAACCAGTAGTATCAGACTGCTCCAGTCCTATTGGCTTTTAAGATACAGAACCAGTAGTATCAGACAGCTCTAGTCCTAATTGCTTTCAAGATACAGAACCTGTAGTTTCAGACCACTCAAGTCCTATTGGCTTTAAAGGTACAGAACATGTAGTATCAAACTGCTCCAGTCCTATTGGCTTTAAAGGTACAGAACCAGTAGCATCAGACTCCTCCAGTCCTATTGGCTTTAAAGGAACAGAACCAGTAGCTTCAGACTGCTTCAGTCCTATTGGCTTTAAATATCCAGAACCAGTAGTATCAGACTGCTCCCGTCCTATTGGATTTAAAGACACAGAACCAGTAGTATCACACAGCTCCCGTCATATTGGCTTTAATGATACAGAACCAGTAGTATCACACAGCTCCCGTCCTATTGGCTTTAAAGATACAGTACCAGTAGCATCAGCCACGTCCAGCCCTATTAGCTTTAAAGACTCAGAACCAGTAGTATAACACTGCTCCAGTCCATTTGGCTTTAAATGTACAGAACCAGTAGCATCAGACTGGTCCAGTCCTATTGACTTTAAAGGTACAGAAACAGTTGTATCAAACTGCTCCAGTCCTAATGGCTTGAAAGATACAGAACCAGAAGTATCAGACTGCTCCAGTCCTATTGGCTTTTAAGATACAGAACCTGTAATATCAGACTGCTCCAGTCCTATTGGCTTTAAAGGTACAGAACATGTAGTATCAGACTGGTCCAGTCCTATTGGCTTTTAAGGTACAGAACCAGTAGTATCAGACTGCTCCAGTCCTCTTGGCTTTAAAGGTACAGAACCAGTAGCATCAGACTGGTCCAGTCCTATTGGCTTTTAAGGTACAGAACCAGTAGTATAAGACTGGTCCAGTCCTCTTGGCTTTAAAGGTACAGAACCAGTAGCATCAGAGTGTTCCAGTCTTATTGGCTTTAAAGATACAGAACCAGTAGCATCAGACTGGTCCAGTACTATTGGCTTTAAAGGTACTGAACCAGTAGTATCAGACTGGTCCAGTCCTATTGCCATTAAAGATACAGAACTAGTAGCTTCAGACCTGTCCAGTCCCATTGGCTTTAAAGATACAGACCAGTAGCATCAGACTGCTCCAATCCTAATGGCTTTTAAGATACAGAACCAGTAGTATCAGACTGCTCCAGTCCTATTGGCTTTTAAGATACAGAAACAGTAGTATCAGACAGCTCTAGTCCTATTTGCTTTCAAGGTACAGAACCTGTAGTTTCAGACTACTCCAGTCCTATTGGCTTTAAAGGTACAGAACATGTAGTATCAGACTGGTCCAGTCCTATTGGCTTTAAAGGTACAGAACCAGTAATATCAGACTGCTCCAGTCCTATTGGCTTTAAAGGTATAGAACCAGTAACATCAAACTGCTCCAGTCCTTTTGGCTTTAAAGGTACAGAACCAGTCGCATCAGACTCCTCCAGTCCTATTGGCTTTAAAGGAACAGAACAAGTAGCTTCAGACTGCTCCAGTCCTATTGGCTTTAAATATCCAGAACCAGTAGTATCAGACCGCTCCCGTCCTATTGGATTTAAAGATACAGAACCAATAGTATCAGACTGCTCCCATCCTATTGGCTTTAAAGACACAGAACCAGTAGTATGACACAGCTCCCGTCATATTGGCTTTAATGATACAGAACCAGTAGTATCACACAGCTCCCGTCCCATTGGCTTTAAAGATACAGTACCAGTAGTATCAGACTGCTCCATTCCTGTTGGCTTTAAAGGTAGAGAACCAGTAGCTTCAGACTGGCCCAGTCCTATTGGGTTTAAATTTACAGAACCAGTAGTATGAAACTGCTCCAGTCCTAAAGGCTTGAAAGATACAGAACCAGAAGAATCAGACTGCTACAGTGCTATTGGCTTTAAAGATACAGAACCAGTAATATCAGACTGCTCCAGTCCTATTGGCTTTAAAGGAACAGAATCAGTAGCTTCAGACTGCTCCAGTCCTATTGGCTTTAAAGATACAGAACCAGTAGCTTCAGACTGCTCCAGTTCTATTGGCTTTAAAGATAAAGAACATGTATGTAGTATCACACTGCTCCCTTCCTATGTCTTTAAAGATAAAGAACCAGTAGCATCAGACTGGTCCAGTCCTATTGGCTTTGAAGATACAGAACCAGTAAATTCAGACTGGTCCAGTCCTATTGGCTTTAAAGGTACAGAACATGTAGTATCAGACTGGTCCAGTCCTATTGGCTTTAAAGGTACTGAACCAGTAGTATCAGACTGGTCCAGTCCTATTGCCTTTAAAGATACAGAACTAGTAGCTTCAGACTGGTCCTGTCCCATTGGCTTTAAAGATACAGACCAGTAGCATCAGACTGCTACCGTCCTATTGGATTTAAAGACACAGAACCAGTAGTATCACACAGCTCCCGTCATATTGGCTTTAATGATACAGAACCAGTAGTATCACACAGCTCCCGTCCTATTGGCTTTAAAGATACAGTACCAGTAGCATCAGCCACGTCCAGCCCTATTAGCTTTAAAGACTCAGAACCAGTAGTATCACACTGCTCCAGTCCATTTGGCTTTAAATGTACAGAACCAGTAGCATCAGACTGGTCCAGTCCTATTGACTTTAAAGGTACAGAAACAGTTGTATCAAACTGCTCCAGTCCTAATGGCTTGAAAGATACAGAACCAGAAGTATCAGACTGCTCCAGTCCTATTGGCTTTTAAGATACAGAACCTGTAGTATCAGACTGCTCCAGTCTTATTGGCTTTAAAGGTACAGAACATGTAGTATCAGACTGGTCCAGTCCTATTGGCTTTTAAGTTACAGAACCTGTAGTATCAGACTGCTCCCGTCCTATTGGATTTAAAGATACAGAACCAATAGTATCAGACTGCTCCCATCCTATTGGCTTTAAAGACACAGAACCAGTAGTATGACACAGCTCCCGTCATATTGGCTTTAATGATACAGAACCAGTAGTATCACACAGCTCCCGTCCCATTGGCTTTAAAGATACAGTACCAGTAGTATCAGACTGCTCCATTCCTGTTGGCTTTAAAGGTAGAGAACCAGTGGCTTCAGACTGGCCCAGTCCTATTGGGTTTAAATTTACAGAACCAGTAGTATGAAACTGCTCCAGTCCTAAAGGCTTGAAAGATACAGAACCAGAAGAATCAGACTGCTACAGTGCTATTGGCTTTAAAGATACAGAACCAGTAATATCAGACTGCTCCAGTCCTATTGGCTTTAAAGGAACAGAATCAGTAGCTTCAGACTGCTCCAGTCCTATTGGCTTTAAAGATACAGAACCAGTAGCTTCAGACTGCTCCAGTTCTATTGGCTTTAAAGATACAGAACATGTATGTAGTATCACACTGCTCCCTTCCTATGTCTTTAAAGATAAAGAACCAGTAGCATCAGACTGGTCCAGTCCTATTTGCTTTGAAGATAGAGAACCAGTAGTATCACACAGCTCCCGACCTATTGGCTTTAATGATACAGAACCAGCAGTATCACACTGCTCCAGTCCTATTGGTTTAAAGATACAGAACCAGTAATAACACCCTGCTCCTATTCTATTGGCTTTAAAGATACAGAACTAGTAGTATCAGACTGCTCCAGTCCTATTGGCTTTAAAGGAACTGAACTAGTAGTATCAGACTGCTCCAGTCCTATTGGCTTTAAAGATACAGAACAAGTAGATTCAGACTGATCCAATCCTATTGGCTTTAAAGATACAGAAACAGTAGCTTCAGACTGCTCCAGTCCTATTGGCTTTAAAGATACAGAACCAGTAGATTCAGACTGGTCCAGTCCTATTGGCTTTTAAAATACAGAACCAGCAGCTTCAGACTGCTCCAGTCCTATTGGCTTTAAAGATACAGAACCAGTAGCATCAGACTGCTCCAGTCCTATTGGCTTTAACGGTACAGAACCAGTAGCATTAGACTGGTCCAGTTCTATTGGCTTTGAAGATACAGAACCAGTAGCTTCAGACTGCTCCAGTCCTATTGGCTTTAAAGGTACAGAACATGTAGTATCAGACTGGTCCAGTCCTATTGGCTTTAAAGGTACAGAACCAGTAGTATCAGACTGGTCCAGTCCTATTGCCTTTAAAGATACAGAACTAGTAGCTTCAGACTGGTCCAGTCCCATTGGCTTTAAAGATACAGACCAGTAGCATCCGACTGCTCCCGTCCTATTGGATTTAAAGACACAGAACCAGTAGTATCACACAGCTCCCGTCATATTGGCTTTAATGATACAGAACCAGTAGTATCACACAGCTCCCGTCCTATTGGCTTTAAAGATACAGTACCAGTAGCATCAGCCACGTCCAGCCCTATTAGCTTTAAAGACTCAGAACCAGTAGTATCACACTGCTCCAGTCCATTTGGCTTTAAATTTACAGAACCAGTAGCATCAGACTGGTCCAGTCCTATTGACTTTAAAGGTACAGAAACAGTTGTATCAAACTGCTCCAGTCCTAATGGCTTGAAAGATACAGAACCAGAAGTATCAGACTGCTCCAGTCCTATTGGCTTTAAAGACACAGAACCAGTAGTATCACACAGCTCCCGTCATATTGGCTTTAATGATACAGAACCAGTAGTATCATACAGCTCCCGTCCCATTGGCTTTAAAGATACAGTACCAGTAGTATCAGACTGCTCCATTCCTGTTGGCATTAAAGGTAGAGAACCAGTAGCTTCAGACTGGTCCAGTCCTATTGGGTTTAAATTTACAGAACCAGTAGTATGAAACTGCTCCAGTCCTAAAGGCTTGAAAGATACAGAACCAGAAGTATCAGACTGCTACAGTGCTATTGGCTTTAAAGATACAGAACCAGTAATATCAGACTGCTCCAGTCCTATTGGCTTTAAAGGAACAGAATCAGTAGCTTCAGACTGCTCCAGTCCTATTGGCTTTAAAGATACAGAACCAGTAGCTTCAGACTGCTCCAGTCCTATTGGCTTTAAAGATACAGAACATGTATGTAGTATCACACTGCTCCCATCCTATGGCTTTAAAGACACAGAACCAGTAGTAGCACACAGCTCCCGTCATATTGGCTTTAATGATACAGAACCAATAGTATCACACAGCTCCCGTCCTATTGGCTTTAAAGATACAGTACAAGTAGCATCAGCCAGGTCCAGTCCTATTGGGTTTAAAGACTCAGAACCAGTAGTATCACACTGCTCCAGTCCATTTGGCTTTAAATATACAGAACCTGTAGCATCAGACTGGTCCAGTCCTATTGGCTTTAAAGATACAGAACCAGTAGCATCACACTGCTCCTGTTCTATTGGCTTTAAAGATACAGAACCATTAGTATCAGACTGCTCCAGTCCTGTTGGCTTTAAAGGTACAGAACCAGTAGCTTCAGACTGGTCCAGTCCTATTGGTTTTAAATTTACAGAACGAGTAGTATGAAACTGCTCCAGTCCTAATGGCTTGAAAGATACAGAACCAGAAGTATCAGACTGCTACAGTGCTATTGGCTTTAAAGATACAGAACCAGCAGTAACACACTTCTCCCGTCCTATTGGCTTTAAAGATACAGAACCAGTAGTATCGACTTCACCCGTCCTATTGGCTTTAAAGATACAGAACCAGTAGTATCAGACTGCTCCAGTGCTATTAGCTTTAAAGATACAGACCAGTACCTTCAGACTGCTCCAATCCTAATGGCTTTAAAGATACAGAACCAGTAGTATCAGACTGCTCCAGTCCTATTGGATTTTAATATACAGAACCTGTAGTATCAGACTGGTCCAGTCATATTGGTTTTAAAGGTACAGAACCAGTAGTATCAGACTGCTCCAGTCCCATTGGCTTTAAAGATACAGACCAGTAGCATCAGACTGCTCCCGTCCTATTGGATTTAAAGACACAGAACCAGTAGTATCACACAGCTCCCGTCATATTGGCTTTAATGATACAGAACCAGTAGTATCACACAGCTCCCGTCCTATTGGCTTTAAAGATACAGTACCAGTAGCATCAGCCACGTCCAGCCCTATTAGCTTTAAAGACTCAGAACCAGTCGTATCACACTGCTCCAGTCCATTTGGCTTTAAATTTACAGAACCAGTAGCATCAGACTGGTCCAGTCCTATTGACTTTAAAGGTACAGAAACAGTTGTATCAAACTGCTCCAGTCCTAATGGCTTGAAAGATACAGAACCAGAAGTATCAGACTGCTCCAGTCCTATTGGCTTTTAATATACAGAACCTGTAGTATCAGACTGCTCCAGTCCTATTGGCTTTAAAGGTACTGAACATGTAGTATCAGACTGCTCCAGTCCTATTGGCTTTAAAGATACAGAACCAGTAGCTTCACACTGCTCCAGTCCTAATGGCTTTAAAGATACAGAACCTGTAGCATCAGAATGGTCCACTCCTATTGGCATTGAAGATACAGAACCAGTAGTATCACACAGCTCCCGTCCTATTGGCATTAATGATACAGAACCAGCAGTATCACACTGCTCCAGTCCTATTGGTTTAAAGATACAGAACCAGTAGTAACACACTTCTCCCGTCCTATTGTCTTTAAAGATACGGAACCAGTAGTATCAGACTGCTCCAGTCCTCTTGTCTTTAAAGGTACAGAACAAGTAGAATCAGACTGGTCCAGTCCTATTGGCTTTTAAGATACAGAACTAGTATTATCAGATTACTTTATTCCTATTGGCTTTAAAGGTACAGACCCATTAGCTTCAGACTGCTCCAGTCCTATTGGCTTTAAAGATACAGAACCAGTAACTTCAGACTGCTCCAGTCCTATAGGCTTTAAAGATACAGAACCAGTAGTATCAGACAGCTCTAGTCCTATTGGCTTTCAAGATACAGAACCTGTAGTTTCAGACTGCTCCAGTCCTATTGGCTTTAAAAGTACAGAACATGTAGTATCAGACTGGTCCAGTCCTATTGGCTTTAAAGGTACAGAACCAGTAGTATCAGACTGCTCCAGTCCTATTGGCTTTAAAGGTACAGAACAAGTAGCTTCAGGCTCCTCCATTCCTATTGGCTTTAAAGCAACAGAACCAGTCGCTTCAGACTGCTCAAGTCCTATTGGCTTTAAAGATACAGAACCAATAGTATCAGACTGCTCCCGTCCTATTGGCTTTAAAGATACAGAACCAGTAGTATCAGACAGCTCTAGTCCTAATTGCTTTCAAGATACAGAACCTGTAGTTTCAGACCACTCAAGTCCTATTGGCTTTAAAGGTACAGAACATGTAGTATCAGACTGGTCCAGTCCTATTGGCTTTAAAGGTACAGAACCAGTAATATCAGACTGCTCCAGTCCTATTGGCTTTAAAGGTATAGAACCAGTAACATCAAACTGCTCCAGTCCTATTGGCTTTAAAGGTACAGAACCAGTAGCATCAGACTCCTCCAGTCCTATTGGCTTTAAAGGAACAGAACCAGTAGCTTCAGACTTCTCCAGTCCTATTGGCTTTAAATATCCAGAACCAGTAGTATCAGACTGCTCCCGTCCTATTGGATTTAAAGACACAGAACCAGTAGTATCACACAGCTCCCGTCATATTGGCTTTAATGATACAGAACCAGTAGTATCACACAGCCTCCGTCCTATTGGCTTTAAAGATACAGTACCAGTAGCATCAGCCACGTCCAGCCCTATTAGCTTTAAAGACTCAGAACCAGTAGTATCACACTGCTCCAGTCCATTTGGCTTTAAATGTACAGAACCAGTAGCATTAGACTGGTCCAGTCCTATTGACTTTAAAGGTGCAGAAACAGTTGTATCAAACTGCTCCAGTCCTATTGGCTTTAAAGGTACAGAACATGTAGTATCAGACTGGTCCAGTCCTATTGGCTTTTAAGGTAAAGAACCAGTAGTATCAGACTGCTCCAGTCCTCTTGGCTTTAAAGGTACAGAACCAGTAGCATCAGACTGGTCCAGTCCTATTGGCTTTTAAGGTACAGAACCAGTAGTATCAGACTGGTCCAGTCCTCTTGGCTTTAAAGGTACAGAACCAGTAGCATCAGAGTGTTCCAGTCTTATTGGCTTTAAAGGTACAGAACCAGTAGCATCAGACTGGTCCAGTCCTATTGGCTTTAAAGGTACTGAACCAGTAGTATCAGACTGGTCCAGTCCTATTGCCTTTAAAGATACAGAACTAGTATCTTCAGACCTGTCCAGTCCCATTGGCTTTAAAGATACAGACCAGTAGCATCAGACTGCTCCAATCCTAATGGCTTTTAAGATACTGAACCGGTAGTATCAGACTGCTCCAGTCCTATTGGCTTTTAAGATACAGAACCAGTAGTATCAGACAGCTCTAGTCCTATTTGCTTTCAAGGTACAGAACCTGTAGTTTCAGACCACTCCAGTCCTATTGGCTTTAAAGGTACAGAACATGTAGTATCAGACTGGTCCAGTCCTATTGGCTTTAAAGGTACAGAACCAGTAATATCGGACTGCTCCAGTCCTATTGGCTTTAAAGGTATAGAACCAGTAACATCAAACTGCTCCAGTCCTTTTGGCTTTAAAGATACAGAACCAGTAGCATCAGACTCCTCCAGTCCTATTGGCTTTAAAGGAACAGAACAAGTAGCTTCAGACTGCTCCAGTCCTATTGGCTTTAAATATCCAGAACCAGTAGTATCAGACTGCTCCCGTCCTATTGGATTTAAAGATACAGAACCAATAGCATCAGACTGCTCCCATCCTATTGGCTTTAAAGACACAGAACCAGTAGTATCACACAGCTCCCGTCATATTGGCTTTAATGATACAGAACCAGTAGTATCACACAGCTCCCGTCCCATTGGCTTTAAAGATACAGTACCAGTAGTATCAGACTGCTCCATTCCTGTTGGCTTTAAAGGTGGAGAACCAGTAGCTTCAGACTGGCCCAGTCCTATTGGGTTTAAATTTACAGAACCAGTAGTATGAAACTGCTCCAGTCCTAAAGGCTTGAAAGATACAGAACCAGAAGTATCAGACTGCTACAGTGCTATTGGCTTTAAAGATACAGAGCCAGTAATATCAGACTGCTCCAGTCCTATTGGCTTTAAAGGAACAGAATCAGTAGCTTCAGACTGCTCCAGTCCTATTGGCTTTAAAGATACAGAACCAGTAGCTTCAGACTGCTCCAGTTCTATTGGATTTATAGATACAGAACATGTATGTAGTATCACACTGCTCCCGTCCTATTGGCTTTAAAGATACAGTACCAGTAGCATCAGCCACGTCCAGCCCTATTAGCTTTAAAGACTCAGAACCAGTAGTTTCACACTGCTCCAGTCCAATTGGCTTTAAAGGTACAGAACCAGTAGCATCAGACTGGTCCAGTCCTATTGACTTTAAAGGTACAGAAACAGTTGTATCAAACTGCTCCAGTCCTAATGGCTTGAAAGATACAGAACCAGAAGTATCAGACTGCTCCAGTCCTATTGGCTTTTAAGATACAGAACCTGTAGTATCAGACTGCTCCAGTCTTATTGGCTTTAAAGGTACAGAACATGTAGTATCAGACTGGTCCAGTCCTATTGGCTTTTAAGTTACAGAACCAGTAGTATCAGACTGCTCCAGTCCTCTTGGCTTTAAAGGTACAGAACCAGTAGCATCAGACTGGTCCAGTCCTATTGGCTTTTAAGGTACAGAACCAGTAGTATCAGACTGGTCCAGTCCTCTTGGCTTTAAAGGTACAGAACCAGTAGCATCAGAGTGTTCCAGTCCTATTGGCTTTAAAGGTACAGAACCAGTAGCATCAGACTGGTCCAGTCCTATTGGCTTTAAAGGTACTGAACCAGTAGTATCAGACTGGTCCAGTCCTATTGCCTTTAAAGATACAGAACTAGTGGCTTCAGACCTGTCCAGTCCCATTGGCTTTAAAGATACAGACAAGTAGCATCAGACTGCTCCTATCCTAATGGCTTTAAAGTTACAGAACAAGTACTATCAGATGGTCTAAAGCTATTGGCTTTAAAGATACAGAACCAGTAGTATCAGACAGCTCTAGTCCTATTTGCTTTCAAGGTACAGAACCTGTAGTTTCAGACCACTCCAGTCCTATTGGCTTTAAAGGTACAGAACATGTAGTATCAGAATGGTCCAGTCCTATTGGCTTTAAAGGTACAGAACCAGTAATATCAGACTGCTCCAGTCCTATTGGCTTTAAAGGTATAGAACCAGTAACATCTAACTGCTCCAGTCCTTTTGGCTTTAAAGGTACAGAACCAGTAGCATCAGACTCCTCCAGTCCTATTGGCTTTAAAGGAACAGAACAAGTAGCTTCAGACTGCTCCAGTCCTATTGGCTTTAAATATCCAGAACCAGTAGTATCAGACTGCTCCCGTCCTATTGGATTTAAAGATACAGAACCAATAGTATCAGACTGCTCCCATCCTATTGGCTTTAAAGACACAGAACCAGTAGTATCACACAGCTCCCGTCATATTGGCTTTAATGATACAGAACCAGTAGTATCACACAGCTCCCGTCCCATTGGCTTTAAAGATACAGTACCAGTAGTATCAGACTGCTCCATTCCTGTTGGCTTTAAAGGGAGAGAACCAGTAGCTTCAGACTGGTCCAGTCCTATTGGGTTTAAATTTACAGAACCAGTAGTATGAAACTCTCCAGTCCTATAGGCTTGAAAGATACAGAACCAGAAGTATCAGACTGCTACAGTGCTATTGGCTTTAAAGATACAGAACCAGTAATATCAGACTGCTCCAGTCCTATTGGCTTTAAAGGAACAGAATCAGTAGCTTCAGACTGCTCCAGTCCTATTGGCTTTAAAGATACAGAACCAGTAGCTTCAGACTGCTCCAGTCCTATTGGCTTTAAAGATACAGAACCAGTAGATTCAGACTGGTCCAGTCCTATTGGCTTTTAAAATACAGAACCAGTAGCTTCAGACTGCTACAGTCCTATTGGCTTTAAAGATACAGAACCAGTAGCATCAGACTGCTCCAGTCCTATTGGCTTTAAAGGTACAGAACCAGTAGCATTAGACTGGTCCAGTTCTATTGGCTTTGAAGATACAGAACCAGTAGCTTCAGACTGCTCCAGTCCTATTGGCTTTAAAGGTACAGAACATGTAGTATCAGACTGCTCCAGTCCTATTGGCTTTAAAGGTACAGAACATGTAGTATCAGACTGGTCCAGTCCTATTGCCTTTAAAGATACAGAACTAGTAGCTTCAGACTGATCCAGTCCCATTGGCTTTAAAGGTACAGAACCAGTAGTATCAGACTGGTCCAGTCCTATTTGCTTTCAAGATACAGAACCTGTAGTTTCAGACCACTCCAGTCCTATTGGCTTTAAAGGTACAGAACATGTAGTATCAGACTGGTCCAGTCCTATTGGCTTTAAAGGTACAGAACCAGTAATATCAGACTGCTCCAGTCCTATTGGCTTTAAAGGTACAGAACCAGTAACTTCAAACTGCTCCAGTCCTATTGGTTTAAAGGTTCAGAACCAGTAGCTTCAGACTCCTCCAGTCCTATTTGCTTTAAAGGAACAGAACCAGTAGATTCAGACTGCTCCAGTCCTATTGGGTTTAAATATCAAGAACCAGTAGTATCAGACTGCTCCCGTCCTATTGGATTTAAAGATACAGAACCAATAGTATCAGACTGCTTCCATCCTATTGGCTTTAAAGACACAGAACCAGTAGTAGCACACAGCTCCCGTCATATTGGCTTTAATGATACAGAACCAATAGTATCACATTGCTCCCGTCCTATTGGCTTTAAAGATACAGTACAAGTAGCATCAGCCAGGTCCAGTCCTATTGGGTTTAAAGACTCAGAACCAGTAGTATCACACTGCTCCAGTCCATTTGGCTTTAAATATACAGAACCAGTTGCATCAGACTGGTCCAGTCCTATTGGCTTTAAAGATACAGAACCAGTAGCATCACACTGCTCCTGTTCTATTGGCTTTAAAGATACAGAACCATTAGTATCAGACTGCTCCAGTCCTGTTGGCTTTAAAGGTACAGAAGCAGTAGCTTCAGACTGGTCCAGTCCTATTGGTTTTAAATTTACAGAACGAGTAGTATGAAACTGCTCCAGTCCTAATGGCTTGAAAGATACAGAACCAGAAGTATCAGACTGCTACAGTGCTATTGGCTTTAAAGATACAGAACCAGCAGTAACACACTTCTCCCGTCCTATTGGCTTTAAAGATACAGAACCAGTAGTATCGACTTCTCCCGTCCTATTGGCTTTAAAGATACAGACCAGTACCTTCAGACTGCTCCAATCCTAATGGCTTTAAAGATACAGAACCAGTAGTATCAGACTGCTCCAGTCCTATTGGATTTTAAGATACAGAACCTGTAGTATCATACTGGTCCAGTCATATTGGTTTTAAAGGTACAGAACCAGTAGTATCAGACTGCTCCAGTCCCATTGGCTTTAAAGATACAGACCAGTAGCATCAGACTGCTCCCGTCCTATTGGATTTAAAGACACAGAACCAGTAGTATCACACAGCTCCCGTCATATTGGCTTTAATGATACAGAACCAGTAGTATCACACAGCTCCCGTCCTATTGGCTTTAAAGATACAGTACCAGTAGCATCAGCCACGTCCAGCCCTATTAGCTTTAAAGACTCAGAACCAGTAGTATCACACTGCTCCAGTCCATTTGGCTTTAAATTTACAGAACCAGTAGCATCAGACTGGTCCAGTCCTATTGACTTTAAAGGTACAGAAACAGTTGTATCAAACTGCTCCAGTCCTAAAGGCTTGAAAGATACAGAACCAGAAGTATCAGACTGCTACAGTGCTATTGGCTTTAAAGATACAGAACCAGTAATATCAGACTGCTCCAGTCCTATTGGCATTAAAGGAACAGAATCAGTAGCTTCAGACTGCTCCAGTCCTATTGGCTTTAAAGATACAGAACCAGTAGCTTCAGACTGCTCCAGTCCTATTGGTTTTAAAGATACAGAACATGTATGTAGTATCACACTGCTCCCATCCTATGTCTTTAAAGATACAGAACCAGTAGCATCAGACTGGTCCAGTCCTATTTGCTTTGATGATAGAGAACCAGTGGTATCACACAGCTCCCGCCCTATTGGCTTTAATGATACAGAACCAGCAGTATCACACTGCTCCAGTCCTATTGGTTTAAAGATACAGGACCAGTAATAACACTCTGCTCCTATTCTATTGGCTTTAAAAATACAGAACTAGTAGTATCAGACTGCTCCAGTCCTATTGGCTTTAAAGGAACTGAACTAGTATTATCAGACTGCTCCAGTCCTATTTGCTTTAAAGATACAGAACCAGTAGCTTCAGACTGCTCCAGTCCTATTGGCTTTAAAGATACAGAACCAGTAGATTCAGACTGGTCCAGTCCTATTGGCTTTTAAAATACAGAACCAGTAGCTTCAGACTGCTCCAGTCCTATTGGCTTTAAAGATACAGAACCAGTAGCATCAGACTGCTCCAGTCCTATTGGCTTTAAAGGTACAGAACCAGTAGCATTAGACTGGTCCAGTTCTATTGGCTTTGAAGATACAGAACCAGTAGCTTCAGACTGCTCCAGTCCTATTGGCTTTAAAGGTACAGAACATGTAGTATCAGACTGGTCCAGTCCTATTGGCTTTAAAGGTACAGAACATGTAGTATCAGACTGGTCCAGTCCTATTGCCTTTAAAGATACAGAACTAGTAGCTTCAGACTGGTCCAGTCCCATTGGCTTTAAAGGTACAGAACCAGTAGTATCAGACTGGTCCAGTCCTATTTGCTTTCAAGATACAGAACCTGTAGTTTCAGACCACTCTAGTCCTATTGGCTTTAAAGGTACAGAACATGTAGTATCAGACTGTTCCAGTCCTATTGGCTTTAAAGGTACAGAACCAGTAATATCAGACTGCTCCAGTCCTATTGGCTTTAAAGGTACAGAACCAGTAACTTCAAACTGCTCCAGTCCTATTGGTTTAAAGGTACAGAACCAGTAGCTTCAGACTCCTCCAGTCCTATTTGCTTTAAAGGAACAGAACCAGTAGATTCAGACTGCTCCAGTCCTATTGGGTTTAAATATCCAGAACCAGTAGTATCAGACTGCTCCCGTCCTATTGGATTTAAAGATACAGAACCAATAGTATCAGACTGCTTCCATCCTATTGGCTTTAAAGACACAGAACCAGTAGTAGCACACAGCTTCCGTCATATTGGCTTTAATGATACAGAACCAATAGTATCACACAGCTCCCGTCCTATTGGCTTTAAAGATACAGTACAAGTCGCATCAGCCAGGTCCAGTCCTATTGGGTTTAAAGACTCAGAACCAGTAGTATCACACTGCTCCAGTCCATTTGGCTTTAAATATACAGAACCAGTAGCATCAGACTGGTCCAGTCCTATTGGCTTTAAAGATACAGAACCAGTAGCATCACACTGCTCCTGTTCTATTGGCTTTAAAGATACAGAACCATTAGTATCAGACTGCTCCAGTCCTGTTGGCTTTAAAGGTACAGAACTAGTAGCTTCAGACTGGTCCAGTCCTATTGGTTTTAAATTTACAGAACGAGTAGTATGAAACTGCTCCAGTCCTAATGGCTTGAAAGATACAGAACCTGAAGTATCAGACTGCTACAGTGCTATTGGCTTTAAAGATACAGAACCAGCAGTAACACACTTCTCCCGTCCTATTGGCTTTAAAGATACAGAACCATTAGTATCGACTTCTCCCGTCCTATTGGCTTTAAAGATACAGAACCAGTAGTATCAGACTGCTCCAGTCCTATTGGATTTTAAGATACAGAACCTGTCGTATCAGACTGGTCCAGTCATATTGGTTTTAAAGGTACAGAACCAGTAGTATCAGACTGCTCCAGTCCCATTGGCTTTAAAGATACAGACCAGTAGCATCAGACTGCTCCCGTCCTATTGGATTTAAAGACACAGAACCAGTAGTATCACACAGCTCCCGTCATATTGGCTTTAATGATACAGAACCAGTAGTATCACACAGCTCCCGTCCTATTGGCTTTAAAGATACAGTACCAGTAGCATCAGCCACGTCCAGCCCTATTAGCTTTAAAGACTCAGAACCAGTAGTATCACACTGCTCCAGTCCATGTGGCTTTAAATGTACAGAACCAGTAGCATCAGACTGGTCCAGTCCTATTGACTTTAAAGGTACAGAAACAGTTGTATCAAACTGCTCCAGTCCTAATGGCTTGAAAGATACAGAACCAGAAGTATCAGACTGCTCCAGTCCTATTGGCATTAATGATACAGAACCAGCAGTATCACACTGCTCCAGTCCTATTGGTTTAAAGATACAGAACCAGTAGTAACACACTTCTCCCGTCCTATTGTCTTTAAAGATACGGAACCAGTAGTATCAGACTGCTCCAGTCCTCTTGTCTTTAAAGGTACAGAACAAGTAGAATCAGACTGGTCCAGTCCTATTGGCTTTTAAGATACAGAACTAGTAGTATCAGATTACTTTATTTTTATTGGCTTTAAAGGTACAGACCCATTAGCTTCAGACTGCTCCAGTCCTATTGGCTTTAAAGATACAGAACCAGTAGCTTCAGACTGCTCCAGTCCTATAGGCTTTAAAGATACAGAACCAGTAGTATCAGACAGCTCTAGTCCTATTGGCTTTCAAGATACAGAACCTGTAGTTTCAGACTGCTCCAGTCCTATTGGCTTTAAAAGTACAGAACATGTAGTATCAGACTGGTCCAGTCCTATTGGCTTTAAAGGTACAGAACCAGTAGTATCAGACTGCTCCAGTCCTATTGGCTTTAAAGGTACAGAACCAGTAGCTTCAGGCTCCTCCAGTCCTATTGGCTTTAAAGGAACAGAACCAGTCGCTTCAGACTGCTCCAGTCCTATTGGCTTTAAAGATACAGAACCAATAGTATCAGACTGCTCCCGTCCTATTGGCTTTAAAGATACAGAACCAGTAGTATCAGACTGCTCCAGTCCTATTGGCTTTTAAGATACAGAACCAGTAGTATCAGACAGCTCTAGTCCTAATTGCTTTCAAGATACAGAACCTGTAGTTTCAGACCACTCAAGTCCTATTGGCTTTAAAGGTACAGAACATGTAGTATCAGACTGGTCCAGTCCTATTGGCTTTAAAGGTACAGAACCCGTAATATCAGACTGCTCCAGTCCTATTGGCTTTAAAGGTATAGAACCAGTAACATCAAACTGCTCCAGTCCTATTGGCTTTAAAGGTACAGAACCAGTAGCATCAGACTCCTCCAGTCCTATTGGCTTTAAAGGAACAGAACCAGTAGCTTCAGACTGCTCCAGTCCTATTGGCTTTAAATATCCAGAACCAGTAGTATCAGACTGCTCCCGTCCTATTGGATTTAAAGACACAGAACCAGTAGTATCACACAGCTCCCGTCATATTGGCTTTAATGATACAGAACCAGTAGTATCACACAGCTCCCGTCCTATTGGCTTTAAAGATACAGTACCAGTAGCATCAGCCACGTCAAGCCCTATTAGCTTTAAAGACTCAGAACCAGTAGTATCACACTGCTCCAGTCCATTTGGCTTTAAATGTACAGAACCAGTAGCATCAGACTGGTCCAGTCCTATTGACTTTAAAGGTACAGAAACAGTTGTATCAAACTGCTCCAGTCCTATTGGCTTTAAAGGTACAGAACATGTAGTATCAGACTGGTCCAGTCCTATTGGCTTTTAAGGTACAGAACCAGTAGTATCAGACTGCTCCAGTCCTCTTGGCTTTAAAGGTACAGAACCAGTAGCATCAGACTGGTCCAGTCCTATTGGCTTTTAAGGTACAGAACCAGTAGTATCAGACTGGTCCAGTACTCTTGGCTTTAAAGGTACAGAACCAGTAGCATCAGAGTGTTCCAGTCTTATTGGCTTTAAAGGTACAGAACCAGTAGCATCAGACTGGTCCAGTCCTATTGGCTTTAAAGGTACTGAACCAGTAGTATCAGACTGGTCCAGTCCTATTGCCTTTAAAGATACAGAACTAGTAGCTTCAGACCTGTCCAGTCCCATTGGCTTTAAAGATACAGACCAGTAGCATCAGACTGCTCCAATCCTAATGGCTTTTAAGATACTGAACAAGTAGTATCAGACTGCTCCAGTTCTATTGGCTTTTAAGATACAGAACCAGTAGTATCAGACAGCTCTAGTCCTATTTGCTTTCAAGGTACAGAACCTGTAGTTTCAGAACACTCCAGTCCTATTGGCTTTAAAGGTACAGAACATGTCGTATCAGACTGGTCCAGTCCTATTGGCTTTAAAGGTACAGAACCAGTAATATCGGACTGCTCCAGTCCTATTGGCTTTAAAGGTATAGAACCAGTAACATCAAACTGCTCCAGTCCTTTTGGCTTTAAAGGTACAGAACCAGTAGCATCAGACTCCTCCAGTCCTATTGGCTTTAAAGCAACAGAACAAGTAGCTTCAGACTGCTCCAGTCCTATTGGCTTTAAATATCCAGAACCAGTAGTATCAGACTGCTCCCGTCCTATTGGATTTAAAGATACAGAACCAATAGTATCAGACTGCTCCCATCCTATTGGCTTTAAAGACACAGAACCAGTAGTATCACACAGCTCCCGTCATATTGGCTTTAATGATACAGAACCAGTAGTATCACACAGCTCCCGTCCCATTGGCTTTAAAGATACAGTACCAGTAGTATCAGACTGCTCCATTCCTGTTGGCTTTAAAGGTAGAGAACCAGTAGCTTCAGACTGGCCCAGTCCTATTGGGTTTAAATTTACAGAACCAGTAGTATGAAACTGCTCCAGTCCTAAAGGCTTGAAAGATACAGAACCAGAAGTATCAGACTGCTACAGTGCTATTGGCTTTAAAGATACAGAGCCAGTAATATCAGACTGCTCCAGTCCTATTGGCTTTAAAGGAACAGAATCAGTAGCTTCAGACTGCTCCAGTCCTATTGGCTTTAAAGATACAGAACCAGTAGCTTCAGACTACTCCAGTCCTATTGGCTTTAAAGATACAGAACATGTATGTAGTATCACACTGCTCCCTTCCTATGTCTTTAAAGATAAAGAACCAGTAGCATCAGACTGGTCCAGTCCTATTTGCTTTGAAGATAGAGAACCAGTAGTATCACACAGCTCCCGACCTATTGGCTTTAATGATACAGAACCAGCAGTATCACACTGCTCCAGTCCTATTGGTTTAAAGATACAGAACCAGTAATAACACTCTGCTCCTATTCTATTGGCTTTAAAGATACAGAACTAGTAGTATCAGACTGCTCCAGTCCTATTGGCTTTAAAGGAACTGAACTAGTAGTATCAGACTGCTCCAGTCCTATTGGCTTTAAAGATACAGAACAAGTAGATTCAGACTGCTCCAATCCTATTGGCTTTAAAGATACAGAACCAGTAGCTTCAGACTGCTCCAGTCCTATTGGCTTTAAAGATACAGAACCAGTAGATTCAGACTGGTCCAGTCCTATTGGCTTTTAAAATACAGAACCAGTAGCTTCAGACTGCTCCAGTCCTATTGGCTTTAAAGATACAGAACCAGTAGCATCAGACTGCTCCAGTCCTATTGGCTTTAAAGGTACAGAACCAGTAGCATTAGACTGGTCCAGTTCTATTGGCTTTGAAGATACAGAACCAGTAGCTTCAGACTGCTCCAGTCCTATTGGCTTTAAAGGTACAGAACATGTAGTATCAGACTGGTCCAGTCCTATTGGCTTTAAAGGTACTGAACCAGTAGTATGAGACTGGTCCAGTCCTATTGCCTTTAAAGATACAGAACTAGTAGCTTCAGACTGGTCCAGTCCCATTGGCTTTAAAGATACAGACCAGTAGCATCAGACTGCTACCGTCCTATTGGATGTAAAGACACAGAACCAGTAGTATCACACAGCTCCCGTCATATTGGCTTTAATGATACAGAACCAGTAGTATCACACAGCTCCCGTCCTATTGGCTTTAAAGATACAGTACCAGTAGCATCAGCCACGTCCAGCCCTATTAGCTTTAAAGACTCAGAACCAGTAGTATCACACTGCTCCAGTCCATTTGGCTTTAAATGTACAGAACCAGTAGCATCAGACTTGTCCAGTCCTATTGACTTTAAAGGTACAGAAACAGTTGTATCAAACTGCTCCAGTCCTAATGGCTTGAAAGATACAGAACCAGAAGTATCAGACTGCTCCAGTCCTATTGGCTTTTAAGATACAGAACCTGTAGTATCAGAATGCTCCAGTCCTATTGGCTTTAAAGGTACAGAACATGTAGTATCAGACTGGTCCAGTCCTATTGGCTTTTAAGGTACAGAACCAGTAGTATCAGACTGCTCCAGTCCTCTTGGCTTTAAAGGTACAGAACCAGTAGCATCAGACTGGTCCAGTCCTATTGGCTTTTAAGGTACAGAACCAGTAGTATCAGACTGGTCCAGTCCTCTTGGCTTTAAAGGTACAGAACCAGTAGCATCAGAGTATTCCAGTCCTATTGGCTTTAAAGGTACAGAACCAGTAGCATCAGACTGGTCCAGTCCTATTGGCTTTAAAGGTACTGAACCAGTAGTATCAGACTGGTCCAGTCCTATTGCCTTTAAAGATACAGAACTAGTGGCTTCAGACCTGTCCAGTCCCATTGGCTTTAAAGATGCAGACAAGTAGCATCAGACTGCTCCTATCCTAATGGCTTTAAAGTTACAGAACAAGTACTATCAGATGGTCTAAAGCTATTGGCTTTAAAGATACAGAACCAGTAGTATCAGACAGCTCTAGTCCTATTTGCTTTCAAGGTACAGAACCTGTAGTTTCAGACCACTCCAGTCCTATTGGCTTTAAAGGTACAGAACATGTAGTATCAGACTGGTCCAGTCCTATTGGCTTTAAAGGTACAGAACCAGTAATATCAGACTGCTCCAGTCCTATTGGCTTTAAAGGTATAGAACCAGTAACATCAAACTGCTCCAGTCGTTTTGGCTTTAAAGGTACAGAACCAGTAGCATCAGACTCCTCCAGTCCTATTGGCTTTAAAGGAACAGAACAAGTAGCTTCAGACTGCTCCAGTCCTATTGGCTTTAAATATCCAGAACCAGTAGTATCAGACTGCTCCCGTCCTATTGGATTTAAAGATACAGAACCAATAGTATCAGACTGCTCCCATCCTATTGGCTTTAAAGACACAGAACCAGTAGTATCACACAGCTCCCGTCATATTGGCTTTAATGATACAGAACCAGTAGTATCACACAGCTCCCGTCCCATTGGCTTTAAAGATACAGTACCAGTAGTATCAGACTGCTCCATTCCTGTTGGCTTTAAAGGGAGAGAACCAGTAGCTTCAGACTGGTCCAGTCCTATTGGGTTTAAATTTACAGAACCAGTAGTATGAAACTGCTCCAGTCCTATAGGCTTGAAAGATACAGAACCAGAAGTATCAGACTGCTACAGTGCTATTGGCTTTAAAGATACAGAACCAGTAATTTCAGACTGCTCCAATCCTATTGGCTTTAAAGGAACAGAATCAGTAGCTTCAGACTGCTCCAGACCTATTGGCTTTAAAGATACAGAACCAGTAGCTTCAGACTGCTCCAGTCCTATTGGCTTTAAAGATACAGAACATGTATGTAGTATCACACTGCTCCCTTCCTATGTCTTTAAAGATACAGAACCAGTAGTATCAGACTGGTCCAGTCCTATTTGCTTTGAAGATAGAGACCAGTAGTATCACACAGCTCCCGACCTATTGGCTTTAATGATACAGAACCAGCAGTATCACACTGCTCCAGTCCTATTGGTTTAAAGATACAGAACCAGTAATAACACTCTGCTCCTATTCTATTGGCTTTAAAAATACAGAACTAGTAGTATCAGACTGCTCCAGTCCTATTGGCTTTAAAGGAACAGAACTAGTAGTATCAGACTGCTCCAGTCCTATTGGCTTTAAAGATACAGAACAAGTAGATTCAGACTGCTCCAATCCTATTGGCTTTAAAGATACAGAACCAGTAGCTTCAGACTGCTCCAGTCCTATTGGCTTTAAAGATACAGAACCAGTAGATTCAGACTGGTCCAGTCCTATTGGCATTTAAAATACAGAACCAGTAGCTTCAGACTGCTCCAGTCCTATTGGCTTTAAAGATACAGAACAAGTAGCATCAGACTGCTCCAGTCCTATTGGCTTTAAAGGTACAGAACCAGTAGCATTAGACTGGTCCAGTTCTATTGGCTTTGAAGATACAGAACCAGTAGCTTCAGACTGCTCCAGTGCTATTGGCTTTAAAGGTACAGAACATGTAGTATCAGACTGGTCCAGTCCTATTGCCTTTAAAGGTACTGAGCCAGTAGTATCAGACTGGTCCAGTCCTATTGCCTTTAAATATACAGAACTAGTAGCTTCAGACTGGTCCAGTCCCATTGGCTTTAAAGATACAGACCAGTAGCATCAGACTGCTCCCGTCCTATTGGATTTAAAGACACATAACCAGTAGTATCACACAGCTCCCGTCATATTGGCTTTAATGATACAGAACCAGTAGTATCACACAGCTCCCGTCCTATTGGCTTTAAAGATACAGTACCAGTAGCATCAGCCACGTCCAGCCCTATTAGCTTTAAAGACTCAGAACCAGTAGTATCACACTGCTCCAGTCCATTTGGCTTTAAATATACAGAACCAGTAGCATCAGACTGGTCCAGTCCTATTGACTTTAAAGGTACAGAAACAGTTGTATCAAACTGCTCCAGTCCTAATGGCTTGAAAGATACAGAACCAGAAGTATCAGACTGCTCCAGTCCTATTGGCTTTAAAGACACAGAACCAGTAGTATCACACAGCTCCCGTCATATTGGCTTTAATGATACAGAACCAGTAGTATCACACAGCTCCCGTCCCATTGGCTTTAAAGATACAGTACCAGTAGTATCAGACTGCTCCATTCCTGTTGGCATTAAAGGTAGAGAACCAGTAGCTTCAGACTGGTCCAGTCCTATTGGGTTTAAATTTACAGAACCAGTAGTATGAAACTGCTCCAGTCCTAAAGGCTTGAAAGATACAGAACCAGAAGTATCAGACTGCTACAGTGCTATTGGCTTTAAAGATACAGAACCAGTAATATCAGACTGCTCCAGTCCTATTGGCTTTAAAGGAACAGAATCAGTAGCTTCAGACTGCTCCAGTCCTATTGGCTTTAAAGATACAGAACCAGTAGCTTCAGACTGCTCCAGTCCTATCGGCTTTAAAGATACAGGACATGTATGTAGTATCACACTGCTCACATCCTATGTCTTTAAAGATACAGAACCAGTAGCATCAGACTGGTCCAGTCCTATTTGCTTTGAAGATAGAGAACCAGTGGTATCACACAGCTCCCGACCTATTGGCTTTAATGATACAGAACCAGCAGTATCACACTGCTCCAGTCCTATTGGTTTAAAGATACAGAACCAGTAATAACACTCTGCTCCTATTCTATTGGCTTTAAAAATACAGAACTAGTAGTATCAGACTGCTCCAGTCCTATTGGCTTTAAAGGAACTGAACTAGTAGTATCAGACTGCTCCAGTCCTATTGGCTTTAAAGATACAGAACAAGTAGATTCAGACTGCTCCAATCCTATTGGCTTTAAAGATACAGAACCAGTAGCTTCAGACTGCTCCAGTCCTATTGGCTTTAAAGATACAGAACCAGTAGATTCAGACTGGTCCAGTCCTATTGGCTTTTAAAATACAGAACCAGTAGCTTCAGACTGCTCCAGTCCTATTGGCTTTAAAGATACAGAACCAGTAGCATCAGACTGCTCCAGTCCTATTGGCTTTAAAGGTACAGAACCAGTAGCATTAGACTGGTCCAGTTCTATTGGCTTTGAAGATACAGAACCAGTAGCTTCAGACTGCTCCAGTCCTATTGGCTTTAAAGGTACAGAACATGTAGTATCAGACTGGTCCATCCTATTGGCTTTAAAGGTACTGAACCAGTAGTATCAGACTGGTCCAGTCCTATTGCCTTTAAAGATACAGAACTAGTAGCTTCAGACTGGTCCAGTCCCATTGGCTTTAAAGGTACAGAACCAGTAGTATCAGACTGCTCCAGTCCTATTGGCTTTTAAGATACAGAACCAGTAGTATCACACAGCTCCCGTCATATTTGCTTTCAAGATACAGAACCTGTAGTTTCAGACCACTCCAGTCCTTTTGGCTTTAAAGGTACAGAACATGTAGTATCAGACTGGTCCAGTCCTATTGGCTTTAAAGGTATAGAACCAGTAATATCAGACTGCTCCAGTCCTATTGGCTTTAAAGGTACAGAACCAGTAACTTCAAACTGCTCCAGTCCTATTGGTTTAAAGGTACAGAACCAGTAGCTTCAGACTCCTCCAGTCCTATTTGCTTTAAAGGAACAGAACCAGTAGCTTCAGACTGCTCCAGTCCTATTGGGTTTAAATATCCAGAACCAGTAGTATCAGACTGCTCCCGTCCTATTGGATTTAAAGATACAGAACCAATAGTATCAGACTGCTTCCATCCTATTGGCTTTAAAGACACAGAACCAGTAGTAGCACACAGCTCCCGTCATATTGGCTTTAATGATACAGAACCAGTAGTATCACACAGCTCCCGTCCTATTGGCTTTAAAGATACAGTACAAGTAGCATCAGCCATGTCCAGTCCTATTGGGTTTAAAGACTCAGAACCAGTGGTATCACACTGCTCCAGTCCATTTGGCTTTAAATATACAGAACCAGTAGCATCAGACTGGTCCAGTCCTATTGGCTTTAAAGATACAGAACCAGTAGCATCACACTGCTCCTGTTCTATTGGCTTTAAAGATACAGAACCATTAGTATCAGACTGCTCCAGTCCTGTTGGCTTTAAAGGTACAGAACCAGTAGCTTCAGACTGGTCCAGTCCTATTGGTTTTAAATTTACAGAACCAGTAGTATGAAACTGCTCCAGTCCTAATGGCTTGAAAGATACAGAATCAGAAGTATCAGACTGCTACAGTGCTATTGGCTTTAAAGATACAGAACCAGTAGTATCAGACTGCTCCAGTGCTATTAGCTTTAAAGATACAGACCAGTACCTTCAGACTGCTCCAATCCTAATGGCTTTAAAGATACAGAACCAGTAGTATCAGACTGCTCCAGTCCTATTGGATTTTAAGATACAGAACCTGTAGTATCAGGCTGCCCCAGTCCTATTGGCTTTAAAGGTACAGAACCAGTAGTATCAGACTTCTCCCGTCCTATTTGCTTTAAAGATACAGAACCAGTAGTATCAGACTGCTCCAGTGCTATTAGCTTTAAAGATACAGACCAGTACCTTCAGACTGCTCCAATCCTAATGGCTTTAAAGATACAGAACCAGTAGTATCAGACTGCTCCAGTCCTATTGGATTTTAAGATACAGAACCTGTAGTATCAGGCTGCCCCAGTCCTATTGGCTTTAAAGGTACAGAACCAGTAGTATCAGACTGGTCCAGTCATATTGGTTTTAAAGATACAGAACAAGTAGCATCAGACTGCTCCAGTCCTATTGGCTTTAAAGGTACAGAACCAGTAGCATTAGACTGGTCCAGTTCTATTGGCTTTGAAGATACAGAACCAGTAGCTTCAGACTGCTCCAGTGCTATTGGCTTTAAAGGTACAGAACATGTAGTATCAGACTGGTCCAGTCCTATTGTCTTTAAAGGTACTGAGCCAGTAGTATCAGACTGGTCCAGTCCTATTGCCTTTAAATATACAGAACTAGTAGCTTCAGACTGGTCCAGTCCCATTGGCTTTAAAGATACAGACCAGTAGCATCAGACTGCTCCCGTCCTATTGGATTTAAAGACACATAACCAGTAGTATCACACAGCTCCCGTCATATTGGCTTTAATGATACAGAACCAGTAGTATCACACAGCTCCCGTCCTATTGGCTTTAAAGATACAGTACCAGTAGCATCAGCCACGTCCAGCCCTATTAGCTTTAAAGACTCAGAACCAGTAGTATCACACTGCTCCAGTCCATTTGGCTTTAAATATACAGAACCAGTAGCATCAGACTGGTCCAGTCCTATTGACTTTAAAGGTACAGAAACAGTTGTATCAAACTGCTCCAGTCCTAATGGCTTGAAAGATACAGAACCAGAAGTATCAGACTGCTCCAGTCCTATTGGCTTTAAAGACACAGAACCAGTAGTATCACACAGCTCCCGTCATATTGGCTTTAATGATACAGAACCAGTAGTATCACACAGCTCCCGTCCCATTGGCATTAAAGGTAGAGAACCAGTAGCTTCAGACTGGTCCAGTCCTATTGGGTTTAAATTTACAGAACCAGTAGTATGAAACTGCTCCAGTCCTAAAGGCTTGAAAGATACAGAACCAGAAGTATCAGACTGCTACAGTGCTATTGGCTTTAAAGATACAGAACCAGTAATATCAGACTGCTCCAGTCCTATTGGCTTTAAAGGAACAGAATCAGTAGCTTCAGACTGCTCCAGTCCTATTGGCTTTAAAGATACAGAACCAGTAGCTTCAGACTGCTCCAGTCCTATTGGCTTTAAAGATACAGGACATGTATGTAGTATCACACTGCTCACATCCTATGTCTTTAAAGATACAGAACCAGTAGCATCAGACTGGTCCAGTCCTATTTGCTTTGAAGATAGAGAACCAGTGGTATCACAAAGCTCCCGACCTATTGGCTTTAATGATACAGAACCAGCAGTATCACACTGCTCCAGTCCTATTGGTTTAAAGATACAGAACCAGTAATAACACTCTGCTCCTATTCTATTGGCTTTAAAAATACAGAACTAGTAGTATCAGACTGCTCCAGTCCTATTGGCTTTAAAGGAACTGAACTAGTAGTATCAGACTGCTCCAGTCCTATTGGCTTTAAAGATACAGAACCAGTAGCTTCAGACTGCTCCAGTCCTATTGGCTTTAAAGGTACTGAACCAGTAGTATCAGACTGGTCCAGTCCTATTGCCTTTAAAGATACAGAACTAGTAGCTTCAGACCTGTCCAGTCCCATTGGCTTTAAAGATACAGACCAGTAGCATCAGACTGCTCCAATCCTAATGGCTTTTAAGATACTGAACCAGTAGTATAGACTGCTCCAGTTCTATTGGCTTTTAAGATACAGAACCAGTAGTATCAGACAGCTCTAGTCCTATTTGCTTTCAAGGTACAGAACCTGTAGTTTCAGACCACTCCAGTCCTATTGGCTTTAAAGGTACAGAACATGTAGTATCAGACTGGTCCAGTCCTATTGGCTTTAAAGGTACAGAACCAGTAATATCGGACTGCTCCAGTCCTATTGGCTTTAAAGGTATAGAACCAGTAACATCAAACTGCTCCAGTCCTTTTGGCTTTAAAGGTACAGAACCAGTAGCATCAGACTCCTCCAGTCCTATTGGCTTTAAAGGAACAGAACAAGTAGCTTCAGACTGCTCCAGTCCTATTGGCTTTAAATATCCAGAACCAGTAGTATCAGACTGCTCCCGTCCTATTGGATTTAAAGATACAGAACCAATAGTATCAGACTGCTCCCATCCTATTGGCTTTAAAGACACAGAACCAGTAGTATCACACAGCTCCCGTCATATTGGCTTTAATGATACAGAACCAGTAGTATCACACAGCTCCCGTCCCATTGGCTTTAAAGATACAGTACCAGTAGTATCAGACTGCTCCATTCCTGTTGGCTTTAAAGGTAGAGAACCAGTAGCTTCAGACTGGCCCAGTCCTATTGGGTTTAAATTTACAGAACCAGTAGTATGAAACTGCTCCAGTCCTAAAGGCTTGAAAGATACAGAACCAGAAGTATCAGACTGCTACAGTGCTATTGGCTTTAAAGATACAGAGCCAGTAATATCAGACTGCTCCAGTCCTATTGGCTTTAAAGGAACAGAATCAGTAGCTTCAGACTGCTCCAGTCCTATTGGCTTTAAAGATACAGAACCAGTAGCTTCAGACTGCTCCAGTTATATTGGCTTGAAAGATACAGAACATGTATGTAGTATCACACTGCTCCCTTCCTATGTCTTTAAAGATAAAGAACCAGTAGCATCAGACTGGTCCAGTCCTATTTGCTTTGAAGATAGAGAACCAGTAGTATCACACAGCTCCCGACCTATTGGCTTTAATGATACAGAACCAGCAGTATCACACTGCTCCAGTCCTATTGGTTTAAAGATACAGAACCAGTAATAACACTCTGCTCCTATTCTATTGGCTTTAAAGATACAGAACTAGTAGTATCAGACTGCTCCAGTCCTATTGGCTTTAAAGGAACTGAACTAGTAGTATCAGACTGCTCCAGTCCTATTGGCTTTAAAGATACAGAACAAGTAGATTCAGACTGCTCCAATCCTATTGGCTTTAAAGATACAGAACCAGTAGCTTCAGACTGCTCCAGTCCTATTGGCTTTAAAGATACAGAACCAGTAGATTCAGACTGGTCCAGTCCTATTGGCTTTTAAAATACAGAACCAGTAGCTTCAGACTGCTCCAGTCCTATTGGCTTTAAAGATACAGAACCAGTAGCATCAGACTGCTCCAGTCCTATTGGCTTTAAAGGTACAGAACCAGTAGCATTAGACTGGTCCAGTTCTATTGGCTTTGAAGATACAGAACCAGTAGCTTCAGACTGCTCCAGTCCGATTGGCTTTAAAGGTACAGAACACGTAGTATCAGACTGGTCCAATCCTATTGGCTTTAAAGGTACTGAACCAGTAGTATGAGACTGGTCCAGTCCTATTGCCTTTAAAGATACAGAACTAGTAGCTTCAGACTGGTCCAGTCCCATTGGCTTTAAAGATACAGACCAGTAGCATCAGACTGCTACCGTCCTATTGGATGTAAAGACACAGAACCAGTAGTATCACACAGCTCCCGTCATATTGGCTTTAATGATACAGAACCAGTAGTATCACACAGCTCCCGTCCTATTGGCTTTAAAGATACAGTACCAGTAGCATCAGCCACGTCCAGCCCTATTAGCTTTAAAGACTCAGAACCAGTAGTATCACACTGCTCCAGTCCATTTGGCTTTAAATGTACAGAACCAGTAGCATCAGACTTGTCCAGTCCTATTGACTTTAAAGGTACAGAAACAGTTCTATCAAACTGCTCCAGTCCTAATGGCTTGAAAGATACAGAACCAGAAGTATCAGACTGCTCCAGTCCTATTGGCTTTTAAGATACAGAACCTGTAGTATCAGAATGCTCCAGTCCTATTGGCTTTAAAGGTACAGAACATGTAGTATCAGACTGCTCCAGTCCTCTTGGCTTTAAAGGTACAGAACCAGTAGCATCAGACTGGTCCAGTCCTATTGGCTTTTAAGGTACAGAACCAGTAGTATCAGACTGGTCCAGTCCTCTTGGCTTTAAAGGTACAGAACCAGTAGCATCAGAGTATTCCAGTCCTATTGGCTTTAAAGGTACAGAACCAGTAGCATCAGACTGGTCCAGTCCTATTGGCTTTAAAGGTACTGAACCAGTAGTATCAGACTGGTCCAGTCCTATTGCCTTTAAAGATACAGAACTAGTGGCTTCAGACCTGTCCAGTCCCATTGGCTTTAAAGATACAGACAAGTAGCATCAGACTGCTCCTATCCTAATGGCTTTAAAGTTACAGAACAAGTACTATCAGATGGTCTAAAGCTATTGGCTTTAAAGATACAGAACCAGTAGTATCAGACAGCTCTAGTCCTATTTGCTTTCAAGGTACAGAACCTGTAGTTTCAGACCACTCCAGTCCTATTGGCTTTAAAGGTACAGAACATGTAGTATCAGACTGGTCCAGTCCTATTGGCTTTAAAGGTACAGAACCAGTAATATCAGACTGCTCCAGTCCTATTGGCTTTAAAGGTATAGAACCAGTAACATCAAACTGCTCCAGTCGTTTTGGCTTTAAAGGTACAGAACCAGTAGCATCAGACTCCTCCAGTCCTATTGGCTTTAAAGGAACAGAACAAGTAGCTTCAGACTGCTCCAGTCCTATTGGCTTTAAATATCCAGAACCAGTAGTATCAGACTGCTCCCGTCCTATTGGATTTAAAGATACAGAACCAATAGTATCAGACTGCTCCCATCCTATTGGCTTTAAAGACACAGAACCAGTAGTATCACACAGCTCCCGTCATATTGGCTTTAATGATACAGAACCAGTAGTATCACACAGCTCCCGTCCCATTGGCTTTAAAGATACAGTACCAGTAGTATCAGACTGCTCCATTCCTGTTGGCTTTAAAGGGAGAGAACCAGTAGCTTCAGACTGGTCCAGTCCTATTGGGTTTAAATTTACAGAACCAGTAGTATGAAACTGCTCCAGTCCTATAGGCTTGAAAGATACAGAACCAGAAGTATCAGACTGCTACAGTGCTATTGGCTTTAAAGATACAGAACCAGTAATTTCAGACTGCTCCAATCCTATTGGCTTTAAAGGAACAGAATCAGTAGCTTCAGACTGCTCCAGACCTATTGGCTTTAAAGATACAGAACCAGTAGCTTCAGACTGCTCCAGTCCTATTGGCTTTAAAGATACAGAACATGTATGTAGTATCACACTGCTCCCTTCCTATGTCTTTAAAGATACAGAACCAGTAGTATCAGACTGGTCCAGTCCTATTTGCTTTGAAGATAGAGACCAGTAGTATCACACAGCTCCCGACCTATTGGCTTTAATGATACAGAACCAGCAGTATCACACTGCTCCAGTCCTATTGGTTTAAAGATACAGAACCAGTAATAACACTCTGCTCCTATTCTATTGGCTTTAAAAATACAGAACTAGTAGTATCAGACTGCTCCAGTCCTATTGGCTTTAAAGGAACAGAACTAGTAGTATCAGACTGCTCCAGTCCTATTGGCTTTAAAGATACAGAACAAGTAGATTCAGACTGCTCCAATCCTATTGGCTTTAAAGATACAGAACCAGTAGCTTCAGACTGCTCCAGTCCTATTGGCTTTAAAGATACAGAACCAGTAGATTCAGACTGGTCCAGTCCTATTGGCTTTTAAAATACAGAACCAGTAGCTTCAGACTGCTCCAGTCCTATTGGCTTTAAAGATACAGAACCAGTAGCATCAGACTGCTCCAGTCCTATTGGCTTTAAAAGTACAGAACCAGTAGCATTAGACTGGTCCAGTTCTATTGGCTTTGAAGATACAGAACCAGTAGCTTCAGACTGCTCCAGTGCTATTGGCTTTAAAGGTACAGAACATGTAGTATCAGACTGGTCCAGTCCTATTGGCTTTAAAGGTACTGAGCCAGTAGTATCAGACTGGTCCAGTCCTATTGCCTTTAAATATACAGAACTAGTAGCTTCAGACTGGTCCAGTCCCATTGGCTTTAAAGATACAGACCAGTAGCATCAGACTGCTCCCGTCCTATTGGATTTAAAGACACATAACCAGTAGTATCACACAGCTCCCGTCATATTGGCTTTAATGATACAGAACCAGTAGTATCACACAGCTCCCGTCCTATTGGCTTTAAAGATACAGTACCAGTAGCATCAGCCACGTCCAGCCCTATTAGCTTTAAAGACTCAGAACCAGTAGTATCACACTGCTCCATTCCATTTGGCTTTAAATGTACAGAACCAGTAGCATCAGACTGGTCCAGTCCTATTGACTTTAAAGGTACAGAAACAGTTGTATCAAACTGCTCCAGTCCTAATGGCTTGAAAGATACAGAACCAGAAGTATCAGACTGCTCCAGTCCTATTGGCTTTAAAGACACAGAACCAGTAGTATCACACAGCTCCCGTCATATTGGCTTTAATGATACAGAACCAGTAGTATCACACAGCTCCCGTCCCATTGGCTTTAAAGATACAGTACCAGTAGTATCAGACTGCTCCATTCCTGTTGGCATTAAAGGTAGAGAACCAGTAGCTTCAGACTGGTCCAGTCCTATTGGGTTTAAATTTACAGAACCAGTAGTATGAAACTGCTCCAGTCCTAAAGGCTTGAAAGATACAGAACCAGAAGTATCAGACTGCTACAGTGCTATTGGCTTTAAAGATACAGAACCAGTAATATCAGACTGCTCCAGTCCTATTGGCTTTAAAGGAACAGAATCAGTAGCTTCAGACTGCTCCAGTCCTATTGGCTTTAAAGATACAGAACCAGTAGCTTCAGACTGCTCCAGTCCTATTGGCTTTAAAGATACAGGACATGTATGTAGTATCACACTGCTCACATCCTATGTCTTTAAAGATACAGAACCAGTAGCATCAGACTGGTCCAGTCCTATTTGCTTTGAAGATAGAGAACCAGTGGTATCACACAGCTCCCGACCTATTGGCTTTAATGATACAGAACCAGCAGTATCACACTGCTCCAGTCCTATTGGTTTAAAGATACAGAACCAGTAATAACACTCTGCTCCTATTCTATTGGCTTTAAAAATACAGAACTAGTAGTATCAGACTGCTCCAGTCCTATTGGCTTTAAAGGAACTGAACTAGTAGTATCAGACTGCTCCAGTCCTATTGGCTTTAAAGATACAGAACAAGTAGATTCAGACTGCTCCAATCCTATTGGCTTTAAAGATACAGAACCAGTAGCTTCAGACTGCTCCAGTCCTATTGGCTTTAAAGATACAGAACCAGTAGATTCAGACTGGTCCAGTCCTATTGGCTTTTAAAATACAGAACCAGTAGCTTCAGACTGCTCCAGTCCTATTGGCTTTAAAGATACAGAACCAGTAGCATCAGACTGCTCCAGTCCTATTGGCTTTAAAGGTACAGAACCAGTAGCATTAGACTGGTCCAGTTCTATTGGCTTTGAAGATACAGAACCAGTAGCTTCAGACTGCTCCAGTCCTATTGGCTTTAAAGGTACAGAACATGTAGTATCAGACTGGTCCAGTCCTATTGGCTTTAAAGGTACTGAACCAGTAGTATCAGACTGGTCCAGTCCTATTGCCTTTAAAGATACAGAACTAGTAGCTTCAGACTGGTCCAGTCCCATTGGCTTTAAAGGTACAGAACCAGTAGTATCAGACTGCTCCAGTCCTATTGGCTTTTAAGATACAGAACCAGTAGTATCAGACAGCTCTAGTCCTATTTGCTTTCAAGATACAGAACCTGTAGTTTCAGACCACTCCAGTCCTTTTGGCTTTAAAGGTACAGAACATGTAGTATCAGACTGGTCCAGTCCTATTGGCTTTAAAGGTATAGAACCAGTAATATCAGACTGCTCCAGTCCTATTGGCTTTAAAGGTACAGAACCAGTAACTTCAAACTGCTCCAGTCCTATTGGTTTAAAGGTACATAACCAGTAGCTTCAGACTCCTCCAGTCCTATTTGCTTTAAAGGAACAGAACCAGTAGCTTCAGACTGCTCCAGTCCTATTGGGTTTAAATATCCAGAACCAGTAGTATCAGACTGCTCCCGTCCTATTGGATTTAAAGATACAGAACCAATAGTATCAGACTGCTTCCATCCTATTGGCTTTAAAGACACAGAACCAGTAGTAGCACACAGCTCCCGTCATATTGGCTTTAATGATACAGAACCAGTAGTATCACACAGCTCCCGTCCTATTGGCTTTAAAGATACAGTACAAGTAGCATCAGCCATGTCCAGTCCTATTGGGTTTAAAGACTCAGAACCAGTGGTATCACACTGCTCCAGTCCATTTGGCTTTAAATATACAGAACCAGTAGCATCAGACTGGTCCAGTCCTATTGGCTTTAAAGATACAGAACCAGTAGCATCACACTGCTCCTGTTCTATTGGCTTTAAAGATACAGAACCATTAGTATCAGACTGCTCCAGTACTATTGGTTTTAAAGATACAGAACCAGTAGTATCAGACTACTCCAGTCCTATTGGCTTTAAAGATACAGAACCAGTAGCTTCAGACTACTCCAGTCCTATTGGCTTTAAAGATACAGAACCAGTAGTATCAGACTACTCCAGTCCTATTGGCTTTAAAGATACAGAACCAGTAGCTTCAGACTGGTCCAGTCCTATTGGCTTTAAAGATACAGAACCAGTAGTATCAGACTACTACAGTCCTATTGGCTTTAAAGGTACAGAACCAGTAGCTTCAGACTACTCCAGTCCTATTGGCTTTAAAGATACAGAACCAGTAGTATCACACTGCTCCAGTACTATTGGTTTTAAAGATACAGAACCAGTAGTATCAGACTACTCCAGTCCTATTGGCTTTAAAGATACAGAACCAGTAGCTTCAGACTACTCCAGTCCTATTGGCTTTAAAGATACAGAACCAGTAGTATCACACTGCTCCAGTACTATTGGTTTTAAAGATACAGAACCAGTAGTATCAGACTACTACAGTCCTATTGGCTTTAAAGGTACAGAACCAGTAGCTTCAGACTGGTCCAGTCCTATTGGCTTTAAAGATACAGACCAGTAGCATCAGACTGCTCCAATCCTAATGGCTTTAAAGTTACAGAACAAGTACTATCACACTGCTCCAGTACTATTGGTTTTAAAGATACAGAACCAGTCATATCACACTGCTCCAGTCCTATTGGTTTTAAAGATACAGAACCAGTAGTATCACACTGCTCCAGTCCTATTGGTTTTAAAGATACAGAACCAGTAGTATCACACTGCTCCTGTCCTATTGGTTTTAAAGATATAGAAACAATAGTATTACACTGCTCCAGTCCTATTGGTTTTAAAGATACAGAAGCAGAAGTATCAGACTGCTCCAGTCCTATTGGTTTTAAAGATACAGAACCAGTAGTATCACACTGCTCCAGTCCTATTGGTTTTAAAGATACAGAACCAGTAGTATCAGACTGCTCCAATCCTATTGGTTTTAAAGATACAGAACCAGTAGTATTACACTGCTCCAGTCCTATTGGTTTTAAAGATACAGAAGCAGAAATATCAGACTGCTCCAGTCCTATTGGCTTTAATGATACATAACCAGAAGTATTACACTGCTCCAGTCCTATTGGCTTTAATGATACATAACCAGAAGTATTACACTGCTCCAGTCCTATTGGCTTTAAAGATACAGAACCAGTAGTATCACACTGCTCCAGTCCTATCGGCTTTAAAGATACAGAACCAGTAGTATCACACTGCTCCAGTCCTATCGGCTTTAAAGATACAGAACCAGTAGTATCACACTGCTCCAGTCCTATTGGCTTTAAAGATACAGAACCAGTAGTATCACACTGCTCCAGTCCTATCGGCTTTAAAGATACAGAACCAGTAGTATCACACTGCTCCAGTCCTATTGGCTTTAAAGATACAGAACCAGTAGTATCACACTGCTCCAGTCCTATCGGCTTTAAAGATACAGAACCAGTAGTATCACACTGCTCCAGTCCTATCGGCTTTAAAGATACAGAACCAGTAGTATCACACTGCTCCAGTCCTATCGGCTTTAAAGATACAGAACCAGTAGTATCACACTGCTCCAGTCCTATTGGCTTTAAAGATACATAACCAGAAGTATCACATTGCTCCAGTCCTATTGGCTTTAAAGATACAGAACCAGTAGTATCAAACTGCTCCAGTCCTATTGGCTTTAAAGATACAGAACCAGTAGTATCAGACTGCTCCATTTCTAATAGAGATAAATAAAATCATGAGTTGCTCAATAGGGTAAATAGTTTTTGTCATGATAGGCGAGTATAAAACTAGATGGCATTGTTTTAAAATGCAAAGAAAATGATTCCAATGTCATCAAGAAGGGGACCTTTTTTTCCCACACAGACAGTTGTTGTTGGTTTGTGGACAAACTTCCAAAGGGAAAACATAGAGTGAAGTAAAATTGATAGGTCTCAAACACAGTAAGACATCAGGATGGATAGGAAAGGTTTGGAGGGACATGAGCCAAATGCAGACTAGATTGGTTGGTAAGGTCAAATGGGGGCTGGGGTGTAGGTCCTTTTTCCATGTTATATAACTCTATAATTCTATAACTCACAAGAAAGCACATACATGGGCGTTGGTGACACCCCCTCCCTCTTCCCGATGTTGCATTGCTGTTGATCTTTGTGTGGATATGCATGTGCAAGGTCATTTCAATTGTAAGGGATTCCTCAGCTCTTGTTTGTGAGAGAATATTACTGCTACACACAAAACCAGCAAAGGTTTGAAAATAATATTTCATTGTCTTAGATTTAGGCAAATTAACTACTGGAGAATGTTCTAATTTAAAATGGCAATATCCTAATTAAATGTCAATATCTGGAGGATAAGTGGTGAAGTTCGCCTTCATCACAAGTGCAGTTTGCCGATCATTACAATTGCTCCAATATCACTGGCACTCCATTCAGCTCTGGATCACCTCAAAAACAATAATTCATATGTTCGGTTGCTCTTCATCAACTACAGCTTGGCCTTCAACACCATTGTTCCCTCAGTGCTGTTCAAGAAGCTACAAACTCTGGGCCTCTGTACCTACCTCTGCAACTGGATTTTTTACTTCATCTTTGGAAGACCACAGACAGTATGAATTGGAAACAATGTCTCCTCCTTACTGATAACAGTACAGCACAGGCACGCCCCAAGGATGTATGCTTAGCCCACTGCTCTACTTGTTATGCACCCATGACTGTATGATCAGGCATAATTCCAATGTCATCTATAAGTTTGCCGATGACACCACAGTTGTTGGCAGAATCACAAACGCCAATAAGGAAGCGTGCAGGAGGGAGATAAATCAGCTCATTGAATGGTGCAATGATAACAACTTCACACTCAACATCAACAAAATCAAGGAGATGATTGTGGACTTCAGGAGGGAGTCAGGAGAACACAGCCCAGTCCTCATCGAGGGCTCAGAAGTTGAGAGGGTCAAGAGCTTCATATTTCTTGGTGTCAGCATCTCTGAGGATCTGTCCTGGAGCCTCCACATTGATGCAATCACAAAGAAAGCTCGCTAGCAGCTATACTTTGTGAGGTGTCTGAGGAGATTCGGTATGTCACCGAAGACTCTCGTAAACTTCCACAGGTGTACTGTGGAGAGTATACTGACCAGTTTGCCTCACAGCTTGGTATGGTGGCCCCAAATCTCAAGACAAGAATAAACTCCAGAGGGTTGTTAACTCAGCCTGTGATATCTCAGGTACCAGACTTCACTCCATCGAGGACCTCTACATGAGGCGGAGTCCTAAAAAAAGAAGCCTCTGTCCTCAATAACCCCCAATACCAAGGCCATGCGCTCTTCACTCTGCTACCATCAGGAAAAAATGCACAGGAGCCTAAAGACGAGCACTCAGCGGCACAAGGACAGCTTCTTCCCCGCTGGCATCGGATTCCTGCATAATCAATTGTTTTATGAACACAAAGACCCTGTTTTACTAATTGTGCACTATTTTTTGTTCCTTACAGTGATGTAGTAAGATGAATGTACAAAACACCAAATTTCATGATTTGTTCTTGACAATAAATTTGGATTCTGAACTCTTTGCCTTGGTCAAATATTATATCAGTCCTGTCGCAATCCGCTATTCATTGCATAACCCTGATTCAAGGACATAGTTCAAGTATGCAGAGCAATCTTGTACATGGACAGGCACAAACATTAGCCTCGAGAAACACAATAGGTCATTATTTTCATCAGTTGATCACATTTGGGAAAGCATTTGGCTACACAATATATTCTATTCACATATTTGGCACTGAGATCCTTCTGTAACCAAAGCAAGAAATGCTGAAATATTGTCAGAAAGTTTTCATTTAATAAACATGCAAAGCAGTTCAATCATTGCTTAAAACTGACATAATCCCATGTAAAAAATGCGACAGTTCTTTCAAAGCCAAGTGATTTTAGCCTTGTACTCTATACCGAAAATTTTATTTCCCTGTTCACAATTTTTGGACAACGATAATATTTCAAACATCGATAAGAGTTTACGCCAAAATATTGACTGACCATTTCAACGCATGAATGTTGTCTGGCCCATTGAGTTCCCCCAACAATTCTTTGTCTGCTCAAGATTCCAGCACTTGCAGATTTTGGGTTTCTCCATTTTCCTACAACAACATTCCTTTTGCTGGCATCAGTAACTTGGTTTATGCAAATCATGTCTTTTGAATGGACCAGATATTTTCTTAGAACAACGTCTTGTTAAAACCCTGGTCACTATGATGACTAATGTATTGGAGCAGAATGCCTTGGAAAGGTTCAGTGAACTGGGATTCACTGGTGAAAAAACACACAATTGCTGGAGAAACTCAACAGGTCAAAGAGTGCCTTGATGTAGCAAAGATGAAGATACATCACCGACATTTCAGGCTTGAGCCCTTCATCAACGTATGGGGGAACACAAGAGATGTCCGAACAAAAAGTGGAAAGGGGGGTGGTGAGGGTGGGGGGGGGAGGGGAGGACAACAAGAAGGGGGGAGGAGTCTAGGCTAGGTGGAGAGAGAAAGGAACTGGAATAACTAGTTAAAGGGGGGAAACATCAAACTGATTAGTGGAATGCAGTGAACTCAATGTTCATGCCCTGGGGTTGGAAGGTGCCCAGACGAAAAATTAGGTGTCTTTCCATCAGTCTGCGGGTAGTCAGGGTAGGGTAGTGTGAAAGGCCATGGACAAACATGTGAGCTTGAGAGTGAGACTCAGAATTTAAATGGTTGGCTATGGGGAGGTCACTTTTGTTGCAGACGGAGAGGAGGTGCTAGGTGAAGCGATCTCCTAATCTGTGACCGGTCTCTCCGATGTGGTCAAGGCCACAGAGGATGCACTGGATGCAGTAAATGAGTTTTTTGGAGGTACAGGTGAAATGTTGCTTCACCTGAAAGGTCTATTTGGGACCTTGGATCGTGGTGAGGGAGGAGATGTGGGTGCAGGTATGACACCTCCTGCAACCACAGTGGAAGGTGCCGGGTGGGGGGGAAGCTATGGGTGGGGAGGGAAGAGTGCACAAGGGAGTCACGGAGGGAGCGGTCCCTACGGAAGGCTGAGAGGGGAGGAGAAGGAAAAATGGGTCTGGTGGTGGGATCCTGTAGTAAGAGCCGGAAATTTCAAAGGATAATGTGTGGGATCCGGACGCTGGTGGGGTGGTAGGTGAGGATGAGGGGAATTCTGTATTTATTGTTTCTGGGGGAAGGGGGACTAGGGCAGATGAGTGGGGAATGGAGGAGATGCGGGTGAGGGCCAAGTTAATAGTTGTGGAGAGAAAGTCACGTTTGTGGAAGAAGGTAGACATTTCAGAGGCTCTGGAAGGGAAGACCTCATCTTGGGAACAAGTGCGATGGAGATGGAGAAATTGAGAGAAGGGGATGGAGTCCTTGCAGGGGACAGGGTGTAAGGACAAGTAGTCCAGGTAGTTGTGGGAGTTGGAGGGTTTGTAATAAATGTCAGTGGAGAGTCTGTCTCCTGAGATGGGGACAGAGAGATCCAGAAAAGGGAGAGGGTCATCAGAGATGGGTCAGGTGAGTTTGAGGTCTGGGTGGAAATTGGCCACAAAACTGAAGAAATTGTCAAGATCATTGTGGGTGCATGAGGCCGCCCCGATTTAGTCGTCTATGTACTGGAGGAAGAATTGTGGGGGGGGGGTCTTGTCTGTGTAGGCTTCGAGCATGTTTTGCTCCACAAAACCTACAAATAGGCAGGCGTAGCTGGAACCCACGTGGTTACCCATGGCTACTCCTTTAATCTGGAGGTAGTGGGATGAGTTAAATGAAAAATTGTTAAGAGTGAGGACAAGTTCTGCCAGCTGGAGAAGGGTGGTGGTGAAAGGTGACTGCTCAGGTCTGAGGTCCAGGAAAAAGCAAAGTGCTTTGAGGCCTTCTGTGTGGGGAAGGAGGTGTAAAGGGATTAGATGTCCATCATGAAGATGAGGTGGTCCGGTCCTGGAAGAGGTGGAGGGTGTGTGAGGCATTGCGGATGTAGATGGGGAGAGATTTAACTAGGGGAGAAAAGATGAAGTCAAGGTAGGATGAAATTAGTTCCGTGGGGCAAGAGCAAACAGAGACAATGGGTTTGCCCGGATGGTTAGGTTTACGTATCTTGGGTAGAAGATTCACTGGTAGGGTGTTGTGTTGATGGCTGGCTCTGCCTCCAGGCTCCGCCCCCATCTACTCATATATAACCCTGGTTTCCTGCCTAAACCCAGAACACTTCCGAAGACCACTGTGAGACCCTACCCTTAGTTATAAGCTAATAAATAAAGCACTTGTTCTCCCTCCAGTTGTGAGAGCATTTATTCGCGCTACAAAAGGTATGATGTTCTTTCGTTGACAATGGGTGCAAGTTCTGGAACTCCCATTTTAACAGTCCTAGGAGTGCACCAAATGCCAAGGGACTGCAACTATTCAAGAAAGTAATTCACAACTGCTTTCCAAATGTACAAATAAATCAAAGAAAGTTACCTATCGTTGCCATAATATTGAACATATTGTTGCATTTTTAGCAAAGGTTTTTACCTACAGATAATAAATTGTAAAGATGATGTAAATGCAATTTCACTGGAAATAATGAGCAGGGAACATTTTTGTCCACAAATTCCACTCTTATTCAGTCCAGACATATGGAAACGATATCACTCCTGGGTGGTATCGTTCATTTATATCTAGAGCACATAGATTCTTACATGAAGGGAAAACATAATTAACTCCACAGGAATTTCTTTCTTGCTAAAAGGAGTTAAACACAAGTTTAATCATGGAACGGTTGATTTCATGTATAATCAAGGATGGCTGCTATTTGTAGTCTTTCTCACTTTCAGTGAACTTCCACAATACTGCTCTCATGCTTAACAATACTATTACTGTGTAATTCAACAGCACTGGACTCAATCCAATAAATCAGAACCAAGAATCAAATAAAAGGTTCTATTTTGTTACAGCAAATTACTCCAGGATTTTTTGTTCCTCACTCACACAACTTTCATCAGGATTTACTTTCTACACTCAAAATGACTCCATTGTAAAGAGTTTATTTGGATCTTTGTACCTAAATGGGTTTGCTTAGTTGCTAAACCAGGTCAACAAAGATGAAAAGTGATTAAGCCTTTTATTCTGGAGCCTTAAAGGGAATAATGCATAGAGACTCGATGCAGTTACAACAGTAACTAAAAGTGAAAGTTACAAATGTTGGAAACCTGAAGTAAAAGCTGAAAGAATTGGCATAGATGGCTGCTTTCCTTTTTTCACTGACCCAATGAGGCTGGCCTCTTTTATATATATATATTTACATATATACCCCTACTGCGTATATCCTGGTTCATCCTGCATCTCCCCTCACTCTCCACTACAAACTCATCTCGGCCATATTGTACACCCCTGAGCCTATCTTTATCTGCTTTCCCAGTTTATCCTCCTCACTTAAAGTACTACCTGCCTCAAATCTGCAGTTATCCCTCCTCTTAAACAACAAGTGGTCTCCTTAACCATATAACCATATAACCGTTTACAGCACGGAAAGAGGCCATGTCGGCCCTTCAAGTCCGTACCGGTTTACTTGAACAACTCCACTAGCTCTTCCACAAACTCCTGAGGAAGCAGAGGCTTTCTTAGGTTGGTATATCCTGAGATTTTCAAGGTCCTCATAGATTCTCTTTATAAGACCCCGTTTTCTTGGATACTTTACTCCGTTCCATTTCTCCTTATAATTCGCTGTTCTCTGGGAATCTTTACACCTGTTCCTTTTCTCTTTATAAGTCCACATCCTCTAGGATTATTTACTCCATTCTTATTCTCTTTATAAATATCCGTTCTCTGGGATTCTTTACTCTGTTCCTTTTCTCTATAAAAGTCCCCGTTCTCTGGGATTCTTCACTCTGTTGCTTTTCTCTATAAAAGTCCCCGTTCTCTGGGATTCTTTACTCTGTTCCTTTTCTCTATAAAAGTCCCCGTTCTCTGGGATTCTTTACTCATGTTCATTTTCTCTTTATATGTCCCTGTACTCTGGGATTCTTTACTCATGTTCCTTTTCTCTTTATAAGTCACGGTTCTCTGGGATTCTTTACTCATGTTCCTTTTCTCTTTATAAATCCCCGTACTTTGGGTTTCTTTACTCGTATTCCCTTTCCCTTTGTAAGTCCGCGTCTCTGGGATTATGTACTCTGTTCCTTTGCTCTTTATAAATCCCCATTCTCAGGGATTCTTTACTCCGTTCCTATTCTTTTATAACTCACCATTCTCTGGGATTCTTTACTCATGTTCCTTTTCTCTTTACAAGTCACCGTTCTCTGGGATTTGCTACCCTTGCAACTCGATCCCTGCCTCTAGTCTTCCTTTACTTGTCAAATTCTTTGAACGTGATACAACTATGTAAACACATCACTTTGCTTGGCTTTCGCCAGTCAGATTTCAAACTCTGCCATAGTACCAGTGATAAAAGTCACTGATGGCGTGACACCCCTTCTACCGACCTTTCTGCATTTTTTTTTCAAAATTTTATTTTATTGGCACATGTAACAAAATTGCATACAAACTAGAACATTCTATATATCAAAATCAATACATGCTTTTTTTTATAATTTTCTTCAACTCCACCCATTCCCTCCCTCACAGAAAAACCCCAAGAAGAAAGCAAGAAAAGTACAAACAAAGTAAGAAAAAAAGACTAATTTTAAAATAATGCTGGATATTACCTTATGGATAAATTATGACCTAATTATTCTAACAACTATCATTATATCTTTTAAATATGAAGTATATAGTAAAATAAAACAGTATGTGCAACACATAACACTTAATCAAAATCCAAGTACATATATACAAAAAGACTCACATACAATATCTATTAAGTAAAATAAAATGAAATACATTAAGGTGAGGCCGGGGAGTGACAAAGTTCACACCAAATTCTACTAATTGTCATATTTTAATTACTTATGCAGTTAATAACATTAATATTTTGCATATATGGAAACCAAATTTTCAAAAAATTATCATATTTGTTCTTTAAATTATAAGTGATCTTTTCTAAGGGTATACAACTTCGCATTTCACCATGCCATCTGTCTAATACCAAATCCGTGTCCAATTTCCATGAAACGACTAAAATATTTTCGGGCAACTGCCAACGTGATCTTTAAAAATTATTTTTGAAACCAATCAAATTTTAAATCGGGGCCAATCCTTGATATATCCCCTAAAAGAAACAACATGGGGTTTCTCGGGAGTTTAGCACCAATTACCTGTTGAAGAAAATCTATTAAATTTTTCCAAAAAAAATTCAATTTAGGGCATGTCCTTGTAGAATGTAAAAATGTTCCCATGTCCTGTTAACATAAGAAACAATTATCCAAAATATCTACCTTCAATCTATTAAGCTTTTGTGGTGTAAATATAACTGATATGTGAAATTGTATGGCACCATTCTATATTTAACATTTATTGTATTTTTCATACTATCATAACATATTTGTGTCCGATTTCTACCATTTATATCTATACCCAGGTCCATTTCCCACTTTTGTTGAGATTTATGAACATCTTTCTTTTTTACTCCCCTCAAGAGTAATAAATACATAACTGATACACACTTTTTTGTATTTGGATTTGATGTTATTGTTTTTATTTTATCATCTTCTAACAGTAAATAAGATGTAGTTAATCTTTCTCATAGATATTATCCAAATATTGTATTATCTTGTATTCCATATTTAGCTTTCAATTGATCAAATGTCATGAAGTATCTGCCTTGATAACAATCTTTAATACATTTTATTCCTTTTTTTGACTAGTTAATAAAATTTATATTATTCAACGTAAACGGGATCAATTTATTCTGTACCAGTGGCATTCTCACTAATCCATACTCCTCAACTCCCATCAACTTATGTATCTTATGCCACATTCTGACAAAATATCTTAATATTGGTGTGCCTTTTACTCTAGTTAATAATAACTCATTCCATTTAGGGAGGTTATGATGAAATTGTACAAGGCATTGGTGAGGCCAAATTTGGAGTACTGTGTACAGTTTTGGTCACCAAATTATAGGAAAGATATAACCAAAATAGAGAGAGTGCAGAGAAGGTTCATGAGAATGTTGACAGGATTTCAAGGTTTGAGTTACAGGGAAAGGTTGTGCAGACTGGGGCTTTTTTCTCTGGAACGTAGAAGATTGAGGGGGGACTTGATAGAGCTGTTTAAGATTTTAAAAGGGGCAGACAGAGTAAATGTGGATAGGCTTTTTCAATTAAGAGTGGGGGAGATTCAAACTAGAGGGCATGGTTTAAGATTGAAGGGGGAAAATTATAAGGGGAACATGAGGGGAAATGTCTTTATGCAGAGGGTGGTAGGGATGTGGAATGAGCTTCCGACAGACGTGGTTGAGGTGGGATCATTGGCTACATTTAAGGATAGACTGGATAGTTACTTGGAGAGGAGAGGATTGGAAGGGTATGGACCGGGTGCTGGTCAGTGGGACTAAGAGGGTGGGAATTTGTTATGGCATGGACTAGTAGGGCCGAACTGACCTGTTCTGTGCTGTAAGTGGTTATATGGTTATATAGAAATTCTTCAGTTTCTTTTTCACCTATTTTATTCATTTCTCTATTAACCCACGCCACTTTTTCTCCTTCATCAAAAAAAAGAAAAAAGAAATTGTAGTTGGGCTACTTTATAATAATATTCAAAATTTGGAAGTTGTAGACCTCCTGATTCAAATCTCCAAGTCAATTTTTCCATAGAAATCTTCGACATCCTGCCTCTCCTCAAGAATTTCCTTATAATTCTATTTACATCCTCATAAAACTTTTTAGGAATATCAATGTGTAAAGATTGAAATAAATATTGCACCCATGGGAAAATATTCCTTTTAATACAATTTACGACCAATTAATGTAATTGGTAAATCAACCCATTTTTTAAAATCCTCTTCAATTTTTTTAAACAATGATCCATAATTAATTTTTAAAAGATTTTTTTAACTGGTTATCAATTCTAATTCCCAAATATTTAATCCCACATTCAGGCAAAATTTCATATTTTGCCGACATTGGGTATAGTCACCAAAAGTCAATGGCATGATTTCACATTTATCCCAATTAACTTTATATCCTGAAACAGCTCCGTATTATTCTAATTGCATATGTAATTTATCTAACGAATTTTGTGGATCCGTCAAATAAATAATTACATCATCTGCAAATAAACTAATTTTATGTTTGTTAGCCCCTATTTTAATACCCTTAATATCTAGGTCTGCTCTAATAAATTCAGCTAACAGTTCAATTACTAATACAAAAAACAAGCGATAATGGACAATCTTGTCTTGTTGATCTTGTTAATTTAATATAATCATACATGAGACCATTTGTCACTACTCTTGCTCTTGGATCAATATATAAAGCTTTTATCCAATTTTTAAATATTTGTCCTGAGCCAAATTTAGCAAGTGTCTTAAAAAGAAAGTCCCATTCTACTCTATTAAATGCCTTTTCTTCATCTAAAGCCACTGCTACACTTAAATTTTCTTTCTTTTGAACTAGATGAATTAAACTAATCAACCTGGTTACATTATCCTCTGATTTTATTTTTTTAATAAATCCTGTTTGGTCCTTGTTAATTAGTTTTGGTAAATCAATTTCCAGCCTTTTTGCCAATAATTTAGCCACTATCTTGTAATCCACATTCAATAAAAATATCCGTCCATAGGACAATGGCATTAATGGATCATTACCTTTTTTTGGAATTACCATTATAATTGCTGTCTTAAAAGAATCAGGTAAATTTCCACTTTCTTCTAATTGTATTAAAACTTTCATAAATACAAGAATCAGCACATCTTTAAATTCTTTATAAAATTCTGATATGAATCCATCTTCACCAGGGGATTTTTTTATTTTGTAAAGAAGCTTCCAATCTCTTCAACTATAAAAGAGGTTCCTAATATTTTATGTTCTTCTTTACTTAATTTAGGCAAACTTACTTGAGTTAAAAATTGATCAGTTTTATTATCATCCTGCATAGATTCTGATTTATATAATTTCATATAAAATTACTTAAAACGATTATTTATATCCTGGTGTTTCTAGGATATGTGACTTGACAAATCTCTAGTTGAAATAATAACTTTTGATTCGTGTTCTGTTTTCAATTTCCATGCTAAAACTTTATGTGCTCAATCCCCCAGTTTATAATATCTCTTCTTAGGTCTCATAATCATTTTTTTTTCCATTCTATAAGACTTTAATGTATTATACTACAATTTTATATTCAAAAGAATTCTTCTTATTTCTTCTGATGACTGTTTTTTGTAATTCCTTTCCTTACCTATCAGGGATTGATAGGTAGTAGTCAACATGGTTTTGTCTGGGGTAGATCATGCTTAACAAACCTTATAGAGTTTTTTGAGGGGGTTACAAAAATGATTGATGAATGGAAGGCTGTGGATGTTGTCTATTTAGACTTTAGTAAAGCTTTTGATAAAGTTCCCCACAGGAGGTTAGGAAAAAAGGTGGAGGCATTAGGCATAAATAAGGAGGAGGTGAAATGGATTCAGCAATGGTTGGATGGGAGGTGTCAGAGAGTAGTGGTAGAAAATTGTTTGTCAAATTGGAGGCCGGAGACTAGTGGAGTTCCTCAGGGATCGGTCCTGGGTCCACTATTGTTTGTTTTATATATATTAATGATCTGGAAGAAGGGGTGGTGAATTGGATAAGTAAGTTTGCAGATGAATCAAAGATTGGTGGCATTGTGGACAGTGAGGAAGATTACCATAGCTTAAGAAGAAATATAGAAAAGCTAGAGGAGTGGGCTGAGAAATAGCTGATGGAATTTAATACGGATAAGTGTGAAGTGTTGCATTTTGGAAAGGCAAATCTAAATAGGTCATATACATTGAATGGTAAACAATTGAGGAGTGCAGAGCAACAAAGGGATATAGGAGTTATGGTAAATAGTACCCTCAAAGTTGTTACTCAGGTAGATAGAGTGGTGAAGAAGGCATTAGGAATGTTGGCCTTCATAAATCGGAGATTTGAATTCAAGAGTTGGGATGTTATGATGAAATTGTACAAAGCATTGGTGAGGCCAAATTTGGAATACTGTGTACAGTTTTGGTCACCAAATTATGGGAAGGATATAAACAAAATAGAGAGAGTGCAGAGAAGGTTCACAAGAATGTTGACAGGATGTCAGGGTTGGAGTTACAGAGAAAGGTTGAGCAGCCTGGGGCTTTTTTCTCTGGAGCGTAGAAGATTGAGGGGGGATTTGATGGAGGTGTTCAAGATTTTAAAAGGGACAGAGAGAGTCAACGTGGATAGGCTTTTTCAATTAAGAGTGGAAGATATTCAAACCAGAGACCATGGTTTGAGATTGAAGGGGGAAAATTATAAGGGGAACATGAGGGGAAATTTCTTCATGCAAAGAGTGGTTGGGATGTGGAATAAACTTCCGGCGGAGGTGGTTGAAGCAGGGACATTATTTACATTTAAGGAAAGACTGGATAATTACATGGAAGGGAGAGGATTGGAGGGGTATGGACCAGGTGCTGGTCAGTGGGACTAGGAGGGTGGGGATTTGTTCCAGCATGGACTAGTAGGGCCAAACTGGGCTGTTCTGTGCTGTATATGGTTATATGGTTATATGGTTATTGAGTTGATATTTCTCTCTCTAAATTATTAATTTGAGACATATACTCCTTTCTAACTTTAGAAGAAAAATATATTATCTGTCCACATATATACGCCTTCATTGCATCCCATAGAAAAATTTATTACCAATAGAATCAGCGTTAAAGTCCAAGAATTGCTTTATCTAATTCCTAATAAACTGGCAAAATCTTTCTTTTTCAACAACATACTATTAAACCTCGATCTAATACTCCCATCCTGCTTGTCTTCTAAATATAATGCTAAGAACAAAGGAGAATGATCTGATATTAGCCTTGCCTTATATTGAACTTGTTGTACCCTACCTTGAAGTCTTGCTGATATCAATTCTAGAATAGGAATCATGTCTGTTAGAATAAAATGAATAGTCCCTTTCTCTAGGATATATCTTTCTCCAAACTTCCTGCAGTCTTTGATGTGATTGATAACAGTACCTGGTCCAAAGCCTTTCAACTGTTATCCAGCTCATTATGGCTCCAGTTGCTTAGTTATGTCTTTGTCTATCCTTACCTGGGTGGAGGATCCCAAGCTATGGTATCTCTTTCTGTTACCTCTGGAGTTAACAGAAAATGCTAGAACTATTCAGCAGTCCAAGAGCGAAAACAAGGTAAATGCTTCAGGTTAATGATGTGTTGCTCCACAACAACCAAACGTGTGGCCTTAGAACTATGCTTGTCCCTTGCCTCACCTTCATCATCTTTCCATTGATTCTAAGTTGTCAGACTGTTTGCCCAACATAAATTCTGGATGAGCAGAAATTTCTTCTAATTAAATTTTGGGAAGACCAGATCTATTTGCTTCTGTCCTCAACAGAAACTCCATTCCCTATTATTCAATCCTCTCAATGGCAGCATTCTGAAACTGAGCCAGACAATTCAGAGCCTTGGTACCCTATGTGATGCTTGGTTGAATTTATCATTATCATCTCGAAGATTCCCATTATTTCTTGTTCCACTGCATTTCTCAGCTCCAGCTGTGCCTCAGCTCATCTGCTGACAAAACACTTTCTTACCCCAGACTGTGACTATTCCAATGGTGAACTTCCCATTCTGTTATCCATAACTCCAAGGTTATCAAAATTTTACATCAAACAGCAACACATTCTGTCCACTGAGGTCCAGCCCTCTTCTAATTCTGGCATTTTTATTGACCCATTGTGATACCATCAGCAGGAAAAGGTCAAAGGTCTGCATTGTCCTCAACCACTTTCCTTTTTTCTGTTTTGATGGTGCTTAAATATTTACCCCTTTAACTAACATTTGGTCAGTTATTCTAATATCTCCATAAATTGAAGGGTATAATTTATTTTATTCAGTCATGCTTCTATGAAGCTGTTTGGGATGTCGTTGCTGTGTTAACATTATTTTTGTCGCTCTGCTGCCATTGGCAACACTCAATTCCTCTTGTGAACACCTCTAATCATGTTCAGCTTTTTTTTCACAACAGCTGTATTGAAGCTTAGTGTGAGCAAGCTTAGATTTTGTGGACCAAAATTAACTCCTTCGAAGTCATAAGGAAACATGGAATAGGAGAAATTGATTCTGATTTTCCCTTCTTGATATCCCTTAATGTGGTGGACATTAGGACATTAGAAACACATTCCATTTATACAGTAAATGGAGTGGGACACACAAAGAAAATGATCAGATCAGAGAGCTATAAAAATGCCCAGGAAAACTAAATCATATTGGTCTGAGGTCTCATCTCTTGGTTTGAGTGACAACCTTTTTCTGATATCAATATGCAATTGGAAAGATTGTGAAATTCCAAGTGCAAAATTGTATTCCAAGTAATTGGGTTTTCTACAGTCATTCAAACAAATTTAAAAGGAATGGCTGGAGAAGCAAGCCTTGCCCTCCAAGGGACCACAATGGGACATTGCCTTAAACTGGTCTTTTTTGTGCAAGGATATTAATAGCAATATTTAAAATCTCTCTGAAGGTTTTTTTTTTAAATTAATAATGGCTACTCCACCCCAATGTAACAAGCAAACAGCACTATAGATCTCACAATAATGTGATTTTTGCAAGTTTAGAAATCTGGTGATGCATTGAGAGGACTGATACACTGACAAATGCATCTTATTTATTGCGATAAATCTCTTTGTAATTGAATTGATCAATTGGACCAAAATTTCATTCATATATATCAAAGAATTCTTTTCATGACAAAAAAATTACTTGGAATTGTATTCTAGAGTGCCACTGGTTTGCATCACATTGTTCATTCGCAATGTGCAAATGGGATTGAGGGGGAACTATAAAAAAACACTTTTTAAGTTGGGGACAAATTTGGTGGCACCATGCACCCAGTTTATTTACTGTGTTCAATGCAGACATTTCCTTTAAGTTTCATCAAAACAGTTTAATATTGAACTTCCATGGAAACATTTTATGGACAAGATAAGGAGCCAGCTACTGCACAAATTATAGGGGAATGTAAAGGAGAGAAACCCCCCAACGTAATTAATCTGCATGTGGTCTCCCCAGTATTCCTGGCAGAAAATCATAAACCACCAAGCACTGGAGGAAGATTGATTGGTGTCCTCTGTGGGAAGAGGACTTGTGAACCCAGACTGTTGTGGGAGGATATAGATGGATATAGAAAGCATAAAAACTGTAGAAGAATTGGAAATTGGGTCATGGAAGTGCAAGCACCTGTATTGCCAAAATGTGGAGATTTGTGGCTTTTCTAGTTGGAAGAAATGACAAATTGTGATATGAAGGTAGAAAGGAAGACTTATTTATGGAACACATTTTATTTGGCCTTCAGAATACCACAAACCATCTCACAATTAAGGAGATACTCTAGTTTTGGAGATGTTGTTGTACAATAGGAGGCTTGGAGGAGAGGCTTTCATTTTATTGTACATTTTGATCATTAACTTATTTATTCATAACTACTAAGAACATGCAATCTGAAGTACTACATAAAATACGTTCTCAGAACAATCGTTTTCTAAATCACATATTTTTTTAAAAATCTTTAATGGTAGGGGTGGTTGTTCCATTTGGCAGGTGCTGTGTGATTGTCAATTTCCAGCTGCTAAAGGTTTAGTGTTGAAAAGTTGCACTAAACCAGGCAGGTCGACATATGTCAGGGTCGTTGATTTGCAGCTTTGTGCTGTTTAGTTCATATTTCTACAAGTGTTGTTCAAGAATTTGTCTTTGATGACAAATTGGAGAATTTCAGTTATTTACCATAATTACCAGCCCTGAACAACAGGGCGCTTTTAAGAATTTAATTCTATTAGTAGTCCCACTAATTATGAAAGATTAATGGGAATTGTGTTCATTGTCAATAAATGAATTTCTCTCCTTCCCGAATTATAGTTAATTATGTTAAAGGGTGAAACAGGTTGGCAAAAATGACATTAACCCAGATGATCAGATCTAACTGTATGTTGCCAGCTGTCGACTCCTAGTCTAAAGGTCACTGACAATACCCCTTTGAAAACTCAAGTTATTTCCTATTTGTAAGGAATAAATCAAGTCAATCTATCCATATGTTATACTATCGATTTGGAACTAATGAGCTCTCAAAAAAAGTACACTCATCGTGTACTTCATTTGCAGAAGTTGGCAACTCAAGTAAAATTCTGTGGGAAAAAATGTGTTCCTTACATATTAAAGATTTTTAAGCAATAAAAGCTGTCAGGAATGATTATGTCTCTTTCTGCACAGATGCAGGAAATCAGTTGAGAGTGATTTAGATTAATTTACTTTATTGTGCTTTTGAACACAAAGGAACAAAAAGAGCCACAAAACACAACATTTTCTGCACATTAATCATTTTGTACATGAACCAGATTTCTACTGGAAAAGCCACCCCAAGGCTGTGCTAACAGGATGCCATAGAGAATCCTGGCACAAGAGTTGAGATCAGCTCACACAAACAAAGGAAAAGGAGTGTTATGAAAAAGCCATTGGTGAAAACTTAACTTTCTAGAAATATCGGCACTGAAAATTTAAGTCAGTTGAATGCCCTCAGCAGAAGTAAATGTGAATCCATTCAAATTATTTCTGGGAGATTATTCTACTGTGGTGATACGACCACCAACCTACTGCAGGAGGCGATCTCTCAACCTACAGGAATTCAGCCTAGGGGGCTGACTCCACCTGGCCGGCTGTCAATCAGATGACCTGAATATAGACCTGAGCCAGCCCCTCCTAAGCCTGTCACTCAGGGAGCCACCAAGGCATGAATTGGTGTTCAGACTTTTACTGGAATAAAAGACTGTGGTACAGTCTTTTGAGTTTTGTGCTGGCTCGCTGCTACCTTAGCACCCCACAATTTATTCCAGTAAAAATTTTAAGAAGAGGCCATTGAGAAGCTTCTGACGATCGGGAGCCTGGAGATTGACCCCCAACACCCAGATGCCCAGGCACGCTTTGAGATCTGGAAGCACGCGATTGAGGCGATCATCCTAACACAGGCTGAGATGATCAACACCAACCGGAAATGGCTCATGGTGCTCCACACCAAGCTGGGCCCACGAGTTTTCCAGGCCATCAAAGACTGCATGGACTATGAACCTGCCGTCCTGGAGAGCAGGTACAATCCCCCGATAATCGTAGTCTACGCCCAGTACCTGCTCAGCATCAGGTCCCCGCAGCCAGGTGAGACGGCAGATGTCTATCTGGGGTCCTGTGTGAGCTAGCCCGCCCATCGACGGGATGACATGGTCAACATGGGCGCATACCCGATCACTCACCCGATGCACCCCACGCCCCGGAATGAAGCCGCTGGCTGCTACTCGCCTCATCCATCAGGGAGCAGCGACTCTGACCCCAAGATGGTCCTAATGTCCACCACCTTAAAAAGGGACCTTCCCCATGGACATGGGCACTCAATGATGGACATCGCTCTCAATGGGAAGGTAACAAAATGCCTGTTTTATAGTAGTAGAACTGAGAGCTTTGTGCACCTGAACACTAAAACTCAAAATCTACCCCACAAACTTTTACATCGCTTTCACTGCCCAGGACCAATCCATCACAGCCCTCCAGTGCTGCTCAGTGGAATTGACAGTGGGTGGGGGGGGGGGGGGGGGGACATACCAAAGGTTTAGGCTCTTGATCGTGCCCCAGCTCTGTTCCCCAGTCCTCTTAGGGCTGGACTTCCAGTGCCACCTTCAAAGTATTACCCTCGCTTTCGGCAGGCCCCTCCCCCCACTCACACTCCACAACCCATAGCTCAGCGACTGCCCTCAATCCACCTGTGGCCTCTCCATGCTATGGGTAACCCCTCCTGCCCTTTGCAACTACCTTACGTCAGCCTGCAAGTCCATAGCTGCCAAGCAGGCACTATTGCGCGGCCAACTGGGCTTTCATTAAGGCAGAAGTGAGGCGGCTTCTGGCAGACGATATCATAGAGCCCAGCACCAGTCCCTGGAGAGCTCAAGATCTATTGGTAAAAGGGGGTAGCAAACCAAGGATAGTCATTGATTATAGCCAGGCCATAAACTGGTACACCCAACTGGATGCCTACCCCCTACCCGAATAGCTGACATGGTCAATGAGATAGCCTGCTATAAGGTCTTCTCGACAATTGACCTAAAGTCAGCTCCCTGTCTACGTCCAGGATAAATCATATACCACCTTCGAGGCAGATGGGCGCCTCTACCAGTAATGCTGGGTCCAGTTTGGGGTCACTAACGGAGTCGTTGTTTTTCACCAGAAGATGGACCATATGGTAGACCTCAGCGCGCCACATATACAATGTGATTTATAAATATTTTTGCTGAATAATTGAAGAAGTATGTTAGATATCCATTCAAATTAAAGTCTCTTGACTTTGAGTAGAACTATTGATGCAGAATTTTTATTTTAATTTGAATCACACTCAACTGATTTCCAATGTCTGTCAAAAACAATGTGGTCGAATTTTTTCATCCACTTCCTAGTGGTTTTTCTGCATCTCTTTAACAAATTCACATACTTTATTAACGTTAGCCTCTGATTTCTTAATTGCACATCTTATTAACTTTAACTCTTCCATAATCATAATCAGTGTGTCTTGAACTTTAGGGATAGCTTTAACTTTCTTTCTTACCCCTTCTTCTTCCAACGTTTCCTCTAAGCTTTGTTGTTCTTCTTCTCCTTCCTCTCCTTTTTCTGCCAGCTCTAATAATTTTCCCTCCTCAGACAGTCTCTTGGAGTGCCCGGGAGCCTGTCTAGTAAGGTTAGTGAACCATTCTAACAGGGTCTCCTGTGGCTGTCGACTGCTCAAGCGCAACTCCTCGAGCATGCACAGTCAGGTCGCACCTCTCCCCTACTCGTCCGGACATCCCTGCTGTTGCAGGGACGCTGCAGCTCGCTGGGAGGTGAGTCGCAAGGCCCTCTTCATCTGAAGACTAGGCTTCACCACAGGTCCAGGCTTATTCTCCAAGGTAGGCCCTTTTTTTTTCTTCTTATTGTTTTTCTTTCATCTTCTCTGTAATTTCCTCTGCTTCTTCGTCTCTCTTTAGAAGCATTGAGTTTTTTCCTTTGGTTGCATCACACTCTATTGGTCTCTGACTAATTCAGATGAATATCAAGCTTTTCTCTTCACTTTTTTAACTTTTTCTCAGAGGAGCCAGATTTCTCATCCTGGCCTGACCTTATCACGAAAATCAAATTCTTCAAGAAAAAGTAGATAAAGTGGATAAAGTGTTGGCAATGAATAAGCAATTGTCTGAAAAAGTGAATTCATTAGAAAATTTTAGTTGAAGAAATAATATTAAGATTATTGGCTTGAAAGAAGGAGAGGAAGGAGAAGATATTATTCAATTTTTACAGCTTTGGATCCCTCAGACTTTTGGACAAGAGCATTTTAAAGGAGATATTGAGATGGATTGAGCCCATAGTGCCCTTCGACCTAAACCTCAGCTGGATCAAAGCTCGAGGACCATTTTGATCAAATTTCTTCATTATCAAGTGAGGGAAAAAAATTGGAATTAGCAGCCAAACAGGGTAAAGAAAGAAAAGCACCATTAGAATTTGGAGGGAACAAGATTTTCTTTTATCCCAATATAAGCTTTGAATTATTGAAGAAAAGGACGAGTTTTAATCCAGTTGAAAATATACTGTGGAAGAAGAGATACACTTTTATTCTGCGTTATCCTGCAACTCTGAAAGTATTTGTTCAAGGAGGTCCAAGTAGATTTTTTATGAATCCGGAACATACTCAAGAATATAAACCATATAAAGCCATATAAACCATTTACGGAGCAGAAACAGGCCATGTCGGCCTTTTGAGTCTGCACCGGTTCACTAGAACAACTCCACTAGCTCAAACCTCCCACTCTCCGCCAATAACCCTCCAACCCCCTCACCTCCATGTACACATCCAACCTTCTCTTAAATGACAGAAGGGACCCTGCTGCAATGATCTCATTTGGAAGATCATTCCATTTTGCCACCACTCGCTGAATGAAAAAGCCACCTCTAATATTTCTTCTAAAATGTTGATATGTGGAAAGTTTGCCAGACACGTGTCAAGAATTAACCCCAAGAGTGGACACTTGAAGATGGAAAGTTATATCCTTGTGGTGAAAGAAATTTAATATACTCAGAGGAGCTGGAGACATGCTGATTGGTTCTTGCTGAACAGTGAACATTATTTTGCAACCCAACAAATGGAGGGTGGTAGCATTGTCAGGGGAGTTTTGACATATGTTAAAAAATTGAAAGTAGATATTGCTTTTCTACACAAAACACACTTAATTGAAAAAGAGCATCAAAAATTAAAAAGGGACTTGGTTGGAAATTTTGGGTTAACAGGACACAGGCACCTTTTTACACTCTATATGGACATGCCCCAAATTGAATTATTTTTGGACTAATTTAATTGATTTGTAACAGGTATTAGGTGTTAAACTTCCAAGAAACCCTACATTGTTTCTTTTGGGGGATATATCAAGAATTGGCCCAGATTTAAAATTGGATTGGTTTCAAAAAGAATTTTTAAAGGTTGCATTGGCAGTTGCCATGAAATGTATAGCAGTTTAATGGAAATTGGACACGGAGGGTCATGGATTTGCTATTAGACAGATGACACGGTGAAATGTGAAACTGTATACCCTTGGAAAAGATTACATATAACTTAAAGAACAAATATAATAATGTTTTCAAAATTTGGTTCCCATATATGCAACAGATTAATGTTATAACTTTAACAGTAATTACATTATATCAATTGGTAGAAATTTGGTGTGAACTCTGTCACTCCCCGGCCTCACCTTAATGTATCTCATATTATTTTATTTAATTAGATATTTTATATATATATATATTTTTATATATACTTAGATTTTGATTAAATATTATGTATTACACAGTACTGTTGTGGCGGCGCACATCTCTGTGAGCAAACCGGCCCCACTTGTATCACCATGCTGGCGGGGCAGCTGCAGAAAGATGGCGCCATCGGGGCTTGCTCATTGCCTCGTGACTTAGGCCACAGCTCGCGCCCCGTGCAACGTGGTGACGTCACCGCTGTGCGGGGCAGAACTCTCGTTGGCCTTAAATGGGTGAGGGTGAAATTCAAATAAACAGTTCAACTGAAACCTCCATCATGTCCAGTGGTGTGTTTCCATGTATGTAGTAGCCACTACATTGGTGACCCTGCAGAGCCCAGATGTTATCTGGTCTCCAAATATGAATTCGTCGGCGATCAGCGCTGTCTCTGTGAAACTCGCCCCTTTTGGACCCATCGACCTTGCACGTGGCAGGCAGAGGTGCAATTTCATCTCAGACAGATCACCTCTGACTCCACGATGTTCTACCATGTGGTGAGCGCCCTTGATGAAGAAACCGCAGCCAGAGTGGATGACCTGATCCACGATCCTCCAGAGGAGGGCAAGTATGTTGCCCTCAAAGCCCTCCTCCTCGGCACCTCGGTCTCTCCTGTCAGCAGGACGTGGCCAGGCTGATGCACCTCAATGGCCTGGGGGACAGAGCCCTGTCCACGCTGATGGACGAAATGCTCGCACTGGCAGAAGGCGACAAACCCTGCCTGATGTTTGAGCAAGCCTTCCTTGAACAAATGCCGGAGGACATCCAGCTCCTACTAGCAGACAAGGACTTCTAGGAACCCCGGAAGGTTGCAGCCCGCACCGACATGCTGTGGCAAACCAAACGGGAGAACGAGGCCACTGTGAATCAGGTCACCCACCCTGGACCCAGCTGACCACAGCCCACCCTCAGGCAGAAACTGGAGGAGCGCCAAACCAACTGGTGTTTCTACCATCAATGCTGGGGAACCAAGCCCGCAAGTGCCACCAACCCTGGTCGTACCAGGGAAACAATCAGGCCAGCCACCGCTGATATGGCTGCGATGGGTGGCCACACAAACAGCCTCTTACACGTGGTCAACAAGACCAATGGGCGGTGTTTCTTGATAGACATTGGAGCAGAGTTGAGCATGCTTCCGCCGACCGCCCTCAAATCCCGCACGAAAGCACGAGGCCCGACCCTGCAGGCAGCGAATGGCACCAAGATAAAGATCTTCGGCACATGGACCATTCAGGTACACCTCGGGCAGGATAAATACTGCTGGAAATTCCTACTGGTCACCTGAGAACTGCATTGCTAAGAGCCAAATTCCTGTGAGCGCACAGCCTGCTGGTCAACCTGAAGGGCAAGAGACTCATGCATGCCTGTACCTGCTAGTCCCTTTGACTCGAGCCATCCAGCACCCACAGCCTGGGGATAGCCACCATCTGCACGCCCAGGAATGAGTACTCCTGCATCCTAGATGAGTTCCCTGCTATTCTACGGCCACAATTCACTGCCACCATGCCCCAGCATGGCACCCACCACTACATCGCCACACAGGGCCCCCCACGCCATGCCAAGGCCAGATGACTGCTGCCGGAGAAGCTGCAGCTTGCGAAAGAAGAGTTCTCCAGGAACTCGGCATAGTTCGCAGTTCAGACAGTCCCTGGGCATCTCCCCTGCACATGGTCCCAAAGGCCTCTGGGGTTGGCACCCGTGTGGTGACTACCGCCAGCTCAATGACGCAATCCCCCACAAACAGGACTTTACAGCCAATCTACACAGTGCCAGGGTTTCCTCTAAGGTCAACTTGATGAGGGGCTGCCATCAAATCCCTGAACACCTGGATGATATTGGCAAAACTGCCATCAACACCCCGTTCAGCCTTATCGAATTCCTGCGGATGCCCTTTGGTCTGAAGAACGCAGCCCAGACCTTCCAGCGGCTCATGGACACAGTGGGTAAAGACCTGGACTTCATATTCGTCTATCTCGATGACATCCTCATCGCCAGTCGCGATCACAATGAGCACAAGACCCATCTCCGCACACTGTTCGCTCGCCTGCCTGAATTCGGCCTCACCGTCAATGTGGCAAAATGTCAGTTCGGGAAGGAGTTGCTACAGTTCCTGGGCCATACCATCACCATGGATGGGGCAGCACTGTCGCAGGACAAGATCAGGGCCATACAACAGTTCCCCAAGCCAGACACACGCAAGGGCCTACAGGAGTTCACCAGGATGGTTAACTTCTACCACTGCTTCATCCTGGGAGCCGCCCACATAATCTGCCCATTGTTTGCCCTGATCTCAGTCAAGCAAAAGACCTCAAGTGACTGAAAGAGGCCGAAACAGCCTTCATGCAGACCAAGGCCGCCCTCGCTAGTGCCACCCTACTGGCTCGACGCCAACACAGCACTCTTGGTGGACACATCCACCATGGCAATCGAGGACATCCTTGAGCAAGAAATCAATGGGCAGTGGCACCCGCTGGCATTCTTCAGCCGGCACCTCCAACCACCCGAGCTGAAGTACAGTGCATTCGATGAAGAACTCCTGGCCTTGTACCTCTCGATCAGGCACTTCCACTATTTCCTGGAGGGCTGACTGTTCACCACCTTCACGGACCACAAGCCGCTCGCTCAGGCCCTCACCATGGCTAAGGATCCCTTGTTGACATATCAGCAGCGACATCTTTCCTATATCTCGGAGTTTACTACCGACATCTGACACAGGGCAGGGTAAGAATAATGTCGTTGCCGATGTGCTCTTCAGCCCACCATCCACAACTTGTTCCCCAGGCTGAACTAGCCCAATTAGCTCAGGCCCAGAGGGATGATGAAGAGATGTAGGCCTTCCGAACCGCCATCACCGGCCTGCGTCTCAAGGACCTGAAGCTGCCGGACACGGTCCTGTGCAATGTTTCGACTGGCTCGCTGCAACCGGTAGTCCCCCCGCAGTGGAGGCAGAAGGGTTCTGGATGATTCACAACCTGGCCCATCCCTCAATCAAAACATCGGTATGAATGGTGGTGGAACATTTCGTCTGGCACGGAATTAAAAAACAAGTGACCTAGATGGTGCGGAATTGCATGCATTGCCAAGCCTCCAAAGTCCAGCGCCATGTTAGACCCCCGATACAACATTTCAACCTGCCAGCCAGGAGGTTTGACCATATCCACATTGACATAATGGGCCCCCTACCGGTGTCCAGTGATGCCCGCTACCTCCTGACTGTGGTTGAATGGACCACAAGGTGGCCAGAAGCCATCCCCATCAAGGACACTTTCACCGAGTCCTGCCCCAGAACCCTGCTCACTAACTGGGTTACCCGGTTTGGCGTCCCAGCCCACATGACCAACGACAGGGGTGCCCAGTTCACCTCTGCCCTCTGGGTGCATCTGGCAAACCACTTGGGAATCAAGCTCCACCACACCATGGCTTATCATCCCCAGATGAACAGACTCGTAGAGTGCTTCCACCGGCACCTCAAGGCGTCTCTCATGGCACAGCTAAAAGGACACAGCTGAGCAGATGAGCTGCCGTAGGTCCTGCTAGGCATTCAAATGGCTCCAAAAGAGGACCTCCAGGCTTCATCCGCAGAACTTGTCTACAGTGCACCACTGTCGCTACCAGGGGATTTTTTTCCGGAGTGGGCGCAGAATCCGGAGGTGAGATCCCAACCCGTGCAGATGGCCCAACAGAGTGATTGGCTGTGTAAGCAGCGGGACCCATAAGCCAGTTCTGGGGAGAGGGGGCTGTGTGACGGTGCACGTCTCTGTGAGCGAATCGGCCCTGCTTGTACCGCTACACTGACGGGGCAGCTGCAGAAAGATGGCGCCGTCGGGGCTCGCTCATTGCCTCATGGCTTAGGCCACAGCTTGCGCCCTGGGCAACGGGTTGATGTCACCACTGCGCGGGGCGGAACTCCCATCGGCCTTAAAGGGGCACACGCAAAATTCAAATAAATAGTTCTACTGGAACTTCCACCGTGTCCAGTGGTATGTTTCCGTGTGTGTCACAGTGCTACACTGTTTTATTTTACTATATACTTTATACTTAAAAGATTATAATGCTAGTTTTAGGTGTCAGAATAATTAGGTCATAATTTAACCATAAGGTAATATCCAGCATGGTTTTAAAATTAATCTATTCTTTTTTTTCTTACTTTTTTCTGTTCTTTCTTTTTCTTCTTTCTTCTTTTCTTGCTTTCTTTGGGGGTTTCTCTGTGTGGGAGGGAATGGATGGGGGGGAGAAAATTATAAAAAAAAGCATTTATTTATTTTGATATATTGAATTTTTAGCTCGGTATGCAATTTTGTTACATATGCCAATAAAATAAAATTCAGAAAAAAACCAATGTGGTCATTTTTGTTATTTTTAATTGGAAAAAAAATATAATACATGAGGACCACATTGATTCTCACATCTTTTCGTTCAGTTCTTAAACAATAACCAGTCTGCTATTCCCACATTCAAGAGCAAATATGCCATCAGAAATCTAAACTCATAGTGAAATGAAATCAGTCATAGGAAGTTGAAGTAAGAAACTTCTGTTTGAAAGAATTGAGTTCGCTGGAACACGTTCGCAGGATAATTATGACTCTGAAGCTCTGATACTGGAGGAGGTTGTGAGATGAATCAATTACAAATGCTCTTCCTAACAAACTAGGCCGGTCACAGACTGGGAAGAACAAAAAGTTGCCTAAAGGAAAAAACCACCAAGATATCAAAACACACACGCCAGTGCCTGAAAGGTGTCACTTGAAATGATGTCACCAATGCTGGGAAGCCTACTTCGATTAGATACGTTGACCATGTGTCCTGCAGTTGATTACAAGAAGCATTCACACCCACTATAACTAATCATGAAGGCAACAAGTAGCCTACTGTGGCTAATTTTAAACATAGTCATATCTCTTAATAATTTTGCCTTCTGCCCATCTTAACTTTGAATCGAGTGTCTTAAAACACAACATAAGCAAAAATTCAAATTTCTTTTAAAAATATTTTATTTACAATTTTATACGTTATATTGATACGATCATTATATAATTAAATGAACCCCCCCCCCCCAACCTCCCTCATCCACCCCACTAACACCCTCCTCCCCCCTACCCACCTACAAAGAAAGAAAGAAGGAGATCCTCACTAAAAATAATAAGAATCAACTTTTTAGCTGTGGCAACTGAGACACCCACCGGAGCAGATTGGGAGATCAAAGTTTAAATTCCAAAAGTTTTTAAATATGGGCTCCACACTTCTACAAAAAAAATGATACTTATCCCTCAAATTATATGTTATCTTTTCTAAAGGAAATCAAGATTTCATTTCAATGTGCCATCTTTGCATTCCTAAAACCAAATCAGATTTCTATGTAATAGCCAAACAGCCAAAGCCCAATGTAAAAATTCAATTTGGTACATAGTCAACCTCAACCCTAAAATTTGTTCTTATAGACTAGATGGCAAAGCCATTTTCTTATTATTTAGAAATAAATCTATACTTTAATCAAGCAGAAACTACCCAAAAATGATCATTTTCTTTGAAAATACAGATTACTAAACTCCTTTGTTGTGGAATTGCAGAAACAGACTTAATACAGTTTCCATTACATGTGCACACATTCATGGCCGAAGGTTACTTCTTTAGTGTAGGTGCAGCTGGAAGTGAACAAACTACTGCCATTTAGGAGCTAAACTCTAAAGATGATGGTTTAATCAAAATTGAAGTAACTGAACATGAAGTAGCTAATGCATCCCCATCCAATACTTCCATCAGTTAGTTATTATCTACTCTGTTGTCTGGTTCTTTTTAGATTTGGTCAATTCTACAGGTTGCCCTGTGAAACATGCTGAAGAAGTTGGCTTGAGTCCAACGCTTCTGCAAAAACTAATTGTCGCCACGTGCGCATCCATTAATCAGTCAGACCCAGGCAGAGTAATGCCCCCCTGGGGAATAACCAGTAAGCACCTGCGATAACCTTTTGCAGTAAAAATAATCAGTGACATCATCTTTTGGTAGATGCCAGATAAGTATATTTGCCGGTTGCTTGGGATTGCATGTTGCATCATTGGCGCACTATCCGCTAGGCGGCGAAAATTTTAAATCTCATGTTTTATTATCTATTTATTTTCCTCAATTTCTTTTGCTGATTGCTTGAATTCTGGACAACAGGGATTTTACTGCTGTTACGGAGTCCAGAGGACCCCAAAACCCAGCAGCAATAGATACCTACTAAAACACAGGGTTACTTAAACAAAAGGTGTTTTTAATTACATTTGAACAACAAAGCAGAATAAAACTTTAACTTATTACTTTACCTACCTAACTACTTAATCCCCCCTCTAATACTGAGCGAAGGTGTGTGCAATGTATATTTAAGATTAGAAAAGTTCTTTGGATCACAGTCCAGTCTCACTGGTTGCAGGCAATTCTTGTCCTGTGCACAGACGTTAACATTAACAAAGTTCACCAGTTTTTGGTGCTTAACAGCAAATGGTTACCACTCAGGAAGGTTTTTGCTGATTTTCAGAGAGAGATTCCTTTTCCAGGACATCCGCAACTGATTCCTTCTCAATCAGTCTTGATGATGAAACTTTCCCCCTTCAGGGTTCTCCAGATGATCTTCTTTCTTTCAGGTCACCTTTCAGACAGCTAGTCTTCTCCTTTGACCAGGCAGCCTTCCAAAGTTTGCCAGCTTGTCCTTCTGGAACTGATTTCTGTCTCTTTCCTCTCTGTTTCACACCCTCCCTCTCTGAGAGCCAAACTCTTCTCCTCTGCCTGCAAAGATCACATGCTCTCCCAGGCAAGCAGCTGTCGATACTTTGTTGCCTCCCGCAAAAAGCATTCTGCAAAAGTCCTGCAAATATTCTGTGTTTTAAAATGTGTGTGTGCGCAAGCTGTTCTCACAATTCCTCCCAAACCACCTCTAAATACTCTGTCACAGTTCATACTCAGAGACATAGTAATATTTTCACCAAGGTATAGACCACACATGTCAAACTCAGGCCCGCGGGCCAAATTTGGCCCGTGATATAATTATATTTGGCCCACAAGATCATATCAAATATGTATTAGAGCTGGCCCGCTGGCTGCCGCGCCAGTATAGCGCATGCACAGCTAATACTACAAATCCCAGAATGCTTTGCAAATGCGTTGGCGCCGGCCCCTCAGCCCGCTGATCGCCCCCACCTCCTCTCTTTACTTTCATTAACATCTGCGACCTGTCGCCTAACTCACATGTAATAAACCCCTTACGAAAAATGGCCAAACGAAAGACAGAAAACAGGACCTTTCAAGACAGGTGGGAGGCAAACTCTGACCCCAGAGTTTGATGAACTTGCATCTAAGAAGAGATGCCAAGTATCTGGTTTAGACCCAGGTGGATCAGAGTAAATCACAGTGTAGCAAGCCAAGCTTGGATTCATATTTTCTTTGGTTAACTTTGGACTGTTCATAGTTGAAAGATTGAAGCAAGTTGTTATTTTTTTAACTTGTTGGCTTGTGAAAAAAAAAACATTTAAAAGGAGCTGAAAGGCTATAGAGAAATATTATTGATTGAATATTTTATTTCTCATTTGTTAATGCTTCTTCTGGAAAGAGTTTAACCAAAACTATTATTAAACATTTATTTTAATAAGAAAAAGTTTAACATTACACATGTTGAAAGAAGAGAAAACATGCAGACGTTGTTGAAAATTTTCAATAAATATTTAGTTCGGCCCACGACTTAGTCCAAGTTTTTAATTTTGGCCCTCGGTGAATTTGAGTTTGACACCCATGGTATAGACTTTCTCTTAACATTGCAGAGCCACTCAGGTGGAAAAGAGAACTTGTGATGACATCACTAGCCTTGCATGATAACCTTGGGCTGTGTAGCCCCAACCTGTTCCAGGGCCTGGGAGTCCTGTACTATACCAGCAACATTCTGTCTCCACTTCCCAAAGGAGCCTTAGTGATCTCTGACATTTGCTCTAAGTTTGGTGCCCTGCACAACATTGGTAATTGGCTGGGAAGGTGCAGCATATTGAATTAGTGTGAGAGGCTAGGGTATTGTGACATTCAGAATACTAATCTTGACCAGACAAATGCAGTGCCCGAAGGTGCTTTGACCATCAGAATCCTCAGGACATTGACTTTGGGGTTGAGGTTGGCTGCTGTAGCTATCTCCTCCTATTCCTTTTCCAGTGGGCTTCCTGGTCCTCCAACGCACAGAAATCTATCCTCAATGAATAGCTCTAAACGTGCTACATTAACACTTTCCTCCTTGTCTTCGAAATTCATTTCACTTGACCTCTGTAGAATGAGTATTGGGTTCTAGTGCCACTAGACTGAGGAAGGGAGTTTTTTCCAGACATCTAAATTTTGCACCTTCTCCAACAAAGCCTTATGTGGATCAAAATCCCTAACCCTCTCCCGTTCTTCTACTGTTCTGTGTCCCAGGCCAGCTGTGCTGTAGGCTGCCTGCCACATTTCATGACTTTCATGGCCAGCTTGCCATGGTACCAGCCAACCATAGCATTGGGCTCCTAGCTGAGGCAGACAACTCCTAACAGCACCGTTAGAATTGGCTGCATGTCGTCATCGAGTAGATGATTAGGCAACGTAAAGTTGATACGCTGCCTGCATTGTACAACACTCATTTAGGTTATTTATGGACCACCACCCTAGATCGCTTTCAGGGGTGATCCAATTTAACTCATCAATCTTCCCATTCAATTTTCCTGTGGATGTCGAAGAATAGGGAGACATTCACAAACTGAATAAATGGAAAAGAAAATGACTGAGCTACTCTACAAACAAGTTACTTTGTTCAGCATTAGGTTGCTTTACAGATTTTAATTATATGTATAGTCTGCACCTTGCCACAAGCAGCAATCTTCAACTCCACAAGGATCACATCACATTCTGAATCTCTAACCTGTGGCGATGGTCCAATTATCTTTTTTTCATTTATACAGGTGATTCCCCTACTTATGATGGTCTGACTTAAGATTTTTCGAAGCGACAATTGTTCAAATCCGTACTTTCAATTTCGCATTCCGATCTGTACCTGCACTTGCGATATGTGGCATGCTATTCTGTTGCGATGCTGGGCAATGGCAGCAGCGCGCGAGAGTATCGTCCAGCATACTCTCCCGTGATGCTGACTTAACCAAGCTCGCAATCTCTGTAGCGATCACATGAACGAGTGCACTGCAAAAAAAACATCAAAAATGGTAGGTGCAGTATTCTTTCTCGACTTCCAATTTTTTTCGACTTACGATTTCAATTTACGCTTGCCGGAACGTGATCCCATCATCGGTTGAGGAGCACCTGTAGATCCTTTGAACTTCATGTTCTAACATATTTCAAAGTTGTAAGAATATTCCCAACGCAAAATTTGAAACAAGATCACGCCGTTCATGTGTGACAGGACTGAAGGATGTACAGTACATTTGGTAATAGAATCAACAGGACCTTCAAACACCCAGCCTGGTGAGACCATTCAATTACTTCATTGCTGATCTCAATCCAACTGCATTTATTAGCCTTTGCTACTTTGCTTCTTGGAAACCTTTAAAAATAAATCTAAAATAAATCTGACCCAAATTCTTGGACTGTATAATATTAAATACTTTAAATTCTCTTGCTTTTTGAGCCATCAGTTTTGTTTTCTCCTTCAGTGACTTATCCTTCTGTTAATGTGCTCTGCTGGTACTGCAGTAATTATCTCAGCAGGGCCTTTTGATTTTCGTGTCACGCTTGATAAAGGAAGCTTATGAGGACTAAAATCTTACACGTCACTTGAAAAATGATAAATGCACAACAGCCAAAGGTGGTATTTCATGTGGAATCATTATGATTGAACATCTGGAGGAATCTTATAGCTTCCATACAAAAATACTTGAAAGCATTTCACCAGAAGTAAAATACAAGTACAAAAATGTATGAAGGTGGTACCTTTTATTTGAAATGTGATTTGCATTTAGAAATGGATTTGGATTTAACAGTAATAAAAATGCGCAATTTTACCAAAGCAAATATTTGATGTGGTCGTCAGAAAGAATGCAAAGTAATTCCAAGTATTTTCGGTCATAATTTTGTTTTCTTTTGAAAGCAAAGGAATCTCTGCTTTGGGTGGATATATTTTCTCATCATCCCATTTTCTCTCTCGACCAGAACCTGCTCCCTGGCCTTAGCTGAGAGCACTGACAAGCTTCTTCATGATTGATTGATTTTGTTTCCTCCTTTCAACAGCGGCATCGACTGAGCTGGTACCTGAGTAATTGGAGCAGCCAACGCACAATTCTTCATTAGGTCCTACACTGTGCAGTCTTGCTAAGATTTGTTTTGATCTAATCAAAATTAGCTTCACCGCTTGACTAAATCTACTGTTTGTTCTCTATTTAAAGCAGAAAAAATCAAGTCCGATGGGATATCACTCATTGGATTTCTTAATGTTTCATTCCTGCTACAGGAATTTGATCTGTTATTCCTATGGTCAAATTATTCCTTGTTCACCTCCAAAGATATTGAACTAAATTTGAGTATTTTATGAACTCTTATAATCCCAGTAACATTGCATAATTATGCAAGAATTAATTGAAGCTTAAACATTCCTACAGAAAAATGAGGTATCGAGGCCCTCCATCCCAACTGTGTAACGTATTTAGACAAAGCATCAATTAGTTTGCTGCTGAATCACTTTTAACGGCTAGTTTCAGAATAATTCAACAGTTCTTCCCCAATTGGAAGTGGTACATGCTATGAGCAGCTTTCAATGAGTCATGTCAATGGACAAGAGTTTGCCATGGACGTGGCCATTTTTGTATGGTACCACTAGAACTTTATGACTTAATGAACATAGTTTCTGACTTTTTGAAGCGTGTGCATTCTATTTGGAATTACCTGGGTTTCCCGAAGAATTCTGTTTTCCTTCCACATCCCGAAGATGTGGTGAAGAAAAGAAGCGCAAGTACTACAGTTGCTGGAAGGAGAAGCTGGAGAGAATCATCAGGTCGGGAGGCATCCACGGAGGGAAAGGTACAGGCAACGTTTCAAGCCTGGACTGTTGGAAAAGGTTGTCTCAAAAAAGGGTCCCATCCTGAAATACTGACTGCCCATCAATGCCGTCTCACCTGCTGAGACCCCTGATTATCTCTGCTTGCCAAAGGTGTGTTAGTTGGTACGTTGAGTGACCTCTGGTGTGAATGTCTAACAATGGGCAATTTGAAAGGCAATTCTTTATCTGCCTTACGACAAGCAAAATAATGCATGTTACACTTTTAATTTATAATTATTAGCAAGGTGAAGTTCTGATATAAGTTGGAAAAGAACTATTCTTGATCTAAGAGGTGCTGGACTTCGGGCTCCTGGACCTTCTTCCTGAAAACAGTGACAAGAAGATGTTGTGAAAGTAATTAATTTGAGGAGGTAATTCTTTAATTGAGGTCAGGGCTGCCACTTTCGTACCAGTTCACTTCCGCCTCTGATCTGAATCCGTCAACAGTCTTATCTGTTTTCCTGCTACCTTTTTCATAAAAGATTATTCATTGTGTCACTACGCCTTATCTGATGTGTACACTTAACAGCCAACGGTGCTGTTTATAATAGTATAATATATTTTGTTATGGTCTGTGAACTTTTCCATTAAAAGAATGATTCCCTGGAGACCTTTGTCCCTTCACGTGTTGATTCTGAAGGAGAAACCTAGCGACTGTCTAGCAGCAAGAACACTGAATTATCCAGTGTTACTCTGTTGTTATCACACACTAACATGCGCAGCCTAATTATGATAAAAGCAGACACTCTGATTGCCTTAACGAACTCAGACCAGAACTCTGCATTGATAATGGCGCTTCATCCCTTCGCACATTCTCTGGTTTTGGATTCAAATGCTCCTTTAACATTTTATCTGGCTGCTCCAAAATATTTGCAAGCTAAATCTATTCAAATCTGACAGGTAACTCGTGGTATGGATGAGAGAGGAAAGATGATCACTGAAACAATTTTAAATAGAGAACATGAGCTAAATCTTTGGAACCTATTACATTGACCACCGCCAGTGGGCTGATAACGCCTCAAACCGTGCATCTTGGCGCCTCACAGTTTGGCGGGCAGCAGCCTCCTTTGAAGAAGACTGCAGAGCCCACCTCTCTGACAAAAGGCAAAGGAGGAAAAACCCAACACCCAACCCCAACCAACCAATTTTCCCTTGCAACCGCTGCAATCGTGTCTGCCTGTCCCGCATCGGACTGGTCAGCCACAAACGAGCCTGCAGCTGACGTGGACTTTTTACCCCCTCCATAAATCTTCGTCCGCGAAGCCAAGCCAAAGAAAGAAGAAGAAGAAAAGAAGAAGATTACCAAGATTTGGACCTTGGATGTCGGCAGGCCAGTGGCAGGTGGATTTGTGTGTGTAGTCACCAAAAGACAGCTGGGAATCCATTCTATTGGTGCTTGTGGTCATTGGCCCTGGAATGATGAGATGCAAATTTATTGTCATAAAAGCCCCTGTATCTGGCACCTATTGGGGTTGTGGATGGATTATGCGAGTTTTCTAGTTGCTTGAGACTTACTGTTATCTGCCTAACTAATAGACCTGCATTAAAAAAAACAAAAGACAGTGCAAAATGTAAAATAATTTTTTAAAGAATCAGTATTCTTGTGTCTGATGTAAAGTTCACTTTAATCAGGTAATTCCTGTAATTTACAAAATTTAAAATCAAACCCCGGTCTCTGGCGCTGTAATGCTAGCCACTACACTAACCGTGCCCCCATCATAATTACACCCCCCCCCCCCCACCACCAAGTTTACAGATAAAGCCTTACTAATATTCCTACCAATAAAGACTCTTATCAGGCAGGGGCACGGGACACACTTTGGGAGAATCGCCCCAGTGGCAAGTGGCATCGGTCGGCTCTTCTTCCTGGGCACCGCCATTTTTATTCAAACACAACTTTATTGAAACTGCTGCTGCGGGAAGGGCATGGCAGGGCGGCTGGGGGGCTCCTCTGGCTGAACTGCAGGAAGGGCATGATGAGGCGGGGGAGGGCTCCATTGGCTGAACTGCAGGAAGGGCATGACCGGGGGCTCTACTGGCTGGTTGGAACCTCAATCAATTGATTTAGAAAACTTTCCTGAACATATCTGAGAAACTCCAGGCCATTCAGCCTTTTTTATGGTATGGAAATACCAGTCAATATGTGGAAAGTTAAAATCTCCTACTATCACTAACATGTTTGCTGCAGCTGTCTGCTATCTCTACAGATTTGCTCCTCCAATTCCAGTTGACTATTGGGCAATCTATAATACAACCCCATGAGTGTGGTCATATTTTTTGTGTTCTTCAGCTCCTCCTCCTCTGGTTTGTTCTGCCTGAGCACAGCTATGATATTTTCTCTGACGAGCAATGTCACTCCTCTCCTTTCCATCTCCCCGTTCTATCTCGTCTGAAGCAGTGGAAGCCTGAACGTTGAGCTGCCATTTGTGCTCCTTCTGCAACCAAGTTCCACAATGTCATAATTCCACATACCAATCCACGCTCTAAGCTCATCTACCTTTCCTACAATATTCCTTGCATTGAAATAGTTGCACCTGAGAATATTTCCACCACGTACAATCCATTGTAATTTTCACATCATCCTTTCCTTCCTCCTTTCCTCTATCTGCTCTGGCACTCTGATTCTCCTCTCTCTGCAAATCTAATTCAAACCTCCCTGGAACAGCACTAGCAAACTTTCCTGCAAGGATATTAGTCCCCCTCCAGTTCAGATGCAAGGCGTCCTGTTGGAACAGGTCCCTCCTTCCCTGGGAGAGAGCCCAATGGTCCATAAACCTGAAGCCCTCCCTCCTATACCATGTCTTCAGCCACATTAAGCTGCATTAACTTCCTATTTCTAACCTCATTAGCATGTGGCACGGACAGCAATCCTGAGATCACAATCCTGGAGGCCCCGTCCTTCAGCCTAGCGCCCAACTCCCTGAACTCTCCTTGCAGGACCTCCTCACTCTTCCTACCCATGTCATTGGTCCCCACATGGACCATGTCATCTGGCTGTTCACCCTCCCTCCTGAAAATGCTATGAACTCAGTCTGAGATATCTTGGTCCCTGGCACCAAGGAGGCAACATGCTATCTGGGATACTTGATCTCTTACACAGAACCTCCTATCTGTTCCCCTAACTATAGAATCCATATCACTACAGCTTGCCTCTTCTCCTCCCTTCCCTTTTAGCCACAGGACCAGACTCTGTGCCAGAGACCTGATTGCTGTGACTTGTCCCTGGTAGGTGCTCCCCTCCAACAGTACCCAAAATTATATACAGTACTTGTTATTGAGGGGAATGGCCATAGGTGTGCATTGCACTGCATGCCTGTTCCCTTTCCCTCTCCTGACTGTCACCATCTACCCTCCTCCTGCCTTCTTGGTGTGATAACATCCCTGTAACTCCTCTCTATCACCTTCTCTGCCTCCCAAATGATTCGGAGTTCATCCAACTTCAGATCCAATTCCTTAACTTGGTTTGTCAGGACCTGCAACTGGATGCACTTCTCGTTTATATCTAACAGCTCATAAACAAACAAATATTTTAAGAAATTATTCTGAGTACTAAAGTCTGTCTAGAGCTCATGAAGATAAAGTGGAAATAGAGGCTTGAGCTAGATCATTTGTTTAATGGAGGACATTGGAGTCACCAGCTCTGAAATCAATATGTAGTCGACACTCTTTTCCCTGTGCCATTTACTTGTTCAGACAACAGTCTGAGTGACAGTGCCAATCTTGTACCGGTCCATCATACAATAGGGAGCTCTCTAATGAGATCGATAAATGTGAATTGCTGAAGGAAGTTAGAGCAAAGTATGGGAATCTTTGCCTGCCTCATGGCAGACTAAAGGCAATTTCATGTAATTTTACATCTCTGTTGTATTATGTGTCAATAAATAGTATTTGATCTGGTCTGATCCGATTGAAGATATATAGTTCAGAATGAATACACAATGCAATGATACAGCAATGAACAGGGGCCAATTAGATGCAGGCAATGTTAATTCTATAATTATAGAGTTTGGCCTGACCTGACTTGTTCATTCCAACCAACTTGTCTACTCGAGCTCATACTATTTACCCGCATTTGGCCCAAATCGCCATCTTTGCTATCCATGTGGTTGTCTAAATTATTTTTAAATAATTCCTTTTTATAATTTGTAAGGGTGCCCACCTCAGTCAGCTCATTCCACATGCCCTCTCTCTCAAACGTTTGACCTCAGGTCCCTTTTAAATCTTTCCCCTCTCACCTTAAATCTATGCCCCCTGGTTTTAGAGAAACACTGTCACCAATTCCACTTATCTACATCTCTCATTATTTTATAAACCTCTGTGGGTTCTCCCTCAGCCTCTTATGCTCAATGGAGAAAAGTCCCAGCCTATCCAGACATTCCCTATAGCTCAAGCCATCCAGTCCTAGTAGCACTCTCATGAATCTTTTCTGCACCTTTTCCAGTTAGTAATGTTTTGTAGCTTCTGCTGTCCAGCCTCTACAATGAGTATTGGGTGATTAAGGAAAGTATTGATTACAAAATCTCTCCATGTGGTTATCTCTCATGCTTTTATTTGATTGTTTTGTACTGTGTGAGAAATGCATAATGAATGTTTGTGTCCAACATAACAGTTTTGTCTGGTTGTATATGGACAGATGATTATAAACTTGAACTATATTACTATATTACAGGCCTGATAAACCCAAAAAAATGTACTGTAATTTCCAATCTGTTCTCTTCTTTCTAAACTCTGAAGAACACGGTCCAAATTTGCTCAGTCTCCCCTCAAATGGTAAAAACTCACCATCTGTGGGACCAGTCAGAGCGGAACTCATATTTTTAGTTAAGAAGACCAAAGTGGTACACAATACCTTAGATGCAGTCTCACCAAGATCTTAGTACATGCAGTGATACCCTTACAAATTCTTCATGTGTTTTCCTTTTTACTTGCTGCGTCAGCAGGTTGGCTTTCAGTGATTTGCATCTTAGTCCCTTTGAACATCAATGTTAAAAATTTTTAAAGATGAGACTCAATACAATTGAAACTAATACGCTATGTTTATCTTATGGAAACAGCTCATAAAATTAATCATCTCAAGAAAATGCTATTAAAACTTGCTCACCGTCATCCTCAACTTCTTAGAGACAGAGCAATAATTTTATATGCAGATGGCTTAGCAGAAACCAAGTAGGTATTGCTAAGCCCTATCAAATTGCAGCTCCACTTTATCTTTGCTTAGAGCCATTAAGCCATCTGAGAAAGTCATGTCAAGTAATCAGCCTCCCTAAAACCTGGCCTTCTTCCCCCAGGCTAAAACTTTTAATCCTTTCTGATCAAAAAAGATTTCCAGAGCTAAGCTTAAAGGACTAGCTGAAGGTTTTGGAAGAATATTAGATAATTATGCTATTGGATTCTATCTGGAGCTCAGAAAGGTTTGTATTTGATAACTTGAAGTGTTACTTTGGGCAAACTATGGATGCCAATTATAGAGTATTTTGGGAGAATACTCTCAGATATTTATCTTCAGTAATGATGCTTTTATTCAGACACCATGCGACCTACATGCACACCACACGGAGACAAGGAAATCTGTTAAACAGAAGTGATTATGGGTTTAGTATGATGTTTAAATCCCTAAATTTGGACAGGGAAGAAAAAGCCAAGAACATTCTCAATCTTTGAGGTGTGATATAACAAAGAAAAGCAATATATAGTGACCATAGTTGAGGACAGAAGAACATCTTTCTCACAAGCAACAGTCCACTGAGCATAGGGAAGAACTACTGACAGAGTAATCCTGGAGAGAAATTAAGGGGTTTTCAAAAAAAAGATAGATAATTGTTGCTGGAAAATAATGTGTATGGAATAAAATGAAAAATAGCCATTCATTCCAATATTCTATGCCTGTTTTTACCTCCTCGCAGTCTACTTCATCTTACTTGATTAGTATATCCTTCTACAATAAAAAAAATCCAGTATCCAGAATTCAAGCAAGTGGCTACCCCAAGCAACAGGCAAAAAAAAGAGGAAATAAATACATTTTAAAAATTAAAATAAATAAGAATAAATACAAATTTAAATAAAAGATCAGAATTTATTGTCATGAACAAGTTATGAAATGTGATATTTCGTGGCAGCATATCACAGAGCAAACATTCATATTATAACCATTTTACAACATTACTATTAAAACAATAATTGTGCAAGAAAAGTGAGGCAGTGTCTTTGGTTCATTGATCATTCAGGAATCTGATGGCAGCCGGGTAGAAGCTGTCCTTGTGCCACTGAGAGCTCGTCTTTAGGCTCCTGTACCTTTTCCCCGATGGTAGCAGAGTGACGAGGGCATGGCCTGGGTGGTGGGGGTCTTTGAGGATAGAGGCTGATATTTAAAGCACCACCTCACGTAGATATCCTTGATGGAGTGAAGTCTGGTGCCTGTGATGTTGCAAGCAGAGTAACCACCCTCTGGTGTTTATTTTTGTCCTGAGAGTTGGTGCCTCCATACCAAGCAGTGATGCAACCAGCCAGAATGCTCTCCACAGTACACCTATAGAAGTTTACGAGAGTCTTTGGTGACTTACCGAATATCCTCAGACACCTCACAAATTATAGGTACTGGCGAGCCTTCTTTGTGATTGCATCAACATGGAGGCTCCAAGACAGATCCTCAGAGATGTTAACACCCAGAAATAAGTTCTTGACCCTCTCCACTATTGAGGCCTTGAGGAGGACTGGGTCGGGTTCCCCTGACTTCTTCCTGAAGTCAGCAAACATCTCCATGGTTTTTCTGACACTGAGCACAAGGTTGTTGTCATTACACCATTCCACGAGCTGATCTATCTCCCTTCTGTTCGCTTCCTCAATGCCATTTGTCATTATGCCAACAACTGGGGTGTCATCGGCAAACTTGTAGATGGCATTGGAATTGTGCCTGGCCACACAGTCATGGGTGTATAATGAGTAGAGCAGTGGGCTAAGCACGAATCCTTGGGACGCCCCTGTGTTGATGATCAGTGAGGAGAAGATGTTTCCAATTCGTACTGACTGTGGTCTTCCAATGAGAAAGTCAAGAATCCAGTTGCAGAAGGGGGTACAGAGGCCTAGAATTTGTAGCTTCTTGACCAGCACTGAGAAAATAATGGTATTGAAGGCCAAGCTGTAGTTGATGAAGAGCAGCATATGTATGAATTGCTGTTTTTGAGGTGATCCGGAGCTGAGTAGAGATCCAACGATATTGCATCTGCCGTGGAGAGATTGTGACAACAGGTGAATTGCAATGGGTCCAGATCTTTGCTTTTTTTTAAAATTCTGGCCATGGCCAGTCTCTCAAAGCATTTCATCACAGTAGAAAGTTTGTGCTATTGGGTGGTAGCTGTTGAGGCAGCCCATGGTACTCTTCTTGTGTACTGGGATGGTTGATGCCCTTTTGAAGCAGATGGAAACCTCTGACTGCAGCAATGAGAGGTTGAAAATGTCCGTGAACACTCCGGCCAGTTGGTTGGTGAAAATTTTCAGTAACCGGCCAGGTATGCCGACTGGGCCTGACACCTTGCGAGGGTTCACCCTCTTGAATAATGTTCAAATGCCGCCTTCAGAGACACATATCACAGGGTCCTCAGCCTTTGTAGGGATTCTAGTGGGCCCTGTTTGGTTCTTCTTCTCAAAGTGAGCATAGAAGGTGTTCAGCTCATCGGATAATGAAGCATCACAGCCATCTTTGGTGTTTTCCCTCGCTTCGTAGGCTGTAATGGCCTGGACTCCCTGCCATAGCTGGTGTATATATAAAATTGTAGAAGTAAATGTTCTCCAAAGCAACACACAACCATGTTGGTGAAGATGGAACCAAACATTCAGCCAGCAGAGGGCCCCAGTTGTGCCCCGCCCGCAGCAGCTGTTTGAATAAAGTTTCAATAAAGTTGTGTTTGAATAAAATGGCGGTGCCCAGGATGAAGAGCCGGCTGATGCCACTTGCCACTGGGGCGACTCTCCCAAAGTGTCTCCCTATCCCTGCCTCCTAAGAATCTTTATTAATTTATCTGTAAACTTGTGCTATTGGGTGGTAGCTGTTGAGGCAGCTGGGGAGTTAATTATGTCAGCACATGGTTAGCGTAGAGATTCGCACAACATGGTTACAGCGCTAGTGACCGGAGTTCAAATTTAAATTTAAATTTTGTAAGTTATGGGAATTACTTGATTAAAGTGAACTTTATAAAATTAAGGACTACAATGCCAATTTTTTTTTACATTACAACATTTTGCACTGTCTTTTGTCTTTTAAACTGTTTATTCTTAATGCAGGGTATTAGTTAGGCATTTAAGAGTGTGTCTCAGGCAACCGGAAAATTTACATATCCGGTATCTACAATCCCTGTAACGCCAGATACGTGGGAATTTACTGTATTTCTTTCTTACCTGTAACCTATGTGCAGCATTCTTATCTCCGAATCTCTTAACAACCTCCACAGGTGCATCACTGATAGTGTAGCCGCACGTTACTCGAAAGAAGACGCACACAAGTAGTCCAGTCAGGTTAAGGTATGAGTTTTATTAGGGCTCAGGCCCAACTTTTAGACCTGCATTGTTCCCGCCGTGGCCTTTCTTGGCTGACGTCACCACAAGCATAACAAAAGTGGGTTTCCCACGCGTGGGTACTTCCCTGCATAACAATGCCATTCTTCCCCTCGCGTTGTCCCCTGTCTGTTGGCTGTGCAGTATTACACATCTACTGAGCTCTACTTTCCAGAGCTGACCAAGAATTGCTGGAGGAAATCATTAAGTCAGACCACATCTGTGGATAGAAATGGCCAGTCCCATTTCGAATCTTGATAACTCAACTTCAAACATTGGCTAACAATTTCCATGGATGCTGTCGGACCTGCTGAGCTCCTCCAGCAATTCTTTGTCTGTTGAGATTCCAGTTCTGTAGGTTTTGTGTGTGTGTCTCTCTCTCTGCTTTTCAGGGTTCTGGTTTCAAAAGACTAAGGTTTATGTGGCCTGATGAGCAATCGTACCAACTGAATATATACATAATGTGAGAGATAATAGAATATAGGAAGTAAAGCTAGTATGAATGAAATAAGGAATACTAGACTAGACTAGAGGAAGTTAAGTAAGTGCTGAGTAGGGATGAATTCCGATAAGAGTGTGAGGAAGGGTTACGCAAGTATAATAGAATAAGGGTCTTATAATGATAGACAGAATTAGCAAGTTCTGCATATAGAATTAATAAGTCCTGGGGGTTGAGATGTGTGAATAAGGACAAAGGCAGATTCATGAATAAGGACAATGACATGGTGGGACCCAGACAGGATACCCCATGGTCTTTCAAGTTTACAGAAACTGCACATAGGCAGACAGAATTACCAAATGCTAAACCAATCCAGGAGGCAGAAGAATGTTAGGGGGGGAGGGTACCTCTACACTGAAATGAACTGTATAAAAGTTGGGTGAGCCTCAGTATGTGTGTGTATTCCCAGGGTAAGGGGAAGCACCAAACTTTGCATTGTTGTACAATAAATGTTTGTTCTCAATTTTTGTCTCGAGCAAAATCTGTGAAGGTGCTTCTGTTTTTCACAATTGGGGGCTCGTCCGGTATCCCTCTCCCTCCACTGACAGAGTGCCCGACGATGGGGGTAGGTGCACTCCAGCTGATTCAGCTGGACTCCTGGATGACGGGTGACTGGTCAGTGGACGAAGCGAGTGATATCTGAGAAGAGGCATTGAGAACAAACGACGGGAGAACATTAAGGAAGCGCGCTAGGAATAGCTACTGGATCCCGGTAAGAGAAATTTTATTTACCTGCTAGTATGGGAGGAGTAAGTAGCAAGGGAAACAGTCCTAAAGAAGGACAGGAAGATCAGATACCTAAACATAGTCCATTAGGATTAATGTTATCTGACTGGGGTGCGGGGAAAACCCGCGGGAAAGATAAACAGACCATGGTCAGGTATTGCTGTCAGGAATGGATTATGTTAGGTCTGCTTTGTTCATGAATGAGTGAGACAAACACCAGACTGAGTCGAAATCAGGGTTCTTTGTTCTTTATTACCGGATTGTAACACTTGCAACTAACCATGTTAGTCGGAGAATGCATTCTGCCGTTATCAGCAAAATGGTGATTTTTTATACCCTTGGATACATGCTTAGAACATCATCATATCATTACTTGTCCAATGACTAAAACTGTTGCTATCCTTTCCCTGCTAGCTTCCTGCCTCTCAATCCATCAATGTCTCTCTTATCTTGTAAGTACAAGGATGCATTCACATCTTGTTACAGCCCTGTACAGGGTAACTCCTTACACATTCCCATCTCATGATGTTTTACCTTACAGTTAAGAATCCGATAAAAGGGAGTTTGGTATATTGGCCAAAGTTCAGATCTGACGAGGACTGGATGTGTCAGGCACTGAACATCTGGCTCTACCAAAATCAAGGAGGTAATACCGAGAGCAGAGAATATGCAGCCTGTTGGCTCAGTGGATCGTTTGATCAAATGATTTTGAGCGAAAAGGAATGTAAGAACAAGAAGGATGAGGAACCTTCCCTTCCTCCACCTTATGTTCCCCCTGTGCCGGCTCCTATTTCCCCCCTCTCATCTATGCTTTACCCTTCTTTACCTTCCCCTCCTTCTCCACAGTTAGAGAAAGAAGAAGAAAGTAGGGGTGGTATGATGACCCGCTCACAGAGTACAAGATTACCGCCTCACTTGACACGAGAGGGAGGAGACTTTGATTATGAAGGTCATTCAGAACAGTGTGAGACCCTTCGGGAGGGAAGGGCAGAACCCTTTGATTTTTCTCCCAGAGGGCAGGAACCTAAACATCATAGAGGGGATAAGCCAGAAATTAACTGGATGAGACCTTTACGAGAGGTCCCCTTGGGAGGGGATGTGGGGAGTCTCGGGTTCGTAAATGTGCCTCTGACTAGTGCGGAGGTGCGCAATTTTAAGAAGGAAATTACCTCCCGGAAACACAAAGGGGGACCAGAGGCAATACCTGGGGAACTTAAATTCTCCCTGGTAAACTCGAATTGGGATAAGAATACTAATGATGGTCGCACACGAATGGAGGAGTATAGGATTAATCTAATAAAAGGAATGAAGGAGTCTGTTCCAAAAGGACAGAACTTTAAGAAGGCATTTGAGGTTCCCCAAGGTCCCGAGGAGACCCCCTCTGCATTTCTGAATAGATTGCCCCAGATATCAGGAAGAAATTACAAAAGACAGAGAATTGGCATGAACAGGGAATAGCACATCTTTTACAGATCGCACAAAGGGCATACGTCCAGAGGTCTGAAGATAAACAGAAAGGAAAGGCTAAGATTTTGATGCAGGCAGTCAAGGAAGTTGTGGAGGGACAGCAGGGAAATGTTAGGAGCTGTGTGCCAGCTCCTGGACATTGGGAGGAGCGCCGGGAGTGGGGAAGTAGGTCTGTTTCTCACAATAATGCTGGGGAGCTCTAACCATCCTTTGTGAGGAACCGATAAATTGAGTTGAAGATGCTTCTCTGGAGCAAGGTGACAGCTTTATGAGCAGGTTTCAGCTCAAATATGATGCTCACCTCGATAAATAGCCCAACAGCACTCATTATCCAAATTCCTACCTGAACTTTGGATGCACGAGGAAGGATGAAGGATCTTCCTGCAAGCTGTGTCTCACCAAGGATTTGAACGTCCTCATAATAAATCAATGCCAAAATGGAAATAGGCAAGGAAAGAAACTGATTTCGGTACTCAAGGAAATTAGTAAATACATGTTCTGAGTTGTGACAAAATCTTTTAGCTCAGAACATAAATGAGAACTGACTGAAATTTGTCCAAATTCCAATATGAATTCCACTGCAAAGCAGCCCAAGATAATTCACTCTGTCAGCTGTTAAACATGCTCAGAGAATAGCAGTAGCAACTGGCTAAAGAGCCTGAGGAATTGTAACAAAAAAAACTGACTGTTGCTCAATGATGCTTAGTGTTTCATAACAGATAGCCTCAGGGCTTCCTTTGTAGCTATTCAACATGAGCAATTGCTAGAGCGTGGCAGAAGAGCTGGTTATAATGGATAAGATCAACAAATAAAATACAAGAAGGCCTCTGTCCTCCCACCACAATGCCATGAGAGCTAGTTGTCAAACGTTAGCTTGGGTAATAATTCCACCCAATGTAGGAGGTCACCATTGGCACATTGGGGCAAAAATCCTTGGCCGCGTTCCACCAGCATATGTTGCACCAGTGACTTCTGGCCCTGACCCTGTCATATGTTTCTAGGGTCAAGATAGGATCGCTTTAGTTGAATACAACTGTGGGGGCCCAGTGACTTTGAAAGAAGATTATTTTCTGGGCTGTGAATGAGGCAAATCCTGCACAGCTTTTGCTTGGGAAGGTTAAAGCAAACAAAATCTTTAACTTTACAACTCGGCCTTTAATGGCAATTGGAATGAAGAATCCACCCATTTTGAATTCTACATGGGCAGCTGGGACATAATCAGTCACTCTCAAGACAACGATCATTAAATATGATGTAGATTGGGTGTACAAAGATCAGCGTGTACAGAGCCGTTGTCATACCCACGCTCCTGTTCGGCTCCGAATCATGGGTCCTCTACCGGCATCACCTACGGCTCCTAGAACGTTTCCGTCAGCGCTGTCTCCGCTCCATCTTCAACATTCATTGGAATGACTTCATCACCAACATCGAAGTACTCGAGCTGGCAGAGTCCGCAAGCATCAAATCCATGCTGCTGAAGACCCAACTGCTCTGGGTGGGTCATGTCTCCAGAATGGAGGACCATCGCCTTCCCAAGATCGTGTTATATGGCAAGCTCTCCACTGGCCACCAAAGAACTGGCCACACAAGGACTGCTTAAAGAAATTTCTTGGTGCCTGCCACATTGACCATCGCCAGTGGGCTGATATCGCCTCCAACCGTGCATCTTGGCGCCTCACAGTTCGGCGGGCAGCAACCTCCTTTGAAGAAGACCGCAGAGCCCAACTAACTGACAAAAGACAAAGGAGGAAAAACCCAACACCCAACCCCAACCCATCAATTTTCCCTTGCAACCGCTGCAACCGTGCCTGCCTGTCCCGCATTGGACTTGTCAGTCACCAACGAGCCTGCAGCAGACGTGGACATACCCCTCCATAAATCTTCGTCCGTGAAGCCAAGCCAAAGGGATTGGGTGAAACTGTGACACTTCCATATATTAAGATTGAAGATTGCTTTTGTTTGCCCTGTCAAGGTACACTAGTCCAGTGCCCCTGACAGGATGAGAAAGAGAAGCAAAAGAGAGTTCCCTTAGTGGCTTGGCTTGGTTGAATGGTGCACCAATAATAACTTTGTACTCAATGTCACCAAAACTAAAGAGCTGATTATTGACTTCAGGATGGGAAAGCCAGAGGTGTACGATCCAGAGATCACTGAGGGATCAGAGGTAGAGTGGGTGACAATTTCAGAGGAACTTTCATGGACCCAACACACCAATGGCATCGTGAAGAAAGCATGTCAGCGCCTTTACTTCCTCAGGAGTTTGCGGAGGTTTGGTATGACATCAGAAACCCTGGCAATGTTCTACAGATGTGTGGTGGAAAGTGCGCTGACCGGCCGCATCACAGTCTGGTATAGCAACACCAATATCCCTGAGTGTAAAGCCCTGCTAAAGGAAGTGGATAGAGCCCAGGACATCACAGGCAAACCACTACCTCCTCCCAACTACTGAGTACATCTACAGGGAACACTGCCATCAGAGAGCAGCAGCAATCATCAAGGACCCACACCACCCAGCACATGCTCTGTTCTCACTGTTGCCATCAGGAAAGGCATAGTTGCCACAAGAACTCGCACCATCATGTTCAGGAACAGCACCTACCCCTCTACCATCAGACTCCTCAATGACAAACTCAATCAGAGACTCATTTAAGGACTCTTACTTGTGCACTTTATAGATTTTCTTTTGTTCTCTCTGTTCTGCACAGTCAGTTCGTTTACAATTGTTATCTGTTCACAGTTATTTTGATTGTTTACATGTTTATGCTGTGTATAGTTTATTTTTTGCACTACCAATTTTTCCGTGCCTGCTGGAAAAAAGGAATCTCAGGGCTGTATGTGATGTCATGTATGTACCCTGACAATCTATCTGAAATCTGAATCTGACATCAAGTGTTCATTGATCCCACTGCCTCCTGCCTTCCCAAAACCTGTGTAGCTGCACTGCCTCCATCCATTCCAGCGGTGATCCTGAGCTCAAGGCATCCAAATCATCCTCCTCAGACCCTGGTTCTGAATACCTGATGCAATTAAGAAGCTGTCATTGACACCCTTATGAATCCCGATTCCCCCAATACTGCTTCCCACAAGGCAGTTATACAGCCTGGAGTGAGTCCTCCAGTACTAATCCCCGCACTGGTCTGCTGTTGTGATCCCCTATCCTTCTCAACTGAAAGGGGGCATGGGAGTGTTCTACCGCTCTGGTGGCTACACTGGCTGCTGCTCCCCTGGACCCCCGACCCTCATGGTCTGGACTGCTGAGCATGGGCACAAACCTCCATGGGATCGCCTATGAAAAAAGGCGGCCAGCCCCTTTCTACAGGCAGTTTAAACTTGCATGGCATCATCAGGTGGGACGGCTGGGCATTAGATATTCAGATTTTTTTCAGACTGATTTTCAGAGCATATGCATGACTTCAAATACAATCCTGAGATTCTTTTTCGCAAGGCAGAATTACCACTTATTGGTAGTGGAAAAAGACTGTACTCAACGTTTGACCTGCAGAGGAACATTGAAAGGCCTGTCTCCTCTCCCCACTTCTCCTGAGTCCACACCAGTGACCATTACAGCAATTCCACCACATGAACATCTCCAACCACACACACATATTCTGGAAATTAAGTACCGATACTCTAACTATTGGCCTTCCTTACTCCTTTTGGCAGAATGCAAGCATGGATTTGGATTATGCAATCGAGAGAGATTCTTTTTGAAGTCATTTATTAATGCACTAATCCCTGCAAATGTTCACAATTAAGTTCCTAATTAAACAGAAGAAACTTTCTTGCAATCAAACTTATTTTCTGGACTTTTATCTGCTAAACAGATGCTGTAAAGCTGACTAGATAAATGCTAAACTCACAAATCTCTTTTGAATAATCTTCCAAGCAAGCAATTGGCCCATTGGAACTCAATATCTGTAACTATGGTAACCATAGCAAAAAAAAGTCCACAATATTAAAAGTCATGCATTGCATATTTAAATATTAAAAGTGTAAAGATTAATAAAATGACCTAGAAAAATACAACTTTCACTTAAGTACAGCACAATTCAGGGAAATATAGAGTCACCTTACAGCTTGGGCTCCTTGATGTATGAATCCAAGGGACGTTGTGTAAATATGACAAAAAATAAGATTCTTGTCTATATTGCACTCAATACACTTCACTGACTTATGTTATTTTAATAGCGCAGTACCAAAGGCTGTTCCCAGTAAACCAGATTGTAAGGCTGTTATTAAAAACACATTAACCATTGACAAAGATCTCAAACCCAGATTCCACTGGTACCGGCACACCACCACAATGAAGTCTATTCTCTTAAGTATACCTCGTCCAGATGAGGCCACTTCCTTGGCTGCTTCGAAGTGTCAATGTTTCCAGTAGTGAACGAACAGACAAGAAAACTACTAAACCCCTCAAGAACCCCAGCTGCCACCTGCTCAGCTGTCAACACGAAGTGCTTCTGCCATTCAGAAACAGGTAAAAATGGGACAAGTATTAACTTTCATTTAGAACGTCTTTAAAAAGTTTGAAAACTTCGACAAAGTTACTTTTACTTCTCCAATCCCCTTTGAAGTCAATGAGCTTGGGAGTGCTGTGCATGACGTGATTGGCTGATGGAGGAAGATTTTCCTCAGAACTGTCAAGGATTCTCAGCATCTGTTTGGGACACTGAAATGAATCAGAATCAAAATTTATCATCATGAACATGTGTCATGAAATTTGTTGCTTTGCTGCAGCATTACAAGTGCAAGAATTGCCATAAGTTATATTTTAAAAAATGAATTCGAGCAAAAGAGAAGTGAGGGGGAGTGTTTGTGGTTCATTGTCCATTCAGAAATCCATGGCAGAAGGGAAAAAGCTATTTTTGTACCATTGGGTGTTCACCTTCCGACTGCTGTGCCTCCTTCCTGATGGCAGCGGTGATGAGGGTCCTTGAGGATAGAGGCTGCTTTCTTGAGACACCGCTTCTTGGAGATGTCCTGAATGGAGTGAAGACTAGAGCCCATAACGGTGCTGGCCGAGTTCACAACTCTCTGTCGCCTCTTCCCATCCAGTGCATTGGCACCTCCGTACCAGACAGTAATGCAACCAATCTCCACAGTACACCTGTAGATACTTGCAAGAGATTTTGGTAACAAACCAAACCTTCTCTAACTCCTCATGAAATCTAACTGCTGGCCAACTTACTTCATGATTGCACTTGGAAGTTACAAACCTACTCAGAGTTTGGCCAGTGAATTGAGGAGTACTGCATTTGCTTAAGTTCCCAGACCCTTCATTGGCATTTGTTGGCAAAAACTATCATGGTGACTGTGTGCTGCACCTATGTTTTGACTTTGAAAAATATCTTCTGCTACTCTTTAATTTTGTCATGCGACCAGGTTGAGAGGATCTTCTGACAGCAATGGACGCAGATGAACCCCACAGCAGGCACAATGGTACTTGAGTTTCACCCAACAAGTCTGTAGCAAAACAAAATTGTGATGAATGAAAGCTCAGGGTGTTGTATGACCTCTTGTTGTAGTGTCGTTGGAAAGTTCACATATCTCAGCTGCTGGATGGCATCATTTATAGTCGGCTCCATTCAAACTCCAGACATTGATGAATTGGAAACATATTTTCATTTAATTTAGCTATCATAATTTGAGATAAATGGCACAGAGATTGAAGTTATTCAACTCTCACATTGTCCAGCTGTCTTTCTGAAAGGAGAGAGAGCTTTAGTTTCAGACAGTCACTAATAAATCCAATAATAGACTGGATAATGCTGGCTGTTGTCAGAGATTTTGACTGTTATTCAGTGGTTGAAATATATAACATACGCAGAAGGCATAGAATTTACTAAGAGGCTAAATCTGTATCTGGTCAACCCCTACAATATACATAGAGCCTGGTTGCAGGTTTGTGCATTTTTGGCATTCTCCAGCATTAGTCTGAGATTCTGGGCAAGATTAGGCAGTGTGGGATATAAGACCCCTCTGCTTTCAATAGGAATTGCAGGGCAAAGATTTAAGGGAAGCTAAATAACTTTATAAAGGTGATAAAGGGTGACTTTAATATTTTCAAAATTTTTTTGTGTTTTAACCAATTTAAAGCAATACTAAATTGTAATTGTTAAGAAATATGGAGAGTGGACGTGGTAGGGGAGTCTAGAACCAGAGGGCACAACTTCAGGATGAATGGGCATCAATTTAATACAGATGTGGAAAAGATTTCTTCAGTCAGAGGAAGTCTGTGAGTCTCTGGAACTTGTTTCCATGGGCAGCTGTGGATGCGAGGTCATTGGATGTATTAAAAAGGCAGACATTGGCGGGTATTTGATTAATCAGGGCATCAAGGGTTATAGGGAGAAATGCGGGGAGTAGGGCTGAGTTGGAGGAGAGATCAGCTCTTGATAGAATGGCGGGGCAGTCTCGATGAGGCAATGGGCCTACTTCTGCTACTATATCTTGTTATCTTTATTAGAGTGTTTTGGTGCCTCCATCACAACTATATTAAAAATGTTGATCATTAGTACTAGCTGACATTGCCCTGCTTCTGTCATTGGCTTTGATGCCTGTTAGAAATATGTCGTTGGCAGTGGTGTCTGGACCTCTTTATGTGACCATCACATGCAGAGGGCTGCTACCCAATAAACATGATTGTGAGCACTGACTGCAGGCTCAGATTCAGGTCAGCTCACAACCGTTGTAGTGAAATAGAAATGAGAAGCATTTCCCAAATTGATATATGCCTGCGAGCAGGTTGCATCTTCACTAACAAGCTCTGACCTTTGCAGCATTTAGATGCACAGCTTCCTACATAGAGGAACATCAGACTTTGAAAGAAGCTGACTGCTATTCAACAAAGAATTTTTACCATGTTCTGACCTTTGGAGATTTTTCTTAAATGTACAACATCAAATGCTCAACCACGGCTTGAAAGGATCAGTCAAATCTTCCTGATGTTGAAATAAGCTTCTGGTGACAGGAGAAAATAGATCTATTGCAGTGGGCTAAGAAATGGCAGACTTGAAGAGTTGTATTTTGGTCAGTTAAACCAGGGCAGGAGCAGCACCGTATATGGAAGAGCCCTGGAGAACGTTGTGGAACAAAGACCAGGAAAGTGGGGAGGCAGGTAGGCAATTTGGTGAAAAAGGCATTTAACATGCTTGACTTCATTGGTCAGAGCTCTGAGTACAAGAGCTGGGACGTCATGTTATAATTATGCAAGACATTGTTGAAACCACATTTGGAGCTGAAAAGCGTGCAGAAAAGACTCACAAAGATTGGAAGGCTCGAGTTCTAAGGAGAGTCGGAAGAGTTTTTTTTCCAAAGGTGGATGAAGGGTGACTTTGAGGAGGCATATAAAATTATGAATGCACAGATAAAGTGAAAGGTCACAGTCTTTATCCCGGTAGGAGAGTCTAAAACGGGAGGTCATAGATTTAAGATTTCTTTTATCATCTCGCTGAAGGTGGTGTATTGAATTTTAATTAATTTAATTTAATTTTCGCCTCATGAGCCCTTGCTGCCCAGTTACACCCAAATGACCCACATTTTGAACGGTGGGAGGAAACCGGTGCCCCCAGGGAAAACCCACATAGGCACAGGGAGAAAGTACAAATTCCTTACAGACACCGCGGGATTTGAAACTTGGTCCTGAATGATGGCGCCGTAGCAGTGTGGCGTTAACCGCTACGCTAAACGTGCCACCCCTACGCTAACTGAAGAGGGGGGGGGGGATAGATTTAAAAAGGACTGGAGACTCACCTTTGCCTACAGAGAACGGTGCATATATGGAACAAACCGCCAGAGGAAGTAGTAGAGGATGGTATGATTATGACATTTAAAAGACATTCAGACAGGTAGATGTTTAGGACAGGTTTAGAGGATTACTTGACAAATGCAGGCAAATGGGATGAGCTTTGCTGGCATATGGATTGAATTTGGACCAAAGGCCTGTTCCCAAGCCGCTTGTGACTCCACGACTCTAATCATGGGGTGCTCTAGTGGAGAAAATGTATTGCATCTTGCAAGTAATATAATTTCAGACGTCAATTCAGGTTTCAATTAAAAAAACTTTTCTCATGTCCCTTCAGGCTATTGAACAAAATGTTCTCCCTCACCCCCCTTTAATACTGTACTTGATTTAGTTTGTTTATGTTGTCATAGATTCATACAGTATTGGTAAATGCCATTTGGCCCATCAGATCCTGACTTACCAGTGGGGAACCATGTTTATTCATCCCATTTTGCACTGCTCTGCATTCTGGTCTCAAGTCTGTTCTGTTGACATTGCATACATGGATTGTCCTCCATTTCCTCGAATGATTTTAGGTTAATATGTGACTTCCAAGATTCCTTTCTTCACTTCCTTTTTATCTGGATCTCCACCCCCACCCCACCCCCCCCATCCCCCTTCTCAGGAAAACTTAACAGGGCACAATTGCTTTGATCTTTATTCTCATGTGATGTTTATTGGCAAATGGCGATAATTGTGCCCTGATGGGAATACAAATACATTCTCTTCTACCAAAACATCTAAGCCCCAACAGACCAACACAAGAGCCTGGGGTCACCCAACAGCAGCGTTAAGGTACTACACTTCATGCTTCCACAATGGACAAGTAACTTTGCTGGATTTCTAGGCCTGGGATTTTCATGCCTAGTATCAAAGAATCACCAAGCCTCAAGTCCTTTTGGGCAATTGAAGATCTACAAGCAGCTCGAAAGAACAGCAGCTGAGCTGGTTCAGTGAGGGAGATGACAACAAATCAATCAGTGTTGCTGAATCACAACTCTGAAACAGAGTTCAGGAATTTGCAAGTTTGTTGTCTCCATTTCTCTGCTCCCTCATAGTATGTTCCAATGTGCAACTTTCTTTACAATTAACTTCAGAACTCAATCAACAGACGGAAATTTGAGATACTGCTTATTTCATCATGAAACCCCGAAAAAAACCTCTCAAAAGATGGGGTCGACTTGTACGCTGGATATACTTTTGATCCCTTAAATTCAGCTCAAAATCCAATCCCCACTGATCCGGTGTATAAGTCGACCCTTGAAAAACAAATTCGGCGAATGTCGATCCTTGAAAATAAAAAAAAATCCGACTGCGGCTGATTTTCATTGAAAACAACACAATTCTTTTCTTTTTCTTTGGCTTGGCTTCGCGGACGAAGATTTATGGAGGGGGTAAAAGTCCACGTCAACTGCAGGCTCGTTTGTGGCTGACCAGTCCGATGCGGGACAGGCAGACACGGTTGCAGCGGCTGCAGGGGAAAATTGGTTGGTTGGGGTTGGGTGTTGGGTTTTTCCTCCTTTGCCTTTTGTCAGTGAGGTGGGCTCTGCGGTCTTCTTCAAAGGAGGTTGCTGCCCGCCAAATTGTGAGGCGCCAAGATGCACGGTTTGAGGCGATATCAGCCCACTGGCGGTGGTCAATGTGGCAGGGACCAAGAGATTTCTTTAGGCAGTCCTTGTACCTTTTCTTTGGTGCACCTCTGTGGAGAGGTCGATAGCTCGCCATATAACACGATCTTGGGAAGGCGATGGTCCTCCATTCTGGAGACGTGACCCACCCAGCGCAGCTGGATCTTCAGCAGCGTGGACTCGATGCTGTCGACCTTTGCCATCTCGAGTACTTCGACGTTAGGGATGAAAGCGCTCGAATGGATGTTGAGGATGGAGCGGAGACAACGCTGGTGGAAGCGTTCTAGGAGCCGTAGGTGATGCCGGTAGAGGACCCATGATTCAGAGCCGAACAGGAGTGTGGGTATGACAACGGCTCTGTATATGCTTATCTTTGTGAGGTTTTTCAGTTGGTTGTTTTTCCAGACTCTTTTGTGTAGTCTTCCAAAGGCGCTATTTGCCTTGGCGAGTCTGTTGTCTATCTCATTGTCGATCCTTGCATCTGATGAAATGGTGCAGCCGAGATAGGTAAACTGGTTGACCGTTTTGAGTTTTGTGTGCCCGATGGAGATGTGGGGGGGCTGGTAGTCATGGTGGGGAGCTGATGGAGGACCTCAGTTTTCTTCAGGCTGACTTCCAGGCCAAACATTTTGGCAGTTTCCGCAAAGCAGGACGTCAAGCGCTGAAGAGCTGGCTCTGAATGGGCAACTAAAGCGGCATCGTCTGCAAAGAGTAGTTCATGGACAAGTTTCTCTTGTGTCTTGGTGTGAGCTTGCAGGCGCCTCAGATTGAAGAGACTGCCATCCGTGCGGTACCGGATGTAAACAGCGTCTTCATTGTTGGGGTCTTTCATGGCTTGGTTCAGCATCATGCTGAAGAAGATTGAAAAGAGGGTTGGTGCGAGAGCACAGCCTTGCTTCACGCCATTGTTAATGTCGATCCTTGAAAATAAAAAAAAAACCGACTGCGGCAGATTTTCATTGAAAACAACACAATTAGAACCCTTCAAAATCACTAAAATTTTCTGAAAACAAAAATACATTTAGAACCCTTCAAAAATCACTCTCACCATCACCATCTGAAGCAAAGATGGCAGTAAGTACATCCAGTCATCGTACAGATCCCAGTCTGTATCTGATGAGGCGGTTTCAGCTTTGTCGTCAGTGTCCCACAGTAAATCATCTTCGTGCCATCAATTACATAAGAGACACTGCACTTATTAAAGGATTTTAATCACATTTTTTGTCCTATGGCTTGAGCTTATCAAGTGATGCAGCACACATTGCCCCACCTTTGGTAAACAGCTTTTCTGCACTTGATATCCATGTATTCCATTCCTCGCGCACATGGTCTTTGAATGGGTTGTTCAAGCAGACATCGAGAGGTTGCAATAGAGTTGTGAAACCACCCGGGATAACCACCATGTAAGTATTATTTTGTGCTAATCTACTTTTAGTTTTCTCAGTTAAGTGGCTACAAAACATATCTCAGAACAGCAAACTCCATTCTTGGCCGCCTGTTCCACACATTGTCTATCCATAGTTTTACACCATTTTCACCCATCCATCCTTTTTCATGAAAATCTGCAAAAATACCTGCAGGGAATTTTATTTTTGGTTTAATTTTGCATTTGAAGATTATTGTGGGTCTTAACTATGTCCCGTCAGCCATGCACGATAACACCACGGTAAACCTGGTCCTTTCGGGGCCTGTACTTCTGGTTTGCACAGTTTTAACATCTTTCCATTCCACTGTTCTATTGCCTATCATGTTGAAATTCATGGAGGTTTCATCCATGTTTCTGATATTTGCCAATGCAAACTGGTGTTTCTGCCGGTTATGTATGATAAACTGGTGAAAACTTACAACTTTATGATCAAGATCTTTTGGTAGTTTCTGTGCAATTTTTGTTTTTTTGGCACAGTACTGGATTTTTCCTGTTCATGAAACGATTGCACCAGCCGACTGTAGACTCAAAATCTTCACTGTGGTCTGGGTGCGACTTGGCCCACTGCAGTGCAAATGTTCTTATTTTATTTCGAAGTGACTATGTAGCAATCTGGCCTCTGTTTACGTACCCATTCCACAACATGATTTTCCAATTCTGGCCAACAAGTGATTCCTTTTCTCAAAGAACATTGGCTTTTTGGTATGTTTCATAAAGTCTCTTCTTTCTTCCTTCACTCTCTTACCAACTTCTGCATTCCGCAAAGAGGTGGGTGACTGTTTCCACTCCAACGCAGTCATCTCAGGGACAAATTGCATTGTGGATGATATTCTGGTTGTACAGGCAGTATCTGACCAGGAGGGCTCCTCTGAAAACTTCTTGATTGTGAGCTCTGGCGATGAGGCATTCCACCTGATAACGTGGACAGTCTGCTCAGAAAGCCATCACCTAGTATCTATCAAGTCCTCATCTCGCAGTGTCTGCAGGATGTTCTGTGCTGACCTTGGCGTCAAAGGTGCTTGGAATATTTTCCTCAAAGGATAAGTGTTGTGGTAAAGTCCAGCTGACTGGGATGTTGCACAGCAACAGGGCCAGGACCATCCTTTGCAACACCTGGGACTGGTAGAACCTCAACAAATAGCAACACTTGGTGCCCTTGTACTTTGTTCCACAGCCTGATGCATCCACACATGAGGGTGGTCATCATGATGAGGACCATGTTCATTAACTTTAACTATTGCGATAATGGAAAAATAAGAAGGTATGTATAGTGGCACCTCAGTGCCACACTGTTGAAAAGGAAATAGTTTTACGAGTTAATTAAGAGACAGATAGAACTATATTATGAAACGAATCTTTCTTCTACTGATTAATATCTTTTTAATATGGGATCTCTTATACATAAAATCTTTACAGAGAATATGTACAGAGTTGGATGGTTTAGAAAAAAAATAACAAAACTGGAAAAAGAATATCAAAAAATGGAGTTACAAGAAAAATACAGATTATTAGAGAAAAAAAGAGATAACTTTACAAGCATATAGAGTGGAAAAAAACTATATTAAAAACAAAAAAAATTATGAATTAGGAGAACAGGCACAAAAAGTTTTATCTTGGCAGGTAAAGGCAGAGGAATCATTTGGAATGATAAATGCAATAGAAACAGAGGCTGATATTATAACATAATCAAAAAGAATTAAATAATATTTTTAGACAATATTTTATATATCAGAATTATTAAGAGATGAAAATGAGATGGACAAACTTTTAACAAATGTTGAACTTCCAAAATTAGAAGATAGAGAATGGGTTGATTTAGATGCCTCTTTCACAAGAGAAGATATTGAGAAAGCTTTGGGTATTTTCAAGCAAACAAATTTCCAGGGGAGGATGGGTTTCCTCCCAAGTTCTATAGAGAATTTAAAGATTTATTGATGCCCCTTATGATGGATGCATTGGACTGGGCAGTGGAGACCCAGACCCTCCCAGAATTTTTTTCAACTGCTATAATTACAGTGTTACCGAAGAAAAGTAGAGACCTATTAAGAACTTCATCATATTGACCTATATCACTCCTGAATACTGATTATAAAATATTGGCAAAGGTGCTAGCTGATAAATTGGGACAATATTTACCAAAATTAATAGATCCAGATCAGGTGGGATTTGTTAACGAAAGATGCTCTTCAAATAGTCTGGGTAGACTATTTAACATAATACATATGGCAAAATCAAAGTTGAATCCATGTATAACAGTCTCCATAGACAGAGAAAAAGCATTCAACTGTTTAGAATGGTCTTTCTTATTTAAAACATTGGAAAAATTTTGCTGCAGGCAGAAATGTTATAAATTTGATAAACCACAAGCCAAAATCATAACTATTAATCAAATGTCAGTAGTTTTTCTCTTGAGTAGATTGAGTGGACAGGGATGCCCTCTGTCCTCAGTGCTTTTTACCCTAGCTATTGAACCACTGGCAGAGATTATATGAAGAGATTCAAATATTGAGGGCTTCAACATTGGACCTAACTGAATCATTGATAAAATTATAAAAAACATTAGAAAAATATGGAGGATATCAGGTTATAAAATAAATATGGACACAAGAGTGAGATAATACCATTGATGAATTTTAACTATGAAAGATATCCAAAAGGTAGTAGATTTAAATGGAAGATTCAGTGAATCAAATACTTAGGAATAATGACGACTAATAATTTACGGAAATTATATAAATTGCACTCCTCTTTTAGAAAAAATAGAGAAAGATTTACAGAAATGGAAGACCTGTCAGTTACTCTAGTTGGAAGAGTAAATTGTATTAAAATGAAGGAGATGCCCAGATCACAGTATCTTTTTCAATCGTTGCCTATTGCACGACCTAAAACTTTCTTTAAATTATTAAATAATTATATAAGGCAATTCCTATTGAACAACAAAGTGCTGAGAATTTATAAAAGAATGGATCCCCAGGGTCCAGAATTACAGGAAGAAATGGAAATAGAAAGGGCACACAGAACATTAGCCCCTAAACCACAACCACAACAAAAACCAAGATCCATTCTAGTAAAATTCCTAAGATATGCAACAAGAGAAAATATATTGGAGAAGGCAATGAAAAAATAAGAGAAGACAAAAAACCACTGGAATACAAGGGTCAAAATTTTTTTTTTTCTATCCAGATATAAGTTTTGAACTCCTGAAGAAGAGGAAGGAGTTTAATGCAGCAAAAACGACCCTATGGAAAAAAGGTTATAAATTTATGTTAAAATACCCAGCGGTACTTAAAATAGTTATTCCGGGGCAGCAAAGCAAACTATTCTCGGATCCGGAAGAAGCACGAAAATTTGCAGAACAACTACAAAACAGACAGAGAGATGAAGTGATGTAACAAGAACAAAAATGACAACAAACTATATATATATATATATATATATATATATATGAATATAAAATAGAGTATAAGTAAGAACTAAGAAGGGAAAGAAAGGGAAGAAAGGAAGTAAGGAGGGAATTAAGCGAGTGACCTTTGTTATATATGAAGATTAAAATCTTTTCTGGGGGGATGGGTGGGGAAGAATAACAGTCACTGCAAAATCAGTTGACGCTTGCGAGCGGATTCGCAAATCCAAATGGAGAGGGGAGATGTGGTTGCCCGACAAGGGACAAAGGGCAACTCAAAAAGGGGAGGGACTATTGGGGTTAAAGGAATTTTAGATATGAGAATAGTGGAAATATTTTATGTTTTAGAAATGTTGTCTTATAATGTGTTCAAAAAAAGAAAGCAGAAATGGATAAGAAGGGAAGGTGGTGATGAGGAAATGGAAAGGAAAGATAAACAAAGTATGAAATGACTATGTTGAACTATATGACTTTAAATATTAATGGAATACATATCCAAATCAAAAGGAAGAAACTGTTAAATTTACTGAAAAAAATAAAAAATTGATATAGCCTTCGTACAAGAAACACATCTAACTGAAGTGGAACACAAGAAATTAAAGAGAGATTGGGTAGGACATGTAACAGCAGCATCATATAATTCAAAAACCAGAGGAGTAGATATATTAATCAATAAAAATGTACCAATCAAAATAGAAGAGGAAATAATAGATCCAGCAGGGAGATATGTAATGATAAAATGTCAGATATATTCAGAATTTTGGAATTTACTCAATGTATACTTACCTAATGAAGAAGATCAAAAATTTATGCAAGATATCTTTTGAAGATAGCAGATACGCAAGGGAACATACTAATAGGAGGGGATTTTAACCTTAATTTGGACTCAAACATGGATAAAACTGGAAAAAAAACTAACAGAAAGAACAAAGTAACCAAATGTATAATTAAATTGATGCAAGAAATGCAACCTTTGGATATATGGAGGAAACAACACCCAAAGGAAAAGGAATATTCATATTATTCGGGTAGACACAAAACATACTCAAGGATAGACCTATTCCTGTTATCAGTCCACATTCAAGGGAGAGTTAGGAAAACGGAATATAAAGCTAGACTATTATCGGATCACTCACCCCTGTTATTTGGAATAGAGCTAGAGGACATCCCACCAAGAATGTATAGATGGAGATTAAACTCCATGTTACTTAAAAGACAGAATTTTAGAGAATTAATTGAACAACAAATTAAAATGTACTTTGAAATAAATACGGAATCAGTGAAAGATAAGTTTATACTATGGGACGCAATGAAAGCATTCATCAGAGGGCAAATAATAAGTTATGTAACAAAGATGAAGAAGGACTACAATCGGGAAACAGAACAGTTAGAAAGGGAAATAACAAATACAGAAAAAGAATTAGCAATCAAGGAAGATACAACTAAAAGAAGAGAATTGGCAGACAAAAAAATAAAATATTAAATACTACAAACATATAAGGTGGAGAAGAACATAATGAAGACAAAACAGAAATATTATGAGCTAGGAGAAAAAACGCACAAAATTCTAGCGTGGCAGCTTAAGACAGAACAAACTAAAAGAATGGTATTGGCATTAAGGAAAAAGGACAAACAAATTACATATAATCCAACGGAGATCAATGAAAACTTCAGGGAATTCTATGAACAACTATATCAAACTGAAAATGAAGGGAAAGAAGACAAAATAGATGAATTTCTAACTAAAATTGAACTATCGAAATTACAAACAGAGGAACAAAATATATTAATAAAACCATTTGAAATAGAAGAATTACAGGAGATATTAAAAACCTACTGAACAATAAAACACCAGGAGAGGATGGACTCCCAATAGAATTCTATAAAACATTTAAAGACTTATTAATTCCTTCCCTCCTGGAAGTAATCAACCAGATTGAAAAAACACAAAACATACCAGATTCATGCAAAACAGCAATAATTACAGTAATACCAAAGACAGGGAAAGATCCACTTGCACCAGCATCATATAGACCAATATCTCTACTTAACACAGATTATAAGATAATAGCTAAACTCTTAGCAAACAGATTGGCTGACTATGTACCAAAAATAGTAAATCTAGACCAAACTGGATTTATTAAAAAAACACGAACAACAGACAATATCTGTAAATTTATTAACTTAATTCATGCAGTAGAAGGAAATAAAACTATAACAGTAGTGGTTGATTTAGATGCAGAGAAGGCATTTGACAGAGTAGAATGGAATTATTTATTCAAAGTACTACAAAAATTCAGCCTACCAGAGAAACATATTAATTGGATTAAAGCATTATATAAGGGGCAATTGGCAAAAGTGACAGTAAATGGATATATGTCAAAACAATTTAACTTAAGCAGATCAACAAGGCAGGGATGTCCACTATCTCCCTCACTATTCGCGTTAGCTATAGAACCACTAGCAGAACTAATAAGAACAGAAAATAAAATAAGAGGGATAAAAATAAAAGAGAAGGAATATAAAATCAGTCTATTTGCAGATGACGTTATAATATACTTAACAGAACCAGAAATATCAATAAAAGAATTACATATGAAATTGAAGGAATATGGAGAAGTATCGTGGTACAAGATCAACGCAAATAAAAGTGAAGCAATGGCAATGAATAATGCAGATTTCACAAAGTTTAAAAAAGAATCACCATTTAGATGGCAAACACAAGCAATGCGATACCTAGGTATACAACTAAATAAAAATCTCGGCCATCTATATAAACTAAATTATCATCCATTAATGAATAAATTACAAGACGACTTAGAGCATTGGAAAGACTTACCATTAACACTGATAGGAAGGATAAACTGTATTAAAATGCACATCTTCCCAAGGATACAATACCTATTTCAATCGTTACCAATTCACCTAACAGAGAAATTCTTCAAGGAGCTAAAGAAAATAATAAGGAAATTCTTATGGAAAGGGAGGAAACTGAGGATAGCACTAGATAAATTAACAAAATGGTACAAACAAGGAGGCTTACAACTATTTAAGAATTATTATAGAGCCGCACAATTAAGATACCTATCAGATTTTTATCAAACAAGGGAAAAACCAGATTGGACCAGATTAGAACTAGATAAAATAGGGGAGAAGATACCTGAGCATATACTATATAAATAGGATGAAAAATTGGTGCAATGTAGGAATTCACCGGTATTGCACCATCTGCTCAACATTTGGAAGAAGATTCACGTAGAAAGGAATAAAACAAATTACCAAATACCAGAATTAATATTGACGCAAAATCAACTAATCCCTTTCACAATAGATAACCTTTCCTTCAGAGAATGGGAGAGAAAAGGGATCAAAAGAATAGAAAATTGTTTTTTGGGAAATAAATTATTATCCTTTGAACAAATGAAGGATAAATATAATATAACTCATGATACAATGTTTGCATACCACCAACTGAAAACTTACTTGAAGGACAAATTGGGAAACAGTCTGAGGTTACCAGAAGGAAGCAATTTTGAATATGTGATTACAGACACAATGATAATTTAAAAATTTATAACAAACATGTACATCAAACTGCAAGAAAAGGAGAATGGGGAAACAAACGGTAAACCTAAACAAAAATGGGAACAAGATCTAAACATAAAGATAAAGAATGAAACATGGGAAAAGCTATTCTCCGGAACTATGAGAAATATAATAAACACGAGGTTACGCATGATACAATTTAACTGGATACACAGGCTATACATCACACCTCAAAAGTTAAATAAATAGGACCCAACAGTATCAGACAGATGTTTTCGCTGTAAAAAGGAAACGGGAACAACAATTCATGCAATTTGGACATGTGAGAAAGTGGAAAAATTTTGGGAAGATCTAAACAAGATATTAAATAAAATCACAAAAAGCAATATACCAAAACCCCAGAGATCTTCCTCCTAAGTAATATAAGAAATAAAGAATTTGGACTCGATTTGGATGGAGCACAAAAAAGATTTGCTATGATAGCCCTAGCTGTAGCAAAAAAATGTATTATGTCAACTTGGAAATTAGAAGACATCTTGAGAATACAACAATGGTACATAGAAATGAATAAATGTATTCCATTAGAAAAAATAACATATAATTTAAGAAATTACATTATAATATTCGAACAAATATGGGAGCCATACATGAAACACAATAGAGAAGTCCTACCGTGGACTTCCACCACCTAAAATGACAGAAGGAGAAGATAATGAAAAGAACTGACTCAGTAAAATTTCTTGTTTATTTTTATTAAGTGACAACATTGTTTAACGGGTTTAATGTATATTATAGATTGAACTTCAAATAAATGGGAAGGGGGTGAGGGAGGGAGGGAAGGGAGGGGGGAAAAAGGGGGAGAAAATGACATTGTATATATTCAAGAGAAAAAATGTCTGTATGTATCTTGGTCAATATGGTTAATAGTGTGAAAAATAATTAAAAAAAAACTAGAAATTTGTGCTAGGAGAGTTTGTCCCAGACATGGAGCAAGCTGTTATAGTGGCCAGCCGCCATAGCTATTAGTGATGACTGGCCATGGTGTTTCCCAGAAAAGTGCAAGGGGGTTGGCAGTGGTGAGCTGCAGAACCTCAGTGTTGATGATAAAAACACCAGGTGGTTGTCATGGAGTCATGTTTGTCTGGGGGAACGTGCGCCCTCATTGCCAGTACGCGTGAAGCCTGAGCCTTTGGATGTGATGCAACACTACTTTCTGCCTTGTTGTTTCATGTGCCACAAAATGTCTGCACAGGCAGCCACTGTTCAAGGGTTATCAAAGTCCTCGTCAGCCAACATGAGGTGGATGTCTTTTGGCATATGGTCTAAAACAAATGTTTGAAGAGCAGGCAAGGCCTATGGCCATCTGCCAGTGACAACACGTCATTCATTAACTCCGAAGGGGCACGGTCCCCCAGGCCATCAATATGGAGTAGTCGTGCAGCTCGCTCGTGACATGAGAGACCATAAATCCAGACAAGGTGGGGTTTTAGGACTTTGTACTTGCCGAGAGCTGAAGGAAATCCACCACTCGACTGGCTGTGTCCTGGTTGAGGGCGCAAACCACATGATAGTACTTAGTGGTGAATGTGGAACTGCGCCTCAGCCTTCCTGAACCAAACTTCAGGTTGAGTGGTCCAAAAGACAGGCAGTTTGAATGAAACCACTGCATTGTCCATGTTGGGTCCTAAATTTGTTTGGGTCTGTCGGGGTCACCAATATATCAACTGTGTCGCAGAGCGAAATGAACAACGAGAAAATTATCAGACGTAGTCAAGTCAAAATTCCGTAAAAGTCACCTGCTGCTTTTGAAAACCCCGTGTATTCCCAATGACGTCATCGCATTGTGATGTCACGACGTCACTTGGAACCTCTTGAGCCGGTTTGATTCAGCCTCCGGTGAGACGTTACAATAGCAAGAAATAAATGTGTATTGGGGAAAAAAAGCAGGTAAATCGCTGAAGGCACCATTATGTAAAAATGTGTGGCTGCATTTGAATCTGGGTAACAAAATATTGAATTCACGGTATGACAAAAGAATAAGGTATGTTGATGATTGTTATATGGAAGGACCTCTCAAGTGTTTTGAACAATTAAGAAATAAGTATGGAGTAGCTAATAGGACTTTCTTTTGTTTTTTCTAGTTATGATCGTTCTTAAGAGAAAGATGGGGACCAAACTTGGCCTCACCTGAAATTAGTGAAATGGAATAAGTGGTTTGACTGGGGAATACACTTAAATTTATAACTAAGATGTACTTTGCTCTCCAGAATGAAAGTGCAAAACCAGGTTTACAGAGATCAAGAGAGAGAGATGGGAGTTGCAATAATGGGAAGAGGCTGGTCTGATTGGTGTTTGGATTGCATGACATCAATTATAAATGCAAGACATGGATTAGTACACTATAATTTCCTACACAAATTACATCTCACACCATAAAAATTACATAAATCAAAATCTGAAATAATCAGACATGTGGTTTAGATGTGCAATTGAAACTGTATTTGGGCAACTTTATTGAAAGAAGCAATAAATTAACTAAATTCCAAATGTCACTTCTTAAAATAGCCTTAGCAGTGGCAAAGAAATGTATCATGATTACTTGGAAATCCTACTCCCCTCTATTTATAGAACGAGATGAAGAGTTGCATACTTATGGAAAAAAATACTTTTAACTTAAAGAACAAATATGACATATTTATCAAGATATGACAGCAATATTTCAACCATATTGGTGCCCAATTATAATTATAATAATAAAAAGGGCAATAATAGATGCTGCTGTGGTATAAATGCAAATAACTTCCCCATAGTATTTTTTTATGGTCAACATAAATTTGAGCCTTGACAGTTTGAGGATTTATATTGTGAAAAGGGAAGGAGGAGGGATTGTTTTGGTTGGTTTTTTTTTGTAAGAAAAGGTTTATATATATGAGACTTTGCTACGTATAGTTATGGAAAAAAAACAAAGAATAAAATATTAAAATGAAGATGAGGACCATGTTGGGTATACCTGCTCGCATTGTCTGGTGCCTTGTACATGTGGACCTTTTGGACTTCTTCCATTTTGGATCCACATATGAACTGGAAGACTGCTCTGGTGACGGGGGATGGGTCATACCTGCACCACATACAGCTGTGCCGAGAGCACCTCGCACCTAATGATTGGGTTCTTCCCTGTTATTGAGAGGGACCATACCATGCCCACTGACGCAATTTCTGGTGGACATTTACAATCCTCCAAACCAGATAGATCATTAACACCTTTAGGCAGTTAGATCTGACTGTGAAGCAGATCGTGGACTGGTTGGGCCAGTTACTGAAGAGCATTGCTTCACTCTTCTTCCAGTTTACCCTAGCGCCTGATGGAGACTCAGTCTGGCTGCAGATGCTGATCAATCTGTGGTCTGATCGAGCGTTTGAACAAAAGACAGTGACATTGCCCATGTACCAGGAGGCCTTGGACTGAGTTCCTCCACTGCCTGGCAATGTCATTCCTCTTATGCCGTCATCCTTCCTGATGAATTTAGCAAAGGGTCTATACAGCACACAAATCAGACCAGAGAGAGTGGGCAGTCCTGCCTGACTCCAGAATTGATGGAGAAGTTATCTGTTTCCCATCCACTGATTCGACTGTGCTACAGATGTCCTTGAAGAGCAGTTTAATCAAATTTCGGATTCCATCCGCAAAGCCTATTTTTGTGATATCTGATCGTAGGCCTTCTGGTCTAAGCTGGCCAAGTAGATTTTTAATTTAATTTAATTTTAATTCAAACAGACAGCATGGGTCAATGCCGCCCAATTTACAGCCCCTCGACCTACACCCCTGGTACATTTTAAACGGTGGTAGGAAACCGGAGCTGCCAGAGAAAATCCATGCAGACATGGGGAGAAAATACAAACTTCTCTCAGGCAGCAAGGGATTTGAACCCAGTTCCAGTCCGAATCGCTGTTGCTGTAAAGCCGTTGCGCTAACCGCTACGCTAACCATGCCGCCCATGTCCACCCCACCTGTCCTGCTCGCAGGCGATGGTACCTCTGAGCACCATGAGGCAGTCAGATATTTTCCTGCTGCATTTTTACCGCTGTTCATATCATTCCGTTTCGAGATACTTGTCAGTATTCCAGCACCCAACATTCACATAAGCCAATCCACGTCCCTTATCACAGTAGTCGACCTCCCAAGAAACAAAGCTGACCACTGGGAAACAGTACCAGATTTAATGCTGTAAACAGCTCATAGGTATTGGTTGACTGAATGAGCTAAAGGACAATAGCAGCTTCAGAGAGAGAGTGGTGGGGCGGGGGGGAGGGGGGGAGAGAAAAAAATCTATGCAAATTACCAGTTGGAAAACAAGAGAGAGAGTTTGATCGCATTTACCATAAATCCTGGGAGGCCATTGAATTGAATCAGTTCTTCTGGCTTAGTGTAATTTGCATATACTTCAAAAGGCGCCAGATTTTCCTATTTCTGGGAAAAAAAATCAGTTACTCGTAAGTACAAGAATAAGCAACGAAAAACACAGGGAATAAGTGAAACGATAACGTATCGTGATAGTCAGAATTCTACGGAGACAGAGTTCTGCAAAATATTTTTGCCGATAATTGGGCTCTTAAGAAAAAGTAGACTGGCCAGAATTTCTTGAGGTGATAAGCTGCCTATTTTGGACTCTGTTGTCTCCACCCATGCTTGGTGCATGGACTTGCTCTCGGTACTCACCATCTGCACTTACTGCTGATCAAAGGACATTACTGCATCGTCCTAGGTCTAGGGGCAAAGCCGTTTAAATTCAATCACATTCTCACAGCTCTTCAAAAGTGTCGGAGCAGTTTGGCTGGATGGCATGGAGGGAGGGCTATGGGAAATGTTCTTCCCTTAGTCTAGCTCTGCTGCCACCTGTAGAGTAGAATTTGTTAAAGGCTATGATAATAAGGCAGGTAAAGTCAGATTAAGGAGGTAGTGATGTAGACATACACATTCATTATATATTATATTTATTTTAGTTTAGAGTTATTTTCTCATGGCCATTTTTATTAATTATGAATAAATAATATTTCACTTTGCACAAGATTGTACAAGAGGGTGGGTCTCAAGCAACTGGAAAGCTCGCTTCTCTCACTTATTCACCAAACCCAGTAGATGCTAGATACTGAGGGCTTTACGGTATTTCTTTTTCACATGTCCACTTTGGGGATAAGGCCATTAACAGCAAGGCCAGTATTTATAGGCTATCATTTATTACCCTTGCGATGGTGGTTATGGGTTTGAGTTAGGGTTTGGATCAGGTTTTCTTGTTGCCCCTCTCTGGTGAAGATTTGCAGGATTTAGAGCCAGCAGCAATGCTGATTTATGTCCAAGTCTGGGGGCTGCTGTGTGAATTTGGACCGAAACCTACAGAGGATGATGCTCCACACATGTGCTGCTGTGCTGCTCCTGTGGTCGAGGTTGGAAGTTCGGGAGGTGCTGTAGGAGTAACCTGTAAGAGTAAATGTTGTAGTGTTGGACTCTGGCTTTACCTTACTCTTAATTTAGTCTATGTGTAGTCTGAGTCCAGCGCGTTCTTTGAATGAAGTGATAGGAGAAGGTATTCGGTTCAACAGTCAATTTATTACACAGCACAAGAATAAAACTTAACAGAGCTCTGGGTCACTCATTAGTTCATAGGTCACCTGCACAGTGAGCTACTCCCCAAGACTGACCCCTATTGTCCAGTTGGTTCAGTTTATATAGGTCAGCCTTATCATACAGAACAAAAGTTGGCTTCCTTTGCTAGATTTCATTATCATACAGAACAAAAGTTGTCTTCCTTTGCTAGATCTTTTTGCATAAGGGTTATCACAAGTCATCTCCTGTTTTGCAGATATCTGGGGTGTAGCACTCCCATCTTAATCCTCCAGGCCAGACTATCCCGTTGTGTTGATCAGAAATTAATTCATCCCCAGATATTTCTAATCACCATTCTGTTCTTGTCCGGCCAATTTCTGCTGTTCTCTTTAACACCTCCTCCTGCCTTAATCTTCCTCCTAGACTGGTTTTCCATTCCCTTTGTTTCTTGCAGGCCATTCTTTGTTCTGATCTGGCCTGTGTCTCCTGTGCTACTCACCACCTCCTTTAGTTTGAGCATTCCTCCTAAATCGTTTTATGCATTTCCTCTCCCTGTATTTTGGAGCAGACAATTTTGCTCAGCCAACTTTGCTCCATGCTGTGATTGCCACTTAATCACATTCCTTTTTCCCTGAACCATGCAGTAAATATACACTTATTAATTAATCATTTATTTCATACTGTTTTAACCCCTAGATTCCAACAGTAGCCAGTACCCCACTCTGTGTCCATGGCGGAGAGGGTAAATGTGAATGTTTAGATGTCAATCAGGCAAATTGCTTTACCTAAAATATTGTTGAGTCTCTTGAGTTGTTGATGCTGCGCTCATCCAGGCAAGTGAATCATGCTCTGATTTGTTCCCTATGGCTGGCAGAAAGGCTTTGGGTGCCAGAAGTTGAGTTACACTGCGAACATAGAACAACAAAGGAACAGGCCCTTCAGGCCCATGATGTCTGAGACAGCTCAGATGCCAAAATGAACAAATCCCATCTACCCATAAATGGTCTATATCCCTCCATTCCCAACCTGTTCATGCTAAAAGTTACCATCAGACTTACTTTCACCTCTAGTTGGGTGTTTGAGGCACCTCCCACTCTCTCAATGAAACTTCCCTCACACATCGCCCTTAGATTTTACTCCTCTTACCTTAAGGCTATGCCCCCTGGTACTTGACGTTCCTAACCTGGGACAAAGACTCTGACTATCTACCATGTCTATGTTTCACATAATTTTACAAACTTCTCCCAAGTCACTCTCAGTTTCCGATGATTCAAAGAAAACAATCCATGTCTGTCCAACCTCTCCTTAGAGTTAATACTCTCTAAACTAAGCAACATCCTATAACCATATAACCATATAACAATTACAGTACGGAAACTGGCCATATTGACCCTTCTGGTCCACACCGATTTAAGTGAAACTTCACTAGTTCCACCTACCTGTTTCCTGCCCATAACCCTCCAACCCCCTCACATCCATGTACTCATCCAACCTCCTCTTAAATGATAAAATTGACCCTGCTGCAACCACCTCTTCCACTCAGCCACCCCTCCCTGAGTGAAGAAGCTACCTCTCATGTTACTTGTAAGGGTTTACTCCTTAACCTTTAACTTATGACCCCTCTCTCCTACCCTCAAGGGAAAGAGCCTATTCACATCTACTCTATCTATCCCCCTCATAATTTTAAATACGTCTATCAAATCCCCCTCAACCTGCTACGCTCCAATGAATAAAAACCCAGTCTACTCAATCTTTCTCCGTATTCTAGATACTGCAATCCAGGCAACATTTTAGTAAATCTTCTCTGCACCCTCTCTACCTTATTGATATCCTTCCTATAATTTGGAGACCAGAGCTGCGCATAATATTCCAAACTTGACCTCATCTGCAGAATATTTTCTGCACCCTCACTGATCCTTCTTGCAATGTGGAACCAGAACTGCACACAATACTCCAAATGTGGCCTACAGCTACAACAAGACTTCTCTACTTTTATACTCCGTGCCCTGACAGATGAAGTCAAGCATTTGCTTTCTTTACCACCCTATCCACTGTGTGGCCACTTTCAAGGTGCACCCAAAGGTTTCTCTGTACATCAATGTTCCTCTGGGTTCTGCCATTTACTCTATGCTTTCCTTTTACGTTTGACCTCACAATATGCAGCATCTCATACTTGTCTGGATTAAACCCCATTCACCATTTTTCTATCCCTATTTCCAACTGATCGATATCCCTTTGGCAGCTTTCAAAGTCTACAACTGTTATTTTTTTGAGTCATCTGCAAACTTACTAATCAGCCCCCTGCAAGTTTTATTTAGATTTCTTAACATAATTTGTGCTGTAAATAAAGTTCATGCAAGGAGGAAGATAGAAGGTCAAACTCAAAAATAGTAATGGAATTTGATTTTGGGTTTGCTTGAGGGAATTCTACAAATTTTGCTGTTTTTCTTTTGTACCACACTAGGATCACTATTCCCTGCCTTTATATGTCATTATATAATATGTTTGAGGCTTGTCAATGCTCTGAATCACATTCGCCCTTTGGCACAATGTGAAAACTCCGATTTGATGCTGTCTTCATTAGATTTGTCACTTGTATTAATGCCTACCTTCGTGGTGCTTATCCAGTGTACCATGAACTATTAACATAATGTTATTCCTCAAAATCATGAAAAGGCAACTAGTACATAATCCTTCCCATTCTGACTTGGTATTTAACAGTTGTTCTTTGAGACATTTGATGGAAATCTAATTGAACATTCTTTTTAAAAATATTTTATTTTGATTTTTTACACTCATAAAGTAATTTCAACATTCATAGAATGTGCAGAATCTTTGTTTTGTTGCTCCCTCCCTTTCCCCCATTTAACCAGACCAATTAAACATTATACAAGTACTGTGACCGAGTATATAGATATGTTTTTGGGAGATAAATTGGGAAAACTTTGTGAGAGTAGGTCACATATAAACACTTTAAAACAGATCTTATTTGAAATACTGGAGCTCTGCCCCATGCTAGACCTATCAGCTCCACAGCTTTTGCAAGAGCTTTGAAGAGTGCTCAAGAGACTTCACTAATGGATTGTTGTTTGCAAAAGGCAACAGATGAAAGAGTTTGTCAGAGCCGCTTCTGTCAGGAGCTGTTGTAAGAGGGTCAAGTAGTTTTTGCAGAGAGAGTCAAACAGGCTTTCTCTCAGAGAGAGAGAGAGAGAGAGAGAGAGAGAGAGAGAGAGAAAAGCAGCTGGGACTGGAAAAGGACAAGCTGGTAAGCTTATGGAAAGCCCCATTTTTGGAAAACTGACAAGAACCCTCCTGAGCAGTAAACCACTTACCTTTCAAGCCTGGTGAACTTTATAAATGTTAAATTCTGTGCACAGTATAAGAATTACCTGCAACCAGTGAACTTGGGGGAATGTGAGATTGGACTGTGAACAAAATAACTTTTCTGAACTTACACACACATTACATGCAGGCAAAAGTAGAATTAGAGGGGGTTAAGTTAGATTAGTTAAGTTAAAGTGCGATTCTGTTTTCATGTTTAAAGATAATTAAAAGCAATTTTTGTTTAACTAACCATTTGTCTTGGTGAATATCTATTACTGCTGGGTTATGGGGTTCCTCTGGGCTCATATCAATACAAGTAAATACAAGTGGGGTTCAGAGCCTTAAAAAAGGCTAAATAACACAAGTAAGAAATAAAAAAACAAAAAGAAAAACAAAACTAAAACAAACTTAAAAAGAAAACACGCACGTCATCTGCACCATGTTCCACTTCCTTCACTCCAATCCTTTCCCCACCGGGATGGATTTTTATAAAATCTATAATTTCACAGGGAGGGGGAGCTAGTCAATCTACATGCCCATGCATTTCAGATGTGGCTCGAATATGGAAATGCAGAATTACATTCCCTTGGTGAAAATCACATATAGTCTAAGGAGAAACATGACACATTCGTTAAAGTGTGGCAGTCTAATTGATCATTCTTGAGCTGCCTAACAAATCTAATAATAGAATTTTTTCAGCTTTCAGATTTATTGCCAGAGTTCATACATGACATCACATATAACCCTGAGATTACTTTTTCCTCCAGGCATGGTAGAATTACCACTAATTGGTAGGGCAAAAAATGTAGATGTTCACAGCATAAAAATGTAAATAAATAAAAGAACTGCAAACAGATAATGAAGGTAAACAAACTGACTGTGCAATACAGAGAGAACAAAATAAAATCAACAAAGTGCACAAGTAAGAGTCCTTAAATGAGTCTCTGATTGAGTTTGACGTTGAGGACTCTGATGGTGGAGGGATAGCAGCTGTTCCTGAACCTGGTGGTGCGAGTCTTGTAGAGGGGAAAGTTTTGCCTGTGATATCCTGGGCAGTGTCCATTACCTTTTGGAGAGCTTTACGCTCAGGGGTATTGGTGTTTCCATACCAGACTGTGATGCAGCCGTTCAGCACACTTTCCACCACACATCTGTAGAAATTTGCCAAGGTTTCTGGTGTCATACCAAACCTCCACAAGCTCCTGAGGAAGTAGAGGCACTGATGTGCTTTCTTCACGATGTGTTGGATCCAGGAAAGATCTTCTGAGATATTGACTCCCAAGAACCTAAATTTGCTCTCCCTCTCTACCTCTGATCCCCCAATGAGCACTGGATTGTATACTTCTGGCTTTCCTTTCCTGAAGACAACAATCAGCTCCTTAGTTTTGGTGACATTGAGCTGATTGTTGTTGGTTCACCATTCAGCCAAGTTTTCAATCTCCATCCTGTATGGTGATTTATCACCTTCCCTTATCTTTTACCTGCATTTTAGCCCCAATTCATGCTTGGGTTGTGATTTTGGGAGATTTTAACTTTCCACATATTGACTGGGTTGTCCATACTGTAAATGGGATGGATGATTTGGAGTTTGTTAAATGTGTGCAGGATAGTTTTCTACATATTAGAGGCACCAACTAGAGAAGGTGCAGTGTTGGATCTGCTATTAGGAAATGGGATAGGCCAGGTGATGGAGTTGTGTGTGGAGGAGCACTTTGGGTCCAGTAATCACAATACCACTGGTTTCCAAATAATTATGGAGAAAGATAGGTCTGGACCCAGGGTTGAGATTTTTAATTGGAGAAAGGCTAATTTTGAGGAGGTCTGGACTGGGATAAATTGTTTTATGGGAAGGATAAAGAAGGAAAATGGAGGGCATTCAAAGATGAAATTTAAAGATACAGAGATGGTATGTTCCTGTTAGGATGAAAGGTTAAAAGTTTTAGGGAGCCTTGGTTTTCAAGGGTTTTTGTAAATATGGTTCAGAAAAAGAAAGTATAGACAGTATATCCGGAACCCTTGGGGGACAGTGTGTTCCGCATTTTGGATTTTTCCAAATTTCGGAAAGCCAGGTTTAAGCCAACTTGAATTGTGCTGCCATATCCACCGCCACCGTCTTCCAGTCGCGCTGACATCTCCCTCCCCGTTAGTAACAGGAATGGTCCCTGTTCTGTTGGGTTCACATACACATAATAAAGACCACTTTGAGCTTAGCATTTAGAACTTTTACTGAAAACAACCCCGCAGTAAACTTTTCACGCGGGACCCCTCCTTCAGCTCCATCATCCCCAATGACCAAGATAAACATGATACTGAAGCTGCCTCATGACATCATCAACAAGTCAAATGCCAAACTAATAACATTACACTACAGTGCCGGAGGATTGGAGGGTAGTTCATGTAGTTCCATTGTTTCAAAAAGGTGCTCGGAGTAAATCTAGTAATTATAGGCCTGTATGTTTGACATCACTTGTGGGTAAGTTCATAGAAAGTATTCTTAGAGATGGTATATATAAATACAGGTAAACAATCCTTTATCTGGACATCTAAAATCCAGAAAGCTCCAAAAACTAGCAAGTGGGAAGAGAGACCGGCAGCGTGAGTCGGGCAGGTGAGGGGGAGAGACCGGCAGTGCTAGTTGGGTGGGCAAGAAACCAGCAGCACGAGTCAGGCGGGCAAGGGGAGAGGGAGATGGCAGCGCGACTTGAAGAGGGTGGGGGTGGATATGACAGCATAATTCGGGATGGCTTAAATCTGGCTTTCCGAAATCTAGAAAAATCCAAAATGCGGAACACACTATCCCCCAAGGGTTCCGGATAAAGGATTGTGTACCTGTATTTGGATAGGCAGGGTTTGATTTAGAACAGCCAAAATGGATTTGTGAGGGGAAGATCATGTTTGACAAACTTTATTGAATTTTTTGAGGCAGTTACTAGGATCATTGATGAGGGTAAGGCAGTGAATGTTGTATAATATGGACTTTAGTAAGCCTTTGATAAAGTTCCTCATGAAAGGTTAGTTAGGAAGTTCAACCATTAGGTATTAACATTGAAGTAGGAAAATGGATTCAACAATGGTTGAATGGGAGATGCCAGAGAATTGAGGTAGATAACTATTTGTCAGATTGGAAGCTGGTGAATAGTGGTGTGCCTCAGGGCTCAGTATTGAGTCCACTACTATTAGTCAAATACATAAATGACCTGGATGATGGGGTGGTAAATTGGATTAGTAAATACGCAAATGATACTAAAATAGATGGAGCTATGGATAGTAAAAAAGGCTTTCAAAGCTTGCAGAAGGATTTAGACCAGTTAGAAGCGTGGGCTGAAAGATGGCAGATGGCGTTTAATGCAGATAAATGTGAGGTGCTACATTTTGGTAGGGCTAATCAAAATAGGACATACATGATAAATGGTAGGGCTTTGAAGAGTGCAGTAGAGCAGAGGGATATAGGAATTATGGTACATAGTTCCCTGAAAGTGAAGTCATATGTGGATAGGGTGGTGAAGAAAGCTTATGGTATGTTGGCCTTTAAAAATCAGAGTATTGAGTATAGGAGCTGGGATATTATGTTAAACTTGTACGAGGCATTGGTGAGGCCATACTTGGAGTATTATGTACAGTTTTGGTCACCATAGGAAGGATATCATCAAATTGGGAGAGTGCAGAGAAGAATTACTAAAATGTTGCTGGGGTTACAGGGTCTAAGTTATAGGGAAAGGCTAAATGTTACATCTTTATTCTTTGGAGCATAGAAAGTTAAGAGGGGATTTGATTGAGGTATTTAAAATTATTAGGGGTATAGATAGAGTTGATATGGAGAGGCTTTTTCCTTTAAGAAAGGGGGAGATACAAACGAGAGGACATGAGCTGAGAGTCTGGGGTCAAATGTTTAGAGGAAGCATGGGGGGGGGAGGGAACTTCCTAACTCAGAGAGTGGTGGGTGTGTGGAACAAGCTTCCAGATGATATTAGCATTTAAGGAGAAGTTAGATATGCATACGGCTGGGAAAGGAATAGAGGGTTACGGGTTGAGTGTAGGTCAGTGAGGTTAGGTGGGAGGAAGTGTTCAGATTGGACTAGAAGGGCCAAGTTGGCCTGTTTCTATGCTATAATTGTTATATGGTCATTTCTATCAGTTTTATTAGATCATACGCGCTCCTATATTAACTTAACAATAGCTAACTGAGGTACTTTAAATTAAGAACTAGTTTCCTCTGAATAGTTAAGTTTCATGATCATGTGAACTTTAAAGTTCAAAGTTCAGATTCATTGTCAGAATGCATACATGATATCACATATAACCCTGAGCTTCTTTTTTCTATGGACCAGGCAAAATTGCCATCATGTCAATACACAGTGTTATTCCAAGTGTTGAAAACAAACATTTTTCTTTCTGAACACTTTTGGGTGTATTTTATTTATTGTGGGCTGCTGGTCATGAAAATCACCTTAGAATTTTCCTGTTCTTTTAGATATAACCTATTTTTTAAGATTACTAATATATTGCCCACAAAGCAAGCTTTTCTGGTCATGTATTCAGTGCAGGTGCTATGTAAATGTAGTCTTCTGCCTGGGCAAGCTTCATCCAGATGGAAAGAAAAGCGATACCAGGGCAATTAGAATCCATCAATGCTGGCCGACCATAGTTGGACACTGACACAAGATCAGATGCTGAGTACAAACGAATATTAGCAGCAAAATATTTTTAGGTCAGTTGAACTTACGCCATGTGTCAGCATCGTTATGCAATTAAATACACTAAATTCAATAAAAGTTCATTGAATTTTTCTCCAACTTTCTACATGATACAGTGTAATCTGAAGGGTTAGCACTGTTTGACACGACCATCACCAGTTTCACTTGTGAATCTGCAGGGGTCATCTACTGCATCCCTCTACATGGGGAAGACTTGACGCAGACTAGGATATGACTTTGTTGAGCACCTCCGCTCTGATCGCTGCAATAGCGTAGATCTCCCCGTGGCCACCTATTTCAATTCTCCGTCCCACTCCCTTGCTGACATATCTGTTATTAGTTTCATGCACTGCCAGACTGAGACCACCCAAATTGGAGAAATCTTCCGACTGGGCACCTTCCAACTGGATGGCTTTAATGTCGACTTCTCTGGCTTTCGTTAAAATTTCCCCTGCCCCGCCCCCTTGATTCCCCCGTCGCCCCTCCTTTGCCTGTCTCATTTCGCATAGACATGACAAGTTCCACCTCGTCCCTTATCACATCCAATTAACACCTTTTGTTGGTCTGGATTCCTCCCCCCAGCCCCCCAGTTGTTTGAATTCAGAAACTTCCCGATCTATCCGGCTTCTGCCTTTTCCGATTTTTTTCCTTGAAGAAGGGGCTCAGGCCCGAAACGTCAGCAATATCTTTTCGTCAAAAGATCCCATAGATGCTGAATAAACCAGCTGAGTTCCTCCAGCATTTTGTGTTTTGACCACAGCATCTCAGCATCTGCAGCCTATTGTGTTTCTACCAGTAACTTAACACCCTCCTCCCCCAAAATAAACTCTTACCAGCCCCCACCATTCCAGTTATGCAGAGATGTTAGGTGAGAATAAAATACTTTTTAATACAACGGAGAGATCTGTAGAAATTTACCCTTTCTACGCTCTTATCCCAAGACCCCTCCATGTAATGCCTCTCCCAATAAGAGTCTAGTCTGAGATAATGAACCTTCGCATGCCCTATGAGCAATTTGTTTTTCAAAGGAGAATCAGCTGGTTTATAATTGCAACTTATGTAGCAAAAAGCTGCAAGGAATAAAGAAGTCTAAAATTATTCTATATTGATCAACAAAATAAATTATTTTCATTTACATAAATAGGGGACAGGAACGAAGTGAACCTTGCATGCCCCAGTGAAGCTGAACAAGAAAATTTAGCCAAAGGCTTTTTGTAGGAACGGAGAAATCAACATTCTGTAGAAAGAATGAAAATGTCAAAATGTACGGACTAAGTGATCCTTGACTGAGCCCAGAAGAAAATTAGATGCCTGCAGCTGAAGTGATGACAGATGCCTAAGTCACAATAATGAGCACAGCTGGGTGATGTATTTAATATAAAAGGACTGTAAAACTGATAGTGCAGAGAACAGAAGTGCTGTTTGATCAACAAGGATTGTTAACTCTGTTTCTTTCTCCAGAGATGCTGCCTGGCTAGCTGAGTATGGCCAGCATATTTTATTATCTTTCCAATGATTACTCAGCTTCTGACAATAAAATCTACAATGCTCACAGAAGATATTTTGGAATCATTCTATGAATTTGATAACGCATTTCATCGCATCTGCTCACCTTCGTTTATGTTGGCATTGCAGGAGAAGGAAGGAGCGTATGTTTACTTAGATAATGCTTTAAAAAGCCAACAATTGCAAAAAGGGCTGAATAGTGTGCTACACAATATGACCCGAATGAAATTATTTCCTAGGTATCACAATTTTCATAAATTAAGAAGCTTGCAAAAAGAGCCGTAAGAACCAGACATTTATAATCATTTTATACTAGTGGCATAGTATATTAAACATTCCCAGCACATAACATTAATTTCAGAGCTGTGAAAAATAAGGAAGGATTTTAATCATCTGTACTAAATTAACGCTGAGTACATTAGCACAATAAATTACCAAATGCTTGCCATTAAGTCATTCAAAAAACAATTAGAATTTCTGCCAGTCACCGTAGGACTTTAACATTTCCTGCAGTACTTACATAGGAAAGCTTGGTTGTCACCTACTTGCCTAATTTTTGGGGCAAATGCTTTTCTGAATAAAAATTAGAAGCGTAACAACATAACAATTAGCGGTTAGCCCAATGCTATTACTAGCAACCCGGTTTAGATTCCGGCGCTGACGTAAGGAGTTTGCACTTTCTGCGTGGGTTTCCTCCGGGTGCTCCAGTTTTCTCCCACCCTTCAAAAGGTATGGGGGTTGTAGGTTAATTGGAGGGTGTGGGCTTTTGGGCAGAAAAGGCCTTTTATCATATTGTATGTCTCAATTTAAAAAAAAATTTACACTGCAACAAATGAGTATTGAGTAAAGAAAACTTGCATTTTTACAGCTCTCAAAATTGCCTTATAAGAGGATATAATTAAGGGTTGTACTGGGTATCTAATTAAGAAAAACACAGAACCAACCTATTTGAATTGCTCAAAATAATTTTGACTCTGTCTGCAGACGGAACCACGCTGCAGCAGAAGGCATTGTTTTACTGATATGCAGGTTATCCCTGTTCCAAATTGTGAGGATTCATTTGCTCTATCTCACCATAGTAACAGTCTGATGACGCTGGAAAACAGCAGTAGTTATTTTGTATCAGGATTTTGTGAATGTGAGTTTAAGGGCTTCTACAGAAAGACAATACAAATTATGAAGCCACTTAATTAAACATGGGCTGAAATGACAGAAAAAAAATTGCTGTTTCCCTTTCCCCAGAGCATTGAAAGTGTAAAGAGAATGATATTTAGGGTTAGAATAAAATGTCTATACAGTTTATTATTGCATCTTCCTGCTGATAATGTCTCAAATTCATATTAAATACCATTTAAAAATACATTTTTTATATTTGTTTTTAGCCTAACATTGTAAATTTAATCAGCACGGACCGTTGAGAAGCGGTTGACTGAAAGGTGAACAATGATTTGTAGAAAGCCATTAGGAATAATCTTTGCGTTCCTTGGGTCTTCGTCATGTTTTCCAGGATAGATTGTGGTGAGGGGTGACTCCAAAGGCTATTTATCTTGTTATCTGTATTCAATTGCCTTGGGCTAATTCACTTTTGTAATTACAGAAGGAAATAAGGTTTTGATTTTCTTCCACGTGCTCAATATTATTGGAGAAAAAAAATGAATCTGCTTTTTTTGGGACTTTGTTGTGTCAGAATTGTTCAAATAAAAAGTGCATGAATTGTGACTATGTTTAAGAACATGTACATGAAATATGAATTTAAGAATATCCAAAAAACTTAGGTTTTCAGTAATGTAAGGTGGAGCTGATACAATGGTGAAAATTCTGAACGGACTGGGAACCAACTTCCCAGTTTAAGGGAATGGCAATGAAGAAATGGTCAGAAAGGGAATTATTTTTTGTGGATTCCTCATTGTTGACACCGGTTGATGGTATCGCTTATGTGATGGCAGATCCATGCATGGAGCCTTGCTGTCACATGAGTAGACCAGAACATGTCCGGACAAGGAAAATTGAACGTTTCTGAATAGCCCTGACATTCAGAAGATATTGCAATCAGAAGAGTTGGCATGGCTTTGTGAGGGGAAAGTTGTGCTTCATGAGACTAATTAAGTGTTTTGAGGAAGTAATAAAATAAATTGATGACAGTAGGCTGGTAGATATGGCGTGGGTGGATTTTAGTAAGGCATTTGGCCAGGTTCCACATGATAGACTCATTCAGAAAGTCGTGAGGAATAGGATCCACGGAACCTTGGCTGTGTGAATTCAGAATTGGCTTGCCTACAGAAAGTGGATGGAACGTAATCTGCCTGGAAGTCAGTGACGAGTAGAGTTCCACAGGCATCTGTTCTGGGACCCCTGCTCTTTGTGATAGTTATAAATGACCTGTCGAAGAAGTAGAGGGATGGGTCAGTAAGTTTTCAGTTAACAAGATTGGAAGTGTTGTGGATAGTGTCGTAGGTTACAACATAATATAGACAGGGTGCAGAGTTGGACAGAAAAGAGGCAGACGGATTCAATCCTAATAAATGTGAAGTGATGGATTTTTGAAAGTCAAACTCGAAGGTGGAGTACATGGCTAAAGGCAGGATTCTTAACATTGTGGAAGAACAGATGGTCTTTAAGGTCCAAATCATTAGTTCTCTCAAGGTTGCCACACAGGTTGATAGGGTAGTTAAAACACAGCAAAATGCTGGAGAAACTCAGCCAGTCTTTCAGCATCCACAGGAGACAAAGACATACTACCGAAGTTTCGGGCATGAGCCCTTCTTCAGGGAAGAAGCAAAGAATAAGCAGAATGAGCGAAAACAACAGGAAATCTCAGAATAGAGACAGTGTTGGCTGGGGGAAGGAGACCAGATCAACAAAAGGTGTTAATTATAATGTGATAAAGGGAGAGGCTAAAGTTGATTATGCCTGGAAGAAAGGAGATAGAGAAAAAGGGGAGAGAGACAGAGCTGGGGGGAAGGCAAAGGAGGAAGAAGGAGGAAGGGGTTTAATGAAAGTCAAAGAAGTTGATATTAATGCCATCCCGTTGGAGGGCGCCCAGTCAGAAGATAAGGTGTTGTTCCTCCAATTTGCAGGTGGTCTCAGTTTGGCAGTGCACGAGACCATGGACAAACATGTCAGCAAGGGAATTGGATGGAGAATTGAAATGGGTGGCCACTGGGAGATCCACATTATTGTGGTGAACAGAGCTGAGGTGCTCAACAAAGTGTTTTCCCAGTCTGTGACCAATCTCTCTCATGTAGAAGAGACCACAATGAAAGCACCAGATGCAGTAGATAATCCCAGCAGATTCACAAGTATTGCTTCACTTGGAAGGTCTGCTTTGGGTATCGAATTGTGGTGAAGGAGGAGGCGATGGCACAAGTGGATCATCTCCTGTGGTCTCAGGGGTAGGTAGCAAGGGGACAATTGGTGGGGAGGGAGAGGTGGACAAGGGAGTCACAAAAGGAGTGGTCTCTGCCAAATCAGGTGAGGGAAGGAGAGCGGAATATGTGTCCAGAAATTCTTGTTCTTCTTTGCCAATTCCTTGAAGAAGAGCTCAGGCCTGAAACATTGGCAATATATCTTTATCTCTTGTGGATGCTGAAAGACCAATTGAGCTCCTCCAGCACTTTGGTGTGTTTTTACTGCAATCACAGCATCTGCAGACTTTCGTGTTTCACTTTGATCGGGTAGTTAAGAAATCTAATGGTACGCTGGCCTTCATTCGTCAGGGAATTGAGTTCAACAGTCATGAGGTAATGATGCAGCTCTATGAAACTCTTGTTAGACCACACTTTGAATATTGTGCTCAGTTCTGGTCATCTCATTACAGGAAGGATGTGGAATCTTTGGTAAGGGTGCAGAGGAGATTTACCAGGATGTTTCCTGAATTGGAGAACGCCAGGCAAGTTTAGCAGAGCTTGGGCTTTTCTCTTTGGATCTAGGAAAGATGAGAGGTGACTGAATTGAGGTCTACCTGATTATGAGAGGCAAAGATAGGATGGACACCCAGCACCTATATCCTGGGCCAACTACCTGAGACATCTGTGAGTGGAGGAATGTTTAGAGATTTTTAAAAAATTTATACAGAGTAGTGGGTGCCTAGAATGCATTGCCAGGGTTGGTGGTGGAGACTGGTACAATAGGGACATTTAAAAGACTCAGTCAGGCACATGGATGCAAGAAAAATAGAGGGTTATGGGTAAGTAGGTAAGGTTTAGATGGTGAGCATTCTTATATAGATCAGCACAGCATGATGGGCAGAAGGGCATGTACTGTGATGTTACATTCTATGTTAATTTAAAGCATTACATGTTCTACTATTTTAAAATATTTGAAAAAAATTAAACAGTTAAAAGTATTAAAACAAATCCCACTAGCACCAAAAATTGTCTATGACCTTGTCCTGATCATCTTCTTTCCAATTGTCTATTTCAGTTTAAACAAGATAATTTATTATTCCTGTAGATGATTTCTCTTAGAGAATCATGAGTAAATTCCACTAACCCTATGTTCGATCACTGGACTCTGTAGTGGTGGTGGGGGGGGGGGGGGGGGGGTCAAATGTCAGAAGAGAGCCAGGAAATTTTCAGTATAACTTACCCAATAGGTTTGGATCTTCTTCTTTATGGAGGGACTCCCAAATTTCCTATGTTTTCCAGGAGTAAATGCCTGTGGTAGCTGGCAGCATTCACCAATAATTCTGACCCAGTATATTCAGATTGGTCTCAGCTCATGAATATCTACAATAGCAGAGGCATGGGACAGAAGCATCATAGAATATTTGTTATCATGTTTGCATTATAGACTTGTGTAGTCAAACCGTACTTTTGCACTGGAAGGCCTGTGAATCATACTGCCAACATGAAGCATGCAATTTTCCTTCACCAGCCAATCAGCAGGGATAATTCTGCATGTCAACACAAGGGCAAAACCCATGGATGGGGGATACAGTAAAAGTTCAAAAGTCTGGATGCCAGAAATCCAGACCATCTGAGAATCCAGACTGTTCAGACTTATAAAATTTAGTGGGCTTTTGTGTGCATGTGTGCCTGTGTAAGTGTCACAGTGGTAACAAGCAACCATGCTTAATACATTCACCTTATCATAAAGAAATTCAGTTGTATACTTTTTTTTATTTTACAAAGTTAATTTTTTAAACATAATTTCAAGCATTGCGTGCTCTTTTTTGTAATTAGAAAATTAGGTTTACATTTTTGACAAAGTTGACTTTATTTTTCTTTAAAACAGCTTATTTTGGTAAATTAAGCAAGCTGTGTTTGATAACGAATAAACTATCAAAATGTATCTGTTCATCTCTTTTTTTTCATCCTTAAGTTTGAAATTTAGAAGTACTGCTTAAATCTTGAAAATTTGATCATCCAGACCGAGCAGTATAGATTTTAGAACTTTTACTGTGCATTTCTCTCAGGCCAAAAAATAAAAGCTTAACAACCTTATTTAACAGCTGCTAATCTGAATGAAGTGCGGATTGATTAGAAAAAATGACAGAAGCGGATCAGTCATGGCAGGGCTGAGATAATGGTCCTTTTCTGGTTCACTTGAACTGACAGCTGAGCTGAAAAATAGAGCTGTTGGTATTTCAAGAACAGCTATCACTGTGCAGCAGCGACAGTGAATGGTTTGAATCACCTTAGAACAGAGTGTAAATTCTGTGCAAGGGAAATAAGGCAATAATAAGGCCTGTATTACAATATAACTCACAAGAAAAGCATTAGACTTATTCAAGGATATAGCCCTAAGTTGTGACTGTTCATGGGGCCACTAGATTTCTCAAAAAGCATTTAACTTGATGTATTTTTAAAGATATATTGTATATTTCTACAAAATCATAATGGGTTTAATATAGGATGCATGAAAAAAGGCTGGAACAAATTTGAAGGGTCTATTCTATAACCTGACAAATTCAAATAATGTCATTGATAAGTAATTTTAAAATACATATTTTATGGCTTTCATGCAATGAGACTTTTTTTTCCAATGGACAGGTAAACAATTAGTCCCAAGTAAGCTTCTTGTGCATACCTTAGTGAAGTGAATTCATTAAAACGGAACTCAAATCTCAGGGACATGGGGAATTAAGGAGTCAGCTGAAATGGCAGCTGAAGTAAAAAGGCAACGGGAAATAGAAAGAGGACGGTATCCTATTACAATCCAGGGAACGATGTTGGGCAATGGTGTTTACAAGACTAAGGCTACATGATGAGGATTTCCAGTTGCAGGTACATGAAGGATTTATCACACCATAAGTCCATCTTGGTAAGTAATGGAGTCATAAATCACATATTTTCACATAAAATAGGCCACCAAATGCAAAATGTAAAGATTTATATTTATAAGCAAGCTAAATCACTTTGCAACTCAATGAACTACAACTCATCCAGTATTTTGCTGTTCCTGACTGCCTGATATACACCATTTCTGTTGACATACGTGGGACCTGAGCACAGAAAATTCAAGGTCAATCTTATTTTCAAATACCTTCATCTTGTTCCCGCTTACTATTTTGACATCCTTTTCATAAAATGCACTCTGTACCTCCCGAGTCATGGAAATTTGTAGCCAACTTAATCTCTGTTGAACTGTCTCCAATCCTTTGTTAAATAAGGAGTTAAATTCCAGATGCAGCCTCTCCAACATTCCATACAATTCTAAGAATATTCTTCTATTTTTAAATTCTAACTCAGTAGCAACCAAAGTTAGCACACTAGTTTCCTTCTTAATTACTTGTTCCACCTGCATTTTAACTTTTTGTGTTACATAGAAATGAACATTTAGATCCCTCTGTGCTTCATTCATTTGTAGTTTTAGGATCATGCCTATTGTTCACCAAGATTTCATTGAATGGGGTGGCACGGTTGGTGTAGTGGTCAGCACAATGCCTTTACAGTGCCAGTGATCAAAACTTGGATTCAGGTCCTTTGCTGTCTGTAAGAAGTTTGTACGTTCTCCCCATGTCCACGTAGCTTTTCTCTGGGGACACCAATTTCCTCCCACTCTTCGAAATATATTGGAGGGGGGTCGTAGGTTAATTGTGGGTTGAAATGGCTTGTTACCGTGCTGTTGTGGTGGCCCTCTGCCACAGCGAGCAAGCTGGTGCATCTGGGCAGTGAGCGCACCATAAAGCCAGCAGACCGCGCAGCAGCACTGGCCCCAGCAAGCAAACTGGTGGACGAACGAATGAAGCAGCCTAAAGGGCTAGCGACCCTAAAATGGCGCTGGCCCCGCTGTACAGCCAACAGACTGGGGTAGTGCGCGGGGAAGAAGGTATTGTCATGCAAGGGGGTACCCACGTGTGGGAAAACCTGCCTTTGTCATGCAGAATGTGACGTCAGTAAACGGCGGGAACTTAACAATATAAAAGTCGGGATTGAGCCCTAATGAAGAAGAGTTAACACTTGTGAGAGTCGTTCTTTCGTGTAGCACGCAGCCACCCTGTATGTCTAAATTTTACAAAGAATGAAAATGTCATTGCATTCACCTGTAATGTAAAGGTTGTAACCACCTTCCCTTTAAATAATTCCTTCTTGATTGATTGCTCTTTTGCAGTGACAGATAGCAAAAGAACACAAAAATCCAATTTGCTGAAAAAAGGAAGAAAATATCAACTAAAATATTAGCAGAAAGAATGAATTCCTACTAAAGCATTTTTTTGTATCTTGAAATTTAAAAAAGAACAAGTTCCTATTCACTTGCTCCTCGACAACTGTAAGGGCACTTGGAAAATTGTGTGCAGATTTGGTCACTCAGCAATAGGAAAGATATCGTTTAGCTGGAAAGGGGTCAGAAAAGATTCCAAGAAGGTTACCAGGACTGGTAGATTTGATTTATAAGGAGATAGGCTGGACATTTCTCTCTGGAATTTAGGAGGCTTTATAAAGATTTGTAAAATCATGGGGGGTGGTGGTGGAGAGATAAGTCATAGTTGTTTTCTCAGGGTAGGGGAATCTAAACTGAGAAGGCTCAGATTTAAGGTGAGAGGAGAAAGATTTGAAATTGACCTGAGGGAGACCTTCTTCACATAGAGCAGGGGTGGCCAAACTGCAGCTCGCAAGGCACATACGGTTCTTTGGTATGTGGCTCATGGAAAATTCTCATATTCTATAAATTTCGACCGCCCCCCCACCTCGCCCGCCTGACTCGCGCTGCCAGTTTCTCACCTGCCCGACTCATGTCTTTAATAGCTTGATATTTGTAGCATTGTATTTTAGTCATAAAAATATAACTATAATAAAACTAATTTTGTAAGGTGGAAATCTGATTAAAATATCTCTAATTTTTTGGTTTACCTTTTATTACATATTTGTCTCTTTGTGATAACTGAAACTAATACAAATTTACAGTTTAAAAACTGCATGTGTGAATAAATATTATTGCATTTAATATGCATTTCTTAAAATAAATATAAAATTTTTGTAACAAAATGTTCATGTACGTGTGAATTTTGTTCATGTCCTGCAGCTCTCAAACATCTGACCTTTATCATTTGTGGTTCTTACATTAAGCAAGTTTGGACACCTCTGACTTAGAGGGTGGGGGGGGAGATAGAATGAGATGCCAGAGGAAGAGGTAGAACAGGGATCATTGTAACATTCAAAGGAATTTAGACAGAAACATGGCTAGGAAAGGATTAGATGGATATGGGTCAAAAGAACGGCATGGACAAGTTGGGCTGAAGAAGCCCTGCTTCCATGTCATAGAATTTGTTGACTCTATAAGTACTGAGAGGGGTTTGGGGAGAAACAAGATGGAAGAATATTTATTATTTTAAAATATGTACTTCATAATACTTGTTAAAACAACATTGTTTATATTGTGGCTCTCATAGCACTGACCACATTAGTTGAAAATTCTATTTGACGTGTTCCTTAATGAGCTAGAAAATGATACTGACTACACAGTCATTAACATTCCCTCTTTTAATGTTATTACTGTAAGCAGCGAACCAAATGATTAATTGAGACAATTTAATTGTTCAAAACCAGGTAAAAAAACTCACAAGGCATCAGCAAATGGATTTTTTTTTCAGTCTTGACAAATAGATCTTCGGAAAGTGTCAGATTTTAATGCAATTTCACCACATGGCCCTCGTCTTGAGTTCGATGTTCTGCATTTGGTGCTAAAATCACTCTCCATGAGCACTGGCTGATAATTTGAGTTTCCAACAACTGTGTCTCTGTTTTACACGATCCAGTACTACAAATTAACCTTTTCTCATACAATAGAATCAAGAGGAGAGGCTCATCTTTGAACAAAAGTGAAAAATCCTTCTTTGAATATTGATCACGTGTATTTACTTCCAAGTGAGTGGAATTGAATGTACAGAGGAGAATAGCAGTGAAGTTCAGGAATGTAATTAAATTCCAATCTAAAAGCAAATTTCATCCATTTGTTCAATGCAAAATTCTGACCCATATATAATATTCAGGAATTATTTTCTGTCCTGACAATGAAATGCATGGAGTGCTGCTATGTTTGCACACGTATCAAACGGCCATTAAACTAGCAAAGAGAATGTTGCTGGGCCCTGCAGCAGCTGCCATTTTGAGAGGTTTTTATTGCCACTAGATCTTGTCCTTTTCACAAGCAAGCATAATCAATAACAGTGAAGTTAATTTAAAGTTATTTCATCCAAGTTTTTGTTCTACATTATCTGAGCTATTTTTACTGCTTTGTAATTATTTCTGAGGCCCAATTAAAAATGTACAAATAGAAAAAAGAGAAGCAGAAATAGGCTGTTCTTCCTTTCGTACCTGATGATCCATGCAAATCATTACTTCAGAGCCACTTCTACTAATTCCATGTTTCTTGATTCTCTTTAGTTTTAACAATTGATTAACCTCTGCCTTTATTACACTTAGTGACTGAGTGACTAGGGTGGGCTTTCCAAAAGGAGGACATGGTCATATTTACAATGTCTGAGTGACTAGGGTGGGCTTTTCAAAAAGAGGACATGGTCATATTTACAATGTCTGAGTGATTAGGGTGGGCTTTTCAAAAAGAGGGCATGGTCATATTTACAGTGTCTGAGTGACTAGGGTGGGCTTTCCAAAAGGAGGACATGGTCATATTTAAAATGTCTGAGTGACTAGGGTGGGCTTTCCAAAAGGAGGACATGGTCATATTTACAGTGTCTGAATGACTAGGGTGGGCTTTTCAAAAGGAGGGCATGGTCATATTTACAGTGTCTGAGTGACTAGGGTGGGCTTTTCAAAAGGAGGGCATGGTCATATTTACAGTGTCTGAGTGACTAGGGTAGGCTTTCCAAAAGGAGGACATGGTCATATTTACAATGTCTGAGTGACTAGGGTGGGCTTTTCAAGAGGAGGGCATGGTCATATTTACAATGTCTGAGTGACTAGGGTGGGCTTTCCAAAAGGAGGACATGGTCATATTTATAATGTCTGAGTGACTAGGGTGGGCTTCTCAAAAGGAGGGCATGGTCATATTTACAATGTCTGAGTGACTAGGGTGGGCTTTTCAAAAGGAGGGCATGGTCATATTTACAGTGTTTGAGTGACTAAGGTGGGCTTTTCAAAAGGAGGACATGGTCATATTTACAATGTCTGAGTGACTAGGGTGGGCTTTCCAAAAGGAGGGCATGGTCATATTTACAATGTCTGAGTGACTAGGGTGGGCTTTCCAAAAGGAGGGCATGGTGATATTTACGGTGTCTGAGTGACTAGGGTGGGCTTTTCAAAAGGAGGACATGGTCATATTTACAATGTCTGAGTGACTAGGGTGGGCTTTCCAAAAGGAGGGCATGGTCATATTTACAGTGTTTTTGCATAATGCTTTAAAGTTTATTAAAATATGCCTATATTTTTAAAATACACTATGGTAACCTACAACCATGTTCTCCTTTTTGGAAATTTGGAAATGGCCACCCTAGCTTAGGTAGATAGTTGTAAAGATTCCCTATTATCTGTGTTGAAAAAGAATTTCTTGATTGAGGTAAAACATCAATTCTATTTCCACCCTGTCAAGCTTTTCAAACAATGTATGTTTCTTGGAGATTATCTCTCATTCCTCTAAAAAGCATAGAGTATTTATGAAGGCTCATTCACCTTAGGCACTTGCTGTATCTGTTTGGCTGCAACAAGTAAAAATTTTGGTGAAGATGTGCGTGCATAAACTCATTCTCATTTTGGAAAGTGTGAGAGATGAGTAAAACTAATATAAAAATATGAGAGATGAAGAAAGCTAGTATGGATATATGTGTAATGAATAAAGCCAGTATGAATAGGATAAGGGTCTAGATAATAGAATGTAGGAAGTAAAGTTAGTCTGAATAAGATAAGGGTCTTCTAGCAAGTTCTGCATATAAGAAGTTAGTAAGCCCTGAGAATTGGGAAGGTGTGAATAAGGACAAAGGCAGGTTTGTGAATAAGGACAATGAGGACAATGACATGATGGGACACAGACAGGATACCCCCTGGTCCTCCAAGTAGAAACAGCACTTAGGCAGACAGGATTGCCTAATGCCAAACTCATCCAGGAGGCAGAAGAATGTAAGGGGGAGGGTACTTCTATACTGAAATCAACTGTATAAAAGTTGGGTGAGCCCCAGTGTGTGTGTGTATTCCCAGGGTAAGGGGAAAGCACCCAACTTTGCATTGTTGTATCATAAATGTTATTTGTTCTCAATTTTTGTCTCGAGCAATTTCTGTGAAGGTCCTTCTGTTTCTCACAGAAAGTATGCTCAAGGTGCCCAATATGACTGTAATCACCAGTGATTAATTTGTGTAAGCCGTGGCATACAACTTTTGTTTTGAATATTTTATTTTGAGAATGTTCAATCAACATGCAGCCAAAACAAAGAATAATCAAAAAGTAAAACATCAATATCCATTATATTAACAAAATAATACAAATTTTGATCTGCATGTCGATATTAAATAAAGTGAGAAAAAAGAAGAAAGGACTTTACGACTACAAGGAGATTGTGATTAGAGCAGGATAATTACAGTTAAACTATTGGTAAACCTAATGCAAACTTCATTTGAACACTTTGGCATCTTAGTCTATCGGGCTAAAGTTGGGTGAGGATCATATTTAAGTCGAGTGACAAATAAATATATACTGTATATCCTTTGACCTTATTAGTTGTGAATTGGCTGTTTGTTAAAGGCCTTCTTATATTAAAGATTAACTGGATGAGATACTAGTGAACAGAACACTGATACTTATTGAAGGAAGCACTCTTAGAATTCCACTTGACCTTGTCACAAGATGTTGCAGAGTTAGGAGAATATATTAGACTGTCAGCTTCTCATGGCTGTGAGCATCAATCTAAAATCAGAAGGTGCAGTACATTAAATGCAAAGGACAATGCAACACAAAGAAAGCTTTACTAAAATTCCATGTGAGCATTGGAAATGAGCTTTACGTTCGCCATCAGCTGAAGCTTATTTCAAAAGATTCAAGCTGTTTCAAAGAACAGTAAAATCCATGGTATCTGGCATCTATGGGTATGGGTAGATGCCAGATAAGTGAATTTTCCAGTTGCTTGAGACTTACTCTTTAATGCCTAACTAATATACTTGCATTAAGAATAAACAGTTTAAAAAACAAAAGACAAAAATATTATATGGTTTTGAACTTCACTTCACAGACTTCACTTGCATGAATATTTCAACCTTAAAGCATTTTACTTTATTTTCAGTCACATCCTTTGAAAACATTTAACCATCGCTGCATCTGCAGGTTCCTCCCCCTCCACGGAGCTGTCCAAAAGATGAATAATAAGGATAATTAACACCCCCTTCCCAGTTCTCCCAAGTTTACAGATAAAGCCTCTGACCGGGTTGACTCTTACTAAGCTGGGATAAGGAGATACTTCGAGTCACCCCACGGTGAGTGACGTCAGCCAGCTCTTCATCCTGGGTGATGCTATTGCTGCTTCACACAACTTTATTCAAACAACTGCTGCGAACAAAGTACGACCAAGACACTCCGCTGACTGAATATTTGCTCCCACCTTCACCAAAGGTTTATGTTACTTCAGAGAACATTAATTTTTACAATTTTAAACTTAGGTATTTTTAACTTATGATTTTATTCTTATGTATTTTAATTATTTTTTAATTTATTTTCCTTGATTTTTTTTGCTGTTGCTTGAGGCTGCCTCAGGAATTTTACTATATCACACAATGACTGTTTACGATTAAAAATGGCTTTTTAGATAGAGCATGATATGGATGTGGATTTTAAATTGTTACATTGGGAGGTTAGCACTATACATGAAATTATGCTTTATGGACAGTACACAGCAAGAGACAGGTTTTTAACAGTTAAAAAATTATTCTTGTACATATAGAATCTTCAATAGATCTTTCACGGTGTCCCAGAGAGCTTCATGGGTAATTACATGATTTGTGCTCGGCAACACGAAAGAGCAACAAAAGTGAGCACATCAAGTTCCCAGAAAGAGTAAAGTGAATAGGATCAGATAATCTGCTTTGGTAATTTTGACTAAGGTAATGGTCATAGCACTGAAGGTAACTCCCTCCTTTATTTCAAACAGTATGATGCCACCATCTTGAAAATGCAGACAAAGCTCTTCCAAAGACAGTGTCATTAACAGAGTGTACACTGTCACTATTCCTCCACCTCTATCACATCTGCCCCCAGGGTGAGGTCCTCCATTCCAAAATTTCTGAGATGTCCTCCTTCAAAAAAATATGGTTTCCCCTCTACTGCCATCAACTTATCACTTACCTGCATCTCCTCACTATTTTCCTCTACATCCTCCCTAGCCCACTCCCATCTTGTCCAACAAGGATAAGATTCCCTTTGTACTCACCTACCACCCCACCAGCCTCCACATCCAACAGATTATCCTCCACAATTTCCACACCTATATTGTAATCTCACCTCCAGACATATTCCACAATCCTGCCCTCTCTGCCTTCCACAAGGATTGTTCTTTCCTGGACTGTCTCGCCCACTCATCCTTCCTTCTAATCACCCCCTTGACTGAAGGAAAGGCTACGCTTGCACCAACAATTCCTACCTCACCATCCTTTAGGGCCTTAAATATGCCTTCCAAGTGAAGTATCATTTCACTTGTGAACTTGCAGAGGTCAGCTACTGCATTTTGTGCTCGCATTGTGGGTTCCTCTACATCAAAGAGATGGGATCCAGACTGGAAAATCATTTCATTGAGCATCTTTGGTCCGTCTGCTACAATAACAGGAATGACCCAGTGGCCAACCATTTTAATTCCACATACCATTCCCACACCAGCATGTCTATCCATGGCCTCATGCAATGCCAAACTGAGGCTACCTGCAAAGTGGAAGAACAAAATCAAATATTCTGTATGGGCTCTCCAACCAACTTTATTAACATCAACTTCTCCAGTCTCCTTTATACCCCTTCCCCATTTCCCTATCACTCTGTCTCCTTACCTCCAGCTCCCTATCACCTCAGCTTTTTTTCTCTTCTACCCTCCCTCCCATAATCACCTTACCTGTTATCCACTTGCCCCTTCATCTCTCCTCTACTCTCCCCAACCCTACCTTTTTATTCAGGCACCTGCTTGCTTTATGCTTATACATTGATTAAAGGCTCAAGGGAAAGATATTGGTTACTTTTTACTTCCTACAGATGATTCATGGCCTGCTGAGTTTCTCCAGCACTTTTGTGTATTGTACTACAATCCCAACATCTGCAGACTTTCCTGTTTAACTCTACTCTCACTATTGCACTGGAGGACATGGCCCAGTACTCTTCAGTAGTGGAGAAGGTCAAGAACTTCAAATTCCTGGGTGTCAACATCTCTGACAATGTGTCCTGGAGTCTCCACGTCGATGCAATCATGAAGAAGGCTTGGCTGCGGCTATACTTTGCGAGGAGTTTGAGGAGATTCAGTACGTCACTCATTCTGTCTGGTTGCATCGTTGTCTGGTATGGAAGTGGCAACACTCAGGACAGGAGAAAAACTCCAGAGGGTTGTTAACTCGTCCTGCAACATCACGGGCACCAGTCTCCACTCCATCGAGGACATCTACAAGACATGGTGCCTTAAGAAAGCATCCTCTATCCACAAGGACCCCCACCACCCAGGCTATGGCCTCTTCACTCTTCAACCATTGGGAAAAAGATGCAGGATCCTGAAGTCAAGCACTCAGTAGCACAAGGACAGCTCAGAAACAAGAGTGCTGCTCAATAGATTACAGTGAACATTGTTGATAAAAGTGATATTTGATAAAGGTATGACCCAACTGTGACTACAGGCTATGTATCTACCCCTGGAAAAATACCCTTTCATCATTATCTACAGTCTTACTGGATTGTGTAACCCTACAGGCTGGATTTTGTTCTTCCTTTAGATCACTGCCCCAGTAGATTACTTAAAAGAGGACGAAAAATTGGAGCTCTTGGAATCAACTTATCCAGGAACCTATTTTAATTCATAACAGCAAGGTCAGCATTCAAGTAAAGAGGGGCAGTGAAAGAAAACGGTCAAAATTCATGGTGTAAAAGTGACAGCTGTGTAGTTAGGTCAGAAAATGTTGAGTGACCTAGATACTTCCTGCAAGCATCAACAGAAGGTTGTGGGTCAAAGCACGTCTGCGTAAAGTTGCATAGATCTCATGGTGGGAGTTAGTGGTCAGGGTAGGGCCCCAGACGTACATCTTAGTTCCGTGGAATTTATTGGGAAATTCCTTCTTCTTCTGGACTGTTAATAAAAGGATTTCTCACCTACTTAAACATTCCAAGTACAAAAAAAATTGCATTATATTAACAAGATTGAATATAAATAATCAGCCGAAAGAGGGGCCTAGATACATAGTCAGCAATGGCTGTTGATGTTTAAGGTTTGCCTTAGGGTGCTTAACTCTGTCAACTATTAGGTGAGAATTTTTCTTTATGCATATCCCTTTGCACTCAGTGTCAATTTTATCTTGTGTATTAGAATGCCCAAATTCCCTTTAGTGATAACGAAGGAATTAATTCAACATATCTGCAATTTTCTGATCACCTCTTTTTACAGTTTGTCTCACAAGATTCACTTGCAACCAAATTTTTAAGGATGACATAATGTCTCTTCCCTGCTTAAATTCTTCGTTAACCTACAAAATATTTGTATTTTAATGGTACATAGATTCTCAATTTATTATGCAACCGAACAAGATAAAGGTCACTGTGAAGCCTTCTACTTCATGATATCCAACGCAAGTTACATTAATCATTCTACATCTATATATACACATTGATCCCAAGAGTGCCATGAAAATAATTTATTTTGCAGCACATCAAAGACTTTCATTACCCATCTCTTTGATGGTAGAATATGAACATAACATGTTGTTTTCATTTTAATAAATTTACTATAACCTTTTCTCAGCCCAATGAAAGAGGAAACACTATGTTGTATTTATCATAATAGATTGGGGGTGGCACGGTTTGTGTGGCGGTTAGTGCAGCGCTGTTACAGCGCCAGCGATCGGAAACTGGGTTTGAATCTCTTGCTGTCTGCCAGGAGTTTGTACGTTCTCCCTGTGTCTGCGTGGATTTTCCCCGGGGCTCCAGTTTCCTCCCACCATTCAAAACATACCGGGGGATGTAGGTTAAATTGGATGTAATGGGGCAGCACGGGGAGTTACCGTGCTGCATGTCTAAATGTAAAAAATAAATTTATATGCGAGAAATCAAAACCTCCACCTGCAATCTTCTCTCTCATTTTGCTCTTTCTCTTTCTGTTCCCCTCTCTCTTCCTGTATTTCAGTCTGGGTCTCAGTCATTTTTCGGAATGAGCTTTGCTATTATGTTTCAATTTCAACACTTCTTATTGATTAGTAATGTAATTAAAAATTTTTTTTTAAGTATTCTGCATGGCAGGTAGTTGCACGGGCATTCAAAGAAGAAATGGGTTCGATGCAGTCTTATATTTTAATTTTTTTTTAAATTTAGAGATTCAGCACGACAGCAAGCCCTTATGGCCTATGGGCCAAATGCACCCCTGCAATCAAGTGAGCAACCAGTCCCAAACAGCTTTGGAACCTGAGAGGTTCCTCAAGGAAACCCACGAGGAGAACATACAAACTTCTTGCTGGATTCCAGCCCGGTTCGCTGGCGCTGTAATAGCTGGAATGTTCCATTTTCCTCCTACAATATTGAACAAGTCACGAACTTGTCAAGGGCAATTATTGGATAACAATGACACCAGCGGTCTATACCTAAGTATCACATGATATTCAGCAACTCCACTCCTACCTTCTTTGTTATATCTGACATTTGAAGAATACTTGTTACCATAAAAAGAGGTCATTCACCCTCAGAGAGGAGTTCAGTTATTCTATGTAGTCGATTCTCCTAACATTAGGGGCAATTTACAGTGGTTGACCTATATGGAGCACTTGGAAGAAATACGTGTGATAACACGGAATACATGCAGGGTTCACACAGACAGTGGTTTGAGAGTACCACAACTAGCTATGCCACTCTGCTTTACATGCAGTGCAAAATGATTCAGCAGATTTATTTTGTCACAATTTAAGTGTTGCATTGCCTGATAAATCTCCTCCCAATTCAAGTCCAGGAAAGATGTCAATGCTCAAAATCAAGAGTTTGAGGCCAACCGATAAAACCTAGCATTGCCATTGGGTGGCAGAAGAAGACTAAAAGGCAACTCAGCTCAAATGCATGCTCTGTAATTGGCTTTTGTTACCAAGGAGACCGTGGCAATGTTCATAGCAGAGGCAGTGGAGGCCAAGGGTGATTACAATAAAGCTGCTCTCGACCCACATTCAAAGAAAGATAACAATTCAAACACAAATGGATCATATCATTCTTTCACAAAGCAAGATGAATCATAGCAGAGTAGCTTTCAACAATGAAGCTGGGTTTTTTTGGCAATGTTGTGAATGCTATGATCAAATATGGATTCATGTCTTCGGTAATGTTTCTGTGATTCCTTAATGAAAAGACTACATGTTGTGGGCAACAAAGGTGTAACATTTGCTGTGAGGATTATGGAAGCCACCAGCCACAAACCATATATTCAAGATATATTCAATAATAAATGAGTGGCTTCTTTGCCAATTATAAGAAGCTTGAACAAGGCTCGCATTCCGCAGGTTGCTCTGGTGATGTTGATTTGTGAAGACCTCCCCAGCATCGAGAACATCTCCAGGGAATGCAGCCGTCAGAGAGCAGCAGCAATCATCAAGGATGCACACCAGCCACAGTCTGTACTCACTGCTATCAGCAGGAAAGAGGTCTAGGTGTCACCAGGTTCAGGATCAGCTCCCCCATCAGACTCCTCAACAACAAACTCAATCAGGTACTCATTTAAGGACTCTTACTTGTGCACTTCATTGATTGTCTCTCTCTCTCTGATTTGCACGGTCAGGTTGTATACATTTCTTTATTTGTTTGCATGTGAACATACCTTCTTGAGTCCAGCCTTGGTGCACTACCAGTGAGTGGAATTTTGCCTTGTAAGAATCTCAGGGTTGTATGTGATGTCATGTATGTACTTTGATAATTAATCTGAACTTTGAACAATTTCAAGATTGCATGCATCCCTTGAAAAATGCCACCTCAGGACTGGGATTATTGATGTCACTGACCTCAATCAGGGCACCATGTAGGAAGGGAGAGTGAAAAGCAAGATGAAATCCATTCAGGAAAGGAAACTCAGGTGCAAATTATTTCCTAATTGAAAGAGACAGCAGTGAGGAAAAAACTGTCCAACAAACTAATGCTATGAACGTTGTATTTTCCCATTTCAAGTATCTGATCTCCCCTGTGTTCCTTTCTCTCTCCTTCTTATCCACTCAGATCCTCTCATAACTAGCCCCACCTTTCCAAACCACCCATTGCCCAGTTTCTCTCCCTTTCCATTAATTGGTTTCATCTCCTTCTTCGCCTTGTTCCACCTATTGCCTGCCAGCCCCTGCCTCTTACTAGCTACCTCCACTCTACATTCTCAGTCCTGGCGTAGGGTCTTGAAATGTTGACCATCTCTCTTCCCACTGATACTACCTGAGCTGCTAAATTCCTCCAATAGTTTGCTTTTTCCTTGAATTCATCATTTACTAAGTTTACCTGTTCTTCTGAATGGCTAACTGCATTGCCGAACACAGATAATTGAAAGTAAGAAACAAAAATGTTTAGCTAAATTTATAGATGTTAACCAAGTGCATGAGTTATGTAAAAAATTAGTTATGCATGATCCGATATTGTGTGTAAGGTGTTAATGAATAGAATAATTTAATCTGTAGTTAGTTGTTGATATTCTGAGTTTATTACTTTGCTTTAAAGGGAAAAGCCTGGGTCATATAACATACGAATAGACATTTTCAGTTTCATTTATGGCTTTGTGACCCACCGCTGAATCCTTTAGTCATTAGAAGGACAAGACAAAGGCAAACCATGACCGCTGATGTAAAGATGAAATATCTGGAGATTCTCAGCAGGTGAGGCAGAAAGAGAGTTGTGGTATTTTGGCCTTTTACCTCTGCCTACGCCTTTGTGTGGATTCCTTTAACTAGAAGTCTTCATCCCCATCTGTGGACTCTTTCTCCAATTTTCAGAATTCTCAATTCACTTAGACCCTCCCTCTGCCTATTTCCCTATTCAATTTATTCATTGCTAACCTTTGACATAACATTGACCCTCTCAATTTTCCAGGGCGGTATGATTAGCATAGCAGTTAGCACAAAGCAGTAACAGTGGCAGTGATTGGGAGCAGGGTTCGAATCCCGCGCTGTCTGTAAGGAGTTTGTACATTCTCCCTGTGTGGGCTTTCTCCAGATGCTCCAGTTTCCTCCTACTGTTCAAAATGTATGGATGGGGGGTAGTAGGTTAATTGGGTACAATCGGGTGGCACGGGCTCATGGGCCAAAAGGGCCTGTTACTGTGCTGTATGTCTACATTTAAATTTACTCACTGCTGTCTTTGTCCTTCTGAAGGTGCAACACTCGATTGGCTGAGGGACAACCCCACATCATTATTGAATCTGATGGCAAAGTGTAGAGCTCGTCGAAAGAACCAAAGACTTGTTGATCCAAACCAAGGCTTTTATTAGCAAAAGACAGGAGCTCTTCACAGTCCGGAATGATCCGACCTGGCTAGGGACACAACCCTTTAAGGCCCAGACAGTAGGCGTGGCAAAGCTCTCAGCCAATCGCTGTAAGCACAGTCATTACACTCTAGATACTGTAACTATATACATTGGTGATCTTTCTTTGGCTTGGCTTCGCGGACGAAGATTTATGGAGGGGTAATGTCCACGTCTGCTGCAGGCTCGTTTGTGGCTGACAAGTCCGATGCGGGACAGGCAGACACGGTTGCAGCGGTTGCAAGGGAAAATTGGTTGGTTACACAAAGGCAGTACTATTGTGGAATGGCAAACTGACCTCTACGTCATGGGGGTAAAAAGCAATTTGTCCAAATGCCTCCTCATGTGTCCCTCAACTAAACAGTTGCTGACTGCATATCCTTTGGAGATTTTCCCTCCTTAACATCCACAACCTCACACAGCCATTTCTACAAGCCACGAGAAGGACTGTGCTGGTGGACAAATTGGATGTGTCCTGCATCGGATCAATCCAGCATTCCAATTGTATCACATCCAAACACGAGATGTGGCAGCAGAGCAAAATAATATTTGGCCTATAGATCCCGCACCAGCCCTATCCAATACAACCCAATCAATTTTATTCCCCATCTATTTATCCTATGGCCCACAATACACATCTCGTCAATTCCGTTTTGAAAGCCATGCTTTCACCACTATTCACTGCACCCTCTCTAATGCCCATCCTTCCTGTGAGGCAGGCAGCAACCAGAAATGGATGCAGTACCCTGTCTGCAACTTGTCAAGTCTTTTTAAAGGTTTGTTATGAATTCCACTGCCCACTGTGTAAAGTAGCATTTCCCCGTGACGTTCCTGGTACCTTGACATTCATCTCAGATTGGTGTCAAGCCTTCAACCAACTGAAACATTTTCTAACTCGGATTCTCCACAGTTATCAGACTATTAAATGGACCTCGAAGTGAGGTTGGCCTTGCAATACTTGAATTAAACTTTGTAACCATATAGTTTCCACTTTTGAGTACAACTCTATCAGTTGTACTCAAGGAATGTAGTGCAAAATCATAGCGTCTGCAGAATTTCATGTTTAACTGTGCTCAAGGATTGATTTTCTTGACTGGAGAACACAAAGGTTTTCATTATATCCTAGTACCTATGGTAATAAACAATTCAATTCGTCAAACCTCCAAACCTCATACCAAAGGCCTTTCTTTCTCGACAATAGACCCAACATCATCACCCTCCTCTGCTTGGCAAAACTTGTCCTCACCCTCAATAACTTCCTTTGACTCATCCCACTTTCTCCAATTCAAAGGGATAGTTGCATGGGTCAACTATGTGACACAGGCCCCTCAATTCTTACTCCACTACATGGATGTCTACTTTGGTGCTGCCTCATGCAGCCATCATGAGCTCATCGATTTTATCCACCTTGCTGTCAACTTCCACCCTGACCTCAAATTCACTTGGATCATCTCTAGCAACACCCCTCTTTTTCTTGACCTCTTTGTCGCCATCTCTGGAGACAATTTCTACAAACCTACCAACTCCCACAGCTACCTCGACAACACCTCTTCATATCTGTCCCCTGTAAAGATTCCATTCTTTTCTCTCAATCCCTCTACCTCCCTTGCATCTGTTCTCAGGATTAGGTCTTCCATGCCAGATCATCAGAGATGCCCATTTCTTCATACAACGTGGCTTTCCTTTGACCACCATCAACTCGGCTTTCACCTGCATATCCTCCAATACCCACACATCTACCTTGGCCCCCTCTGCCCCCCCACGCACGACAAAGATAGGATCCCCCTTTTCCTCACCTACCTCCCCACCAGCCTCCATGTCCAACCTATCATCCTCTGCCATTTCCGCTATCCCCTACGTGATTCCACTACCAGACACACCTTCCCCTCTCTTCTCCTCTCTGCTTTCCGCCCTCCATGACTCCTCCCTCCGTGACTCACTTGTCCACTCCTCCCTCCCCACCAATCATCTCCTTGGGACCTACCCCTATGATCGCAGGAGATGCTCCACGAGCACCCACCCCTCCTCCCTCATCACCATTCGAGGCCTCAAACAGTCTTTTCAAGTGAAGCAACACTCCACGTGAATCTGCAGGCCTCCTCTACATAAAAGAGATTGGGTGCAGACTGGGAGATCGCTTCATTGAGCACCTTGACTCTGTCCGCTGCAATAGTGTGGATCTTCCAATGGCCACCTATTTCATTTCCCAGTCACCATTGCCTTGCTGACCTGTCTGTCCATGGTCTCGTGCACTGCCAGACTAAGTCCACCCACAATTGGAGGATCAGCACCTCATCTTCCGACTGGGCACCCTCCAACCAAATGGCATTTACATCGACTTCTCCGGTTTCCGTTAAACAACCCCCCCCCCCCCACCTCATCTTTGTCCCTGTTTCCTTTCCTCTCTCTCTCTTCCTTTCTCCCTCTGTCTCCTTTCACAGACCTAATATCAATTCTCACCTTTCCTATCCAATTAACACCTTTTGTCTGTTGGTCTGGATGCCTCCCTCCTCCCATTCTTTCTCCTTTCTCTCCCAGTCTTTATTGAGATGCCTGCCTGCTTTTTGCTTATACCTTGAAGAAGGGTTCAGGCCTGAAACTTCAGTATTATATCTTTACCTCCCTATGGACGCTGCAGACCGGCTGAGTTCCTCCAGCTCTTACTACAATCACAGCATCTGGAGACTTCTGTATTTCATTCCTAAATCACCTTTCGGCCTACACAAAGGAGAATCCTAGTCTCTCCAATCTATTGATGCAACGAAAACTCTTGTCTACAAGAGTGTTCCACTAAATCTTTCTGCACCTACTCCAATGACTTTATAGCTGCAGTAGATTTGGAAGCAGTATTCTGGTAACAGTGAACCAATGTATCATGAGGTTTGCTATAACCTCTTTGCTTGTACATTTTTTATGCCTTCCTTATAAAATTCAGTGTCCTGTGTGATGGTTTTGAATCCCCTGAACCAGTTCTGCACTCTTCAAATAGTTCTGAGCATTTACACACAGATTTCTCTGTTCCCTTCTGCCATTTCGAATTGCACCCTTAAATATGATATGATTTGTAGAATTCTATTGGACTCTGAAGGTGGGAATAGGGTTGGAGAAGAGTAAGAACCATACTTCCCTTCACCTTTCACAAAATAATCATTATACCTGTTTAGGATGTACCATGTATTTAATGTGGCCCTCATGGATTTCAATTCACCCTCGCCCTCATGTAAGTGAGAATGAAGGTCAAAATTGTGTGAGACAAAATATAGGTTGTAGAGTTTCTGGGATTTCATACCATTGCATCAGACTCAAATCATTTTGTACAGAAGCAGTCCCTTGAGTATGATTTGTTTGGACCAAGGCTGTGCGGCCTATTTAATACCGCTCAGTACTTTCAAATGGTTCAGTAACTTTCCACATGGCCACAAGCAATAAAATAAATTAAATCATAAATTACATGTTGGGAAGTTAATGCAAAGCTCAAGCAGGCACCTGTTCAATAAGACAGAGCAAATTGCCAGCATTTGAATTTTGTCAAAATGTGGAGGGTTCAGTAAATTGTAAAATAAGCAATTGGGCCCACCTCACCTCCAGCCATTGAATTTCAGTCAGTTTGGAATGCCTCTCCCGTGTACAAGCAGCTCTTGAGGGGAGAAGCTCCCTCTGCATTTTGGTCCCTGTTTCTATTTTTGTCGCACATGAGCATGTTGAACACATTTTTACTCTTTAATCTAGTCTCATTCACTCAAGCTCCACCCTTCATCTTCCAGTACTCTGCAGCCTTTCTGCAAAATAATTTTCTTCGGACATTAAATAACATCCTTGTGTCACTATAGTGCAAAAATTAGGACTGGGTAATAAAATACTAGTTGGCTTAGAACATAAGAACATCATAAACAGGAGCTGAGTAGGCCATTTGGCCCATCAAGCCTTCACTCCCATTCTATATGATCATGGCTGATCTTTTCCCCAAATCCCTTAATTCCCCAACTATCCATCCCACCTTGTCTTAAAATACAGGTACTCTCTGACTTACATCTGTAATTGGGACCGAAGGATCGGTCTTATCTCAAAATGGATGTAAGTAAGTATTTTGCCGTGCACGTGGAGTACTGAAGGCTTAAAGCAAACATTTTAATCAAATCTTTTTTTTAATCATAAATTTTACAGTAACAATTTATGCTCCCTGAATTTGTCAATCAATCTTGACGAATCTTTCCACATTTTTCTGGTCCATGTTTACCTTGTTAGTTGCCATCCTGGGGTCTGTAGGCTGAATGAAGCCATCTTGATTTCTGTGCACATGCACGAGTCTTCGGTTGGTGCATGGGTGGTGGGCTCATGCATGGGAGCTTGGATGACACATGCATGAGAATTCAGCACCCTAACAATAGTGAATTCACACCCTTAACATTCATGGATGTACCAACCGAACTCCAGTACGTGAACTCACTGCGCATGCACCAACTGAAGACTTGTGCATGTGCACAGGAATCAAGATGGCCGCACCCAGCTTATGGACTCCGGGATGTTGACTAACAAAGTAAGTACACACATTTTGGCTCTTACAAGCCCTGTATTCCTGTTATGTTTGTCAAATACGATAGAATCCATGTAAATTTTATATTTTTTAAAAATTTGGTCAAAATGTGCAGATGGACATAAGTCACATAGGTCGCAAATCTGGGAGAACCAGTATTTTTACTGAGGTAGCCTCCAATGCTTTAATGGGCAGCAAATTCCACAGATTCACCACGCTCTGGGAAAAGCGGTTCCTCCTCATCTCCGTCCTAAATCTTCCACCTTGAATTATGAGGCTAGTCTTCCCCACCAATGGAAAAAAACTTTACCTCTATCTCCTATGCCTGCTTTGAGAAGAAGAACCAAACAGAGCCTAGTAGAATCCCTGAAAAGGCTGAGGACCCTGTGATATCTGTCTCTGAGGATGACGTCAGATCATCATTCAAGAGGGTGACCCCTCACAGGGTGTCAGGCCCTGACGGCGCACCTGGCATGTAACTGAAAATCTGTTCCAACCAACCAGCTAGAGTGTTCATGGACATTTTCAACCTCTCCTTGCTGTAGTCAGAGGTTCCCACCTGCTTCAAAGGGCATCAACCATCCCAGTACCCAAGAAGAGTGTGGGCTACCTCAACCACTACTGCCCAATAGCACTAACTTTCTACTGTGATGAAATGCTTTGAGAGGCTGGTTATGGCCAGAATATGTACCTAAGTAAAAATCTGGGTCCACTGCAATTCACCTGTCATCACGATCACTTCACAGCTGATGCAATATCACTGGCTCTCCACTCAGTTCTGGACCACCTCGAAAACAACAATTCATACATACAGCTGCTCTTCATCAGCTACAGTTCGGCCTTCAACAACATTATTCCCTCAGTGCTGGTCAAGAATCTACAAACTCTAGGCTTCTGTACGCCACTCTGAAACTGGACTTTCTCATCAGAAAGCCCCAGTCAGTATGAATTCAAAACAAAGGAGATGATTGTGGACTTCAGAAGGAAGTCAGGGGAACCCGACCCAGTCTTTATCAAGGTCTCAGTAGTGGACAGGGTCAAGAACTTATTCTTGGGTGTGAGTATCTCCGAGGATCTGTCCTGGAGCCTCCATGTTGATGCAATCACAAAGAAGGCTCGCCAGCACCTATACTTTGTGAGGTGTCTGAGGAGATTCTGTATGTCACTGAAAACTCTCAAAAATGTCTACAGGTGTGCCATGGAGAGCATTCTGGCTGGTTGCATCACTATCTGGAATGGAAGCTCCAACTCTCAGGACAAGAGGGTTGTTAACTTGGCCTGCAACATCACTGGCACCGGACTTCACTCCATCGAGGACATCTACATGAGGCGGTGTCTTTAAAAAGCAGCCTCTATCCTCAAAGACCCCCACTACCCAGGCCACACCCTCTTCACTCTGCTACCATCAAGAAAAGGTACAGGAGCCTAAAGACGTGCCTCAGCGGCACAAGGACAGCTTCTTCCCCGCTGCCATCAGATTCCTGAATGATCAATGAACCGAAGACACTGCCTTACTTTTTGTGCACTACTATTTTAATTTTTTTAAATTATAGCTATGTTGCAAGACGGTTATAATATGTATGTTTACGCAATGATGGTGATACAAAAAAAACAAATTTCATGACTTGTTCATGACAATAAATTCTGATTCTGATCTTATCTGTCCCTTTCATAATTCTATGTTTCTATAAGATCCCCTGTCATTCTTCTAAATTTAAGTGAATACATAGAACATAGAAACATAGGAAAAATAGGAGGTGCAGGAGTAGGCCATTTGGCCCTTCAAGCCGGCACTACCAATCAATATGATCATGGCTGATCAGTACCCAGTTCCTGTTTCTCCCCATACCCCTTGATCCCCTTAGCCACAAGGGTCAAATCTAAACTACTCTTAAATGTTGACAAGAAACCGGCCTCAACTATTTCCTGTGTCAAAGAATTCCACAGATCCACCACCCTCTGAGAGAAGAAATTTTTCCTCATCTCAGTCCTAAAAACTTCCCCCTTATCCTTAAACTGTGACCCCTGGATCTGATTTTTCAGTTTCAGATGACACAATCTCTCCTCATAAGCTAACCCCTTTTCACTGGAATCAACCTGGTGAACCTCCTCCAAAACCAGTGGACCCTTCCTCCAGTAAGAAGACCAGAACTCTATTCAGTACTCCTGCCGCAACCTCATAGAACCTTGTACAGTTGCAGCATCACCTCCCTGTTCTTAAATTCAATCCCTCTAGCGATGAAGGCCAACATTTCGATTGCCTTCTTGATTGCCTGCTCCACCTGCAAACTCCCAGGTCCTTCTTCTGATCATGGCCATCCACACTGTCCGTTCCCTATCCGACCTAGTCCCACTTGCCTATGCTTGGCCCATATCCTTTTAAACCTTTCCTATCCATGTACCTGTCCAAATATCAATTGTACCCACCTCTACTATTTCCACTGGCAGCTTGTTCCACATGCCCACCACCTTCTGCTGCACATTATCTTTGAAGTTAACTTCAAGGTACTAATTTCAGAAGCAGTGCATAATGCACTCTCTCTCTCTACTATATAGCATATTTAGTCCTAGTGATGTTAGATTAATTTCTGGGCAATTGTCCTTTCTAATATTTTTACATATTTTCTGCTGTAGACTGCAGCCTCATACAAACTTACAACATAATATCTGTCATATGTCTGTCCTTTTCGCTAGCACATCAGCATCCACTTGAGGTCTGCTGTTATACTTCTCACTATTTGCTATGTAACTAAATGATATATCATCTCCAAACTTACGGCTGATTTTCATATTCACTTTCAGGTCCTTAATACTTTGCAACTATTGTAACAGTCCGAACATTGAACACCAGAGGATCTATTGCAGTCAGCCTCACTTGATTAGCATGGACAAGTTGGGCCAAAGGGCCTTGTTTCTAAGAATTTTAAGACTTTACCAGATGATGTTAAGGAATAGAGTTAATGATATAAATAATTACTACATTTTTAAATATAGGGAGTGGTCTTATTTCCTTGAATAAATTCAAGATTCCACAGAGTTTATAAGGAGTCAAAACTTTATACACTTTTGCCAAATGCATCTTTTTATTCTTATTCTTCTTTCCTAGAGTTACTAACCTCTTGCTGGGTACAGATGCAATCTCTAGTGCCAAGCCAAAAAAAAACTTTTGAATTATGCCATGAGTTTAAATACTGCATATTGCAAATAATCCAAAGCTTATTTTAAAAAGTAAGCTAAATCTAAGCTATTCCACTCAACGCTTAATTGTCCTTTGTAAATAAAGCACTTTACAACCAACATCAATTTAGACTATCTGCATTTGCAGCTAAAAAGTGTACAGAACTCCATAATTATGCCTTAAAGCAAAAATAGATCCTCTCTACTAATGAACACTAGATGGTTATTTTCCAGGCATATATTTCTATCCTGTGTCTTCAGCAGCCAGCTGAGAACCTAATGTCGACAAAGAATGGGATGGATCAAAAGCCCTATGGCCAAGATCGCACAGATTTCTGTAGTACAGCTCTGTCATCACAGTAAAAGAAGGATATTTCAGAAATAAACAGCTAAAGATGTCCTTTACAGTTTAAAAAAATAACTAGAGGTTTTGTGTGAATGCAGGAACCTAAAAGGAGGGAAGCTCTTCAGTCATTTGCTTATAGGAAAATACAGTCTTATAGTTCCATTAAATGCTGGAATGGACAATATATTGATTGCTATGTGAAAGAGAAGGATATGTTAACAATCTAAATGTAAATATACAGCAATTTAAAGCCAGCAAAATATTTCAGACATGTCACAGGAACAAAATTTGACTCAGAGCCAGATTTCTGGCCACATAACCAAAAACATGGCCAAAGAGGCTGATGTTAAAGAACGAATTAGTGATAGATACATTTAGAGAGAACCTCAGGCCTCGGCAGCTGAAGGCAAAGCCACCAATGGAGTAATAACAAGTGTTTGATCAAGAGGGCAGATTTAGATCCAGAGGTAGGGAGGGGAAAATCCATTCTGGGATTTGAAATAATGGATGCTGCAGGAGTCAGGCTTGTGAGAACCAGGTATCGGGACCACCATTCATGAGGGTGCTGATGGTAAGCAGTGTTCCCGAAGAGCATCAGTGGTTGACAGCTTCCTTATCATATTGGAGCTCCAGAACCAGGGGCTCAAGTTCACTGCTGGAAATGGACAGGAGGAGAGTGAAGGAGGTGAATACATGGACACTCAATGTCTCTGAAGAGATTCTCTTTCTTTCTTTTTCAATTTTTTTATTAATCATATTATAGGTAAACAATACATGAGGAGAATAAGTGCATAATCAAAAAGTGGAAAAATATCAATATACAACTTCATATAACATATTTCATTACACCACAATTAACGAATATGTTCTCATCTCCTCAATGAAATCTTAAAAAAAAAGAAAATTTTATTATATAAAATCCCCCCTAATCTAATAAAAAAAAACAAAAAGAAAAAGACTGGGCAGCCTATCCAGAGAATTTATTAATAACAATTAATCATCTGGTCTTCACCAACAAAGAGAAAGGAAGTAAAATTAAATATAGTCCAGAAGTGAAAATTATTATACTAAGTCATGTGGAAATAATTTATAAAAGGTCACCAAGTCTCTTCAAATTTAACAGAAGTATCAAAAGTACAACTTCTAATTTTCTCTAAACTTAAACATGACATAATTTGATAGGACCATTGAATCAGAGTATGTGGATTAGAATCTTTCCATTTAAATAAGATAGCTCTTCAAGCCAACAATGTAGAAAAGGCTATAACCCGATGTGTGTAAGTGGGAATTCATCCCACTTCTGGATCTATAATTGAAAAAAGAGCAGTCAATGGGTCAGGTTGCAAACTAATATCCAGAACAGCTGACAAAGTCTTAAAAATATCTGTCCAATACCTCTCCAACATAGGGCATGACCAAAAAAATACGAGTTATAAAAGCCACTTCTGATTTACATCTATCACAAATAGGACTAACAATAGAAAAAGATTTGGGCTAATTTATCTTTCAACATATGAGTCTGATGTACCACTTTAAGCTGAGTCAAAGAATGACAAGCACATATTGAAGAGGTATTAACCAACCCAAAAATCTTCTCCCATGATTCCTCTGGAAGATGTAACGTTCCTTTTCCCAATCCCTTTTAATTTTGTCATTAGAATTTGATTGCAATCTTAATAACTTATAATAATAATTATTATTATTAACTATTAAACCCTTATGAGAAGGGTTTGAATGAAAAAAATGTATCAACCAAATCCATTTGGTACGATGTTGGAAAGTTAAGCAGTAAAGTATTCAGAAAATGTCTAATTTGGAAGTATCTAAAAAAATGTGACTTGGGTATATAAAATTTTTTAGATAATCATTAAAAGACATTAAGCTATAATTCATAAACAAATCTGAAAAAGAAATAATTCCTTTAATTTTCCAAAAAGAGAAGGTTTGATCAATTATAGATGGTTGAAAAAATAACTAAGAAAAATTGTGCAAGATAAAATAAAAAATTTCAATTCAAAGCACTTCCAAAATTGAAACTAAATCCGTACTGTATGTTTAACTATTGGGTTGAAGGTATGTTTACTAATCTTAGAAAAGGAAGAGTTTCTCCCAATAAAGAGGCTACTGATACCTCCGCATGGAATTCAGTTCTGAATCTACCCAATAAGGATGTTCAAATTTAACAGAATAGTAGATCCCGAAAATGATATAGTGGATGTTAACTGCCCAATAATAGAGTTTAAGATTAGGTAAAGCCAGACCACCATATTTCTTTAATTTCTGCAGATGGAATTTATACAATCTGGCATTCCTTTTATTCCAAATATAAAAAGATATTTTAGAGTCAATATTAACAAAAAAAGGATTTTGGAATAAAAACTGGGTCTGCTTGAAATAATACAAGAATTTAGGTAATATTATGATCTTAATAGCATTAATATGACCTATTAAAGATAAAGCCAATGAAGACCATTTAGAAAGAGATTGTTTCACATAATTTATCAAAGGAAGAAAGTTAAATTTATATAGATCTTTAAATGTTTTGGTAATTTTAACCCCAATAGGTAAAATGGTCTTTAACCACTCTAAAAGGTGTATGATTATATACAGGTACATACATTTTATTGGGAATAATTTGCTCTTATAAAGATTCAATTTATATCTAGGGAGACTACCAAATTGGGAAAGCAAATACAACATTGGAGGAATAGATTTCTCAGGAAAGGATGCTTTGTGAATTCCATCTCCTCTATTAATTCCCTGAATGTCACTGGAATCCAGAAGTGTTAATGCTAGGGATTCTAAAGCTAAATTAAATAATAAAGGACTAAGAGGAACACCCTGTCTAGTTCCTCAAAATCACCTAAAAAATGAAGATTTTTGATTATTCGTAATTTGAGCAGTGGCTGGAGCTCGATAAATCAAATTAATCCAAGAGATAAAACCAGGGCTGAAATTAAATCTTTTCAAAACTTCAAACAGATATTTCCATTCCAAAGCCTGTTCTGCATCTAACCACATCACACATTTTGGAGTTTTAAATGATGGGGAATAAATTATGTTAATTGATCTAAGGATATTAAAGTATGACTATCAATTCTTTATAAATCCTGTTTGGTCTGTAGGGATGATCTGAGGAAGAATATTGAAGGGACTCCCTTATGCTTCTCTTTTTCTTATTGGTGGGGTTGATGGGCTAGTGTCACCTCTTCATGTGCCTTTACAGTAAAAAAAAGTTAATGCATTTTATGTATTATGTACATGACAATAAAATGGAATGTTAATATGTGGCTTACCTGGAAGTCAAAATAGACAGAACCCCAGGAATAATTGGTGAATGGGACTTGCCACAGTTGGTGATCATCAAGACAACTTAGTTTAGTCTAAAAAAATAGCAATGTAGTAATTGTTGCCAACATATAACCTGATCCATTATCGCAAACTCGGGGAAAATTTTATTTGATTTTGCAAAGTCTTGCCACAAGAGGACACTCCTGTCTCACACACACACACACACACACACACACACACACACACACACAGACACACACACACACACACACACACACACACACACACACACACACACACACACACACACACACACACACACACACACACACACACACACACACACACACACACACACACACACAACTGGTTCTCCCCTCCAGTCTGCATCCTGTCTTCTTTAAATTAAAATTGTCTTCAGCAATAAAATGAAGGGGAAACCCAATCTACCTCCGAACCACCTACTTTGGTTTAAAATAGAAGCAGGTTCAAGGCAAGGCAAACTACTTGCTTGTATGGATCAGATTGCAATTTAGATATTATAATAAGGTTGTTTGCATCACAGTGAAATAACATAATAAACGTAATCATGGGCATGAGATTCTGGGCTATGAAAAAGTCCCTGGTGGAAGGAACACCAAGTCTGAATCCAGAAGCCGTGTCTTTGCCGTTAACCACTGAATTTAATTTATCTGCATCACCAAAACCTTGCACTCAGAAGTAAATTCAGTTATTTTGATTTCCTCACAAAATCTCCCGTCTCCCTCACCCTGCCTTCCATACTTTCAACCTCTGCCTTCCTTTGACCTCCAACCTTGGCTACTGGTCTTCAGCTTTTACTAAGCTCCATTTCAAACCTTTAATGTTTCTAGCTCCCCTCTCCCTATTATCCATTGTTTTAATACAATTGCAATCCCTTTTGCCACATTCACCTAGAGAAACTTATCTTCAGTTGGAAAACCTGGGGGAATTAAGAAGATGCAGAAGTTCTTGGCCTTTCCATTCAAATCCCAGCTATTAGCTTGGACTTTCAGCAACTTTGCCATAGAAAAAATATAAAAGCCTAATGATTCAGAGTCAAGTCTAACTAATGGCAGACATCAATGGATACATTGCTCTGTTAAATTATGGCCAACAAATATTCATGTCAGACACATTGCCATGGAAACATTTTGAATCAGCCATTAATGCTTGCATTATTCATTACCAAGCAGTTCAAATTTATTTTTTATTGCTTACATTGGGTAGAAATCATTTTCCTTGGCAGCTTTTTCATACACCATTCATGGCATCAAATTAAAATCTTATTAATCTACTTTGTTTCACAATGGCCCTCTGCGTTTCATTTACATTATATTGAAAAGAACCTAATAAGAATCCTTCGCTCTGAAAAGTTAATAACATGTTCAGTATTCAAACATTCTTGCTGTTCTTTTAGGTTACTGTAATTTTCTAAATGAAACTGTTCCCTGCATTGTAGAATGATGTGCCAGAGGAAAGGGGTCAGGGGTTTATCTCTGGTCATTGATGCTAATTGCATGGAGGAGAAGATTGTTGCTCTACTCGCTGTGCTTTCCGTTCAGATGAGTTCAATTTTATTGAGCCATCATTGTAATGGAACATGCAAAGGTAATGCACAGGAAATAAGATTCAAAAAGAGATGCAATGGCAGATGTGCCGATGCTTAATCCAGGAGTACGATAGATCTTAGAAGAAGGAGAAGCACATAAGGATGAAGATTTAGTGAGGAGTTCCACAGCTTAAGATCTAGACAAGTAAAAGTATTACCACCAAGGATGAAACAACTCCAGTGGGATTGCGCAAGTATGGAACAACACAGAGATCTGGAAGGATGTAGGACAGGAGGTGATTACAGAAGTATTATCGGCTTTCCTGCTCCCGCCTCTGGATTAACCTCCTCTGCCCCCGACTGGCACTACTGTAAATTACCCCTTGGGTACAGGTAAGTGGTCGAATCTGAGGGAATCCATGTGAATATAAGGCCAATAAAAGACAGTATGAATGATTGGTGTAAATGATGGACTTCAGGGACTTGGAGGGTTGAAAGGCCTTTTTTGCACTGTATCCCTCCCTCCCTATGTCTCTATGAAGAGGCAAGGGCAGGAGTAAATTTGAAAATGAGGAAGAGAATTTTAAAAACAAGGCATTGTTTAAATGGAGTCAACATAGGAAAGTAAGAGCAAGGCCGAAGGATGAATGGCAGAATCTGAATTAGAGCACAGGCAGTAGCCCCCAGTGCCATTGGTCAACAGGAGTGACAACAACTTCTGGGTAATACTCTCAGACGTATTTAGTCATAGCTTTTAGTCTACATATTTTTATTTTTTTGCATAGATCTCCAATTGTTACAAACATAGTGACTGTTCTCCAAAATGTTATGCACCGATTAAGGAGGATTGTCAAAAAGAGTTCATTTCAGATTTTTTCTTGTTTTAGAAAATTTTAAATGGACAAAAATGTTATAAACACAGCTAGGATTAGGTTTAATTGCCAAATGCAAAGAATAACAATTTCAGGAGTATTGTGTGCAGTTTTGGTCACCTAACTATAAGAAAGATATCAATAAGATAGAAAGAGTGCAGAGATTTACTAGGATGTTGCCTGGACTTCAGGAACTGAGTTACAGGGAAAGGTTAAACAGGTTAGGACCTTATTCCCTGGAGCGTGGAAGAATGAGGGGAGATTTGAGAGAGGTATTTCAAATTATGAGGGGGTTAGACAGAGTAAATGTAGATAGACCTTTTCCACTGAGATACAAACCTGAGGACATGGCTTAAGAGTGAACGTGAGGGGGGAACTTCACACAGAGAGAGTGGTGGGAGAGTGGAATGAGCTTCCAGCTGAAGTGGTGAATGCGAGCTCAATTTTAACATCTAAGAGTAATTTTGACAGGTTCTTGAATGGGAGGGGTATAGAGGGCTATGGACTGGGTGCAGGTCAGCAAGAAAAATGGTTCAGCACAGACTAGAAGGGCTGAAGAGACCTGTTTCTGTGCTGTAATGTTCTATGGTTCAGGTGATATTCCAGATATAAATGACAAAATACAAGACCTGTAGGCTGCTGTTTATAATCTAACTCTGTAATATGTTGTAATTTTAAGACATGAACACAGCTACTCAATGAGTTTAGAGCAAATGATGGGATCAATTCACTCCCAGACCTACTGATAACTTTGTGTCTGTACTGGCATTGTATGCATGTCACTGAGTTCACAGACATGTAACTCTCTACTGGTAGATGTAATATCATTGGTTTGCTGGATGAATGGTGGTAACAACATCAGCAACATGAAGACTTCGGCTAAACACCCCTGTTGCAATTCAATAGGGAACTGAAGTCAGGGAGATAGCATTTAAAACTTCATTACAGTCTGATATATTCATTATCTGCCTCATAGTTTCAAACACATTGGAGCTGGTTCACTCTTGAAGATGATGGCTGCAGTTTGTAAATCAAATAAAAATTGCTGGAACTCTGAAATACGAAGAGAAAGTCTTGGAAGTACTGATCAGATTGAGCAAAACCTTACAGTAAGAAACGGGCTCGAGAGCCCACCATGTCAGTATTGATTTCTAGAAATGTTCTTATCCCATTTTCCAGCACTTGGACCAAAGCCTTCCCCACCATGGCATCTTAAGTGTTAATCAAAGTCCTTTGAAATATGGAAAGAGAATAAGATTTTATATTTCTAGTTGAGAACTCTTCATTTGAACAGAGAAAACATTGCATCCTTCCTGGTTGAATTCTACATATTCAGGAAGTTCGATATCTCTTTCTGTATCAGAACTGATCAGATCATCTACCTGTAGTATTGGCTCAGCCTTTCTCTCAGGGCTTAGTCTGATATGACCAACTGGCCATGTCCTGCATCTCTACATTTTGCAGGTTTTAGATTCCTGTGGCTTTTTGTTCCTTTGTTTGTGTTTTATAGTTTGATGTCCTCAGAAATAATGTATAATTCAAGTACAGGTACTCCCTGACTTATGACCATAATTGGGACCAAAGGATCGGATGTATCTCGAAATGGATGTTAGTTGGAATTTTGCCTAAGCACATGGAGCACTGAAGTCTTAAAGCAAGCTTTTTAATCAAATGTCGTATTTGATGAACTATAGCAAGGATAGAGGGCATACAAGAGCCAAAATGTGCATACTTACTTTGTTGGCATCCCAGGGTCCATAACCTGAGTATGGTCATCTTGATTCCAGTATGCATGTATGAGTCTTCAGTTGGAACATTTGCAGTGAGTTCGCGTACTGGAGTTCGGTTGACGCATGCACAAGAGTTAAGCGCGAAAGTTAAGCATCTTGACCATATTGAATTTGCACCCCTAACTCTCACGAATGCGCCAACTAAACACCAAAACACGAACACACCACACATGTGGCAACCAAAGACTCGTGCATGTGCATAGGAATCAAGATGGCCACACCCAGCCTACGGATCTGGGAAACTGATTAACGAGGTAAGTACGCACATTTCGGCTCTTACATGCCCTGTATCCTTGTTATAGTTTATTAAATACAGCATAACCCATGGACATTTTAAATTTTTCTTATATATTTTCTGTGTCATATGTGTGGATGTCACACATAAGTCACATGGGTCTCAAGTCAGGGAGAACCTGTAAAAACAAAAATTAACCAAAAATTGAGGGCAATTTCTAGCTGATGTTCAGTGCTGATGTTGAACTTTTCAAATTGGCTGTATGTTGGAAAGGAAACCCTGAAATAAATGTTTATTTGCTACAAGCTTTACTTCTGAGCTCCTGCTATGTGACAATATCATCAAAATACCAAATCACTTCCAAGTGTACAAGAAGGCTCCTGTTCATTTGATTAGATTCAGTTAACATTTCAGGTCAAAGACCCTTCATCAAAGCTTACAACCAGTCTCTCTCCACAGATACTGCCTGACCTGTTGAGTGCTTCCAGAAATTCTTGTTTTATTTCAGATTGCGCATTTGCAGTTTTTTTGATTTTTGTGAAATAAATCTCTACAATTTCTCCAGAATAATTTCTCTCTGCCTCACTTTGTAAAGAGAGAATAACAAGTTAGTTTTAAGTTACAGAATTGGGGATGGATCAGAGAAAAGGAATATTTCTAATGATAGTGAGTTTATTATCATGTACCTTGTACAATGCACTAAACTTGCTGCAGTCAAATAGATATTTTTTAAAAACTATAACAGTAAATTGAATTTAAAAAAAGACTTATGGTGAGGCCATGGCAATTTTAGTTTCTCTGGCTTATTGGCCTTTACAGTACAGATAGTAGGGAATTAATATCTACAATAGTATTAAAATTCTTTCAACAAATACCACATTAAAGTAAAATGTGACATTGGTGGGTGATTTCCATATTTAGCTTTGCACGTGTGTATATCAGCGTCGTATTGATAGTCTCCCAATAATCATCGTCTCTGAATGTAGGCCATGAAGGCTTATACAAATATGTATTTTCACTTATATAATGCACCAACACATATAACAAGCAGAAAATCATAAATTGTGTAAAAATATTTTCATATAACGTGCATACGCATATACCGCGTGGGTGTAGTATTTAAATTCCGACTGGAAAAAAACAATTTGCATTTAAATTGGATTTGCGCATACCAGTTAATCTCCCACAATTAACATCCAATCAACTGCCCCAGTGTTGTCAATCACCCATTATGTAGACGATATCCTGCTGCAACACATTAACGAGCTTTGGAGAGGAATCAATTAAATAGATCGAAGACAAGGCTTCAGAGTTAAGCAGGATTTTAATTCAAATCAGAGGCACTTGATATGTTAATCTCCTCCCTCAGGGATGGGTCTGGACAAATAACATTGATAAGCCCTGTTTATAGGAATACCAAGGCATTCACAACAAAGAGATATTCCCAAGATCAAAATTTCCCATGCCTGCTATAAATTGTGTCCATTCTTTCATTGCCACTATTATGTTCTCTTGCTTGCTATAATATTCCCATGATCACTATAAATTGCGTCTTTCCCAAGGCTGCTATAAATTGTGCGTGTTCTTTCAATGCCGCTATTCCTACACTCGCTATAAATTGCCATTTCGATTTTCTCATGCCCATGATTAATTGTGCTTGTTCTTTCAACATGTAAAAATATTCTCGTATAATGCACATACACATATATTGCACGGCGGGGGGGTTGGGGGGGGGGGAAGTTACCTGGTTTGTAAAATATGGTACAACTGATATTTTCATTGTGAGGGATGGTGGGTGATTGATGCAGTACTCCCTTGTTTATACACAATACGTAAATTTACATGCACTGCAAGTTTATGTCCTGAAATTCATTTTGACCACATACATACTTCTTCATATAACTTACAGACTAAAATTGACACGTTTTTATGCTTATTGAATCCTTTGTCACATCAAAGAATACACGGATTAAATTGATTGCTGAAAAGTGACTTCAAAACATGACCTGAATTAGATCCGAGACGCTATCAGGACTCACTGATGTTGCCATGGAAACTGGCACATGAATTCTTTCAAAAAATCGACTTTCATGTAAACTGCAACTGTGGTGGTGTTTTCATTAACCGTATACAGTAGTAATTTGCTGAAAATACCAAGCCATGTCACATTGAATTACTGCTTTGTGAGAACACCTAGCCAACCACAGCCACTTGCAAAGATGCAAAATCAATGGTGTCTCTCACAAATTGTGTCTAACACCATTTGGTTTTAGTCTGCACACAATAATCATCTCAGGGAAATATAACTGTGCTATGTTCAGTCAACTGTGACAAGATGCTCTCCTCTGAGACAAATGCAATAAATGCTGACTTTGACAGTCAAACGCAAAAGTGCTGGAGAATCTTAGCCAGGTCATACATTATCTATAGGAAGTAAAGGATGAGGAATGTTTCGGGTTTGAGCCCTCCGTCAAGGTGTGAGCAAAAACAGGCAGGCACCTGAATAAGGTGGGAGGAGGGGAAGGGATGAGAGGAGGGACAAGGAGCAGGAGGAGGATCATTGACTGACGAGTAAGAGGTCATAGGTGGACACAGGTGGGAGGGGAGAAGCAGAATAGCGATAGGGGAGAGGGTGGCTTTCTAAGAGGAGAGGGAAGTGGGTGGGGAGCTGGAGGCAAGGAGACGGAGGGACAGGGAGAGAGGGTCAGGAGAGGGTTTTTTGGAGAAGTCAATGCTAATGCCATCTGATTAGAGAGCGCCCATTGGGAATATAAGATGTTTTTCATCCAATTTGCAGATCGCCTTGGGTTGACAGTTCATGAGACCATGGATAGACATATCGGGCCCAGGCCCAAAACATTGGTTACCCTTTATTTCCTATAGAAGCTTGCATGCTCTGATGAGTTTCTTCAACACATTTGTGCATTGCACTCAACCCAAGTGTCTGAAGACTTTCATGTTATAATGAATTTTAATTAAAGTTGTCGATTCAATTCCTGAAATCTGAGCAAGAAAAATCTCGATTGGAGTAGCACTGCAGTACAGAGGATGACTTGAGAAAGAGGAAGCCAAGCACTAGCATTCAAGCAAATTCAATCACTAGGGCTGCAGATTTATCTTTAGGTTGAGCAGTAGAATGAGGTGAGAGGAGAGTTGAGGAATCTGGGGGCTGCAAGGTTCTACTGAGGAAATATCCAGATAGCTAAATAGGAAGGACAAAATTATAGTGCAGGGTAACAAAATGGGTAATGGTACCTTCTAGGAAAGGATAATGAGGAGTTAAACGAGCATTGACCTGTGCGAAATTTGATTATTATTCGAGCAATGGGAGTTGGTGACTCAACGTGAGATCCCATCCACTGAATTAAATTCATTAAATTAAATGAACCAACCATAACACAAACCTGTAACTGAATGTTTATTGCAACCAAAACATCTTTATCCATAAACAAGAAAAAAAGAGAGGAGGGAGAGGTGGGCACGTTGACTCACCAACTCCCATTGCTCGAATAATAATAATCAAACTTTGCACAGGTAAGTACTCATTTAACTCTTCATTATTCTTCGCAATGTGCATTGGTTCACCAACGGGAGAGTTTGTAGCTCAGTGGCTTATCCCCTTCGGATGGTCTGACAGACCATAATCAGTTCAATGGGTCCCCTTCCCGTGGTCTTGTTCAATCCGTCGCGTGTTGGATGAAAGCCGTGAAACTCAGCCCCTTTAAGTTTAAAGGTTTATTGAAGAATCTATTAAAGGTTCTTTCATTGCTCCATCCTGCCTGGCGAAAGATATCCCATATAGGGACCTTTATCCCATTGGCTGCCAAGGTCGCTGATGCTCTAGTTGAATGGGACCCAAACTGAGAAATATCCACTCCAGACACTCTTATGACCTCCCACAGCCATCTGGCCAACGTCTGGAGGGGTAGCCAGCTGATGCGGTTTCTTATAGCATATAAAGAGGTATTTCTCATTTAGTCTAATGTTTTCTCCATACAATGTATCTTTTTAAACAATCCAACACACATGATTTTTCATCTTCCCCGTATGTATACAATGAAAATTCTGTCCCAATCAGCTTATGGGGCAGGCTACGTAAATCCAAACTGGAAGTTGGTGACAGTAACCTTAGATAGTCCAAAACAATCTTACATCCCAAATATCCTTATATCTGGGTACCAGAGGACACAAGTGGAACACTTCTTTCATAAATCTTTTGATCGAGGGTGGTTCATCATCTCATGCTCAGAGTCCTGGAGTGTCAAGAAAGCAGCCAGCGCACTCTTTGCTGTATTCACCGCACTGTAGCTGGCCCCCTGCACATAGAATATATCAGTTAAAAAACTCAATATGCCTCCGATAGAGGCTGGCTGTTCATTCAGTTCGATTGTGCACAGTACTTTTTCCATTTCCCTACATAGGAGGCATACTGTTTCTGAATAGATTTCTCCAAGATGCCCACAGGATGTCCAGAGTTCTAGGCTGCAGACTGTTTATGTCAATCCTCGCTCTCCAATCCTCAACCTAACAGACTTAAATGAGACAATGGATGAGATATCTTTGACACTGGTTGGATTAGAAGACCTGCTTTTTGTGAATATCAATGAAGTCCCCAGCATAAGCCTAAGGAGTATGGGAAAGGCCAATTAGGTACTACCAGCAATCCCGAGGCACCGTCTTCCTCTATCTTATTCGGCACTTCGCCACCAAGGCAAACGGGGGGAAATGCATAAAAGTTAAATTTTGACCAGTCTAGGGTAAAGATGTCAATGGCTTCCGCTTAGGGATCCGGCAGCCTGGACATGAACCTTGGAACTTGGGCATTAAGCCGGGACGTGAACAAATCAATCTCAATGGTGTCTGTTAGCTGTTTAAAATATTTCTTACCGAGAGTCCACTCAGTGCTATCATTGAATTTCCTGGACATCAGGTCTGGCTGTACGTTGATCCGACCCAGCATGTACACGGCAGTAACACAAATACTCCTCTGAATACACCAGTGCCAAGTCTCAATGGCTATCTTGTTACAGGAAGGAGATTTAAGACCTCCCATATTATTGAGGTAGGCCACAGCTGAAGTGTTATCTAACCTCAGCAGTACATGAATGTCAGCTTCCCTCGCACAGAAAGACTTTAGTGCTAGAAATCCCCCTAGCATTTCCAAATAATTAATGTCTGATTTAGAGGCCTCCCTGAGATCTATGTCCATCCATCTGCCCCCAGTAGAGACCTTTAGATTCATGGCTCACGAACATCTGCCACTGGCGTCTGACCTGATCACCAAGTCCACCTTTCTGAGCTCGATCCTCATATAAACCCGCGAGATATGGTTGACCTACCTTACCAAGTTGGATCTGGCCTCGCTAGTTAGCCTCATGGGCCTGTCAAAGTGTCCCCTGGCTGCCTTAAGAGCAGATATTTTGTCCCCATAATGTAGCAACCCATGTTGTACTGCTGGGAAAGCCGCAATTTACCATTTCATGTTTTTTGCCTTGTGGGGATCTTCAAATTGTCCCATATCGCAGGGTTTACCTTGGGCACCTCCAACAGAGGGCAGTTAACAGGGCAGGGGTACTTCTTGATGGATTTTTCTAGTATCATCTCCTGAAAAGCATTCGACACCATATATGTTATAGATCCCACAATATCATCCTCTAGCAGCTGGCCGATACCTTTTGGTACTACAAACTTTGCGGCAATAGCTGGCATATTCTACTCCTGACTGGCCTGAGTAGATTATGGGGATTTGTGTGACTTGGCCTCCATTACCGGCCCTTCATCATCGTCCCATCTATAATCATTAATGTCCTCCCCTGCTCTGATGGTGTAGGAAACCTGCTCACCAAGGCCATCACCAGTTCCTCCAATTTGTCCAGACAAATTACAATTTTGTCACTGGCCAAGGTCTCTGCTCTCTGGCAGGCCTTGTTCTTGGGCCCCGATCAATTGTGCAGAGGCTACGCCCTTCTTCGGGCTTTTTCTGGTTATTCTTGCCTGTCAAGTGGGTGGCTTCACTACACGACGTGTTAGATTTGGCTCAGGTCCTAACTGCTCTTCTGCAGGGTACTCCCCCTCGCTGCTACTCGATATACTGAGGTCCAATTGTCTCATGTAGCTCACCTCATGCAGCGGCATAACGGTATCACTGGTTGGTTTCTGAGACCCCGACATCCACGAAGCCAGGTCGGTGCAGCCAGACTTAGACCCCACCTTTAACAAAGGTAGATCTCTGTTGCCTGATCCCACCCCAAATGGAGGTAGATCGGCCTTGCTGCTCCTCAGCTGGGACATTGCACCCCGGCAGGCCCACTGGATTTTTGGCGCTAACGAAACGCCATTGGGGCTCTTCTTGGAGCTCTACCTCCTCGGGCTCTTACAGCCCTGCCTCTGCCCCAGCCCCTCATCGGGACCCAGGAACCTCCCGCAGATTGTCCCAGACCTTTTCCGGTATACCTCCACCTCTGGAGGGCTACATCAGGGCCTCCCCTCATCGGGACCCGGGAGCCTCTCACCGGCTGTCCCAGAATTTTTGCTGCTCCCCTTCTTCTCCAGAGGGTTTGATCCATTTTGTGGATCGCACTCCTGTGATTTCCCTCAGGTCTGCGCTCCTGCAGGCCCAATAATTTAGCGCTTTTTTGGGATCGCTCTACTGCGATTTCCCCACTGATTCAGTGCTTTTGCTCCCATGCCAAAAACGCGTGCTGCTCCTCGCAAGTCAACAAATGTAATGGCTGCACATGCGTGGATGGGATCTCGTGTTGGCGAACCAATGTATATTGCGAAGAATAATGCACACAGACGTGAAGGGACACCTTCAATTGAACTCAGAGCAGGGAAAAAAATGATACACAAACAGGATTAAAAGCAAATGTTAAATCATATACCTTGTTCATTTTGTAAAGGTTATTTAACAGAATACTATCGTTATTACCGATAAACAAATTTTTCTGTGGCCTCATCCTATCAGAGGTATTTTGTTTGTCCTATCCATCTGTCTCCAACTCACACTGCAACTTGAAACTACCTTGTTTTTTTCCCCCCCTCTTCCAGTTCTGACAGAATTTTCAACAGCTAAACTGTTTCTCTTTCCACAGATGTTGCTCGATATGCTGAGTGTTTCATTTCAATTTATTATCATAGTTAAAAAAAACAGTGAAATATTACATGAAATTTCTTTTTGCCTGCTGTAAGGCAGACACCAGCAGGAATTGCCTAAGTGCCACTTACAGTCTTAGTCAGACTTACAGTCAGAGAGAATGAGAGAGAGAGAGAGAGAGAGAGAGAGAGAGAGAGAGAGAGAGAGAAGCAAAATACAGTCTGCCATCTTCCAGCATCTTCTGTTTTTATTTCATAATTCCAGCACTGTAACTTTTGACCTTCAAATTTTACAGTCTCTCATTCCCAAATGATCATGTCAAAATTATTTTAAAAAAGTACAAGCCCACGGGATCTATGGAGGAGTGATAAATTGGGTCCGCACTTATCTCTATGAGAGGAAGGTTATTGACTGACTGGATGTTTTTGTGACAGGCAGCTGTTTTCATCGCAGATCCATAGAGCTTAATTTTAGTCATTTACTTTCTATAGAAAAACATTAAAGGTTTAGATTTAAACATCAGGGACATGATAAGAAGATGAGCAAGCAATAGAAAAGTTGAGGAAGAAAACTTTAAGTTTCAGTAAAGTAGTAAAATAGTCTGGTTAGTTAAACAGAAAAATGTCATAGGAAATTTAGCCCAGTGAGTCCATCGAAAACAGGAGAATATTTTTAACCAGTTCTATTCAAATGTTTCTTGTTCTCATTTTGTGAGAGCACAAGCTAACAGTGCAATATTACTATTCCGCCACAGTTATTATAATGCGGCAATTTAGAAACAGCAAGAGAACAAATTAACAGATAAGAATTAAGTTTGAGAATATTTTGAAAAACAAAAGTACTGAAGAAACTCAGCAGCTCCCACAGTATCCATAGGAAGTAAACATATATAACGAACATTTCAGGCCTGAGCCCATAGGAGGCAAACAAATATAACCAACATTTCAGGCCTGAGCCCATCAGAGGCAAAAATATATAACCAACATTTCAGGCCTGAGCCCATAGGAGGCAAACATATATAACCAACATTTCAGGCCTGAGCCCATCGGAGCCAAAAATATATAACCAACATTTCAGGCCTGAGCCCATAGGAGGCAAACATATATAACCAATATTTCAGGCCTGAGCCCATAGGAGTGTGAGAGATGAGTAAAACTAATATAAAAATGTGAGAGATGAAGAAAGCTAGTATGGATATATGTGTAATGAATAAAGCCAGTATGAATAGGATAAGGGTCTAGATAATAGAATATAGGAAGTAAAGTTAGTCTGAATAAGATAAGGGTCTTCTAGCAAGTTCTGCATATAAGAAATTAGTAAGCCCTGAGAGTTGGGAAGGTGTGAATAAGGACAAAGGCAAGTTTGTGAATAAGGACAATGAGGACAATGACATGTTGGGACACCGACAGGATACCCCCTGGTCCTCCAAGTAGAAACAGCACGTAGGCAGACAGGATTGTCTAATGCCAAACTCATCCAGGAGGCAGAAGAATGTAAGGGGGAGGGTACTTCTATACTGAAATCAACTGTATAAAAGAAAGTTGGGTGAGCCCCAGTGTGTGTGTGTGTATTCCCAGGGTAAGGGGAAGCACCCAACTTTGCATTGTTGTATAATAAATGTTCTTTGTTCTCAATTTTTGTCTCGAGCAATTTCTGTGAAGGTACTTCTGTTTCTCACAAATGGGGGCTCGTCCGGGATCCCACTCCCTCCACTGACAGAGTGCCCGACGACGAGGGTAGGTGCACCCCGGCTGATTCAGCTGGACTCACGGATGACGGGTGACTGGTCAGTGGATGAAGCGAGTGATATCCGAGAAGAGGCATTGAGAACAAACGACGGGAGGACGTTAAGGAAGCGCACTAGGAATAGCTACTGGATCCCGGTAAGAGGAATTTTACTTACCTGTTAGTGTGGGAGGTGTGAGTAGCAAGGGAAATAGTCCTAAGGAAGGACGGGACGATCAGATAACTAAGCAAAGTCCGTTAGGATTAATGCTATCTGATTGGGATGCGGAGAGAACCCGCGGGAAAGACAAACAGACCATGGTCAGGTTTTGCTGTCTGGAATGGGTTAAAAACCCGATAAAAGGGAATTCGGTATATTGGCCAAAGTTTGGATCCGATGAGGACTGGATGTGTCAGGCATTGAACATCTGGCTCTATCAAAATCAAAGAGATAATATTGAGAGCAGAGAATATGCAGCCTGCTGGCTCAGTGGATCGGTTGATCAACTGGTTTTGAATGAAAAGGAATGTAAGGACAAGAAGGATGAGGAACCTTTCGTCCCTGAAACACAAGGATGGGATGTGTTACATTCCCTTCCTCCACCTTATGCTCCTCCTATGCCGGCTCCTATCTTTCCCCTCTCTCCTATGCTCTACCCTTCTTCACCTTCCCCTCCTCCCCCACAGCTAAAGAAAGGACAAGAAAGTAGGGGTGGTATGATGACCTGTTCACAAAGTACTAGATTACCACCTCTATTGACAAGAGAGGGAGGAGACTTTGATTCAGAACAGTGTGAGACCCTCTGGGAGGGAAGGGCAGAACCCTTTGATTCATTTCCCGGAGAGCAGGAATCTAGACATTATAAAGGAGAGGATAAGCCAGAAATTAACTGGATGAGACCTTTACGGGAAGTTCCCGTGGGAGGGGGTCTCGGTTTCGTAAATGTGCCCCTGACTAGTATGGTGCGTAACTTTAAGAGAGAAATGACCTCCCTGATAGTGGATCCTCAGGGATGTGCCGAACAATTAGATCAATTTTTGGGACCAAATATATGTACATGGGATGAGTTAACATCGATCTTTAGGGCTCTGTTCACTTTGGATGAACGTGGAATAATTTGCCAGGCAGGGATTAGAGTCTGGGATAGGGAACAGCATGGGGGACCAGAGGCGATACCTGGGGAACCTAAATTCCCCCTGGCAAAACCAAATTGGGATAAGAATACTAATGATGGTCACACATTAATGGAGGAATATAGGGTTAATCTGATAAAAGGAATCAAGGAATCTGTTCCAAAGGGACAGAATTTTAAGAAAGCATTTGAGGTTCCCCAAGGTCCCGAGGAGACCCCCTCTGCATTTCTAAATAGATTGCGTACGGCCATACAATATGGGGGTCTGGATATAGAATCCCCAGCGGGTGAACAATTAGTATTAACAGGCTTCGTTACAAATTCAGCCCCAGACATTAAAAGGAAATTGCAAAAGACTGAGAATTGGCATGAACAGGGAATAACACAGCTTTTACAGATCGCACAAAGGGCATATGTCCAGAGGTCTGAGGATAAACAGAAAGGAAAGGCTAAGATTTTGATGCAGGCAGTCAAGGAAGTCATGGAGGGACAGCAAGGAAAGGGTAGGGGCTGTGTGCCAGCACCTGGACATTGGGAGGAGTGCTGCGAGTGGGAGAGTAGAGACCAGAGCAGGGGCAAGGGTAGAGGGGAATTCCGGGGACGACGACCGTTCCCGAGACCTCGTGGTAATCCCGGTAGGAATTGGGAAACAGGAGCATTTGTTTGCTACCATTGTAAAAAGGAGGGACATTTTAAGAGAGAATGCCCAATGCGAGCCAGGGAGACGCGATCTTACGCACTGATGGAAGCAGATTATGAATAGTGGGGGTCACGGTTCTCAGTCAATACACACCATGGGGCTGCACGGAGAACCATTGGTAATTTTAAGCATAGGACCCCACAGTGACAAGATGACCTTTTTAGTAGGTTCTGGGGCAGCCCGGTCTAGTATTTTACAACCACCCGAGGGTGTTAAGATAGAGGGGACAGTGATGATTTCGGGAGTAGGAGGAAGAAATTTTACGGTCCCTGTATTAAGGGATGTAAGAATACAAATGGGAGAGAAGATAGTAACGGAGGACATTCTACTAGTTCCCCAAGCTGGAGTTTGTTTGTTAGGACGAGATTTACAGGACTAATTGGCTATCGGCACCAGACCACAGGAATCAGGTATCGGGGTTCAATTGTATGTATTAACCGAGGAGAATCGGGAACTAATAAATCCTGGAGTATGGGCAAAAAGAGGCAATAGAGGAGTGTAGATATTCCTCCCCTGCAAGTTACTTTAAAAGATCCTGAGCAAGTAATTAGACGAAAGCAGTATCCAATTCCGATGGCTGGCCGAAAGGGGCTGCAGCCAGTAATTGACCAGTTGGTGAAAGATGGTATACTCGAACCTTATATGTCACCTTTTAATACCCCTACCCCTGAGGCGAACGACCAGTACATATCCAAATATTTAAAGGGACTTTCTGCCTCTCTATATGAATTAAAACGGAAGGGTTTATTAGCTCAAAACCCATCCCTGGAGCATCCTATTTATTTTATTAAATCTAGTGATTGGGTATATGTAAAAGCATGGCAAGATCACCAACTAAAACCTGTCTGGGATGGCCCCCATTGTGTACTTTTGATTACAGACACTGCAGTGCGAATGAAAGAAAAGGGGTGGACTGACATAGAACAAATTAAACAAGCTGCTGATCCACGGACTAAAGACATTGATAATCTACCCTCCACCTGGCGTGCAGTCCTTCATCCTTCTGATCTGAAAGTCACACTACGCCGGGAAAAAGTGCTGTAATGTTGTTTTTTCCATTTGCTGTTTTGTTTACTTGTTGGTTCCCAATTTTTGGGAAATCACCAAATTGCTCACAATGTATTAAGTCCTCCTGGAATAGGGGCAGCAGAGGTGACAATTATTTACCTTTAGAATGCAGACAGGGCGCAGGTATAGTATAGTCATAGTGGGGTACCTTATTTAGTATGGGTTAATATAGGATCCCAACATGGACCAGGGGAACAGAACGGCCTTAGGGGAGTAGACTTGGTTTGTATTCCGGCCTCTACAGATATTAAAAAGAGGAGTTTTAAAGAGATAGCACAAAGAAGATGGTGGGACAATGACAGACAGAATGGTAGTCAGGATTGTACATGTAGCAGAGATAGAGTTAATACATATGCTAATGTTCACAGACAGGCTGCAACTCACAGGTTCAGTGATACTTATGCTAATGTTCGCAGACAAGCTGCAACTCACAGGTTAAGTGACAAGAAAGACCCCTCCCCAACTTGGTCTCCTGTAAATCATCCTTTGGGTCACACAGACATTCGGAATGTTAAGAACCACCACTGTAAGGGGAGTTCCAGTTGTAAACGACGTAAGCTGCTCCAGAACACCACAGCTGCTTGGCATTTAAATCGTTTAATCAGACTCCAGCCTTGGAGATCATCACCGAACAGACAGTGATGGCCCTGAATTTATGGGCTGAAGAAAGACGACAGATAAGAGCCACAGTTCAACAAAACCGCCTGGCTCTCGATTACTCGTTGGCTGCTGAAGGCAACGTTTGTGAAAGACTGGTTAATGACAATGCTCACAACGGTCAGGCACTTCTTCAGGAGTTTAAAAATCTTCCCATGCCCAGGTTCAGACTTGGCAACCTTGGTCCGGTGTGGGATGGACTAGACTTTTTATTGGTAACTGGAGTCTGAAACCCACAGCCCTTATAGCAGCTGGACTCGCTATTCTGGCCATTATGGTGCTCCCCTGCCTAAAGACTTGTGTGCAGTATTTAATTCAACGGACCCCTCGTCAGAACACTATAACCCAAAGGATGTATGTTTCCCAAATTCTGCCTGATGATGCTGAGACAGCAGTTTGTTTACTGACTCGCTGGGAAAAAGACCAAGTTTACAAGTAATACATTCCAGTTGAGAATTCACGAAGCGTAGCTAAAAGAAAAGTGAGGATTGTGAGAGATGAGTAAAACTAATATGAAAATATGAGAGATGAAGAAAGCTAGTATGGATATATGTGTAATGAATAAAGCCAGTATGAATAAGGGTAGATAATAGAATGTAGGAAGTAAAGTTAGTCTGAATAAGATAAGGGTCTTCTAGCAAGTTCTGCATATAAGAAGTTAGTAAGCCTAGACAGAGTCAGCAAGTTCCACATATGTAATTAGTAAGCCTTAGACAGAATTAGCAAGTTCTGATAAGAGTTAGTAAGCCCTGAGGGTTTGGAAGGTGTGAATAAGGACAAAGACAGGTTTGTGAATAAGGACAATGAGGATAATGACATGATGAGACACCGACAGGATACCCCCTGGACCTCCAAGTTCACAGAAACAGCACGTAGGCAGACAGGCCTAATGCCAAACTCATCCAGGAGGCAGAAGAATGTAAGGGGGAGGGAACTTCTATACTGAAATGAACTGTATAAAAGTTGGGTGAGCCCCAGTGTGTGTGTGTATTCTCAGGGTAAGGGGAAGCACCCAACTTTGCATTGTTGTATAATAAATGTTCTTTGTTCTCAATTTTTGTCTCGAACAATTTCTGTGAAAATACTTCTGTTTCTCACAGGAGGCAAACATATATAACCAACATTTCAGGTCTGAGCCCATAGGAGGCAAACATATAATACCAACATTTCAGGCCTGAGCCCATAGGAGGCAAACATATATAACCAACATTTCAGGCCTGAGCCCATCATCAAGGTATAAGGACATTCAAAAGCTATTTGTTTATATTCACCAGCGGCTGTACTTTGTGAGGTGTCTGAGGAGATTTGGTATGTCACTGAAGACTCTCATAAACTTCTACAGGTGTACCGTGGAGAGCATTCTGGCTTGCTGCATCACTGCCTGGTATGGAGGCGCTAACTCTCAACTCCAGAGGCATGTTAACTCGGCCTGTGACATCACAGGCACCAGACTTCACTCCAATGAGGACATCTATGTGAGGCCGAGTCTTAAAAAAGCAGCCTCTTTCGTCAAAGACCCCCACCACCCAGGCCATGCCCTCTTCACTCTGCTACCATGGGGAAAAAGGTACAGGAGCACTCAACGGCACAAGGACAGCTTCTTCCCCGCTGCCATTAGATCCCTGAATGATCAATGAACCAAAGACACTGCCTTACTTTTCATGTACTTTTTTATTAATTTTAGTAAAGTAAGATGGTTATTATATGAATGTTTGCCCTGTGACGCTGCCGCAAAACACCGAATTTCATGACTTGTTCATGACAATAAATTCTGATTCTGATATTCCATAGTTTCTCCTTCTGTGTTCCTTGTCGGGCACTGTATTGTAAATGTATTCCTCTCAAAATTCTACAGCCACTTAACATTTCCTGTTTTGTATTATGTTCCTTTAAAAATCAACTCGTCTTTATTTGCATTCTAAACGTGTCATTTACTTGTGTTATTACATTTTAGAGATTTTATATCTACATCACTGTGACTTCTTTGCTCTTCCATCCCATTAAAATTTTTAAAACATTTCCTAAGAATTAAATGTCTTCCATTTTAAACCTTACACTTCGCCTCACTGAGTTTAATTTGCCATACATCTGTCCAATGGGAAGACTGTTTGTTTCCTGCAGTCTTCCACATTGTAGGTAATAATTGTCCAGTAGGGTTTGGTGCTCTCAATAAATTCCGAACCTAGCTTCCAATTTCTGAGTTTGAATTTTTTTTTCTGTGAAACCATTGCACGTGATACAAAACAAATTATAAAGTACACTGTGGCACGTTTTTGGAAAGGGCAACAGTTAAATTTCTCAAGGGTTTAATGAGCATAGTGTGATAGTACAGATTCTATCACCAATGTGTATATGTACAGATGGTAGCGTAGGATGACTGTGATTGGCTGAGAGTGTAGCCGCGCCTACTGGCAGGTCTTAAAGGATTGCTCCTAGCCAGACCAGGTCATTCTGGACTGGTCGACCTACGTGTGATATGCTCCAGTCTTTTAGTTAATAAAAGCCTTGGTTTGGATCAACAAGTCTTTGGTTCTTTCGAAGCGCATTACACATAGTTTGTGCATTTTCTAGTTCCATGTCCTTTCCTATATTTATGAACACCGTCAGCACAGAAATGCACCTCAACTATTTTGGCATTTGCAGTCACATCCTTGAGAAGGCAGATGGGAGTGACCCTCATGTAATGTAGATTGTGATACAGTGGAATTATTTACTGTTAAACCTGAATCTTTTGGCATCACATTAACACAATTATTTGTGTTTATGTTAATGAATTCAATGTTCTCTCCTCCATGATAGCACACACTGTATTGGCTGCTTGGTTGTAACAGTTCTCTCCATAATGCGTATTTACGCTTGCCTTACTCACTATATCCAAACAAACTATGGTAATGGTGTAAAATATTAAGTCTATGCATTGATTTAGAGTTGAACGAACTGTTTAATGATATTTTGTGGAAGTGTTCATTCATTTTTTTTTGGAAATTGTGGCATGGATGACGCTCTTTCTCAGTACTTGTGCAAAGGAAGTAGAGATTGATGTGTATCTGTTTGTATGGAAGTGTGGCAACAGGGAGAATTTTCGAAAACAAGAATCTTAATATTATTGATAAGAATTTTGTTCGTATTTAGTTGTATTCGCAGCCGGTGGGGGTGGGGGGGGTGGGCATTGATTGATCAAAAGATGCGCATTTTACCTTATTTGTTCTTTATACAATGCAAGTGAAGTCCAAATCATTATCAGTTACCACAATGGACAGGATTACTAAAACAATAAATGATGCTGATACTGGGAGTTACACAGGAGGAAGTGTATTTTCCAGTAAAAGCAGTGGCATTTTTCCACCTAGACCTCAGCATTCAGGATGGAAGATCTTCCCACACGACCTGCTGAGATGACCCTGTTCAAAAGAATGAGAAGCCACTTTCAGGTGGCCAGAAAACCCCAACGTAAAGCCCGCCTAAAATACTCGAATGCAGCTGTCGGGAGGCCGCCTGAAAGCGAAGAACCCTGACCTGAGGAGTACTTAGCCAACCCTCCACGGGTAGGTGTATTCTCCGCTTCTGAGCGCTCTCCCCAGGCACCTGAAAGCGGGCGGAGCTACGGTCATGATCAACGGCGTTTGCTCAGCGGTGCCTCTCCCCGCTGCGGACCTTTCAGGAGCCAGAACAGCGCCTTCAGCGCTGCCATCTGAATGTTGCTTCACACACACCCGTAGCCAGCTTCGGAGCCGCACTCTCCCAGCTATTCCACATGAGAGCGGCTGGAGACTTCAGCTCCCAGGGGAAAGATACATAGCAATGGTTTTATTATGTACTCAACATTTTCATAAATGTTTAGCATATGTGGTTTTGAGCCTCATCAATGTAAAATATTTATTTATTTTTTCATGAGAGCATGTTAGAGTTATTATTATAATTAAGGAATCTGTAAGATTACATATAAATAGAACTGGATTAATAATGTTTTAACAGATCCAAACAGAGGCCTGTGTATTGTTTTTTTTTTCTAGTCAATTGCCTATTCCAAACAAAATCATTCAATTTATGAACCACAAAACACTTCTAAAGAGGCTTGAAATCTGAAACAAAAATAAAGTACTGCAAATACCCTGTAGATCAGGCAGCATCTATGGAGAGAAGAACACAGTTAATCATAATAAAAGCACGATGCTGGAGAAACTCAGCAGGTCAAAACGTGTACTTTATATAGCAGAGATAAAGATACAGAACCAACATTTCAGGCTTCAGCCCTTCATCAAAGTGTGAGCAAAATGTAGGCAGGCACCTGACCAAAATGGTGTTGGAGTGGGAAGGGCAGGGGGAGGAGCACAAGCCCACAGGCAGAAGGTGATAGCGGATAAGGGAGGGAGGGCACAACTGCAAACATGGGTGAGGGGTGGCTCTGTGAAAAGAGGGAAGGGGGTGGAAAGCTGGAGGAAAGAAAGAGAGGGTGAACAGAGAGTAGGCTGGCAGAAACCAGAGGTGTCGATGTTAATGCCATGTGGTTGGATGTGCCCAGATGGAAAATTAGGTGCTGCTGCTCCAATTTATGGGTAGTTTTGCTAGTACGGTACGAGCCCATAGACAGACATGTCAGCGTGGGAATGGGGCGCAGAATTGAAATGGTTGGCCACTGAGAGATCTCTGTCATTGATGTGGACAGAGCGAAAGTGCTCAGCGAAGTGATCTCCCAGTCTGTAACCAGTGTCTCCAATAAAGAGAAAGCCATAACAAGAACACCAGATGCAGTAGATAACCCTTTTCACACTGGCACTTTATCCTAGTAATTAACGGCAAATATACAGGTTAAATGGCCAGTGTGAATGCTCATGAATCAGCATGCGGGCGTCAAATCGCCAGGGATGGAGTACCTAAGTAGGATGCATCATCCCCAGGGCCATCTGATGCCTGTGTGCTGATTAGCTCAGTGTGAAAGGGACATGGACTTTCTAAGGACAAAGTAGTGATGCGTTGATGATGTTTTTGCATGAGTGCAGGAACATGAATGAAACAAAAGATTAAAAAGGTATAAACTTTATATTAAATTTATTAAATCTTGATCAATGTATTATGCTCTTGTGTTGAAAAAAATTAATCATGCCTAATTATAATATAATTAAGCTTTATCTACAGCACAGTATGACTCCTTCAGCCTGTGTTGATGTGGCGACTGATATAAACTTTATAAAATTTATAAAGAATTGTGGGAAAGTGGTAATGGAAATAAAACATACAGGTGCACAATTTATAAAGACCATGAGAAGGTCACAGAGAGAGAAAGAGAGAGCAAGAGAGAGAGAGAGAGAGAGAGAGAGAGAGAGAGAGAGAGAGTGCAAGTTTGATGGCAGAATTTGCCCTCCCAGAATTCCGTGTGTCAGAAAAAGGGCTGTGTGCACAAAGCACTCATGGAGGAGTTTCTCTGTCACATGGAATTCCAGGAGGGCAGGTCTGCCATCACTCAATGTGTAACTGAGTCTTCACTGGTGGAGGATAAGCACCCATCTCCCCGGGGATGCCTGGTGATGAGTGTGAAAGGACCCAGAGAACCAGTTAACAGTGGTCCACTATGAATGGCTTCTTTAACCATTTCATTGAACGGCCAATTTATAGGTTAGCCAGTGTGAAAAGGGCTAAATGACTCTTGCGGATACACTAATCACCAATCTTTAATAAGATAATTATTCCGAGTATAGTTAGCATGTGAAAAGAAAGTACCAGGTGGATACCCCCAAAGCCATCTTGAAGAAATGCAGAATAGACTTCTGGGAATCCTGGGCTCATGACCAGAGAAGGAATATTCAATGCAATAAGAACCTCAAAGCTATGTCTTAGGAGCAAACAGAGGGACACTTTAAATACTGGAAGCAGCTAATGACTGTACCAAACTGCTCTCTCCCCTGCATGTGCGAAAGGGGTTGATCTTCCAATAATCTTCTTCTTCTTTGACTTGGCTTCGCGGACGAAGATTTATGGAGGGATAGCCACATTAGAAACCAACATCTAAAAGATTGGAAATAAGGCACCCTCGATCCTGAGGGGCTGCTGAAGGAAAGAAAACATATATTAATGCTCCAGATTTCTTTTCCTGGTAATGTGAATGACTAATTCTATATGATTGGCTGAGTAGAATAGTAATAGACCATACCTAATTTCTGCAGATCCTTTTGAAACCTATGTAATAAAGCTTGTGTTTTAATGTGAATGTATTTCATAAAATATATATCAGCATCAAGATGTGTGAAGTCTTTCCACAAAGATCATATCCTTTGAAGGTAATTCAACTTCCTTACAATATATATGGCCGTATTAAACATTTCACCATACTGTATGCCAGTACTAAATGTGTGTGAAAATTCTTCTTGGTGATTTCATAATGTACTTCCAAGGATGATCAATTTGTTAACTGAAAACACTATAAATGGATATCTGGTACAATGTTTAGTTTTCTATCCAATCTCATTTACTTTCAACTCAGGATTAGTCTTTCTACTATTTTGTACAATGTAATTAGAACATATTTTTTTGCTTCTAACCCATCTGACTGCATGCATAAAACTTTGTTTTGTACAAAACTCAATTACTCACACACAGCAGCCAAGCATGTAGTGAACTTTACAATGCTTCAGAGAAATGGAGTAACACTGCGTATCCCATGGTGTTGGCTCCAAGTTTCCCATTAAGTCAGAATTTGTAAGCTCAGATCAGAAACATGAGGAAATCATGGCTGTGTTCCAGTACACTTTGGAGGAGTGTTGTGTTGTTGTTAAGTGCTATCTTTCAATGAGACATTAATCCAAGATCTAAGGTGTCCTTGAAAGATCTCGTGGAATTATTTCTAGTGCTCCCCCAACATTTTTTCCCTTAAATTCCTTAAAAACAGAAGTGTTCTCTCATGCTATGTGGAGGAGTTTTGTGGATGCAACCAAGCTGGTGTACTTCATAGATTACAATAGTTTTAGCAGGAGCCCCACGCGTACAACAGAATCACACGCAGCTGCAACAGTTTAGCAGAGCGCATGGCCTCCAACGATGTCCCAGTCCTCCAGCTGCAACCCAGGCACCAGCAATTAGGAAAAGTGCGCGAATAAGAGCCCACACTTTTTATGGGACCCGACACCCGAGGCTGGAGAGTGACGTCACTACTGCATCCCAGAAGGCTTAGCGTGAAACATGCAGAGGGAACTATAAAAGCTGTGGTTAAGCACAATAAAGGTACTGATTCCTGACTATACTGTCTCCAGTGTCATTTATTGCCACTTGCGTAAGGTAGTGCCATCAGATAGCCCACTACAATAGTAACAATATTTTAAACACATAGGGGGTGGCACGGTTGGCGCAACACCTTTAGAGCACCAATGATTGGAATCAGGGTTCGCATCCTACACTGTTTGAGTTTGTACATTCTCCCCGTGTCTGTGTGGGTTTTCCTCCTATCCTTCTAAACATACTGGAGGGGTGTAAATTAATTGGGTGTAAATTGGGCGGTACGGACGCGTGGGCCGAAAAGGCCTGTTACCGTGTTGTATGTCTTAATGTAAAATATGAATAAATTTTTTTAAATTGGCTGTGTAACATTCATCATGAGATCATACAAAGAGATATCTACAGGCAACTCTTTCATACTGTTGTGATGGTAAAATAGAAAACAAGTAAATCTGTAAATTGAAACATTAATGATTGAAATTATGCTTGTGAAATTCGCTGCTAACTGAATATCATCTGTTGAAAATACAACATACAATTCAAAATACAAACCCAATGGGTTTTCTTCAAGTATCATTTAGGACCAAAAGTATTTCCAGAGAAGTGCTTAATCGGGCACATCACTAATTTTTAAATATGAAAGGTATACACACCACTCTAAGCTTATACATACTTGAAAGGTTTTTACTACTTGATGATGTTGGAGAGGGGCCCCTACCCATTTGTGTGTAATGCTTTGGATTTGAAAGACTCAACTTGTCAAGGCTACGCAAACACAAAATATCACGATTGTAAGATTACTTTTATATCATTCCTGGAATATAAGAATTCTGGATAATTATTCTTAGATTTGGCATCCAGATTGTATTTTCCACTATTTTGTATTCAAATTTGTTATTGCAGCCAACACATGAAAGCAGTTTGGAGATATTACTTCATAGTCATCATCCAATAGCAACATACACTCATGTAATAGTTGGGTTTTTTTGGACTAAATATTCAGGTCAAACTTGGCGGGGAGTCATCTTTTACACGGGTCATACTTTTTATTGGTGTGGTTCAAGGTGTTGGGAGCTTGGATGGCCGGAATGGGGTGGTAAGTCCATGTTTGAGGCATCAGGAGCTCAGAGGGGTGAGGATCCACAGTCGGGGCAATGGGATAAGGCAAGGGTTTGCGGTCGGGGCACTGGGAGCTCGGAAGTGCAGGCAGTGGGGCTGTCAGGAGCTTGAATGGGCTTGCAGTCGGGGCCAAAAATAGGAGGGGTCAACTTTTACATGAGTCAAATGGAAAATATGCAATTTTTGGGTAAGGGGGGGGAGGGTCAACTATTACACAGGATTAACCATTACATGAAAATATATGGTAAATCATGAATTTTTGTTCAATTAAGCTTAAACTCTTCTGTTTCATTTCAACTTAATACTTTCTGTAAGCAGTATTTTTGAGTAAGAATCAAAGCAAGATCCAATATAATTAGAATGTATCATGAAATTAGATTTTTATTTCTGATGCAGTGAGCACAGTAAAATAGAGTGATGAATTTGTACTGTTAATTTCTGGAAACAGTGAAAATGTATTTAACCATATAACCACTTACAGCACAGAACAGGCCAGTTCGGCCCTACTAATCCATGCCGTAACAAATCCCCATCCTCCTAGTCCAACTGACCAGCACCCGGTCCATACCCCTCCAGTCCTCTCCTCTCCATGTAACTATCCAGTCTTTCCTTAAATGTAACCAATGATCCCGCCTCAACCACGTCTGCCGGAAGCTCATTCCACATCCCTACCACCCTTTGCGTAAAGACATTTCCCCTCATATTCCCCTTATAATTTTCCCCCTTCAATCTTAAACCATGCCCTCTAGTTTGAATCTCCCCCACTCTTAATTGAAAAAGCCTATCCACGTTTACTCTGTCTGTCCCTTTTAAAATCTTAAAACACCTCTATCAACTCCCCTCTCAATCTTCTACGCTCCAAAGAAAAAAGCCCCAGTCTGCACAACCTTTCCCTGTAACTCAAACCTTGAAATCCTGTCAACATTCTCGTGAACCTTCTCTGCACTCTCTCTATTTTGTTTATATCTTTCCTATAATTTGGTGACCAAAACTGTACACAGTACTCCAAATTTGGCCTCACCAATTTGCCATGGAATCTGGTCTGGAAACAGGGTCTTTGGCCCAACTCATCCATGCCAGCCAGGGTACCTTCCTGAGTGATAGGCTCTGTCAATAACTCCAAAGCCCTAGAGTGAGGAACGATAGGCTTTATTACACTTTAGACTTGTAACTAGCCCAATTCCAAGTGCTCAACTGAGGACCGGGAGAGGGATGTTGACCTTTATTCCAGGGTTACAAGGGGAGGAGTTACCAGGGTGTGAATCACCAGTGGGGGAATGCATCGGCAGTCACATATTCCTATCATCACAATGAGCTCGTCCCATTTGACTGTGTTTGACCCATATCCCTTTCAATCTGACCCATGATCCTGCCCCAAATGATTTTTAAATGTGGAAATTTTACCCACCTCTACCATTTCCTCCAGGAGCTCATTCCATGTGCTCACCACCTTCTGTGGGAAACCTTTCCCCTTTTACCTTTCGCCTATACCCTCTAGTTTTATATACTGGGAAAAAAATCGTGATCATCTACCTCTATGTATGTCTATGGTGAAACCCCTATTGTGTATGTAAATGATATGATCTTTTATGTTTGATCCTGCTCTCACTGGCCGGCTTGTGACTCCTCCCCTTTATCCCCCATAAAGGCTGTCATGCCACAACCCTACCCCCAGTTCGAGCCTGAGTCAGGGTGAACTAGCAAAAGAAGGGATGCTGTCAATCTCTTGCTAATAAAAGCCTTCAGTTCCTGTAACTTCAGTCTCTGTGTAATTGATTGTGCATCAATGCCTTCTATGTGCATACATTTCTGTTGTGAGTAATACTGTTTTGTGTGATTTTACTGCCCATTCCTTTAATTAGTCTGGTGGACCTTCTTTGAACTGCATGGTGTGGCTGCATATTGGAACAATACTCCTGATGATCTATATAACCAATGTTGGACATGCATTAAGCTTAAACTCTATTTTTGTGTTCAATTCTCAGAAATAAACATTAACGATCCACAATTTTTTCTAATGGTATCTGGATATCTGCTTTTTGCAAATTGGATGACTCTGTGCCTCAGAATTCCACAATCTCTCATCAATCATTTTTTTTATTCCTGCCAAAATGTACAAATTTACCTTGTTTCACATCACACTGTATTTGCCACATCTTTCACAACTCTTCCATCCACACTAAACTTTCCCAGACCGGAGTCTAATTGAGGGGTGGCCAGACTGCCACAGCTGTCTGGCAATGCAGAGTGATCCCTGAGCAACATCGTGCCTCAGGTGGATGTCCTATTGACAACTCATGATGCAACAGGCCTTTCTACATGCCTCTGATAACACTGGACCACAAAACTTTTCAAAAGATTTGCTTCTGGAAAAGAAATTAGGGATTATGATGGACAACTTCAATCTGAACACAAAAATGATTTCAGATTTGCTGTATCACATAGGAAGTTGGAGAAAAATTAAATTAACTTTTATTGAATTTAGCCTGTTTAATCGCATAATGATGTTGACACATTGTGCTAATTCAACTGACTTAAACACGTTTTGCCGCTGAATTTCACTTGCACTCAGCATCTGATGCCTCTCATGTCAATGCCCAACAATAGTCGGCCAGCATTGATGGATTCCAGTTGCCCTGATACTGTTCTCCCAGGGACTCAATGTCCTGGTGAAACCTTTTACCATGTTCATCACTGACCGCACCAAGATCAAAGTCCAAATGCAAATGCAGAAAATGTGTTTTCAATGACATGTTGCAACTTCATGGTTTTATAGGCTTGAAGTGGACTTAAAATCACAAAAATGGTTATCTTTAAAAAGCAGTACGTGATAGGAAAATTTTAAGGTGACCTTTGTGATCAGCAGCCCAAAATCAAAAAAAAAAAATACACCCATAAGTGGTCAGGAAGCAAAATCTTCATTGTCCAGTGTAAAAAAATGTATTTTATAGATATAAATTAATTATAAATATCAATGTATATTCATATAAATAATTTTTTTTACCTTCTTTTCAATGTTTTCATCCATTCATATGAATGGGGTAGTGCAAGATAAAATGTGATGAGAATGAATCGTTATATACATAAGCACAAGGTGCAAATGCAATGCTTGCTGCAATTCCACGGGTACATAAAACACACTCACAAATAGTACATATACATAAAATTAACGCCATGTCAATAAGAAAAAATATATATAAGGAGAGATAAATATTCAGTTTCAGTGATGCAAAAGTACTGATTCAGCGGTGCAGATATATCTTTGGTGATACTGGAGTCGGGTTGTGGGTAGGTGAGTGCAGGAAGGTTCAAGAGCCTGCTAGCAGTTGGAAAAAAAAAGACTAGTCTTGGACCTACTTGACTTCAGCCTTCTCCATTTTCAGCCAGAAGGAAGCAGCAAGAAGTGAGCATAGCAAGGGTGATGGGAATCGTTTATGATGATGAACTAAGAAGCTGGGTGTAAAAGGCAGATCTGGCTTCTCAACCTATCATGGGTGATCTCTGCCCCGGAAATTGTACTGAGTTCTCTGGCATACTCGTGCCTTCAATCGTCCATGCAGTATAATTCAATGTGAGGCATGGTTACTTACACTTAATTTGGGACTAATTGAAGGTGGTGAACTATGATAATACATAACTAACTAGCAGTTAGCAAGATGCTGTTACAGCATTAGCGACCTGGGTTCGAATCCGGTGCTGTCTGTAAGGAATTAGCACGTTTTCCCTGCACAGGTTTCCCCCGAGTGCTCTGGTTTCCTCCCACCCTTCAAAACATCTGGGGTTTGTTGGTTAATTGGGTGGCACAGGCTTGTAGGGCCCACGAGCTGCATGTTTAAATTTGAAAATACTATTGTGAAGTGCCTTCGGATAACTTATGACAAAAAAGGTTAGCATATCGTGCTGTTGATATTAAAATGGGAGCATTAGGAAAAAAGTGGACACCAAATCACAGAAAAGAATGAGACGTGATTAAAAAACTTAATCTGGTTGTTAAAAGCACCTTCGAGAAGAGAAAAAATGGAGTGGTGGGTGCTTTAAGGATGGATCTCCAAATTATAAGACTGAAGTGGTTGAAGTATTACCAGCAAATGATAGTTGATATCACGGGCTGAAACAGCAAAAAAAAGGCCTGAAAAACTACTTGTTTATGAAAATCAAGGGGCTCAGGGTGATGGATTTTTGGTTTTTTGATCTCAGCTGCTTCTGCAGAGAATCAGTTTTGTTACATATACATCAGTTCGGCATTCAACACCATCATCCCCTCAAAACTGATCAGCAAATTCCAATACCTGGGACTCAACACCCCTCCATGTAATTGGATCCTGGATTTTCTTATCTCATCAGTGAGGATTGATAAGAACATCTCCTCCACATTTTCCTTCAGGATCGGGGCACAACAGGGCTGTGTTCTTAGCACCCTGCTCTATACATCTATGATCCTGTGGCTCAGTACAACAACAACATCATCTACAAAGTCACTGAGAATACCACGGTAGTAGGTTGTATAAAAAGGCCTGATGAGACATGCATACAGGCGGGAAATTGAAAACTTGACTGAATGGTGCATCAACAACAAACTCGCACTCAATGTCACTAAAACCAAGGAGCTGATTGTTGACTTCAGAAAGGGAAAACCAGAGATGTATGATTCAATGATCTTTGGGAGAATCAGAGGTGGAAAGGATGAGCAAATTTAAGGTCTAGGGAGTCACTAACTTGGGGGATATCTCCTGGACCTAGTTTGCGGAAGTTTGGTATGGCATCGGAAACCCTGCCAAATTTCTACAGAGGTGCGATGTAAAGTGTACTGACTGGCTTCACCATGGTCTGGTATGGGGACACCAATACCCCTGAGCATAAAGCCCTGTAGAAGTTAGTGGATACAGCCCAGGACATCACAGGGAAAATCGTTCCCTCCATCGAGAACATCTATAGGGAACACTGCCATCAGAGAGCAGCAGCGATTATCAAGGATCCCCACCACCCTGCACATGCTCTGTTCTCTCTGCTACCATCAGGAAAGTGGTATAGGTGCCACAAAACTGGCACCACAAGGTTCAGAAATTGGCATCAAATCAAAACAAGATTGGATGGCACAGCTAACGTAGCAGTTAGCAAGGTGCTGTTACAGCATTACCTCTCCACCATCAGATTCCTCAACAACAAACTCAATCAGGGACATTTAAGGACACTTACTTTTGTACTTTATTATTATTTTTCTCTCAGGATTGCACAGATTATCTGCATTTCTTTATTTGTTTACACATACACGTATCTTCTTAAGTACCGATTTTTGTACTACCAATAAATAGTAATTCTGCCTGATCCACAGGAAAAAAGAATCTCAGGGTTATATGTGATAAACCCTGACAATAAATCTGAACTTTGAACTTTTTTGATTTTCTTGAACCATGTAACACTGTAGAAATTTGCCAGGGTTTCCGATGCCATACCAAACTTCAACACCAGTAACGTGCTGAGGTGACATTTCTGGATTATTTTATGCAATTAGACAACTGTGAAGCTAAGTACTTTAGTTTTTTCTTTGACTGATATGAAACATGTCTAGTGTGCAAGTAATAATTTACAAACTTTTGTTTCTCAGGCACATCCTTTAGATTTTGATTTGTTCTCTATGAACCAAAAACATTCTGAAAACTTTTGAAGCCATTCTACGTATTGAATGTTAATTTGTATAAAATATTTTGAACCAAATATTATTTTGTAAAATTGATTTGCGACTTAATTTTAGTAACCACCAAACCCAATTTAAAAAAATCTTAACATTTATTCTAGCTATTTTGTAGGTTGAAGTTGCATCAAAATATTTTTGATAGTTTCAATTGACTTCTGCAAAAGCAAAATCAATTTTCAGTATTGTGTAACTAGAAAATATCCTACAATTAAACAACAAAATAAAATAAACACATTAATAAAATAAAATAAAACATAAATATCGATGGTAATACTTTTCAACCTCAAAATATAGTACTATAAGTAACATAGTTAATAAGAATATACGTTCTGAGCACTAGAGATTTGAAACATTTCTTAAAATCAAAAAAATCATAGATTTAAATGTTTAATATTGTATAACATAGGCAAAAAAAATGCATATACGTGTTGAGTGCATTTATCCCTTACAAAGATCTGGCAATTCTTCCCACAATAAAGAACTACATTTCCCAGTAGGCAATGTGTGTACAATAAAGAACTGCATTTCCCAGTAGGCAATGTGTGTACAATAAAGAACTGCATTTCCCAGTAGGCAATGTGTGTACAATAAAGAACTGCATTTCCCAGTAGGCAATGTGTGTGGTTGGCATGGGAACAAAAAGTAGACTATAACAGTGCATTGTTGGTTCAAGCAGTTTGAAAAATAAAGTTGTTTAAGCGCTAAAACCACGTACGCTTGTTGTTCTTCAAGGAACAAACATAATGTGGTGTCACAAGTGTATAAGTAAGAAAAGACAAAGGATACTTTAAATCCTCCCACACCGATCCAGTTTATTGGCAATCTAACCGATAATTGGAAATGCTTCAACGGCATTTCAACATTTATTTAGAAGCTGGTGGCGTGAGAGACCGATGAAAAATGGAATGCATCACGAAATAGGTGAATACTCAAGACGTCTATAACCCACAATATAGAAATTTTTTTTGAATCCATCGTTTTTCTCTTACAAATCCTATTATAGCTAATCATTGGGTTTTTTTGGCCTTCTTTGTCAGATACAAGTTTTAGGGACTGGGTATCAAAAACGTTAAAGATCTTTTCATTTGAGATAATTTTGCTTCTTTTGAACAATTGAGAGCAAAATTTAAGTTACCCTTTATAGTCATTCTTTCTGAGATCTACAAGTCAAACACTTTGTTCAGTCCAAACTTTCCGATTTTCCCAAGATTTCAGGAAAAAAAAAATCGATTTATTTTTTGACATAGAGGCTCAATATCAATTATTTATAATAAATTGATGGACTTGAAAATAGCTTTGTTAGTTAAGATCAAGAGTGATTGGGAGCATAACTTGGATTGGTCACTTACAGATGAGGACTGGATTATCATTCTAAATTTGATTTCTGTGCATGACATTGTTGTAACTCAAAGTGGGATATAGAGCACATATTTCAAAAGTTAAACTATCCTGCTTTTATTCTGATATTGACCCATTACGTGATAAATGCAACAAATTTTAGGTTTCATTGATACATGTTTTGAGTTTACCCTCGTTTAGAAAATTTTTGGAAAAATTATTTTCAAACTTTATCAGTCATTTTTAGGGTCAAATGATAACCTTTCCCCTTGACTGCTCTATTTATTTTATCAATTTTTCCAACGACCCAGAGGAAACAACACTCCAGTCAACATCCAGCAAAGCAGTTATCACTTTGATGAAAAATGTGCTTGAGGCAGGGAGTTCCTTGTGAAGTCCTATCAAACGACGGTCCACAATTTTCCGAGCGGTGAATTTGAGCCCTTTGCTAATACTTGGGGGTTTCGACATATAACTTCAAGCTCACATCACCCAAAGTTTAATGACATAGTGGAGAGTTCTGTTAAGGTGGTGAAAAGCCTCATGAAGCACATGATGGACGGATATGAAGTCTAATGATTAACAGATATGCGCCACTACAGAATGGCCTTTCTCCTGCCCAAATGCTGATGGGTCAACGCATACGGACCAACCTTCCAAAGCGTGAAAATCTGTAGATGCCCAAAGGAGTGGACAAGGTCAAACAGGCTTCCTTTGCCTTTGGCTTGGCTTTGCGGACGAAGATTTATGGAGGGGTATGTCCACATCTGCTGCAGGCTCGTTGGTGACTGACAAGTCTGATGTGGGACAGGCAGGCATGGTTACAGTGGTTGCAGGGGAAAATTGGTGGGTTGGGTTTTCCCCTTCCAGGCTAAAGTGGAAGTAAAACAGAAACAGCATCGTGACAAGGACTGCAAAAAGCCGACCAGTCCTGAAGCCTGAAGTTCGAGTCCGAGATCACAATTCTGGCCCAGGGGCCATGCACAAGGAAATAGATCTACGTTCCTCCCAGATCCAGAGGGAGGGACCCCTCTGAGAAGGAACCATGTGGATTGATGACCCATGGCCATGATCCGTCACCTGTCAGTGCACAAAAGGGTCCAGCACCTGTAGAAAGGAGCACGTTGTTCCAAGTTGACACAAATACTAATGCAAACACACAGCAGAACAAAAAGAACCGTGAAACGCCCCCCCCCCCCCCCCCCAAGAGTCTGAGGGAAAGCAGATTGGGCCACGGAATGTGCCTTGTTTGTTATTCATTTTTTCAGGGGGGGGAAATGTGTTATTAGGTGTGTATGAGTTACAGTTTCCAGTGGGACAAAAAGTGCACTACAACATGGTTCAAGCAGCTCGACACATTACGTTGTTGAAACCATACACTCAACCTTCCTCCTGGAACAAACCGCCGACACGGAGGATTAAAAAAAATCACAGCCTGCCCCCCCCACACACTCCCTCCTTTCACCCCATCCCCTCTCCACCCCTTCACACCCCATCCCCTCCCCACCCCATCCCCTCCCCATCCCCTCACACCCCATCCCCTCCCCACCCCATCCCCTCCCCACCCCATCCCCTCCCCACCCCATCCCCTCCCCACCCCATCCCCTCCCCACCCCATCCCCTCCCCACCCCATCCCCTCACACCCCATCCCCTCACACCCCATCCCCTCACACCCCATCCCCTCACACCCCATCCCCCACACCCCATCCCCTCACACCCCATCCCCTACCCACCTACCCCTCACACCCCATCCCCACCCCACCTACCCCTCACACCCCATCCCCTCCCCACCCCCTCACACCCCATCCCCTCCCCACCCCCTCACACCCCATCCCCTCCCCACCCCCTCACACCCCATCCCCACCCACTCACAACCCCACACCCCATCCCCTCCCCACCCACCCCTCACACCCCATCCCCCACATACCCCATCCTCTCCCCACATACCCCATCCTCTCCCCACATACCCCATCCTCTCCCCACATACCCCATCCTCTCCCCACATACCCCATCCTCTCCCCACATACCCCATCCTCTCCCCACACCCAACAACCTCACACACACCACACCCCATTCCCGCCCCACACCCCCACCAACACCATGCATGCGCCGCCGTCCTCTTCCCTGCCGGGAATGGGGCGCTTTCCCAGTGACGCCATCTGGCCGCGCCGAGGCGCGGTGACGTCGTAGAGGTGCGCCCGCCGGCAGCGCGGAAGTGGAGCTCAGAATGGAGCTGCAGTTTGCGCCCTTTGGCAGCGCTTTGGACGTCGGGTTCTGGCATGAACTCACCCGGAGAAAGCTGAACGATTACAAGCTGGACGAGAGTCCCCGCAACATCAGGGGATATTACTACAATGGTACCAGGTTCACAGCCGGCTCTATACTGAAGTTTTAATCTCTGGTGTAAAACACCATCCTGCAAATTAAAAAAAACCACTAGAATTAAACTGTATTTTCTTATTCGAAAGGTGATCCAGCCGGACTGCCAACTCGACTAACTTTGGAGTTCAGTGCGTTTGACGTGTGAGTAATTGTACTTTAGGTATTTTGCAAACGGTCGTAAAGGCATTTCGTTCTTTTAATCGCTCTACTTCGTCTTCCATGAAACATCTCGGACCTGCAGCTGTTTATGGGCCTGTGATTCACGATTCCAGGGCACAAATGTATATGATCCCCACGCTGATTCGGCTTTGGTTGAATTAAATCCGACTACAAGCAGTTATTGTTCATAAACCTGAGGTCATTGGAATTGAAACATCACTGTTAGTAACCAGGCATGTGTAGAAGTAAGGGTCTTTCTAGTTTGGATTGGTATTTGGTTAGTATATCAAACATGTTAGCACATTAATTCATTAATCAAATATTAAAACATAAATACAACTTGGTTAATGCTTATGCTGGGACATTTGCAGATAACTAAAGACAGTATGTGTCAGGGCATTTTGAGTGTGTTCCCTGACAACCCAGCCAAGCTGAAATTCCATTAGCCCTGGCCAAGCAGAACTAGAGGCACTGGAATGTGTGTTGCCAACATCCTGGCTGATAACTTCCAACAGTCTTGTTTAGAAGCACTGGAATGTGTGTTGCCAACATCCTGGCTGATAATTTCCAACAGTCTTGTTTCTCTCTGGAATCATGTGATTTGGAGGAATCAAAACTGTAAAAAAAAATTACCTGAATGGAAGGAGACACATCTGTGGGCTTGGTGCACATTATGGTGCATCATGCAGACGGACATTGCATTGCATAATGCTGATGGGATCATGCTTGCTGCCTAGGAGGTGACTGTTTTGAGATTGGTTAATGTCAGATAGTGTTGAAGAATTTAAATCCGTGCATTTGCGTGTTTGGGAAACGCCTTGATCCTCAAGGACATCCCACAGGCCTGCGTATCAAATAAAGAGAATTGACTGAAGAAAAGTCTGAGTCCTTCATTCCGCAAGGGAGTCAACTGCTGATGGGACCTCAGAACCTGGATTGAGGATTCTCCACAAATGTGGCTGATGTTCAGTCTGGTATTCTCAATTGTACAAACTTAGTTATAAATGCCCTGAGGGGAAGGGGTAGAGAACAAGAGCTGTGTTGTTGAAGGCAAATTCTTATTGAAGTGCCACTGATAACATGGGATAATTTAAAATTGCTAAATGTCTTGGTCCATTAGTTACTGCAGTGATTCCTGTTCAGTGCTGGTTATTAAATTTTGCATAGTCTACAGTTCCTGTTATTCTATCAAGCTGGCAAAATACTGTCATATTTTATTGTTAGTTAATGGGGTCCCGCATCGGACTTGTCAGCCACAAACGAGCCTGCAGCTGACGTGGACATTTACCCCCTCCGTAAGTCTTCGTCCGCGAAGCCAAGCCAAGAAGAAGAGATTATAAAATGTGCATAATGTGGCCACTTAAAAAGTGGAAATGATTAAAGCAACAATTTGTATTGAGATATTCAGCACAGGACACTGATGTAAACATTTTTGTTCTCAGGATGAACAGTGCCATGACAGATGCAACTTTGTTTACAATAGACGTCACTATCGCTGACAGAAAATACCAGTAATATTATTTGGAACAAAATGTCAAGCTCAGTTATATTCCCCTTTATTCAAATTGTTCCATTGAAATTCTCATCCCCATCCAAACACAAATGTGCTGAGTTTTCATTTTCACTGATCAGGAGTCACTGACCTATCATTAGTTTGAGACCAACAAATATGTTTTCTTGGTCTGGGGATCATGCACGTTAAGATTTGGAGATCTACTTTTAGTCTTTTTATGTGTTGTATAAGATTGAAATGCACACAAATAATTGGAAGGATCTGGAATTTGAGGAATTAAAATGTGTCATGATCAAAACAGTTGCTTTGAGCTTAATCACACATGGATCGTCGTAGATTTCCAATTGTATGTTATTTTTGTTTTGTCCAGTTAAAGACTGAAGAAAGTACATTGTTTTAATTTGAGCCAGTTTATTCCAGGGAACCTATTTAGTAGAAATAATCCTAGGTTTTGCTCCCCCCGCAGTGCAACTATGGTCTCGAAATCAAATTGCCAAAGAGAAATGGTTTAACTTATCATTGTGGCAGTGGTGCCACTGGGGTTGGTGTCACTGCGGTAACTCATGGGGTCACACCCCTTTTATCCCTCCCACCCTTGCCATGGACCCCCTCCCTTACCAGACCGGACAGAATCCTTAATAATGTTTTTTGTTTTGATGCTACTCGCAAATCATGATTCCCGTTTATCACTGAATGTAATGGCAATAATAGTGAGATAAACAATGAGCAAAATTAAAATTGCACCTTTAAATTATAGTATCATACGCACAGCCTGAATGTATTTATATTTACACAGTTTCTTTTCATTGCTACTTTATTCTCAAAAAAGTTATTCCCAAATACTAATTACCACAATATTGTTGCTAAAACACCAGAAAATTTGACAAAAACAGTGACTATAAAAACACCAGCAGCAATGAAAACAACAGCGCAAGCTTATAGTGCGTGCAGACGAAATCATGTGATTCAAAGCAACATTGTAATTGGGTAATAATCACAGCTCTGACTGGAGTACATTAGAAGGTTCCAGCAGTAAATTAGCATTGAGTTTTAGCCTTGTAGGTATAGTGATAAATATAAGGTGGGCTGATGAATTTTAAAAAAAATTGTTAGGACTAACTGCAGAGATATTTTTATATTAAAAAATACATTTCTGCTGAAACACTGCAGAAACTTTAATAGACACTCATTTTGGTTTCACCCCCTCTGATGGTGACAGTGACACCAGTGCATTGTGGGATTTGGTTATGTCTGGATTTTTTGGGCTGGCTGCCTGTCCATGTAATTTAAGCAATTCATTGTTGTATTAAATCAATACATTTCAATCTTCAATTCAGTTTTCCTTTTGCTTTTCTGAATTGTACTTTGTGATTTAAAAAAAAATCTTATTGTACCATTTACTCGGTGACCATCAACCCAAGCACCACAAGGCTGCTTGCTGAGATCCCTGCTCTATTCCTTGTACACTCATGACTGAATCGTCAAGTTCAACTCCAACGCAATCTATAAATTTTCAATAGCTGCCGCGATTGTTGGTTGAATAACTGGAAACGATGAGTCAGAATACAAGATGCGGATCGAGAATCTGGTTGGGTGGTGTCGGGACCACAATTGTAAATTAAAAACGTCATGTTATCTTGCTTTCATCATCAAGGCCAAGGAGCTTATAGTTGATTGTAGGAAGGAGAGATGGAGGGACCACTGACCTGTCCACATCGGCAGAGGTGGAGAGGGTCAGAGTCAACATGTTCCTGGGAATTCATGTATCAGCACACCAAGGCAAACATGAGGAAGTCTGTGGAGATTTGGCATGTCATCAAATACTCTATCAAACCTACACATGTGGACTGTGGAAAATATATTGACTAGTTGGCAGCACAGCCTGATTTGGTAATTGGAGTGAATCCAATGTAAAAATACTCTCCTTGATGAAGGGCTCAAGCCCGAAACATTAGTTATGTATCTTTATCTTTGCTACATAAAGGGCACTGTTTGACCTGCGGAGTTTCTCCAGTATTTGGTGTTTTTACTTCCACCGCGGTGTCTTGAGACTTCCATGATTTACTTTTCATCTTTTTATTTATTATCATTTTTTCATATACAAACTACTTCAGCAAATAAGAATTTTTGCTGCACAAGTAACTTTGTGTAATTTATAAGACAATAAACGTTATTGTGGGGTGGGCCCACCTCACTGACAAAAGATAAAGGAGGAAAAACCCAACACCAACCAACCAATTTTCCCTTGCATCCGCTGCAACCATGCCTGCCTGTCCCGCATCGGACTTGTCAGTCACCAACGAGCCTGCAGCAGACGTGGACGTACCCCTCCATAAATCTTCGTCCGCGAAGCCAAGCCAAAGAAAGAAGAAAGAAACGTTATTGTAATGGAAATACACAAATGCTGGAAAAACACAGCAGGTCAGGCATCATCTAGTAGAACCAGTTAGCCAACGTTTCAGGTCAGGACTTGGTACTTTGATTTCTGCTTTTGGAGAAATCAGAGCCAAAATTGTAAATTTAAAAACTTCATGTTTAGCAATTTATTCTCCTCTCCTTAAAGATGTTTTTGCCTCTTCGGTACAACTTGAGTTCAAGTTTATTATTATCCAACATACAGTATAACTCGACAAAATGGCATTCTCTAGTCCTCAGTGCAAAGACATGAAAGCACACATACAGACAAATGATGCATATGCAGTACATACATAAACATTAAAATAATGTTCAAAAATAGTAGAATCTCAGAGGGATTGAAGAGCAGTATATTCAGCAGTCTCACTGCCCATGGGAAGAAGCTTTTCTTCAGCCCAGCAGTTCTGGCTCTGATATTCCTGTATCTCTTTCCCAAAGGGTGTAGCTGACATAGCTGTGTGCAGGGTAGTAGGGGGCCCTCAAAGATTTTCCAAGCCCTGCTCAAAAATCATCTCAGTCTATCACTTTAATGGGGAGGGAAGGAGTCCCCAGTGATTTTTTTCTGCTGGTCTTGTGGATTGACCTCCGATCTCGTGCTCTATAGCAGGGTTGTCCAAACACACACTGGACCACACTGAAAAATAGGAGTCACAGGTTGAGCCCAGCAGTTTTTAGCCAGTTACACCACAGGTAAAACAGTGTTTTTACACCACAAAACCCCCTGCATCATCAAAACAGTTTAACTGTTGACATTACAGTTGTTTATTGATGTGCTCACATATTACAGTAGGCATTTCTGTATCAGCTGCTCTTAAATGAACATAATAATACTTAAAATTCTCATTCAAAAAGCAGTGTAAAATAAAAGGCTGGGTGCAAAATAAGAACAGGAGAAAAGATCAAGAAAGGGACAAGGCCGTCTGCAACATTCCTCCACAACTCTCAGTGAATACAGTGTCCAGTGTCCACCCGCCCCCCCCCCCCTTAATGATCATGGTGCAATGTGTAAATCTGTAGAGAGGCTGTTAAAGATGGGCTATTACACTTCCCCTTGACTTCTATGAAAAAGTATTCATTTTCCCACCGTGTCTGAAATTTTCGGCACTTCCTCGCTGCTTTCCAACATTTTGGCTCTGCCATGTTTAATCAGCTGAAGTAAAAAGAATTTCTTTACTGAGGTAAATGACTGAGTCTGCGCGCTGTATTTAAATCCGGGACTCCAACCACCTCGGCTCCCTCCCCCTCCTCTCCCCTGAGTCTGCGCGCTTTAAAAAAATACTGAGGTAAATGTTTTCACTGATGAGTAATATTTCAATGGTCAGCCTAGTAGTTGTTCAAAATGGCAGTGACATCTAGTGTTTGAAACTAAGAAGTGCAATTTACATTGCATCGCACTATCGGGTCATCGTCCATTTTATTTTTAAAATTCCTTCTGGGCCACTTATAATTGGGCAATGGGCCTCAGTTGGCCTGGGGGCTGTAGTTTGGCCACCCATGCTCTACAGGAATCATGCCACACTCATGCAGCCAGCCAGGGTCATCTTGATAGAGCTCCTATGTAAAGTTGACAGGATGGTGGCCGTGGGCCTTGCCCACCTCGGTCTCCCCAGGGAGTGCAGCTGCTGTTAAGCCTTCCTAATCAAGTTGACAGGATGGTGGCCGTGGGCCTTGCCCACCTCGGTCTCCCCAGGGAGTGCAGCTGCTGTTAAGCCTTCCTGATCAGTGAGAAGTTTTATGTCCAGCACTTCTTAAGTAGACTCTGAGGAACATGGTGCCCTCCACTCTCTCCACTACCGAGCTATTAATGTGCAGTGGAGGTGGTCATTCCTGGTCCTCTTGATGCCCACAATCATCTCCTTTTTCTTGTCCCCATTGACTTAGGCTATTACTCTCGCACCATTTCATGAGATTTTCCACCTCTGCAGTGCGACTCATTGTTGATGCTGATGAGGCCAACTACTGTTGTGTCATCTGCAAATTTGATGACACTGTTGGAGTTGGATCTGATGTTGCAGTTGTGGGTCAGTAGCTTGAACAAGAACCAGCTGACCACACAGCCTTGAGGTGCACCAGTGCTCAGAGTGGCGGTGCTCAATGTTCTGCTGCCAACCCAGACAGACTGCGGTCTTTTCATTTGGAAGTTCAGGATCCAGTTCCAGAGTGGGGTGTTGAGTCCCAGGGAGGACAGTTTCTCCATCAGCCTTTGGGGAATGATTGTATTAAACGCCGAGCAGAAGTTGATGAGCAGCAGTCTGTTCTTCAGGTGGGTCAGGACGGAGTGGAGGGTCCAGGCTATAGCATCACCAGTGGAATAGTTCCATCAGTAGCTAAATTGAAATGGATCCATTGTCTCTAGGAGATGTGCTTTGATGCATTCCATCACCAGACGCTCGATTCATTTCATAATGTTGGTGGTCATTGCCATAGGGTGATGGTCAATGAGGCCTGTTACGGTCACCAGGATAATGGAAGCTGTCTTGAAGCCCGTAGTGACAATGGACTACTGGAGTGATGCATGGAAGATCTCTGTAAAGATCTCCGTCAGCTGGTCTGTGCAGTCCTTCAGTATCTAATCGGGTACATCGTCTGGCCCTGCCACCTTGAGTGCACATCCTGCTGTAGGTTACACAGCCTTCACCATGAATGCCACAGTGCTGTTTTTATAGAGTTGGGTGGGTGTGGTGGTGCAGAGGATTGCATCACTGTGACATCTAATCCTGCTGTACTTGCAACTGTCAGTAACTAATAACCGCAAGGGTGCACATATTTCCTTTCTATCGTCATGAAACTATGACCCTCCCAGCAACCGTACTTGCCCTGCCATCCAGAATCAATGAGAGGATTGCGCTTCATGTGACACTGAGTTGAACTTAGCTGGCAGGGATTCTGCTTTTAGTGAACAATCACTTGCAAACTTTTGAGCATATAATAAACAATACTGCATACTCTCGAAGCAAAATTCATGACATTTTTCAGGTCAGGCTGCTTAATGATCTGCAGGTTTTGTAAGGACCATTCAATCCAGACCACTTGTACCCTACACATACAGTTGGTGCAATGTGGAATTTTGCTTAAAAAAATGTTTTTCATTTTCTCTTAGTAATGCCAAGGCTTCACCTCGATGTTGCCCTGTTTTGGGAACTCTGTACAACACTAATACTCTCCAGTCCTTTAAATCCACCGATAAGAAAGCCTTGCTGGAACAAGTGGGTAAGGAGGTAAGTGCCAATGCGAAGGGTTCTTTTATTTCTAGGGGAACCTGGGCATTTCATGAGATGCCAAAATTTAAAAATGTTGTTTGAAGAGAGCATTTTTTAAAAAAAGATAAGTGAAAACGGAAAGCTGGAGAAACTCAGCAGGTCAAACGTCAGCTGGTCTGTGCAGTCCTTCAGTATCTAAGCGGGTACATCATCTGGCCCTGCCACCTTGAGTGCTCAACCTGCTGTTGGTTACACAGCCTTCACCATGAATGCCACAGTGCTGTTTTTATAGAGTTGGGTGGGTGTGGTGGTGCAGAGGATTGCATCACTGTGACATCTAATCCTGCTGTACTTGCAACTGTCAGTAACTAATAACCGCAAGGGTGCACATATTTCCTTTCTATCCTCATGAATCTATGACCCTCCCAGCAAACATGTGGCCAATGTTTCAGCTCGAGCCATTCATCAAGGTGTAAGCAAAATGTAGGCAGGTGCCTGAGCAGAATGGTGGGGGTGGAGGAAGAGGAGCACAGTCCCACAGGCAGGGGGTAATAGGTGGATGAGAGAATAAGAGCGTACCAGCAAACAGGGGTAGGGGGGATGGCTCTGTAAAAGGAGAGGAAATGAGGTGGGGAATCTGAGGGAGGAAAGCAGAGGAAATGGGAAGGGAGGGAGAACGGCTAGCGGAAACTGGAAAAAATGATGTTAATGCCATCCCATTGGAGTGCACAGACGGAAAATTAGGCGTTCCCCCTCCAATTTCCAGGGAGTCTTGGTTTCACAGTACATGAAGCCATGGATAGGCATGTCAACGTGGATGTGTGGCATAGAAGTGAAATGGTTGGCCATTGAGAGATCCCGGTCACTGATGCGAACAGAGCGAAGGGGTTCCATGAAGTGATCTCCTAGTATGCATCCAGTCTCCACAATGCGAGCACTCGCTGCATTTGGTAACTCCTGTGGATACACAAATGAAGTGTTTGGACTGTTTGGGCCCCTGAATTGTGGTGAGGGGCCAAAGTGTGGGCACAAGTGTGACACTTCCTGTGGCAGCTGGGGAAAGGTGCCAAGGGTACGATTACTGGGAAGGAATGAGTGAACGAGGGAGTCACGGAGGGAGTGATCCCTACAGAAGGCGGAGAGGGGAAGATGTGTCTGGTGGTGGGATATTGAATTGGAGGTGGCGGAAATTACAGAGGATAATGTGTTGGATGCGGAGGTTGGTCGGGTAATAGGTGAGGGGCCAGTTTGTTGAATCCTGTTTTTGTTGTGTCTGGGAGCAGAGAGGGCAGATGAGCAGGAAGTGGAGGAGATGTGGGCAAGAGCTGAGTTGGTGGTGGTGCAGAAACCACTTTTTTTTTGCAACAAGGAAGATATTTCTGATGAACGAACTGGAAGATCTCAGCTTGGCGATAGATACGCCAGAGACAGAGAAATTGAGACAAAGGAATAGATTCTTGTCGGGGTCTGGGTGTGAAGAAGTGTAGTTGAGGTAGTTGTGGGAGTTGGTAGACTTATTTAAAAAAAAAAGTCTGAGGAAAACTTGTCTCCTGAGATGGAGACAGAGAGATCAAGAAAGGGGAGAGTGTTGCCGGAGATGGACCAGGTGAATTTGAGGTTGGGGTAGATGTTGACAGAATAGTAAATGAAGTTGATGAGCTTATCACAGGTGCATGAGGCAGCACCAATGTAGTCATCAATGTTGTGGAGGAAGATTTGAGGGGCCTTGCCTCTGTAGGCTGCCACCATGGATTGCTCCACAAGCAGACAGGCATAGTTGGGACCCATATGGGTACCCATGGTTACTCTTTTGATTTGGAGAAAGTGGGATGGGTCAAAGGAGAAGGTATTAAGGGTGAGAACAAGATCTGCCAGGCAGAGGAGGGTGGTTGTGGAAGGTGTCTCTTGACAAGAAAGAAACAACGGCCTTTAAGACCTGTGTGGAGGATGGAGGTGTAAAGAGATTGGATGTCCAAAGTGAAAAGAGGTGGTCAAGTTCAGGGAAATGGAAGTCATTGAAGAGATGAAGGGCATGTGAGGTCTCAAGGATGTAGATGGGAGCGACTGCAGCAGGGGAGGGAAAAAAATGGAGGCGAAGTCAGATGATACTAGTTCAGTGGGGGAGTAGCACGTGGAAACATTGGGCCTACCTGAATAATTGGGTTTGTGAATCTTGGGTAGGAGGTAGAACTGGGCAGTGCGGGGATGGGAAACATGAGGTTGGAGGCTGTGGGAGGGTGGTGACCAGAGGTGATGAGGTTAGAGATAGTGTTGCAGACGGTGGCTTGATGTTCTTTCGTGGGGAGATGTATTGAGAGCTGTTGTCTGGCCTCAGGAAGGTAGAGGTCAGTGCATCAAACCACAACAGTGGCCACTCTTGTCTATGGGTTTGATAGTGAAAAGGGATAAGGGATTTTTTTTCTTACCTCAAGATTCCAAAAGGACTTTGAAGCTAATGAAATGATTGTGTAGAAAACATTGAGCTGCTGGAGGAAGTCAAAGGATCATATAACATCTGTGGGTAGAAATGGTCAGCCCATGTTTCAGGTCAACACCCTGTGTAGTTTCCTTTGTAACATCGGAAATTTAGTAGCCAATTTGAATGAAATTCATGACAGCAATCAGTGCATGTTGGTTGAGAGATAAATATTGTCCAGTTTATCAAGAATGATACTGCTACTTTATGGCTTTAGTGATATATAGAACCTTGTAATGTTTACTTTAAAAAGGCATGCATGGTCTGAACCTTGTATTTCATCCTGAAGGTATTTTTGATAGGGTAACCCTCCTTCACTACCCACAGAACTGTCTACCTAATTTCTAACTTCTTCCCTGTGAGAAGAAGTTGTGGAACTCCCTTCCACAGAAAGTTACTGAAGCCAGTTTGTCGAACAGATCCAAAGGGAGATAGATGTGGCCCTATTGGCAAGGGATCAAGGAGCATGGAGAGAAAATAGGAATAGGGTACTGAGGTTGAAAGGTCAGCTGTTCTTGTGATGAATGGTGATGTAGGCTTGAAGGGCTGAATGGCCTTCTGCACCTATTTTCTATAATTCTATGATTGGTCAATTGATATACAGATGAAATTCACTCATGATGATTACATTCACCCTGGATGCTTTCATTATTTCTCTAATTGGGTTTCTGTGTTACCTCAAGGCAAAACTGGGGGCAAAGAGAATCCCATCAGTGTTTGCTTTCCCTGTTATTCCTTATTTCTGCCGAAACTGATTCCACGCCTCAATCTTTTGCACCTATATCATTTCTGATCACTGCATGGTACCTTCCATTTATAAAAGCTTCACCCCATCTCTACCTTTTTGTGCATTCTTTTGGAAGATTGATGTATCTAGAATATTGTTTCCAGGCCTGATCTCCCTGCAACCATGTCTCCATAAATCAGCCTCATTTATTTCTATTTATGCTGTCAACTTGCTTATCTTGGTTTAAATGTTGTATGCATTCAGATTAAAAACCTTGAGCATTGCCTTTTTCCAATCATTACTGAGCCAGATTCCAGTTTTTTTTTACTGCTTGCTATTGTTTATTTATATTTTCCATTCCTTTCTGTCCCACTTAGATTTTCAATCATTCCTTCACTCCTCTCTCACTGCACTGACCCCACACAGGGTTGTCTGCACTTTTGTAAGGCCATTTTTTCTTTTCCAGTATTCTAACTGAATATAATTATTCTAATTTTGGTATTTATTATCTCTGTTTCATTTTGTGTATAATATTGTGTTTTTTTTATACAAAGTACCTATTTGGCTGCAGCAAAGACCAATTTCACAGCACGTATCCATTTTACAATGTGCATCCCAATAAACTCATGATCATTATTATACCTTTTTGATTTATTGACCATTCTGTAACTCGATCTCTTTTTTTTCCCCCTCCTCACCCCCACCCCTCAATCATTTAAAGCCCTGTCTGTGATTCCAGTTATGTAGCTCACTGGGATATTGGTCCCAAATTGGTTCAAATGCACCTCCCCTTAAAATGACTCTCTTTTCCTCGTATAGGTACCAGTGCCCATGCATTGGGATGTGTTTTACGCCTACACCAATCTTTGAGTCACACATGTACTTCTCTAATCTTATTGACTCTCAGGCAATCTGCATGTGGCTTGGGTAATAATTCTGAGATTATTGTTTGCATTTAATTTTTTTCAGTTTTTGTCCTGAGCTGCTTGTAATCAAAGTTGAGTTTATTTTCCATACATACAACCCTTAGATTCTTTATCCTGTGGACGAGGCAGAATTACTACTTATCAATAGTACAAAAACTGTATTCACGAAGATATCTGAACAAATAAAGAGAGGTAAACAAACTGAGCAATACAGAGAGGAAAAATATCAATGACATGCAAAAGTAAGAGTCCTTAAATGAGTGTCTGATTGAGTTTGTCATTGAGGAGTCTGATGGTGGAGGGGTAGCAGCTGTTCCTGAACCTGGTGGTGTGAGTCTTGTGGAACCTATACCTCTTTCCTGATGGCAGCAGTGAGAACAGGGCTTGTGCTGGGTGGTGTGGATCCTTGATGATTGCTGCTGCTCTCTGACGGCAGCATTCCCTGTAGATGTTCTCAATGGTGGGGAGGGTTTTGCCTGTGATGTCCTGGGCTGTGTCCACTATCATTTGGAGGGTTTTATATTGAGGGGTATTGGTCAAGTCAAGTTTACTGTCATGTGATTGCACACATACAACCTGACAAAACAATGTTTTCTGGTCCTTGATGCAAAACATGCAGTCACGTAGCCAGACATCATACACAGACAGACAAACAGTGTATATGCAGGACAAGTATTCATATATACAAAAATATACAAATACGAGTCTCGGATGGTTAGCATAAGCAGTTCATTTGGTTGTTCAGCATTCTTGCTGCCCTTGGGAAGAAGCTGTTTCTCAGCTTGGTGGTGCTGGCTTTGATACTCCTGTATCTCTTCCCCAATGGGAGCAGCTGAAAGACACCGTGTTCAGGGTGGAAGAGGGCCTCAGTGATTTTTGCACGCCCTCTTCAGACAACGAACCTGGTAGATCATGTTGATGGGGGAGGGAGACTCCGTTGATCCTCTCTGCTATTTTTCTGGTCTTGTGGATTGACCGCTGATCCATTTATCTGCAGCAACTCTAGTTCTCTATGATGCAACCGGCAGAGATGCTATTGATAGAGCTTTTGTAGAAGTTTGACGTGATGGTGGCCTTGCCTGCCTCAGTCTTCTGAGGAAGTGCAGTCGCTGTTGTGCCTTCCTGACAAGAGAGGAGATGTCCACGTTAGGTCACGTTAAGGAAATCCAAGGAACTTGATGGTCTCCACTCTGTCTACTACAGAGTTGTTGATGTGTAGTGAAAGGTGGGCGATCCTCGTCCTCCTGAAGTCCACGATCATCTCTTTCATCTTTTCCATGTTGAGACTCAGGTTGTTAGACTCGCACCATTTCACTAGGTTTTCCATCTCTTCTCTGTAGTGCGACTCATCGTTGTTGCTGATGAGGCCAACGACTGTTGTCTTATTGGCAAACTTGATGACACTGGTGGAGCTAGATCTAGTGACACAGTTGTTGGTCAGTAGTGTGAACAGGAGTGGGCTGAGCACACAGCCCTGAGATGCGCCAGTGCTCAACGTGACGGTGCTTGATATTCTGCTACCAAACCGGACAGACTGTGGTCATTCCGTTAGAAAATCCAGTTACAGAGAGGTGTTTCAGGATGGAGTGAAGGGACAGGCAATAGCATTGTCTGTGGAACAGTTGCCTCTATAGGTGAGTTTAAATGGGTCTAGCATCTCTGGAATGTGCTTTAATGTGTTCCATCTCCAGATGCTTGAGCATTTTATAATGATGGAGGTCAGCATTTCATAATGGTGGTGTCCCCATACCAGAACGTGATTTATCCAATCAGCATACTTTCACCACACATCAGTAGAAACTTGCCAGTGTTTCATATGTTATGCTGAACCTCCGCCTACTCCTGAGGAAGTAGAGGCGCTGATGTGCTTTCTTCATGATGTCATTAGTGTGTTGGGTCCAGGAAAGATTCTCTGAGATGGTGACTTTGAAGAATTTAAAATTTCTCACCCTCTCCATCTCTAATTCCCCCAATGATCACTGGATCATACATCTCTGGTTTTCCCTTCCTGAAATCCATATTCAGCTCCTTAGTTTTGGTGATTTGAGTGTGAGGTTGTTGTTGGTGCACCAGTCACCCAATTTTTCAGTCTCCCTTCTGAATGCTGACTCATTGCCCCTTACCCATTACCATGGGTATCGTCAGCAAATTTGCAAATGTTGTTGACATATTGAGCCACATAGTCATCGGGGTATAGGAAGTAGAGGTGGGGAGGAGGGTAAGTACGCAGCCCTGTGGTGCCCTGGTATTGATGCAGATTGTAGAGGAGATGCTCTTGCCAATTATGGTCTGGAGGTGAGGAAATCCAGGATCCAATTATGTTGTGGAGTATTGAGGCCCAGGTCTTGGATGTTGCTGATCAAATTTGAGGAGATGATAGCGTTAAAAGCCAAACTGTAGAAAATAAAAATCATCCTGATGTATTCATCTTTGCTGTCCAGATGTTCCAGGGCTTTGTGTAGAGCCAATGAGATGGCATCTGCCCTTGACCTGTTGCTACAATTGGCAAATTGGAATGGATCAATGTTGCTGCTAAAGCAGGAGTTGATCTGCTTCAACGCCAGCCTTTCAAAACGCTTCATCAGTGTGGATGTGAGTGCTACAGGTCGATAGTCATTTGGCAGGTTGCCATCTTGGGCATCGATACAATTGAGGCCTGTTTGAAACAGGTGGGTACCACATCCTACCTGAGAGAGATGCTGAAGATATTCGTGAATACATTATAAGTTAGCACAGGTTTTTAAAACAATTCAGTACTCTGACTGGACTGGATGCTTTCTTTGGATTCATTCTTCTAAAGACGACCTGCAGTTGTCCTCTGATACAAACAGGAGAGGATCATCAGGGGAGGTGTGCAATGGTGGTTCTTCCTTGTGGTCAAATTAGATGTAGAAGGGAGTGAAGCTTTGCCTTCTCCTGCACTGGATTTGGGTTTGTAGCAGGTTATGTCATTTGGGCTGTCGGGTATCCGTCCAAATCGCCACTGCTCAGGAGATGGCTTTCCATAGGTGGTAGAGTTCTGGATCTCTAGACTGATCTGGCTCTCACCAGGTTCTGGATTTCCTTGTTCATCCAGGGATTCTTGTTGAGGAAACCCCTGAACGATTTGGTGGGGGCCCCTGGATCCCCTGGCTCTTCTATTGTTTTCCTGATTGTAATTCCCTGACTCTGCTAGTGTCTCCCTGAATCAAATCTTGTTAATTAGCAGAGACCAGGAGGAAATGCTCCTTTAGCCACCTACCGGCTATCCAGCGATGTCACACCTCGGCCCAGACAGCCGCCAACAGGTTATGCCCAGGCGTGTGTCAGTCACCCTGCTGCTCCAGATTCTTGCCTGTGGTTTTTTTTTGTTGTTGTAGCATTGGTATTAAATTAAAGTCATTTGCTTTATTTTTGGGACGCAATTTCAAAGGTTTAATTCTGTGCGATTGTTGTGTTATCGCTGCAAACTAAAATTAGAATGCACCTTCCACATTTGTGAAATAGTTCGTGTTGTTAACATTTCTTTCATATAAGATGAGAAACAAAAATTCAGAGAACAACCAATGGTGAAAATTGAGGAAGTGCTGGAAACATTCAACAAGAAAGGCTACGTTTGTGGAATCTACAGGAAACAGGAGTGTCCGATTGGAGACGAAGGGTCTATGGCCTGAAATGTTAACTCTATTTCCCTTTCCACGATGCTGCCTCACCTGATGAGTATTTCCAACATTCCTGTTTTAATTATGAAATCACCGTTCATTTTACTGCTCAAATATGCGTTTTGGTACCTCTGTTCCTATCTATGCATGATCTAGTTAGAAATGTATTATATTTCTCACCTTCCAAATGCAATCCTTTTTCCTGTAGATTTGGGAGGATATAAAATCTGGCAGAGCAATTGAGGATCCTTCAATATTGAGCACTTTTCTACTCTTGACTTATGCTGTAAGTATTTTAAAAATATATAAATTTTATTTTCAGAATCTTTCTTTCCGTAGAATGAGAAAACCAGAAATGATTGCTGAAATGGATTTTAAATTTATTTTCGTCACAATATGAAAATGATCGGATCCTGTTAACTTAAAGTTTTTAAAATTTTGACGTGCAGCACCATAACAGGCCCTTCTGGCTGATGAGCCTTGACTGCCCAAATGTACCCATTAACCTCCACACCCTGTAATTTTCGAGAGTGGGAGAAACCAGAGCACCCCAGGCAGACACAGGGAGCATGTGTAGACTCCGGATTCGAACCCAGTTTCTGGAACTGCAATAGCACTGTGCTAACTGTGCTACCCACTTTGAGTATTATCCTTTGACAAAATTTATACTGTTAACTCTGTAATGTAAATGGGTTTATGTGACCACCTTGTAATAGCCATATGGGTAATGGGAATCTTCCCTTGCAGAATCGCTAACCTAAAATTTGAGATACAAAATAAAATTAGCTGTCATTAAATTTGTGTTGGGGGGTGGGGGGGTAGGTGGGTTAATTGAATCAAGTCACTTTTTTTCAATTTTTGTTTCTTGACACGTGCTCAACCAAACTCATGGTGGAAATTTAATCCCTCCCGATGATACAGGAAATGGCTTTAATTCGTTAGTTTTTAGCCATGTTGGTGAACGCATCAATTTTGCCATAAACTTGCATTTCTATGTTATCAGGGAATCATAGCTCCGAACAATGCACTTTTTTCAGTCATTGCAATTATGTGACCAAACTTGGCAGTCAATGCCAATTTTTAGAACAATGTGGGTAATTTTGATTGAAGAAGGAATTGTTCTGAAAGTTGGGAGAGAAAGGGCACAGAAGAGGGTCTGCCTGATGTTTTGATGAGGAAGGTCTGGTTGAACGGAAGAGCATATTTGGGGCCTGAGTGGAGCTTTGGAAGTTGTTTGAGAAGGTGTGTGGTTTAGGGTGAGGAAGGCGGGTGTGATGGGTGATATGGAGGGGTAGGTACTTGTCTAGTGGGGAGGGTGGGTCTGATTGAACGGCAGCAGGCGCAGTTTGGATTGTTGGGACAGATTGGCTATGGTGGTTGGGGGATGGGATAGAGGGAGTATTGGAGAAGCTGCGGCAAGCAGGAGCCAGATGGTTTTGGAGTGCGGACGGTTTGGAAAAAGTGTGGAGAGGAGAGGAGTGATTTGGAGAGACAGGGAAGAAAGTAGGTTGGGAAAATGGGGAGTGTTGGCAGATTGTCAGTAGGGCTAATAATGTGCTTGCTTGGGTTAGGGGGTTGGCTATCTTTTCGAAAAAGTGACATGACCTGGAGCATCCACCAGGACAGAAAAGCCATAGGGTTCTTTAATAAAGCGTGGGAAGGGGAGCCTCTTGGACATAAGAATACTCCCTTGATAGCATACTGAAATGTGCGCTCAAGTTATTTGATCAAACCTTGGGAGGTGCACAGATCACGGTGGTAACCTGCAATGTTTGTGGACCTTGCACCATTTCTCTATATACCAATCTTGGCTGCTTTCTTAATTAGACCTGTGGAGGTGTTATTTAGACGAATAGTAATTCCATGTTTAATATCCTTTAAGCAGAAGCCATGCCTATCCTGCTGGTCCAAGGTGACAACACAAACATCTATTTAATTTGTCACAAAGTCTAATAATTAAAATATCAAGTGTTGTATCTCATTGTATGATTTATTTGCCAATTTCTAATCATTAGCTGGCTGAAGCAAGCACTAACCATGCAGTTCATCCTTGCTGATTCCCTTAAATATTGGATTTCTAAAACAATGTTATGAATAACTAATTAGCACCACATTGAAAAATATCTTACAATTACAAACTTTCCCAAAGATGTCTATTTGAAAACTGTTACTTTTACAACCTAAATACCAGTCAAATGGATCAATTTTGCTCGATTTCCACATTCTAATCCTATTGTTTGTCAGCTAATTTATTCTTGATGTAGTTTTTGATTTGCAATTTTCTCATGGAGGATTAATATCAAATATTTATAATAATTTAATGGATTTAAGAATGTCCTCAATGGCCAGGATTAAGAACAATTGGAAGTGTGATTTGAATAGAGCATTGTCGGACGAGCATTGGGATACAATTCTTAATTTGATCAAAGAGTCTTCATTTTGTGCACGACATTGTTTGTTGCAATTGAAGGTGATGCACAAGAATACATGTGTCTAAAGTGAAAGGATCTCATTTTTATTTGATATGGATCCATTATGTGACGAGTGTAAAATTTGTGAATCTTCATTGATTCATGTTTTGGGAGTGTATGAACTTAGAACATTTTTGGGAAGAGATTTTCCAAACTTTTCAACACTTAAAACTAAATTAGAACCATGCCCTTTGATTGCTTTATTTGTTTTTCACTCTCTCGAAGACTATATATCTCTATTCTCAATCCAGAAGAGAATCCTAGCTTTTGCTTTGTTGATAGCTGGACGAGCAATTTTGATGAAGTGGAAAGATATTGTTTCACCCACTCACACTCAGTGGTTACATGATATCAGGTCTTATTTAAGTTTGGGGAAAATTAGATACGATATTAAAGATGCAAAGTCTGAATTTGAGAAGATATGGGGCCCATTTCTGGATTATTATCATCATCTGAGTATTTAAGTGATGTGGATGCTCAAGGAATTGCCTGCCTGGTGTCTGGGGGCCATTATTCAATTCATATTTACAATACATAAAGATAACCTTGTTTAGAGAGAGATTTTTTTTTCCTTTTCATTATTAAATCTATCAAGTAAAGGGGAGTTTAACTACAGATTACAGATCACATCACTGAACAACAAGATCAAATCAGAAAGTATAAAATAGCTTAAGAAAGGGGATTTTATGTGTGTTATTGGTATAATTTTTGTATTCAGTATTGATTTTCGACATCATCTGAGTTATGATTTAATTGTTTTATTATTACAATTATAGAATTTGATGTCCTAAATGAAATAAGTTCTGTAACATTATGGTTCTGCTTCTAATTTAAAATTGATATGTGACTTGTATATGATTTTGATTTAGGTTATCATTAATATACCTTGTAAAAGGTTTTTGTTAAATTCAATAAAAATATTTTTAAAATATTAAAATAAACCTTTAAAATTAGAAAACAAGGTTTTTTTTCCACTTTGGGACTTTGTTCACCCAATTTTCCAGACACTTGGAGCTTTGCTTCTTTCCCAGACATTCCTTTGTTCATCTGGGCAGTAGGTTTGCAAACCCCTCTATATATTCACACCTGTTCGCTGTTTCCTATGCTTTTTATTACCAGCCGGATTTTTCTTCCTTTAATATCTTTTTCTTTTTAAAATATTTTTTTATTGATTTTAATAAAGAAATTGTACAAACAAAAAAAGGTACAATTTAATCTGATATGGACAGTTACACAAACTAAATAAGACATTCCATTGAACACTAACGTACATAAGTTGTAAATTATATCCATAATTCACATTCTAAATAGTATAGACCTTTTTAAGAAAAAAAATGCAAAATAAAGAAGAAAAAAGTAAATGAGAAAAACTCAAACCCTTGACCTAACCAGATGTTATATATGATTGGTATTAAAAGAAAAACGAAGGTTAAAAATTAATAAAAGGAATATAGGAAAGATACAAGTTGGACAATTTAAATACATTGGAGTAAAATTATAAAGTAAGATAGTGAGTCATAAATGACCCCCCCCCCCCGTAACATTTGGTATTTTGTATCTGAATTATTAATTGAATAACGAATTTTTTCCATATTCAAACGACATGATGTCATACAACCACTGATCATGAGTAGGTGAGGCGCAATCTTTCCATTTAAGTAAAATCCTCGGCAAAAGGAAATCGCGCAACTCAACCCAGAGATGAAGAAAAATCATTCCCTCCTGTTGTAACGAAGAGGGCCAGCAAAGGGTTAAATCTACATTAAGAAATGTTTAATAAAGTATGAAAAACCTCTCTCTATTTTTCTAGACTAGGACAAGTCCAGAACATATGAATTAATGACACGACTCTGTTCTTCCTTTAAAATCTCTGCACACACATGCAGCTGAAGTTGAAGATAAATAGTGCCTTTTGATAAACAATTGCTAATTGTGGTTACAGTTTATTAGAACTCGATCTTTGTCATTCTTAAAATATGGCTATTTATATGTACAGAAAATAAAAGGCAAGGATTTTTAAAATCAGAAAAGAATGTTGAAGTAGAGGATTAGCTGTTAAATTTCTTCCTTGTATTTGTCGTACTGTAACTTTTTAAAGTGTTGAATGGCCTATTGGTGAAAAATATTCCTGATGGTTAAAAAAAAATGTTTAAAGACAGCCTTAAACAACTACATGAGGAATGCTTTCTTAAAAATAACAATTTATGCAGGAAACGAACTCTTCTAGGATGATTCATCAATAAAAGAGTGAATTTTCTAAAATTAATCTTCAAGCATTTGACTTAATTTCTGGGTAGCCTTCCAAGTTGCTGTGCAATGATGGGTTACAAACTTGAAGGTTATGTCTTCATCGGCCCTCAGCCAAAACCAAGCAACCCTGAAAGTTGGTGGGAAAATACTTTCTGTAGAAACACTGTTCACCCCGGTTTAATAGATGGCTTTGCCTTGTGATGCTGCCACAAAACAACCACCTTTGTGACCTGTTCATGACTGTAAATACTGATTCTGATATTTAAAGAACTTGGTTGACCTCATTCATCACTTTGACAAAACTCCTGAAGTGTGTGCAATTGTGAGGTTGGATTAAATCACCTGGATGGATTTTGGAAGTAATTTTTGCTTTGTTTGGGGGTGGCAGGGGAAGACCAAGTTACAAGGAGGACTTGAGAGGCTGAACCAATGGATGAATGAGATTTGATTCCCTGATCTGTCCTGATGTTTGCTGAGGTTTCCTTGGAAGTTTCAACTTGTGAAAGTAAAAAAAAACTGGTAATTCTGCTAGAAACTCAAGAATTTTTGGCGAAGACATCTCCTTGCTAAAATAAATTGTTCCTTTCATTATGTCCCTCAGAACAATAGGCAGTACTCAGCTTGGCAATTGATGCATGGATATTCTGTGCCATAGGAAAATGTTTTGTACAATTTAAATTTTTTTATGGAAGCTAATTTTGATTCAAACTATATTTTACAGGATTTGAAAAAGTACCATTTCTACTATTGGTTTGCGTTTCCTGCAGTGTGCTTCTCTGAAGCGATTCCCATAATCCAGCCACCAATCGGCCTGGCAGACAAGTTCTCCACAAGTCAGGTACCAGCGAATGGATGATTTTTTTGTCAGGACTTTGGTAATTTCTGCAATGATGAAAGTCAAAGCCTATTTTGAAGTTTGTGCAGTTCCTTTTTATGACCTGCTGCAAGAGAGAATGGCGGGAAATGTGTGATTTGAACGGCTGAAATCATTTCTCAGTATCTTCTCAAAGTTTGGTTGGGAAAAATTTATATTTTTGGCCAGGTTATCTTCTCGCTCTCATTTCCGAGTGCTTTGATGATGAGAGCTGAGCTGAGTCGAGTGTCGACTCTGCGGTTGGTGTTGAGTCCAGTTGGTGCTGAGTAACAATGAACGAAAAAAACCTGGTGGAAATGTAACGAGGTTTGCCGCTTTCCTCCATTAGTTTTTATATTTTAATAATTTAATGATTTCTAGTACGGCATCTTCAAGCCTGTTATTCACCATTTTGTTTTGGATCTAAAGTGGATTGGGTCACATTTATAACCACAATTAAATCAATTGGTTTGGTATGTTTTTATATCGCGACCCCCCCCCCCCCCCCCTATCTTTGGAACTTCAGCATGCTTGGATTGTGCAATGCCACACATCCCAGTCTCGTTCTTCTTCCCAGCCATGATCTGTCCTCCCAAGCCTATTTTCCCCCTTCCCTGGGTTTTGTTTTTATGACCTACATTTCTTTTCCAAGCCTGGAATGCGGGGGCCAGGTGAGTTGCAGCCTTCACTCTGTGAAAATCAGCTCATTCTGCACACATTCGACGCCGAATCAGGACTCGCTTGCTTTTTGCCTGCCCCAGCTAATCGCTGGATAAGCTCAGCGAGGTGTTTGACTGAGTGATGTGTCTGTTTTATTTCCTTCCATTCAGAGCGAGGTTTTGTTATTGTGTCAGAATAGCTGTTTGAATTTTTCATTTGAGACCTATATCCTTTCACATATTCCATTCCAAAGTTTGTGCAAAGCAGTCTGTTATTTGCTGATGTCTTGGGATTATTTGATTAGATCCAGACTCTCCAAAAAGCTTATGATGAACTTTGCCAAAGGGAAGAAGCAACAGCAATTCCTTATTTTCTGGCCAAATACACGGAAGATTCTGTGTCATTGACATCTCTGAGAAACTGGAATGAATTCTTCAAAGGTCAGACCAAGGTACACATTTACATGAAAGGATTGTGTATAATTTAAACATCGGTCGTTGAGTTAGTGAAGGTGAATTATTTTAGCTGAGCAGCTTATCACTGTTCACTGGTCCAGTGCTGGGCCTGTTCAGGCTGAGGAATAACCCACTGTAACTTCTGTAGATGTCATTTATTTATGGCTTGTCGAAGACCTCTTTTGCTGTGCTGCTATTGTTGTGTAAATGAATATTCATTTTGTGCATTAATTTGTCAGAGTGCTGTATGTTAACTTGTGAATATTGGGATGTATGAAGCCAGAGTATTTCACAGGATTGAACTATAAAGTTTCACTCTTGTTCTATTCGATTTTTTCCAACTTTTCAGACAATGCTCTGTCCTTTGAGACCACTATGACCACTGTTGTTTTGCCCCCCCCCCCCCCCCACCTAATCAACTGAATTGGCTGTAAGCAGGTAAATATTAAATTGCTTTTGTGTGTCATTTGAAATCTCATTTTATTGAAGATTTAAATTATGTATTGAGTCAACCTACCAGAATAAATGATTATCTAAATTTGTGCCATTTATCTACCCTTGGGTTCCTGCTGAGAGTATGCAACTTGTTTTGATAGGTTTACATTGTAGAATTTTTCTATGGTAGGCTACTTTACTTGTGCCTGTTTTTCTCCCTTCAGTTGTAGTTGTTTATTTATGAGTGATGTAAAAACACAAAAATGCTGGAGGAACTGGGCCAGTCTCGCAGCGTCCATAGAAGGAAAAGATGTATTACAGGCCTGAGGCCTTCTTCAAGGTATGAGTAAAGAGTAGGCAGGAGCCTTACTCATATCTTGAAGAAGGGCTCAGGCCCGGATCATCGGTTATATATCTTCCTATGAATGCTGCGAGACCTGCTGAGTTCCTCCAGCATTTTTACTACAATCACAGCATCTGCGGACACTCGTGTTTCACTCTCTGTGAGTGACGCCCTGTTGAAGAGCATTTTCTTTTGCAGGTCACGGTCGGTGTCTATGATCCTTGTACCTTAACCCAGTATCCAGGATGGCCTCTGCGGAACCTTCTGGTCCTTATCGCCTACAACTGGTAAATGCTTTAATGTTTACATTTTGTGCTAATACATTAGAAAGAACTTACATTTGAAAGCACTGCATGAACATTGAAAGATAGCGAATTTGATAATGAACCGTATAGCATTGTCTGTTGGGGCTTAGGTTGTAAAATTGTTATAGCATACCTGCAGAGTCAGATTTGATCTTCTGAAATTACAAATGTTGTAGATGTCCAGTGAATGAAATAAAGGTCTCTTCAGTTTATTTCATTGGTTGTTATATTCCTGTAATAGTGAAGGGCAGTGAACAAGTGTGTCTGTTTCTTTCCTGTTGGAAATAGCTCCATGATTTAATTGCTTTTCCCTGTGATGATAGGGGTAGCTTTCTGGACTCACTTGAAGTTCTCTGCTTTAGAGATCGAACAATGCAAGGGGTCAGAGACATCCGGCACAGCATTATCTTTGAAATAAAACTTCCACAAATGGCATCTCCAACAGGTAATTGTTGAAGAATCTGAAAAAGGTTTTTCATGGTATAAAATGATGAGTAATTTCTGGTTTTTATACCATGATCAAAAGATGTTGGGATTTCAGTTCTTGCTTGATATTAATTGGGGTAACAAGTACGTCAAGAAATTGCTTTGCGTCATACCTTTGGTGTGCTGTGTGATTTGTTCTCAATGTAATATATTGGGGAATTACCAGTACTCCGTAGATATCAAAGCGTGCAATATTTTTCTTCTGGACTCTTTCTGCATTTGTTCCATGCATCCCAGATCTGAATAGTTGGCCTCCAATGGTACAGCAAATATCTGATGCCGCCACCAGTGATTTTATTTGCGCCCCCGACCCCCCCCAATAAATTTTACTCCACCAACCAGCCATCACAGAGCCTACATATTGATTCAGAACGTCCCTGCTCATGTAACCTTCCTGCCCAACTATCATATTTTACTTCCCTTCCCAGACCGATTCAAGGCCCATGACGACCAAACACTTTTCAAACCCATTCACTTACTTGATTGAGGTTGAGATGTGCTCTTGTAACTCAAGACCTTTCTTGCCCTCAAACCTCCAACTTAACAGATTTTATTTGTATTCTCCAATGGCAAAATGTGTCCAAGGAAAGGCATTTGGGTACCGCACAACTGAGTGAACCCACAAACATCAATTTAACATTGGCATGTAGCACAGTAACAAGCCCTTCCATCCCACGATCCCATGCTGCCCAATTACTTACAACCGCACCCCACCATCCCTCCCCCTTGTACATTTTGAAGGGGGGAGGAAATCGAAGCAACTGGAAGAAACCCACACAGACATGGGGAGAACGTACAAACTCCTTACAGACAGCCGCATTCGCACCCCAGTCGCTGGCGGTGTAACGGCGTGATGCTAACCGCTAGGCCAACCGTGCTGCCCTGGACTTCACCTTTATTTCAAACGTGGAACAAAGTGGGAGCTGCAATCCTGACGTTTTGTAAATGAACTTGCAGGTTGTCCAAAGTGTGTCGGTTGGGAAAAGAACCAGAAAGGAAGTTTGGGTCCAAGGATGGTCAATCTCAGTGAATGTATGGATCCAAAGAGGTAAATTAACCCCTTTTTTATCCAATCATATTCCTGACATTCTCTTGTTCATTCACTACTCCAGATCTGTAATGTAAACACAAGGAAAAGCTGCTCATCTTCCATCGCTTCACACTCCAGTTCAACAATTTCAAATAACAAACCTTTCCTGTTTGCATCAGAACAGGGTTGTTGCTATGTAAGGTTCTTAAAGCAATCCCTCCAGCATTCTCTTTTATTTCAGATTTCATCAGCTGCTCTATTCTGTACCTAACCCTTCCAGCATTGGGTTCTTTTTTCCCTCTCCTTTGGCTTTGTTCATCTGTCTCTACTTGCAACTCCTCCAAAGTGGTCAGGGGTGATTGTGTGCGGTAAATGCTTGTTGGAAATCAGCGTTCCAAATCGTTACCTCAACTGCTCTTCCCTGACTTGGAGTATTTCCAGCACTCTGTTCCTATTGCAGATATGCAAGTTTTCCAAGCTTTTGCTTTTATTTGATAGACAGCATTATCAAAATATTGCTGTTTAATTAAAATGGACAACTCTAAGTAAAGCCATAAGGATTTCAGCAGATTCATTATTTTTCTTTTGTTTTGAAGACTGGCTGAGTCGTCCGTTGACCTCAATCTTAAGTTAATGCGTTGGCGCCTTGTACCAACCCTCGACTTGGAGAATGTTGTGACAACGAGGTGTTTGCTGCTTGGAGCTGGGACACTAGGCTGTAATGTAGCTCGAACTCTCATGGTAAGGAATGTTTTGTAATCGTTTCTCAGAGAATCCAGCCCTTGCAGCACACTCTTCATGCTTTCCATGTGGCCTTTCTACGCTGATCCTATTTGCCTGCATGGGGCCTTGTATCCCTCAGTTGCTTTCCTATCCAGCTTCCTGCTGAGATGCCTTTTAGACAGTGTAATAATATGTGCCCCAAGCTTTTGTCGTGCAGAGGGTCACATGTCATCAAATGCCCATTACACTTACAAGTTGAAATTAGCTTAACTCGTCAAAAAAAAAGCAACTTTTTGCTCATATTGGGACTTCTTTTGATAAACTGCTTTTCAGATTGCACGTCTAAGGTCAGGTAGTGAAACTTGTTTCATTAGGAAGTACATGCAGCAATAGAGGGGTATGGAGAAATGGCACAGAGGAAGAGTTGGGGCCAGCACGCATCAGCCATGATCATACGGAATGGCAGGGCAGGCTTGAAGGCTCTGATAGCTTACTCCTGGTCCTGTGGTCTTCTTGTATGAGACTGGAGACACAAAAAAAGTGCCATTTATAAATAATTCTGCAACGTTGGATAGCACGGATCACTGGACTTCATAGTTTAAAAGACTGTAATATTGGAATATGTGGAATTGTTTCTTTATGGCGTTCTTTTCTGAATTTTCAAAATTTGTAAGGTTATTTATTTTTTGGTTTATTGGTTACCTTATTTTTTTTAAAAAAATCACTAGTGGTCTGTTCACATTGAGCCAATAACCTCTGGGTTTGATTAGTAAATCAGTAGAGTTTTTTCCACTTTTTTTAATGTAGCATAGGTTACAATACCTTTTATATTACTATATATATATAAGATTTGTTATTCTATTTCATTCTCATGTACCTAAGTAACATTTATATGATGAAACTAATAAAAATATTGAAAAGGAATTTGTGGAATGAAAATTAATTTAAATATGCAGTTATCTGTTAAATAATCTACCATGTCACTTCTAGCTGATAAACAGTGCAGCACTGATATCCTTTTAAAATAAATATAATTTTATTTTGTTTTGAACATTGCTTAATGAATACTAGTTGTTATGGGCTGGTGGATTAGGCATAAAGGACTGTCTTTAAAAATCAAATCTTCATGGAATCGTACATTTGGAAATGGGTCATTAAGTCTATCTGGTCTTTGCTCAAAGATTTCCGAATAATCCCTCTTATGCCAATCTTAAATTCTTCCCTTTGAAATATACATGCAGTTCCTTTTTGAAAGTTGTTTTAAAGCTGCTTTCAGTGTAGCTTCTCATTGTGGTCAAAAATAATAATAACACAAAATCGACCTGCTTGCTTCATGTTTGCAAACTTGTAAAAATTGTAAATGGCTGAAAGGAACTGCAGATGTTGGAAATCAGAATTTAAAAAGAAAGACTAAATACTGGGAAAACTCAGCAGGTCAAGCAACATCTTTGTAAAGAGGAACAGAGTTTAATGATGACATTTCTTGAAGATGAGATATTAACTGTTTCTCTTTCCACAAATGCAGCCTGATTGGCCAACAAATTATTTTCTTTAAAAATTGTATTTGATCCAATTAGTCTGCTGAGGCAGCCCACGGTATCCTGACACGCAAGTTGGGATCCAAATGTGACGATCATGCGAGGACCATACCGACTAAATCTGCTTTCTTCACGAACTACCTGCCGCATGGCAGGAAACTGCGAGCACCAGCCAGAATGCCGGCCTATCCATGGCGTAACAACCAGGCCCGGTGGGCCTACATAAGGCAGGGTGAACCGTCAATACAGTTAATATTGGCTGTACTCACCTCGTGTCAGCATCTTGCTTTCACGCTCTGCTGTAGCACACGCTGCATTGTGACCCCAGTCAGTCCAAACGGCTCTTTGGACCCGACGATGGAGGTACAAGCAACACTTCACGCAGTTTCACTGAAACTGCGGGTTTAGTTTGAGCAAGTCGAGCCCCGGTTCCAGATTCAACAGATCACAGCCGACACCACGAGGTATTACTACGTGGTGAGCTCGCTCAACCAGGACACAGACAGCAGGGTTGTTGATTTCCTCCAGCAACCTCTGGAGAAGGGTAAATATGTGGCTGTCAAAGAGCTATTGACCCGCACTTTCAGACTCTCAAAGTGTGAGGGCATGGCCCGACTGCTGCACATGGACGATTTGGGGGACAGGGCCCCTTCTGCTCTTATGAATGATGTTAGCATTAACCGATGATACCAGAAGATATCCGACTGTTGCTCGCCGAGGACTTCAGCGACCCCAGAAAAGTCACGGCTCGAGTGGACGTCCTCTGGAGAGTGAAGAAAGAGTCCAGCATCATGGTAGACCATACCCAGGGCCCTGAACACAGCTGACGACTAGATCGCCACAGATGACCAGCAGGCCAACTGAGCACCCCTGCCCCGCCCATCCCCCACCAACGGTGAGCAGTACTGTTTCTGTCACCAATGGTGGGGATCGGAGGCCCGTTGATGCTGCCCTCCTTGCTCGTTTCAGGGAAACGCCACGGCCGACAGTCTCTAGTGGCTGCGGTGGTCGGCCAACGAGACAGGGCACCTAACAGGGTGACGATTCCTAGTTGACACCAGGGCCGAGATCGGTGTACTGCCACCTTCAGCTCGTGACACCGGCAACAGAAAACCAGACCAAGCCCTGAGAGCCGTGAACAATTTCATCATCCGAACCTTCAGCACCCGTACCATCTCACATCCAGTTCACGTGGACGTTCACCCTGGCAGCAGTGCAACAACCATTACTGAGGGCTCATTGCTTGTTGGTGGACCCGAAAGGGCGTCAGTTAGTGCATGGGAAAGCCAAACTACCTGCCCCCCACCAATATTCCATCACCACTAATGGTAACAACTTTGCACGTATCCTGGAGGGATTCCTCTCCATGTGATACCACAGTTTACCTCAACAGAACCAAAACATGGGGTACAGCACCACATTCTTACTAAGGGCACTCCTGCCTCATGCATGGCCTCCACAAGCAAGTCAGCCGATGGGCCAAAACGTGCACGCACGACCAAATGTCAAAGTTATAGACACATATTAAGGAGTGCCCCCCCACCCCACACCAACCATTTGAACGAGCACGACAGCTATTCAGTCATGAGCACATAGACGTTGTGGGATCTCTGCCGATGTCATGAGGTGGGGGGGGCATGGTTCCTCACTAGGTGACTGGAAGCAGTCAGAGACCTGCGCCAGAGTCTTAATAAACACGAGTGGCCCAGTTCAGAGTCTCGGAGCACCTGATATCAGACGGGGTGCAAAATTCGTCTCAGGGCTTTGGGCCAACTCCACTATCCCCAGGCAAATGGGTTGGTGGAGTGCTTCCACAGGCATCTACCTCAAAGCAGCGCAGATGGCCGAACCGGGTCGATGAATTGCCGTGGGCCCTCCTTGGAATCTGCACCACATCCTAGGAGGACCTCAATGCCTTGGCAGCTGAAATGGTGTAAGGAGCACCCTTGGTGATCCCCGGGGAATTCATGGCCACCACCAGAGAAGCGGATGAAACACCAGCGGTAGTCCTCAAGAGACTGAGAGAATGATTGGGCACACTGGCCCTGACACAGCCCTCCACGCATGGCCAACCCAAGACATTCATCCCCGTGGACCTGAGAAGCTGCGCGTACATTTTTGTTTGGCAAGGGGTGCTCTGGGGGGCTGCTACAGTGGTCATACAAGGGGCCCTACCAGGTGGTCAGGCATAACGGGGCTACATGTGTGCTGGAGATTGGCAGCAAGGAGGAAACATTTACTATTGACTGCCTCAAACCTCCACATTTGGACACCAGCCACCTGATCAACCCACCAGCCCCAGGCCACCAAAAACCAAGGACAGTGCCTGGATCGCTGGTTCTGGAGGTGGGGGATTGGGTGGTGTGGCAGCTAGCAGCGACCCAACACGCAAGATGGCATCTGAACACGGCGATCCTGGAAGGGCCATGCTGACTAAATCGGCTTTCTTCATGAGCTGCCACCTGCACGGTGGGAAATAGTGAGTGCCGGCAAGCCAGTGACACCATTTTCGCCTGAAGTAGGCCCGTGGGCCTACTTAAGACAGGGCGAACTGTCAATAAAATTAGTATCGTCTGTACTCGCCTCATGTCAGCGTCTTGCTTTCATGCTCTGCCATAGCACACGCTACACAGATTTATGGGGATAGATGTTTAAATGCTGCCACAGTGATTTATTCTGCTCTCGGGATAGTGAGCACATGTAAGCAAAAGCTGTGAATCTTGGGCAATAATATTTAGATTAAATTGATGAGGTAACTTATCCTTGAATCTTTTTAGAGTTGGGGAGTAAGGCAGATCACCTTTGTGGACAATGCAAAGGTGTCCTACTCCAACCCAGTGCGCCAGTCTTTGTATGAATTTGAAGATTGTCTTGAAGGTGGGAAGCCCAAAGCGCTGGCTGCAGTGGAGAAGCTACAAAAGATCTTTCCAGGCTTGGTGAGCATGCCCTTTCTGTTATTCTTCCATTAATGGTTCAGAATCACAACTCATTATTGCTTCCAGGATTATTTTATGATGCTATATCACTTGCAAGGTAGCATTCAGTTTTATGCCTGTATTTGGTGTTAATAAGACCATTCACACATGATGGAGGAGTACTTGTCGTTATCAGTAAATGTATTGTAAGTATATTTGAGGTGTGGATTCAAAGAAACTCAAATTTTACCAAGACAATTTGTAAAATATATTTTGGCAATGGCTAGATAAATATTGCAAATGCAGTATTAATGAAACCCAATACGTTATTTGCAATTGTGCATGATGTTAATTATTGCCTGTAGCTTCTCTTCTCATCCAGAATTTTCAAGAACCTTACATCTGCTGTCAGACTGAACCAGCCAAAATATTTTTCCCTTGAATCTCTGAATGATTTGCTTAAAATAATGTAACATTCATAACTACCCTTTGTGCAAGTTAATAATATGTGATAAAGAATGAGTTTTTGTGTTTTATATTTGAATTCTTAAGATTACATGTATGAAGGCCATCTGGCTGACTACAAATCTAAAATGCCCTTGTATGGGTTCAACCTGCATGAAGAACTCATTTTATTTAAACAATGTGCTCATGTTTGATTGGAGATGGACAGATTCTTCAGAGGAGTCCTGGCAAGCACATTGTTTCATTTGTTTTGTACAAATTATTTGAATCAACCTACAAGGTCATCAACATAAAAGTCAATGTTATATTGGCCTTCATCATAAAATCGACTGTACTGAGTAGGTGTCATCTTACAGCTGGACAGCACATTGTAAGCACTAGATTCTTTACAGTGGAAAAAAGGAGGATTGCATTGTTTTAGCAGGGCACACAGCTGGTTCACCAGGAAGGCGTCAGAAGGAATTAAAATCAGGACAAAAATTGTGGAGTAGATGTGTTTTCCCATGAACACCAAAGACAAGACTGCAATTCTTTTAATCACGCTAAAAATGTCCACTGAGTCACCCAGGACAACATGCACGAATTCAAAAGCAGTAGATCTGCTTCAACTCATCACGTTGAAGTTAATATGTTATTATCCCTGGAGAAAGAGGAAACTGTGCCAAGGACTATTTCAAAAGAGAAACTAAACAAAGAAACAGCAATAATAAATCATTGCAAATAATACCTTTGACATCAGAAAGATCAAATAATTAGTACAATACAAATGAAACAATGTGCTTGCCAGGACTCCTCTGAAGAATCTGTCCATCTCCAATCAAGCATGAGCACATTGTTTAAATAAAATGAGTTCTTCATGCAGGTTGAACCCATACAAGGGCATTTTAGATTTGTAGTCAGCCAGATGGCCTTCATACATGTAATCTTAAGAATTCAAAGATAAAACACAAAAAATCATACTTTATCACATATTATTAACTTGCACAAAGCTTGAGGATAGTTATGAATGTTACATTATTTTAAGCAAATCATTCAGAGATTCAAGGGAAAAATATCTTAGTGGTTTTGGTGTTTGCTTCGACAACATTCTCCATCTTGCCAGGGAAGGCAGAAAATGTCTAATTTTTAACCAACATTGGTTGGCTGGAAGCTGAAATATACTCACGAAGGACTCTGCAAAATCTGTGGATCTTTGGAGATTGCTACTCTATACATAAGCTGCTCATCTTACAAATTGTGAAAAGAAATGAACAGATTAGAGGGCGGCGTAGTGGTTAGAGCGACGCCAGCGATCAAGACTTGGGTTTGAATCCAGTGCTGTTTGTACGATGGTACGTTCTTCCCGTGTCTGTGTGGGTTTTCCCCAGGGGCTCCAGTTGCCCCCTGTAGAGCTCGTCGAAAGAACCAAAGACTTGTTGATCCAAACCAAGGCTATTATTAGCAAAAGACCGGAGCTCTTCACAGGTGGCCGACCAGTCCGGAATGATCCGACCTGGCTAGGGACACAACCCTTTAAGGCCCAGACAATAGGTGTGGCTTAGCTCTCAGCCAATCGCTGTAAGCACAGTCTAGATACAGTAACTATATACACTATGTACATTGGTGATAGATCTGTACTATCACACCCCCCACTTGTCGAAATGTGCCAGGGGTGTTGGTAAATTGGGTGGCTTGGACTCGTGGGCTGAAACGGCCTGTCCCCGTGCTGTATGTCGAAAGTTAAAATTTAAGATTCAGTGATACAGTAGTTCTGCAAATAATTCAGAAGACTGAACTAATGATCTGCATGTTCAAGTTAAACTTCCACTATGGCATATGTAAATTGTGGCTTTTAAATCCATTGACAACTGAAAGGTGCTCTCAGTAATGGTGGCCAAGTATTTGAGCAAATTATTCATAAAAATCCATCTGGTACATCTAATTAATCAGATTGGTTGATGATTAAATAAATGCAAGAATAACAGAGATACTACTCCCTCCCCTATTTAATCTTAATGGCAATTCACCTGAAGAATAAGATTTAACATTTTGAAAGGCACTTCTCTCATTATTCCACAGACATCCACATTTGCTGGATACTTTACTGATTTAGATTTATCTTATTGTTACATTCTAAATGTAGTTATACATGACAATAATGGAAACTTTACCTTTATACCTTTACTGTCATTTCTCCCCCCCCCCCAAGAATTGCTGCCACCCTTTGAGCAAGTCACCATACAGACTTTGGACAGGCGACTTCTGTGTCTGATCTGGGTGGGCTGGTCTGAGACCAGATGCACTACCTTGAGGCGGTTTGGTAAACTTGTCCTGCCACCCACCAATGTCCAAGGTGAAAATGACACCATTGTGTTGCAACACCTTGAACGGGCCTTTATAGGGGCATTGTAGGGATGTCCCTTGCTGTCCTCTCTACACGAAAATGAATTCGGTGAACTGCAGGTTCACAGGGATGTAGCAGGGTGGAGAGCTGTGTCGGGAGAGTGGCAGAGGTTTCTGTTTACCCATTTGTTCCCTCAATCACTGGAGGATATCTAGAGCACTGGCTTGTGGGCTGGGACGGTTGAAGAGAATGTCCACTGGGATGGTAAGTGGGGAGCCATGCACCATCTCGGCTAACAATGCTGGCAGGTCTTCTTTTGCTGCTGTGCGAATTCCTAACAGCACCCATGGGAGATTGTCCATCCAATTAGGACTTTATAGTCAAGCTTTCAGGTGGCGATGGAAACATTTGACAAGGCCATTTGCTTGAGGATGGTAGGCCGTGGTATGGTGTAACTGGCTGCCACAGAACTTGGCTAAGTTGGCTCAGAGTGAGGACATGAAATGGGCCCCTTGGTCCGAGATGATGTGGGTCAGGACTCCAAAGCGTGCAACCCAAGTGGACAAGAAAGCTCTGGCGCAAGTCTCTGTGTTGCACGTGAGCAGGGGTATTCCTTCTAGCCAATGGGTAAAACAGTTGATTACTGTAAATAAATACCACATACCTTGGCTCACAGGGAGTAGGCCGATGATGTTCACGTGCACATGGTCAAAACAGCGCTGTGCCGGGTCAAAACTCTGGGGTGGGGCCTTGGTGTGTCTGCGCACTTTGGTGCATTGCAGTCCAGACAAGTCTTAGCCGACAGGGTTACATCACGGCAGAAACCGTGCCACACGAACTATTCAGACAGCATGCGGACTGTGGACCTTATGGAAGGATGTGACAGACCATGCATTTTGTTGAACAACCGCCGTCGCCAGGTTGTGGGTAGGATAGTTCTGGGGAAGCCTGTGGACAAGTTGCACAGTAAAGTCAGGCTAGCCGGTGAAGGACAGAAATCGCTAACCTTCAGGCTGGTGATGGTGGCCCTGTAGGCCTGGACATCCACATCCTCTGCTTGGTCTTTGGCCAGCTGAGCAACATTGAGCCCTCCTGAGGTAGCGGCAATGGCCGATCTGGACAGCGCGTTGGCCACCATGTTGGATTATCTGTGATATTTGGAAATGTAGGAAAGGTATCATTGTTGCGTCGCCGGCCACAGGTCCAAAACCTTACTGAGTACATGGGTGGGTGGTTTGTGGTCTGTGTAGGTGGTGAAGACCCTTCCTTCTAACATGAACCTTTGGAAATGTCATATTGCCAGGTACAGGGCCAGCAATTCGCGGTCGAACGTGCTGTATTTGAGTTCTGGTGTCCGGAGATGTTTGCTGAAGAATGCCAGGGGGGCGCCATTGTTCATCGACCCACTGCTCCAGCACCGCGCTGTAGTAAGGGCTAGGTGGAGGAAGAATCAGGATGAGGCAAAGATTTGGCCTCCACTAGTGTCACTTTAGTTGCCTGGAATGCTTCAATGGTTTTGCGCGTCCACTGGTTTGATGAGGTCGATTAGGGGTTGCATGAGGGTGGCCACTCCCGGGAGGGAACGATAATAAAGGTTCACCATCCCTAGGAATTCCTGTAGGCCCTTTATGTGCTCGGCCTGGGGAAACGTTGGATGGCTTCCACTTTATCCGGCAGTGGTGTGGCCCCTTCTCGGGTGATACGGTGTAGAAGGAAGTCGATAGTTTTCGATAGTTTCCAGGCTGAACTGGCACTTAGCTGGGTCCATCTTAAGTCTGAACTCCTGTTGTAAAGGCAAGTCGGGTGCATCCTGCGTGTGCTGGCATTGGAACTGGTGATGAGAATGTCATCCAGATAGATGAAGATGAAATCAAGGTCCCTGCGAACCACATCCACGAAACGTTGAAACGTCTGGGCTGTGTTCTTTAGGCCGAAAGGCATCCAAAGGAACTCGAAAAGGCCGAAAGGTGTAATAATGGTCATTTTTGGGATGCCATTAGGATGCATCGGAATCTGATGGTACCCTTTGACGAGGTTCACCTTGGAAGAACTTAAATGTGGCTTCATCCACCGCACTTTCAGATGGTGATTTCAAACAGGCGGTGAGTTTCAAAAAAAGGATCCTTTGCTTCCCTCTTCTAGTTCTTCCACAAGTCGTTTCTGCTCTGGGCAATAAACCCTTCAAAAATATTTTTCACCTCATTCTCTAAAGAAAGCAACCCTAATTTGAATGGTTACCACCCTGCACCTAATGGGGTTTCCTCCCATTCTATTTCACTAACATCAACTTTTCAGCATTTCTTTTTAGTGTCTTTTCTTTCCTGCACTTGTTTTGATTCCTGCACTTTCTGTGTTGGCCTGCTCACCGTTTATATAAAAACATCACTCCTCATTTTCCTTTTGGATTAGTTGGGGTTTTTTTTTTCGTCCTGCTTGCTATCAGCGGACCTAAGATGATGCTACATTAGGATAGTTGTTTGTAAATTGTCAACAAATGGATTAAAAAGCTGCTATTTATTTGAGCTGTGCACTCTGTGCCAAAACCTTGTTGCCTACAGAGGGTGTGGGTGAACAGTGACCAATAGTTGCAGCAATGAAAATAACCTGCACTTGGCATAGTAAATTAGCACGTGCTGTTGAGTGACGGCTTTTGGATTTCTGTTGTGATTTCCAGTCACAGCAAGCATAATATGAGGTTCTATAGATAGTAGACAAATCCATACATTGTAATTTATCCATGTTTGAGTAATATTGCCAACTACTTATGACAGATATCTCACCCATGTGAAAAGGGAACTTCATGAAAGTGGATTCACAGATATTTTGCTCCAAATCCAGTTTTGCCATAACTGTTATGAAAGATTTGTTATTTTCCTTTAAAAAGATAATATTTTCAAAAGATTCTGGATCTAATGCCCTAGACCCCCTTTGTTGTGTGGCTGTGCGTCGCACGCTATAAATGGAAGGTTGTCATATGATGGTGACTTGAAAGTTCTCACTTTAGTTTATGACCAGAGATAGACCTCTGACCAAACTGGCAACAGTCAATGAAAGTAACAAGTTACAGAAGGGGACGTTGAAGTTATCCACTGTGGTTCGAGGTGGGGGAAACTCTTGATTAATTGGAGACAAGCAAGTTCAGATGAAGAGGATCAATGTATCTTTATTATTTATATAAATCACAAAGTTAGTGTATCAATTTAGAACATATTTTTGGCTTGAGAAATGAATTCATTGGTCGGGAGAAGATGCTTTGTGCTTTAATTGTACCAAGCCTTGGTCGGACCTCTAGAAACCTTTTTATCATTTATGTGCATTGAACCTAAATTGTGTATTTTCCTGCAAAAGATGACAGTGCAAGTCTCAAATTATTTTCAGGACATAATAAAGTAAATTCATGAAGACTACTTGCTTAAACTTGGTTCCCTCATATTTGGAAGTTTTGGGGATGAACTGATCTATGTTTCAGAAACGAGGAAATGTTGAATCAACAAGCTGGTAGGAAACCATGGGCTCTGGTGGGAGTCAACAGAAAAATAAGGAAAGAGCAGCAATTATCAAGTAGGACTTAGCTCTTTTTTGGGAGTCACATCAGGAACCAGATCTGTGATTTCCCCATAAACTCTGGTTCCTGAAAACCTTAAAAGATTCAAGCACCAGAAAAGTGAATGACTCGAAACCCTCCACCTTGACACTGTTGATGCAGACCAGGCTCTGTTGCGCCGATCACAACCCACCCCTACTCACCCAGTGCTATTTCTTGAGGTCAATGACCAGATTATTTGTTTTGATGACATTAAGGGGAAGGTTGTTGACCTGGTGCCATGACACCAGGTTCACACCCCATTCAAGATCTGGCCAACACGGTGGCGCCCTCTGCAAACTCGAATAAAATTCAAGCAACATTGATCTACACAGTCATAAGTCTGAAGGGACAGAAGTGGGGGGCTGAGTGGGAAGCCTTGCGGGGCACTGATGTTGTGGGTTATGGTGGAGGAAGTTTTGTCACAAAGCCGCCCTCTGATCTGCAGGTCAGTATTATGAGCCCAGAGGACCCCAAAACACAGCAGCAATAGATATTCACCAAGACTAATAGTTACTTAAACAAAAGTTGCCTTTAATGATCTTTAAACATGAAAATAGAATCACACTTTAGCTTATCACTATTAACTTACTTAACCTAACTTAACCCCCTTCTATTTCTAAGTGCACATGTATGTGATGTGTGTGTAAGTTCAGAAAAGTTCTTTGGTTCACAGTTCAATCTCACTTCACATTCCTCCAAGTTCACTGGTTGCTGTACTGTGCACAGAATTTAACATTTTTAAGGTTCACCAGGCTTTGGTACTTGAAAGATAAATGGAAGGTTCATGTCAGTTTTCAGAGAGAGATTTGTTATTCCAGGACATCCACAACTGATTTACTTCCATCAGCCACTTCAGTGTCTTGCTGACGAAACTTGCCCCTTCAGGGTTCTCTAGATGATAACCTCTTTCTTTCAGATCACCACAGAGTTCCTTCCTTTTTGTTTCTCTATTCCAAGTGAAACATTCAACAGCCAGTCCTCTCCTCTTGCATGAACCACAACGGGTTTGACCAGGTTGTCTTCCAAAAATTGGGCTCTCCACAAGCTTGCCAGCTTGTCCTGTTCTAGTCCCAGCTGCTGTCTGCTGACTGTAACACTACAAGTGATCTCTCTCTCTCTGAGAGAAAGCTTGTTCGACTCTCTCTGCTTGCAAAACCACATGATCCTCTAGATCAGCAAGTTCTCTTCCAGTCAATCTGTGGCTCCAGTAAGATCTTTCATCTGTTGCCTTTTGTAAACAACAATCCATTAGTGAAGTCTCTTGAGCACTCTTCAAAACTCTTGCAAAACCTGTGAGGCCCCAATACGTCTAGCATGGGGCAGAGCTCCAGTATTTTAAATAAGATCTGTTTTAAAGTGTTTGTATGTAACCTTCTCTCACAAACCTTTCCCAATTTATCTCTCAAAGACATATCTGTATGCTCGGTCACATCAGGAAGTGGAGGATCCAGATACAGAGGTGATACTGAAACCTAGGCCTTGGAGTTTGGGACAATATGGTATTGAAGGTGGAACTTTAATCAGTAACTAGAAGTCTGACATGCTTGTGAGGATCTTTTGGGATTTATTTTAATATCTGGGAATAGAAGGAATGGTGTTGATCTGCAGGTTGCCTATGAAGGTTCAGGAGTTGCTAGCTCCTTGCGTGCATTAGCATTCCACTTACATAGCACTGCAGATGAATTCAGATTCTAATTATATGTATCCATACTGATATTCAAAAGTCATTGTTGTTTCATGATCTGGAGTGAGATGTTTAAATACTGGATGGATGTTGGCATAAAATGTGTTCTTCGGAGTCAGGGGACAGAAAATTGTGTTTTCTATTTCCATACAATCAGTGCTTTGTTTATCGACTTGGAAAGAGAAGCTCGTTCTAGCTTTTTAAAAAAAAAACTGATGTCAGCACAAATTCTCTCGTTTACCAGCTTTCTTATGGATCAAAATAATCAGATGGAGTATTAGTTTAATGTGATTTGTCTTGCATAGATTTGAAAGATTTGTATTCCACAAAAACACATCTAGCAGATGACTGAATTGTACAGAGAGGAATTATGATGTGAAATTTCGATAGCTTTGCTGATGTCATTCCTGCTGTAGACTATTAACACTCCTGGTTATTTAATAATATCAGTTCTATTTAGGAAGTCACTGGATTTTAAATTTAGCCTGCACGTGAGGGAGATACACTGTGAACCACAGGCTAGCCCAAACCATGGGTATACTGCTGTTTAAGATGATAAGAAATGCCACATCTTGTTAAGCAGAAATAAAACCTGGAAAAAGGTGATAGAGTATCTTGGGCGGGAGTAGGAGAAGCCGTTTGGTGTATTTTGAGAGTTCCCCTTTTATTGTACCCCTGACTGGTCTTGTAACGATCGTGTTGCCACTGGTGTGTACCTGGAAGAATGGGGTGTGGAGACATGGCTCTACAGGGTCCTAGAGCCCAGTCATAATGCTGACATCTCCGTACAGTCTTTAAGCAGTCTGTTAGAGGAGTCTGATGGTGTTTTCTAACCATAGAGGTCTGTGCCCAAAATGGCTACACTGGGCAGCATGCCCCAAGGGGTTTCTCCGGGGAAGGAGAAACTTGTAAGATGACCCAATGGGAAAGTAACCCCTGCAGTGGATCAGCGAGGCGCTCAGAAAGACCCCAGGTAGGCTGACGGCTACAGTCGAATGACTCACACCAGGCTGTGGGCTCCTGGTAACTCGTTCTTGGGGACCAGATAGCGGAACCGATATTCAAGAGGGAACTCGGGGCAAGAAGGGCTCCCGGAGGGCCTCTAGATGCTGAGGGCATCCAGATAGAACAGGAGTCTGTGAGGCTATGGGAGGTCTGGAGGTGAATCCTCAGACACTGAGTGTCTCTGAAGGGACTCACTTTTGCTTCTCCTTCTCTTATTATTCGAGGCACCAGGCAATGCCAGTGACAACTCTTTGATTGTCTACATCAGGCCAAAGTTGACATATATGTTTGTTACTTTTTTAATATTATTTGTACTGCAATAAAGGAACCTTAACCAGCCAGTTTCTTTGGGCAGGAAATTACAAGCTTGTTGGCTTACCATCCATCATTGGGAAAATTGTGAAGTTATTTTTAAAGTAGTAACAGCAGAGCAATGAGGGAAAAAAAATCAAGGCAATTGGAAAATGTCAAATGTTCTTATGGAGGGGAAATCGTGCTTGACCATCTTATTGGAGCTCTTTGAAGAAGAAACCCTTGGAATCGGTGGATGTACAACACTTAGATTTCCAAATGACATTTGATAGGTGACTCCTCAAAGTTTAGTCAAGAGAATAAAAGCTTGTGGTGTAGAAAATAACATCTTGACATGATTGAGGATGCTCCCAGGAGAACGGTGTGAGCCATTTCAGTGAGAGCTTGAATTTGATTGTATTTCTGTAATACCATTTTATCCTTCTCAGTGGTTGAGCTAATGGGGCGACGCGATACTGTTAAGCAGCTGAGGCAGTTACAGTAGCACATCGCACTGACAGCTTATTAAGTGGTTGCAACGTGTCAGTGATGGAGGGCCTGCGTCATATGTAGCAGGGAGCCAGTTACGTAGACAGAACACTAAATTGTCCCAGAAGCTACTGGAGGGCGTTGAACTTGTGACAGTTGATGTGACTGCACCCATTTGAACACATAATAAATAATCTTAGCATTCGTGGTGGGGGTCGGGGTCCCCAGCTTCTGCACTGCTCACGTAGCAGGAGGATTTGATTTGGTTTCACTTTTTATTGTATCTTCATTTTAAGTTTATCAATAAAATAGAAAGTATTATTTTCCTCTGAGCAACTATGGATTTTCTTGTCATCTTTAAGCAGAATAGTTTTAAGGTGTTTGTTGGGAGCAAGAATGAGGTGGGGGGGTGGGAGGGATGGAAGAAATATAGGATTTATATTAGGTATGTACAGCAAAAACCCCAGTGTCCAGCACCTCTGGGATTGGTAGATGCCGAATAAGTGATTTGCTGGTTACTTAAGATTTTGTGTAGTGTAAATTAGCAAGATAACTGCTGGGGGGGCCAATTTTAAACTTTCGTGCTCTTTACCTATTTATTTTCCACGGTTTTTTTTTGTCAGTTCCTTGAGACGACCAGTTGCTTGAATTCTGGATAAGGAGGATTTTACTGTACATGGAACTGAGATTAATTAACGGTTATGCAGTGGGGTTATTTCTAGGCCATTGTTGGAGTAATTTATTAGGTCGGCACACCACTGTGGGCTGGAGGGCCTGTACTGTGTTCTAGATTTCTATGTTTTATGAACTGGAAGCCAGGAATTCCTCCATCAATTTTGTTTTTAAATAAAACTTGGCCATTGAAGAATTAGTTGATAGTTATTGTTGGGTTATTTAACAGTGTAAGACAGTTAAGTTACCGGAAGGCTTCACATTGTATGAGAAATGCTTTTTTATTTAATATTTTATTAATGTACAGTAACTGCAATTATTACAACACAAATCTTAAAAAAAAACCAAATTGATGACATACATGATGGTTTTCACCACCCCCCCCCCCCCCCCAAGGAAAAGAGAATATACAAACTGAAAAAGGATTTTAAAAATTATAGGTGTAAAAAGATAAGAGGAAGAAAAAAAAGAAAGTTTAAAAAAAAATCTTTGGATGGCAGAGTGAGATGTCGTGCAGTACAACTCATCAGTTCTAACATAAACAGAGGAGAATTCTGCAGGGCGAGAGGGATAAGAGGATATCCCGACAAATTTAATCCCATTATTTGAGAGTATGGGTGCCAAATTTGTAAAAACCTAGAATATTTCTTTTTCTTTTTCAGTTAAATATGTTTCTTGAAGAAAAGCAATATCCACTCCCAATTTCTTAATATATGTTAACACACTCTTCCTTTTTATTGGCTCGTTTAGCTTGTTAACATTAAAATTTACAAACTTAATTTCCTTATCCATCTGAAGCAAATATTCATCTATCCCTCACCCTGACCTGCAGGTCTCCTCCAGAGTATGATAAATGTTTATACAGAGACCTGCCTGCCGATGTGCGAATCTAAAACAAAAGAAAAAATTCCTGAGAAACCCAGCAGGCCAAGCAGCATCTGTGGAGCCAAATGGATGATCAATGTTTGGGACTGTGCCCCTGCGTCAGGATATAAACTTTTGTCCTGCAGCACAAGATGCAGTTCTCTACAGTTCAAATAGATAAGTCAGGCACTACCCATTTCAATTCACTGAAGTCTGAATGATGCTGTTAAAAAGTAGTTTAGTGTGGCGGCCCCTCGAGCCATCTTCACAAAATGCAGGACGAACGCGACGATCCAGCAGGCTGCACGAGGCCCCCAGCGCTGCCCTCCAATTGGCCACAACTAAAGGAGCCTAACTGGCCTATCAAGAAAGCGGATCGTAAATACACCAATCAGCGCTGAGGGGGCTTTAACCATGCCCCTCAGTTTGAGAATAAAAGCAGAGCTGTGAGCTCAATAAAGCTCAGTGTTAACTTCACTCATCTGGGGTTCATGTAATTCTTTCTGATCTAACCTTCATGAAGCTTTAATCTCTCCTGCGCTTATAGGCTCTGTAGAGCCATTGTTTAAAGCAGTCAGTCATATTAGTTTCTTTACTGGGAGACAAATGGGGTCAAAAGGCAAGAAAAGTATAAACCTATTCTTGCCACTTTAATATTTTCTGTCTGCAGACAACAAATCACTTTGGAGCAATTTCACAGGCTGCAAATTGCTTTTAAGAATTTCACTAAAGAATTGTATTCAGCAAAGGATCCAGAGGTTGAAGGTACATGTCAGGAGCAAGGGTTCAATGTAGCTAGACATTTTGTATTTAACATCCATCTGCAGTTGACTATTTACATTATAGTCTATTGTTAATGGTATCATTCGCAATGAGCCATAGCTTTAACTTATGACTCTGGATTGATTCTGCTCAATTTCAGGCCACCACAAACCTTTAACCATTCCTTTACCCCATAAAATTTAGTCACATAACCAAAATTGAAAATTTTGAGTCCCAACAGATGGGAAGAGTTCATTAATGCATTTTTCCAAAATGGAAGTTTAAAACCTTCCAACAGAGCAAATTGTTGAGAGTTCACGGTACAAAAGCTTGATCTCGGAGTACCACGTCCAGTGTGAGTGCACGTGTGGGGCATGTTTCTCCAGTGGCCATGTTGATGAGGGCATTGGCACTTGCGTAGCTGATGTTCAGTGTGAAATGGGCAGTGAAGGCAGATCACAGCATCTATGCATAAATAATGCTGAGTTAGCCCAGCTCAATAATTTTGGAACTCTGGGCTGCAGCGATTATCATCTCTTAACCTCGTGCACCTGAATGTGTACTCAGTTGCAGGAAGGTGCACGTTCAGCTGGCTGTTGCAATTCAACATATGCTTTTTAGTTCAGATTGCTGATGTGCACCGGAAGTGGCGTGGCAGGAGCTGATGTTACAAGCCCAGAGGACCCCATAACCCAGCAGCAATAGATATTCACCAAGACAAATGGTTACTTAAACAAAAGCTGCTTTGAATTGTCTTTAAACATGAAACAGAATCATACTTATCACTACTGACTTAACTAACCTAACTTAACCCCCTTCTAATTCTAAGTGCACGCCTATGTAATGTGTGTGTAATTCACAGTCCAATCTCACTTCTCATTCCTCCAAGTTCACTGGTTGCAAGCAATTCTTATACTGTGCACAGAATTTAACATTTATAAAGTTCACCAGGCATTGGGGTTTGAAAGGTAAATGGTTAGCATTCAGGAAGGTTCTTGTCGGTTTTCAGAGGGAGATTTGTTATTCGCTGGACATCCACAACTGATTCCTTTTAATCGGCCACTTCAGTGTCTTGCTGAAGAAACTTGCCCCCCCTCAGGGTTCTCCAGATGATAACCTCTTTCTTTCGGGTCACCACAGAGATCCTTTTAGTTTCCCATATTCCAAATGAAACATTAGACAGCCAGTCCTCGCCTCTTGCATGAACCACAAGGGCTTTGATCAGGCTGAACCAAGAACTCACAACCCATCTTCCAAATGGGGTTTTCCACAAGCTTGTCAGCTTGTCCTGTTCCAGTTGCTGCTGCTGATTGTAGAACTGATCTCTCTCTCTCTCTCTCTCTCACACACACACAGAAAGCCTGTTAATGGCAAGTTGCACTCCAGACAGAATGCGATTCCGACAAGTTCTTTCATCTGTTGCCTTTTTGTAAACAACAATCCATTAGTGATGTCTCTTGGCCATTCTTCAAAGGTCCTGGGGCTAGCATTAGCAGAGCTCCAATATTTTAAATGAGATCTGTTTTGAAGTGTTTGTATGTGACCTACACTAAAAAAAAACCTGCCCCAATTTATCTCCCAAAAACATATCTATATTCTGTCAAACTGAATATTAAATTCTTCCTGATTCTCTGAGCTCACATTAGACAATATCTGATCCATTTTGGACATTGTCAAGTAGCTGTCACTACTGTGGCTGTCCACGAAAAGTTTGGATACATGTTCGATGCAGTCAGGGTTTCTTTGCTAATCCCTGGCAGCCAGCCACATCTGGATATCATGTGGTGTGATTCTTCCAACAAACAAACTTGTGCTGTTGACCAGTCTGTGAATTTAATCTTTCAATATTGATACATCCACATAATACTTGTATGATTTTGCCAGATCGGGCAATTTTTCTGACGTAATGGGGTATGTAAGCTCTCTCATGTGTTGTCAAATAAAATTTCCTGCTCTTCCCTGCATTTCTTTCTGTGTGGTTACTTTCCGTTGCAACAATTTTCACCAAATCTAGTTTTGTCCAAGCATTCCCATTTGGAGCCAAATTGTGGTTTGATGTTGCATGCCCTCTCTGTGGTTGTGCAACCATATTGGAATTCCAGTAATATACACAACTTTGGGCTGAAGAAGTTCTTTCACCTCCTTTGATATCACTATCTTGAAATTTGTGTCCAATTTAGGCCAAGTTCAGACAGCTCTGCCATCTTGTTAAAAGTAAGTCAGAGAGGACATAGGCCCCTCGTCCCAACTTGTCCATGATGACCAAAATGTCCCAGCCTGCGTTTGGGCCATATCCTTCTAAACTCGTAGCTAATCCAGGCATCTGACTAATTTTTCTTCAACATTGCAATAGTATCTGCATAAACTACCACCTCCAGCAGCCCATCCTCCGTACACCTACCATCCTCCGTGCAAAAAAAGTGGCTCCTTCAAGCTCCTATTAAATTTCTTTTCACCCCCCCCCCCCCCAACCCCAAACCTGTCCTTTCTTTGGGCAAAAGACTGTATGTTTACCCTTGTGATTCCATGTGCTAATTTGCAGGAACATTTTGGTCAATAGGAACACAATATGATTTGAGAATTCACTCCCATTTATTGAGCACATGTTGGTGGAGTTCCACTTTGAAATGGCTTGTAATTATTAGTATCATCCATCATCTTATGATGTCCCAAGAAGCATCACAACTAAACAGCTCTTTGAAAGCATGGTCACAGTTGTAATGTGGAAACAAAGTAGGTTCCTACGAACAAAGCTATAACCAGATGCTTTTCTTTTAATGCCTTTGAAGGATAAATATTGGTCAGGATGCTGGCAATAACTGGTCTACTTCTCTTCAAAAGAGAGTCATTTGAATTGTTGCATTCGCCTGAGCTGTTGGGGTTCAACGTAATATCATGCATCTTTTGGAAAGAGAGAATAAAAATGAGGACATTGGGAGGGAAAAAAAAAATATGGCTGCCGACATTTTTTTAAAAGAAGCATTCCACAGTGCAGTAAGACACTCATTTATAGGGCAGTTCGGTTGGCGTAGCAGTTAGCGCAACGCCTTTACAGCTCCAGCGATCGGGACCGGGGTTCAAATCCAGCACTGTCTGTAAGGAGTTTGTATGTTCTTCATGTGTCTGTGTGGGTTTTTACCGGGGGCTCCAGTTTCTTCCCACCATTCAAAATGTACCGAGGGTGTAGTTTAATTGGGTGTAAATTGGGTAGCATGGGCTCAAATGGCCTGTTATTGTACTGTGAATTAAAAATTAAATGAAATATCTGATCCTTCAGCTGCTAGCATGTTATTTTGTATTGAGCCTTGCCACATTCTGTAGTTGGAATATTCAGAACCTATCAGAAATTAAGCAGGTTTATGAAGTGAGATGTAATGGATTTTAATCTTGGCTGCCTGCAGTCAATTTTTAGTGCCAGACTCATAATTATTTGTACATGCTGAAAAATGGTTGGTTTTAAAAGGAGTTGATTGCAAGGCAATTACTCAGTTTATTTGGCACAGTTAAATTTTTATTTAAATTCTGTCCCCTCTTTTGTTTTCAAATGTTAATGTATCGATGTAAAAAAATCTGACTCACTCTGCTAAATATACTGTCACATGCTGTTTAACCAGTCTTTCTGCTACAGTGTATAAATACAGTCAAATAATTACATAGCAATATAGAAGGTAAATATTACAGAGGGTTCCATTTTAGTTTCAAGGGAGCTGAGTAGTATTTTTTTTGCTGTATTAAATCAATCATGAAAAAAATCTGGCCTCAGAAATGCTCCGAAATAACCATGATTTAATTGGTGCATACAACTGCACGAAAACCAACAAGGTCGGGTCAGATACAGCAATGAGCTCTCTGAACCCTTCTCCATTAACAATGGCGTGAAGCAAGGATGTGTTCTCGCACCAACCCTCTTTTCAATCTTCTTCAGCATGATGCTGAAACAAGCCATGAAAGACCACAAAAATGAAGATGCTGTTTACATCCGGTACCGCACGGATGGCAGTCTCTTCAATCTGAGGCGCCTGCAAGCTCACACCAAGACACAAGAGCAACTTGTCCGTGAACTACTCTTTGCAGACGATGCCGCTTTAGTTGCCCATTTAGAGCCAGCTCTTCAGCGCTTGACGTCCTGTTTTGCGGAAACTGCCAAAATGTATGGCCTGGAAGTCAGCCTGAAGAAAACTGAGGTGCTCCATCAGCCAGCTCCCCACCATGACTTCCAGCCCCCCCACATCTCCATCGGGCACACAAAACTCAAAACGGTCAACCAGTTTACCTATCTCGGCTGCACCATTTCATCGGATGCAAGGATCGACAACGAGATAGACAACAGACTCGCCAAGGCAAATAGCGCCTTTGGAAGACTACACAAAAGAGTCTGGAAAAACAACCAACTGAAAAACCTCACAAAGATAAGCATATACAGAGCCGTTGTCATACCCACACTCCTGTTCGGCTCCGAATCATGGGTCCTCTACCGGCATTACCTACGGCTCCTAGAACGCTTCCACCAGCGTTGTCTCCGCTCCATCCTCAACATTCATTGGAGCAACTTCATTCCTAACATCGAAGTACTCGAGATGGCAGAGGCCGACAGCATCGAATCCACGCTGCTGAAGATCCAACTCCGCTGGGTAGGTCACGTCTCCAGAATGGAGGACCATCTCCTTCTCAAGATCGTGTTATATGGTGAGCTCTCCACTGGCCACCGTGACAGAGGTGCACCAAAGAAGAGGTACAAAGACTGCCTAAAGAAATCTCTTGGTCCCTGCCACATTGACCACCGCCAGTTGGCTGATATCGCCTCAAACCATGCATCTTGACGCCTCACAGTTCGACGGGCAGCAACCTCCTTTGAAGAAGACCGCAGAGCCCACCTCACTGACAAAAGACAAAGGAGGAAAAACCCAACACCCAACCCCAACCAACCAATTTTCCCTTGCAACCGCTGCAACCGTGTCTGCCTGTCCCGCATCGGACTTGTCAGCCACAAACGAGCCTGCAGCTGACGTGGACATCACCCCTCCATAAATCTTCGTCCGCGAAGCCAAGCCAAAGAAGAAAAGAACTGTGACTAAGATTTCCAGCGTAGCGAACATTTAAAATATTTTGTGTCCATGTGGCAGCCCCTAGGGGCCCCTGACTAAATGAAGGACGAATGCGGCGATCCAGCAGGCTGCACGAGCCCCCAGAGTTGCCCTCCAATTGGCCACAACTAAAGGAGCCTAACTGGCATATCAGGGAAAGTGGATCACAAATCCACCAATCAGTGCTGAGGGGGCTTTGACCACACCCCTCATCTTGAGAATAAAAGCAGAGCTGTGAGCCCATTAAAGCTCTGTGTTAACTCCACTCAACTGGGGTTTGTGTTGTTCTTTTTGGGAACAGTGTGTCCTTTCTGATCTAACCTGCCTGCAGCTATAACCTCTCCTGTGCTGTAGGTTCCTCAGAGCCATAGCTTGTAAGCAGCCAGCTACAGTGTAATCTTAGCTGTTGAAAAATGTTGACATCTTTGGAGAATTGTGGATGAAAGTTAACCCAGAAGAGCACCAGAAAACAAATACAGTAAAATCCCCATTATCCGGCAGTCAATCAACCTGAAACTGAAATAACTGGCAAAAAATAAATCGAGGAAATAAATAAAATTAAAATAAATAAGACCTGGCAGGTGGATCCCACCTCCTGGGTCTCACGCTGAGACTTTGTTGGACGTACGCAGGTTTGCCCCACAGAACTAGCAATGCCCCTCAATGTGCGCACATTCTTTTCACTGTCACCATTTGCGAGCCAGGTCATCAACGCAGGGAAGGTGCGCTGAGGGCCTGACTGGGGCACTTGTGTGGAGGTGAATGGTGGTGTCAGCATGGAGACGGGGTGCCGAAGGCCTAACCGGGGCACTGGCATGGAGGTGAGTTGGGCCGCCAGCACGGGGATGGTGAGCCAAGAGCTTGACCAGGAGAGTTGCATGGAGGTGAGTCGGGTTGCGCCGAGGGTCTGACCAGCACACTTGTGTGGAGGTGAGTCAGGTCGGGCCACGAGCCTGACTGGGTTACCAGGATGAAGAGCTGATCGCTGCTGCTCGCAGCTGGGTTGACTATCCCAAAGTGCCTCCCAATCCCTGCCCGGAAAGAGTCTTTATTTGAGTTAGGTATATTTGTAAGGCTTTATCTGTAAATCTGGGGAGGGGGATTAATTATGACAGTGGCACCGTTAGCCTAGCGGCTAGTGCAACACTGTTAGAGCGCCAGCTGTATGTTCTGGGAATTACCTGATTAAAGTGAATTTTAAATCTTCAAAATTAAAGACTACAATACTGATTTTAAAAAAATGCAGTCTTTCATCTTTTACATGTTGTATTCTTAATGCAGGTGTATTAGTTAGGCTTTGGAAGAGTGAGCCGGAAAATTTGTATTTCTGCAGGTTCCGGATAATAGGGATTTTACTGTAGATGCTGGAACCTCGACCAAAAGCGGCAAAATTGGAAGAATTCAACCATTCTGAAACCAGCCGATGGTTCAGATCAGCGTAACACACAAACCTGCTGGAGAACCTCAGCAGTTTACACAGCTACTGGAAGTAAAGAGTAAGCAATGTTTCGGGTCTGGGCCCTTCGGCTGGTATATGTTTCAGATCTGCAACTTTCGTCAAAACTGGCGGGAAGAGATAAGGGTTTACAATTTTCAGAGCGGAACTGAAGAGAGGAGTGAGGGAGGAGACTGGTTAGTATTGGATGTGAGCAAGCCGTTTGTAGCAGCTGGGGTGAGGAAGGGCACAAACACGATAGGGAGGGAATGTTCATCAGAAGTTGGTAAATTCCTTCTTCATTCCATCAAAATATTTTGTAATGTCCCGGAAGGGTCATTGACCCAAAACATTAACTGGTTCCCCTTTCCACAAATGCTGCCTGACGGGCCGAATTCTGCCACCATTTCTGCTTTTGTTTTAGAAGAGGACTGGCTGTGCGATATTTTTACTATCCTGACGCGGTAGAAGTTTTTAATTGGCTGACCACTTGCCGTAGCTTGCCTGCTTCCGTGAAAATGCAACTTTTCAAAATGTCGTTCATTTCTTGTGTAGTAAATGCACAACTACCTCCCAATGCAAATGCCATGTTTAGTTATACTTCATGAGAAAGACACGAGTGGAGTGATTTTCTTCTGCATCCTCTGGGACCATTCTCAGTGGTCTTGAGATTAAATTCTTCATTCCCTGGACTGCTGGCTCCCAGAAGGGATATCTCTGTTTCTAGCCCTGTTTTTTTTCCCCCAGCCGATGAAATCTCTCGGTCACTTTTTGCTGGGCAAATCCTAGAGTTGAAGGAGCTTATTTATGTTTCTGCAGTTTCTAATGCCAAGAGAAATAATAGAGGTGTGGGAAAAGAGGTGCTTCAGTTTGCTTGGCATTTAACCAAACAAAGAGGGGAGATGTGTCAAACATACAATTTCCTGGACTTTCTTTCTGCCCCATTGGACTACGTCATGTATCCAGCCCATCAAATTTTGGCAAGTTTTGACCCAAGCCATTAATGAGCTCAATAATTTACCTCAGTGCAGCCGCCCAGCTCCTCGCCCACCCAACACACATCTATCACCAGTTGTCCAAGCATCCTATTCCAGCTTGTCCCTGAATCTTGTAAGATCACTTTTATAATATTTAATCGCTGTCCTTTTATTCATTCAAATGTTTGTAAATTTTAATCCAACTTTTCTTTCCCTCTTTGTTTTTGAACTCGCCCCCCCCCCCTCTTTGTAATTTACCTGTTCTCATTATTTTTGAGGGGATTGATGATTGATTCCACCATTCGTTTACGACCCAGTTACCTCTTTCCAACAAAATAGGATGCAAAACAAATTGAGTTGAGGCGAGCAAATTGTAGCTGATCAATTAAAAGATGCAAGATTCCTCTTGTTTGTGTGTTTCCAGAGCTGCTAATTGCTTACAGTGAACACTGTTTATTGTGGACACCACAGTCAGAATGTTTTGTATTTTGCACACTGACATTAAGATCTTATTAAAATTTGTAACTAGAAGAGATTTAGGGCTCAAAATTCATCCTTGGTCACATGCACCAAGCACGTAGCTTCTGTCCATTGCACATCATTGACGATAGAGAAACTGACTTTCAGAAGAATGCATTACTATGTATGAGTGTTTAGTATATGTACCGACGTGAAAATAATCACCCTTTCATTTTCTGAATTAAATATCTTGCTGACTTCCTCCAGCTTTTATTGTCTTTGGAAGAATAAGCCAATGAATAAACAGGAGAGAAGGAAGTTAACCAGCTCAGTAAGTCGATGCTGAGTCATTAAGAGCCATCAAGGTAGTTCTGCTTCTTCCCCAGTTCCTTCACGTATCCTTACAATTTTTCCCCATCCCATAATAAACATTGAGACCTCGGTGTGCAGCAAGGAAACAATCCTTTTGGCCCAAGTTGCTGAAGGTTTCTTCCTGATCTAGTCCCATTTGCCTGCATTTGGCTCATTCCCCTTTAAAACCTTCCGATCCAGTTACCTGTCTGAATGTATTTCAAACACGTACACTTCCTCTGGCCACACATACCCACTAGCTACTGGATTGGGAGGGGGGGAGGGGAAGAGGGGAAAGCTACCTCTTGTGTCCACTTAAATCCTGATGGTTTTATAAACTTCTGTAAGATTAAGCCTTTTTATACCTTGCTTCAGGGGAAACAGTGTTTCGGAGTCTGGAGGACCCCCAAAACCAGCAACAATAGATATGCACCACAACACAGGGTTACTTCAACAAAAATAGTTTTTAATTATAATCAAGAAGATAGAATTGAACTTTAACTTATTACTTAACCTACTTAACTACTTAATCCCCCCCCCTCTAATACTAAGCGCAGGTGTGTGTAACTTATAGTTAAGATTAGAAAAGTTCTTTGGATCACAGTCCAATCTCACTGGTTGCAGGCAATTCTTGTACTGTGCAGATGTTAGCATTAACAAAGTTCACCAGTCTTTGGTGCTTAACAGGCAAATGGTTACCACTCAGGAGGGTTCTTGCTCTTTTTCAGAGAGAGATTCCTTCTCAATCAGTCTTGCTGACGAAACTTGCCCCCGTCAGGGTTCTCCAGATGATCCTCTTTCTTTCAGGTCACCTTTCAGACCACCAGTCTTCTCCTTTGACCAGGCAACCTTCCAAAGTTTGCCAGCTTGTCCCTCTCCTCTCTGTTTCACACCCTCCCTCTCTGAGAGCAAGTGTGTTCTGGCCTGCCTGCAAAGATCACATGCTCTCCCAGGCAAACTGCTGAATGTTGCTACATTGTTGCCCCTCCTGCAAAAAGCACTCTGCAAAAGTCCTGCGAAAATTCTGTGTTTTAAAATGTGTGTGTGCAAGCTGCTCTAACAATTCCTCCCAAACCACCTCCAGATACTCTTGTCACAACAGTCCCAGGCTATCCAGCAACTCAACCCCTCCAGACAGTGCAATGTCCTTGTTAATCATTTTACACCCCCTTTAGCTTAAACCCATTCTTTCTACAGTATGATGGCCAATACTACTCACACAGTGTTCCAGGTGTGGTCTTGTTCAGTGCAACATGACATCCCAACTTAACATTGCTCTACGTTTCAGATTTTGGGTAAACTCTCCCCACACCCATGTCATTTTCCAGTTGTGATCCTCCATCCTTTTGGGATTCTCTTTATTCTTCCAGAAATTTCCACGGTTTCCAAAGTTCTCCCTCTTCTCTCATCCTCTCTGTCATCACACTTGTTGGTTGCTCTTGATCATTTAGTGCTCCAAAGACCTGTTATTCAGATTTCTCATTTATTGTCAGAGCACATACATAACATCATATACAACCCTGAGCTTCCTTTACTTGCGGGCGAAGCAAATTTATCACTTATTGGTCGTGCAAAAAAAAAACTGTACTCAGCGAACAAATGTAAGCAAATAAAGAATGTAAACAAACTGACTGCAATACAGAGAAGAAAAAAAATCAATAAAATGCAAAGGTAGGAGCCCGTACTCAAATCTGTCCATGGTCTCATGTACGATCCCACCAAGACCACCCATAAATTGGAGGAACACCTCTAGTTGGATGGCATTAACATCAGCTTTTCTGGTTTCTGCTAACCTATTCTTGTTTTCCCTTCCCTTTCCCCCTTTCTTCTTTCCCTCAGCTCTCCACCCCCCTTCCCTTTATTCACCCAGCCATCCCTACTGCTCTTGCTTGCTGCTGTGGTCTCTCTCCCTTCACCTATTACCTCCTGCCTTTGCGAACACGCCTCGCCCTCGTACCGTTTTATTTGGACGACTGCCAACATTTTCCATACGTGGATGAAGGGCTCAAGCATGAACTATCAGTTATGTATTTTTATCTTTGTTGCATAAAGGACACTGTTTGACCTGCTGAGTTTCTCCAACATCATGTTTTTACTTCAACCACAGAGTCTGCAGACTTTAGTGTTTTACTTCATTCCTTGAACGAGTCCCTGATTGAGTTTGTTGTTGAGGAGTCTGATGGTCGAGGGGTAGCAGCTGTTCCTGAACCTGGTGTTGTGAGTCTTGTTGCACCTAGACCTCTTTCTCGATGGGAGCAGAGAAAATAGAGTCTGTATTGGGTGATGTGGATTCTATGTTTTCTGCTGCTCTCTGATGGCAGCGTCCCTGTAGATGTTGTCGATGGCGGGGAAGGTTCTGCCTGTGATGTCCTGGGCTGCATCTACTACCTTTTGTAGGGCTTTCCATGCAGGGGTATTGGAGTCCCCAGACCAGACTGTGATGCAGTTCCATCACACAACTGTAGAATTTTGCTGGATTTCCAATGTCATACCAAATCTCTGCCAGGTCCTGAGGAAATAGAGGTGCTGATGCCATCAGTGTGTTGGATCTAGGAAAGATCCTCCAAGATGGTGACTCCCAGGAACTTAAATTTGCTCACACTCTCCGCCTCAGATCCCCCAATGATCTCTGGGTCGTACAGCTCTTGAAGTCAATCGGCTCCTTGTTTTTGGTGACATTGAGTGCCGGTGCATCATTCAGCCAAGTTTTCACTCTTTCTCCTCTGTGCTGACCCATCATCCTTTTTTTATACAGTCCACTAACGTGTTATCATCAATGAATTTGTAGAAGGTGCAGTTGTCGTACCGAGCCAAACAGTCACAGGGGTAAAGCGAGTAGAGAAGGGGGTTAAGAACACAGGGTTGTGACGCTCTGATACTGATGGAGATTGTGGAGGATGATTGGATAATTCAATTTACAGTGATATGTTGCTAGTACTAATTCTTTCTCTATTCATAATAGATAAGCACTCAAGTATTTGAATGGTGCATTTTTTTCTCTATTTGGTGGATTGGAAATTATTTCATTATGTAATTGTTGAAAACTGTTAATTATGCATTACTAAGTATATTTGAGTTTTTGAAGTATTCCTAAAATCCAGGGCATATACTTTGTCACGCCTGTACTTTTATGCATAAGTATTTTTCTAAATTACGTGTGAAGAGCAAAAGTTGAATTACTGACAGGAGGAATATTTTCCTTAATTTTTAAAAGAAATTCTGCATCTTTTGCAAAAGATTTACTAGTGATTCTTGCCATGCTGTGTTAGCCTGCAGTCTTAAAATGCTTCAGATTTATTATAACCATATAACCATAACAGTACGGAAACAGGCAAACTCGGCTCCTCTAGTCTGCACCGATTTAAGTGATCTCCCCCAGTCCCACCTCCCTGCTCCCTGTCCATAACCCTCCAATCCCCTCACATCCATGCATTTAACCTTTCTTAAATGACAAAATTGACCCTGCTGCAACCACCTCTTCCAGAAGGTCATTCCATTCAGCCACCACTCTCTGAGTGAATAAGTTCCCTCTCATGTTATTTCTAAACTTTTTCCCCCAATCCTTAACTCACGACCCCTTGTTCCAATCTCACCCACCTTCCAGGGGAAGAGCCTATTCACATCATCTCTGTCTATTCCCCTCATAATTTTATATATCTCTATCAAATCTCCCTCAACTTTCTGTACTCCAATGAATAAAGACCCAACCTACTCGATCTTTCTTTGTATTCTAGATACTTCAATCCAGGCAACCTTTTAGTAAATCATCTCTGCATCCCCTCTACCTTATTGATATCCTTCCTATAATTTGGGGACCAGAACTGCACACAATATTCCAAATTTGGCCTCACCAATGCCTTGAATAGTCTCAACATCACCTCCCAGCTCCTATATTCTATGCTTTGATTTATAGAGGCCAGCATACCAAAAGCCTTCTTTACCATTCTATCCACATGAGATTCCACTTTCAAAGAATGAAGAACCATTATTCCAAGATCTCTCTGTTCCTCTGCTTTCCTCAGTGCCCTCCCCTTCCCTGCATGTGTCCTGTTTTTGATTATTCTTCCAAAAATGAAGTACTTCACACTTATCGATATTAAACTCCATCTGCCACCTTTCAGCCCACTCTTCTAAGCAGTCCAGATCCTTCTGCAGTCTCCGAAAACCATCTTCACTATCCACCACTCCCCCTAATTTTATATCGTCCACATATTTACTAACAAAATTTACCACTCCATCATCCAAATCATTACTGTAAATGACAAACAACAAGGGACCCAACACTGATCTCTGAGGCTCACCACTCTTCACCAGCCTCCATCATGACAGACAGTTATCCACCATGATTCTCTGGCATCTACCTTTTAGCCGTCGTTGAACCCATCTGACTAAACATTAATACCTAGCGCCTGAACCTTCCTCACCAACCTTCCATGTGGAACCTTATTGAAGGTCTGACTGAAATCCATATAGAAACCATCTACTGCTCTACCCTCATCAACCTTCCTAGTCACCTCCTCAAAAAATTCAACAAGATTTGTCAAACATGACCTTCCCCTCATAAACCCACATTGGGTATCCCTGATCAGTTCCTGCCCCTCTAGATGCATGCATATTATTTCTTAGAATACTTTCCATTAGTTTACCAACCACTGACATCAAACTTACTGGTCTATAATTGTTGGGCCTACACCTGGAACCATGTTTGCGACATGCCAATCCTGCAGCACCGCGCCTCCCTCCAGTGACTGTTGAAAAATCACTGTCAGAGCCTCCGCTATTTCCTCCCTGACTTCCCTCAAGGTCCTGGGGAAAATCCCGTTGGGACATGGAGATTTATCCACCTTTATATGCCTCAAAAGTTCCAACACCCCCTCTTTCCTAATCCTTACATTTTCGATAATCACCCCTTTTGCTTCTTTTATCTTACACGATTCCATATCCTTTTCCCTAGTGAAAACCGAAGAGAAGAACTCATTCAATATCTCCCCCATCTCATTTGGCTTTGCACACATTTGTCTGATTCCCTAATTTTATCCTTTACTCTCCTTTTGTAATTTACATATTTGTAAAAATCCTTCCTATTTACTTTCACCCTGTTTGCTATAGCCACCTCGTACCTTCTTTTCGCTTTCCTAATTTCTTTCTTAAACTTTTTACAATCCATGTATTTTCCAAGCATCTCATCTATACCTCGTTTCTTGTATTTAATGTAGGCCTCCCTTTTATTTCGAACCAGCTTTCTAATCTCCCTTGAAAACTACGACTCTCTCGAACTTTTGGCTCTGCCTTTTATCCTAACAGGAACGTAAAGATTCTGTACCCTTAAAATCTCACCTTTAAATAACCTCCAATTCTCCTCTACCTCCTTCCCATAAAACAAATCAGCCCAAACCACTCCTTGCAAATCCCTTCTCATTTCTTCAAATCTGGCTTTCTCCCCCTCAAAACCTTCATTGTCAGACCAGGCCTATCCCTTTCCATAGTTATATTGAAATTAATGGTACCATGCTCCCCAACATACACCTCCATCACCTGCCCTATCTCATTCCCCAACAGTAGATCCAACATTGCCCCTTCTCTACTGGGTACCTCAATTTATTGCTGCAAAAAACTATCCTGCACACATTTTACAAATTATAATCCATTTAGCCCCTTCACAGAATGTGTTTCCTAATCTATATTAGGGAAATTAAAATCCCCCACTAACAAAACTCAGTGCTTATTACAATTCTCAGCTATTTCCTGACATATTTGCTTCTCTATTTCTCGCTCCCCACTAGGTTGTCTATAATTGTAACCTCACCTTTTCCATTTTTTAATTCCACCCATACTGCCTCCCTCCAATCTATCTCACATCAGCATCGTTGTAATATTTTCCCTGACAAGCAATGCCACACCCACCCCCCCTTACCTCTCCAATTCTATCACAACTAAAGCAGCAAAATCCTGGAATATTTAGCTGCCAGTCACAACCCTCCTGCAACCACGACTCACTAATCGCCACCACGTCATACTGCCAAGTGTCAATCCACACCTTCAGCTCGTCCACCTTCCTTACAATACTCCTAGTATTAAAGTAAATGGAGTTTAGAGATTTCCCATATCTTACCTTCTGTTTGTCCCCATCTTTCTGGACAATTCTATTATTTATTACCATCACCTCCCCTCCATCACAGCATTGATAATTTCCCTCTCAATCACCTGTCTTTCCACCCCCAAACCTTGTCTACAAGCCTTCTCTATTTGCAAACTAATCTTCCACCTGTTCTCCTTTATATGGACCCCTTCCCCCAACCGTACTAGTTTAAAGCCTCCTTAGTAGCCCTCGCAAATGCCCCCACCAGGTTCATGGTCCCTTTGGGATTCAGATGCAACCTGTCCATTCGGTACAGGTCCCACCTCCCCCAGAATAGGTCCCAGTGATCCAAGAACTCTAATCCCTGCTCCTTACTCCACCCCTTTAGCCACGTATTCATCCTCCACCTGATACTATTCTTGCCCTCACTATCATGTGGTACAGGAAGTAATCCAGAGATCGCCCCCTGAAGTGCCAGTTGATGAAATAGACAAAGACGACGAGGTCAAACAATAATCATGGCTTTTATTAGCAGAAACTCAATGGTACAATAATGAAAGACAATAGGTTTATATACAGTTGTATCCAAGGGGACTGTCCTTAACAATAGAGATAATGCACAGCCAATGTTAGTACAGCAAGGCTCGCCAGAGGGGAGACAGGCAGCTTGGCAGACATTCACCACAGTCTCCCCCCGGCAGAAGAAGGGCTAAAATCAAAAGGATAGCTGCTAGGAAAGACTGAAGCAAGCGATACATGGATACCATGTTTGCCCTTGAGATACTCTAACAGCCAAAATACGCCAGTATCTATCAAGCAATTGAAATATAATGAGATGTTTTATGAACATGTCAGCCTTTCAGGTTGTTTACAAATTCAGGTGCTTCGTTTCAAAACAGGTGGCTCCTTTGCAACCTTGGGAACTGGTACAGGTCCTGGGTCTGTAGTGTGGGAAGGACTGGCTCCTGGACCCACACCAGAATCGCCAGTATGAGGCAGTGGAGCCCCAGCATGGCCATCTGAAAGCTGACTAAGGGTCACAGGATGGCGGGGTTAGTCCAACCTCTCAGGCTCCCTCTGATTAGGGGTGCGAGGAAGGGGCGAACCAGGCAAGGCCAGATCTCTTAGGGGTACAGTGCCAGTACTCCTGTCTGGGAATTTAACATGACCGTAGTTGGGGTTAGTATGCAGTAGCTGAACTGGTTGGACTAGGGGGTCTGTTTTATGTGCCCGAGCGTGGCTCTTCAGCAGCACGGTTCCAAGCTCCGGCATAATAAAGAGCCACACATCAGCCAGGTAATGTCCCTGCAAATTTTAAGTAACTTTACACTTGTCCCGTACAGTTTTTGTAAGTTCACTACAAGCCATCGATATCTTTCAGTTTGCTGGATATCTCAGCAAATTTAAGGCTCTGGCAACTCTCTCGTGAATGTAGCTGTAAGCACTCCCCGAGTCTGTTAGACAATCAAGAGTCTCACCATTCATCTCCCCCTTCATAGTCGACCGTTCCAGTCTGTAACATCCTCTAAGCTTTGGAGTCGTTGAGCTATCACAGGGGATCTCACCTTGCCGTCACTTGGAGTCGATTCAGCCTGCTCGTCTGAAGATTCCCCCTTTTCACAGTTGTCTTCCATTCCTGCAGCTCCAGGACGCATTTTCTTGGTGTTTCTCTTCTTTTCAGTGGGAGTACTTTTCGCCTTACACGCTTTAGCAAAGTGGCCGAGTTTCCCACAATAGCTGCAGGTAGAAAATCAAGCCAGACACTTCTGTCTGGGGTGCCAGCTCTTATCACAGAAGTAACATTTTTCAGGAGTTCACCTTTTTCTTTCTTTCGGGGTTCCAGCACTCCTGGATGTTTCCTTTTCGGTTTCTAGCATTTCACTGGACCGCATGGCACTTGTCAGTGTTTTGGCTAGAGTGACTGCCCGGTCATAGGTTAAGGTCAACGTCTCCAGCAGCCTCTGTCAGATGTAACTGGAGTCAATCCCGTTGACAAAAGCATCCAGCTTCAAGGCATTGCAGTGTTGTTGCACATTGACTGCCCTGACTCACATTCGTTTGCCAGTGAGTCGAGAGCCAGTGCATAGGCAGCATCACTTTCCCTGGGTTTCTGGCGTCTAGTCAGCGAATGGTGTCGAGCAAGCACCACATTCCGTGGCGCTGCATAGTAAGTAGTCAGACGTTCCCAGGCTATAGTGTTAGGTCTGCTTTGTTCATGAATGAGTGAGACAAACACCAGGCTGAGTCGAAATCAGGGTTCTTTGTTCTTTATTACCGGATTGTAACACTTGCGACTAAACATGTTAGTCGGAGAATGCATTCTGCCGTTATCAGCAAAATGGTGATTTTTTATACCCTTGGATATGTGCTTAGAACATCATCATATCATTACTTGTCCAATGACTAAAACTGTTGCTATCCTTTCCCTGCTAGCTTCCTGCCTCTCAATCCATCAATGTCTCTCTTATCTTGTAAGTACAAGGATGCATTCACATCTTGTTACAGCCCTGTACATTCCCATCTCATGATGTTTTACCTAACAGGAGTACAAGGACACCTCCCCTTCTTGTTACAGCCTTGTACAGGGTAACTCCCTACACATTCCCATCTCATGATGTTTTACCTTACAATAGTCAGAGTGGTGGCGCCTTGCGTTACGGCAAAAGGGACCTCACCCAGCAGAGAGTTCAGGTGGCCCCATTGTATCGCCTCATCGACCACGTTGTTTCGAGCCATGTAGTAATCGATACAAGCAATCCAGTGGTTGAAGATTTCTCTGGCCCTCACGGCAGACTGGTTGATTATCAGCCGCTCTGGCTCGAGTGCTGCATCCATTTCTGCTAATAAAATTGAGGTGCCAGTTGATGAAGTAGACAAAGTCGATGTGGTGAAACAATAAACATGGCTTTTATTAGCAGAAACTCATGGTACAATAATGAAAGACAATAGGTGCATATACAGTTATATCCAAGGGGAGTGTCCTTAACAGTAGAGATAATGCACAGCCAATGTTAGTACAGCAAGGCTTGCCAGAGGGGGGAGACAGGCAGCTTGGCAGACATTCACCACAGCCCCCTTTGCGGTCCTTCCTTTAGCTCCCTACCTAACTCCCTATATTCATTTTTAGGACCACTTCACTCTTCCTCCCTATGTCGTTGGTACCAACATGTACCACGACCTCTGGCTCATTACCCTCCCCCCTTAGGATGTCATGGACATGAGGTTACATCCTGGACCCTGGCACCAGGGAGGTAAACCACCATCCGTTTCCTTTATCGTATCCACAGAATCCCCTCTCTGTCGTCCTGACCATCGAATCCCCTGTAACTATTGCCCTCCTCTTCCTTTCCCTACCCATCTGGGCCACAGAGGCTGACCTTGTGCCAGAGGTACCTTGTGCCACTGCTGCCTTCCCCAGCTTGACTGTCCCCCCAACAGTACTCAAGGAGAGGTACCTATTGTTGAGGGCTGCAGGCACAGGGGCCCTCTCTTGAATCTGACCCTTCCCCTTCCCCCTCCTAACTGTAACCCACTGATACTCCTCCCATGGCCCTGGTGTGACCACCTGGCTATAACTCCTATCTATGGCGGCCTCACTCTCCCTGACCAGGGCGAGGTCATCGAGCTGCAGCTCCAGTTCGCTAACATGGTCCCTGAGATGCTGCATCTCAGCATACCTCGTGCAGACGTGGATGTCTGGGAGGCTAGAAGACTCCAGGACCTCTCACATCTGACACTGAGAACAGCAAAGTGCTCTCACACTCATCCCTTCACTATCCCCTCACCTTACAAAGAGAGGAAAAACCAAAAAGATAATATGTGACAAATATTCAGCCTTACCTTAATCCAGATACACCCGACCTCAGCCTCTGCTCGCCGAAGCCTCTCGATCCAAAGCCTCGAAGCCCTACTCCTTCACCAGGCCACTCACTCACTGGGCCACTCCTCGCTGGCCACTCCTTTGCCTTACCCTCCTTTTATTGACCCTTGACCAATTAACCCTGTCAGTCTCACCTCACTCCTCCTCCTCCTCTGAACCCTGCCCAAGCTCTGGTCACCGCCCCCTCCAACTTGCTGCTCGAACCCACTAGGCCCGAACCCCGGTAAGGAACTGAATTTATAGTCTTCCTCCTCACTCTCACCTCGCTTCTCCTCCGAATACTGCCCTAGCTCTGATCACTGCCTCACCTGACTCACTGCTCGAACTGACTAGGCCCAAGTCCCGGTAAGGAACTGAATTTATTCCCTTACCTTCCTCTTCATTCTCACCTGGCTCCTCCTCCTAGATCAGAGAACTTTGAAGTTTAAAATGTTTAGTTAAATGAGATTGTATTTTACAGGATGACTGGAGTCTATGAAGCCTATCAATGTTTTGTACATCAAGTGCTTAGTTTAAACCATTGGCCGCACTATTAGTGGAACAGTTAGCACGTCACTGTTACAGTGCCAGTGGCCCAGCGCTGTCTGTACGAAGTTTGTACGCTCTCCCTGTGTCTGTGTGGGTTTCCTCCAGATGCTCTGGTTTCCTCCCACCCTTCAAAACGTATGGGGTTGAAGGTTAATTGGTGTAGTTGGGCATCACAGGCTCATGAGCTGAAAGGGCCTGTTACCATGCTGCATGTCAAAATTTAATTGAAACTTGCACCATCAGAGTGATGAGATCTTCGGAGAACACCAAGAAATCCATAAATGTTCACTGATGGAAGTTCTTTTGGCACCAACTGAAATAGCCTGCTTAGGTACCAGAATCGAGATAGCACACAATGTCACAAACCTCGACTCAACTAAATATAAAAAGATCATTTTCAATACCATAGATCAACATTTGTTTTAGTTTCAGTTTTTCTCCCAACTGATATCTCTTTTCACTCTCAGCACAGGTGGACAAGAGCTCCAGTAGGTAAGGGGTAGTAGTTCTCATCTGGAAGAGACATTTTGCTGACGTGAAATTAAACAAGAAAATCCATGGGTGTGAGTGCAGTTCAATACAAGAAAATCTCAATGCCAAGCGGCCGCTCCAATGGCCCCGGCTCGTCTAGCGTTGGCCCTCAGAGACTGTCTCTCTACACCAAGCCCTGTAGTCATTAGCCCCTTTCGCACTTGCGTCCCACTAAATTGGCCGTTCACTGTCCCGGGATAGGAATGGGGGGTGGGGGGGGTTTGACTTTTCACACTTGACCACTCCTAACTGGGACACTGAACGCTTTCACATTTACAAGGAACCATCCCCGGGTTTAAGACTGTTCTACCTTCACTGGTGACATCATGACGCATTGAGTGACATGGACCTGCCCTAAATCCTGATCAATGTATTATGATCTTATATTTGAACAAAATTAATCATGCCCAATTATAAGGGCTTTGGCAAATACTAGAGCGCATCGGATGTCCCCCAAAGTTCCTCAACATGATTATCCAACTGCACGAAAACCAACAAGGTCGGGTCAGATACAGCAATGAGCTCTCTGAACCCTTCTCCATTAACAATGGCGTGAAGCAAGGCTGTGTTCTCGCACCAACCCTCTTTTCAATCTTCTTCAGCATGATGCTGAACCAAGCCATGAAAAACCTCAACAATGAAGACGCTGTTTACATCCGGTACCGCACAGATGGCAGTCTCTTCAATCTGAGGCGCCTGCAAGCTCACACCAAGACACAAGAGAAACTTGTCCGTGAACTACTCTTTGCAGACGATGCCGCTTTAGTTGCCCATTCAGAGCCAGCTCTTCAGCGCTTGACGTCCTACTTTGCGGAAACTGCCAAAATGTTTGGCCTGGGAGTCAGCCTGAAGAAAACTGAGGTCCTCCATCAGCCAGCTCCCCACCATGACTACCAGTCCCCCCACATCTCCATTGGGCACACAAAACTCAAAACGGTCAACCAGTTTACCTATCTCGGCTGCACCATTTCATCAGATGCAAGGATCGACAATGAGATAGACAACAGACTCGCCAAGGCAAATAGCACCTTTGGAAGACTACACAAAAGAGTCTGGAAAAACAACCAACTGAAAAACCTCACAAAGATAAGCGTATACAGAGCCGTTGTCATACCCACACTCCTGTTTGGCTCCGAATCATGGGTCCTCTACCGGCATCACCTACGGCTCCTAGAACGCTTCCACCAGCGTTGTCTCCGCTCCATCCTCAACATCCATTGGAGCGCTTTCATCCCTAACGTCGAAGTACTCGAGATGGCAGAGGTCGACAGCATCGAGTCCACGCTGCTGAAGTTCCAGCTGCGCTGGGTGGGTCACGTCTCCAGAATGGAGGACCATCGCCTTCCCAAGATCGTGTTATATGGCGAGCTCTCCACTGGCCACCGTGACAGAGGTGCACCAAAGAAAAGGTACAAGGACTGCCTAAAGAAATCTCTTGGTCCCTGCCACATTGACCACCGCCAGTGGGCTGATATCGCCTCAAACCGTGCATCTTGGCGCCTCACAGTTTGGCGGGCGGCAACCTCCTTTGAAGAAGACCGCAGAGCCCACCTTACTGACAAAAGGCAAAGGAGGAAAAACCCAACACCCAACCCCAACCAACCAATTTTACCCTGCAGCCGCTGCAACCGTGTCTGCCTGTCCCGCATCGGACTTGTCAGCCACAAACGAGCCTGCAGCTGACGTGGACTTTTTACCCCCTCCATAAATCTTCGTCCCGAAGCCAAGCCAAAGAAAGAAGAAGAAGAAAAGAAGAAGCTTTATGTACAGCCCAGTATGAGCCCTTCAGCCCCTGTTGTACTGACCTATATAAACCTTTTTAGGGGACCGTGGGAAAGCACTAGCAATAAATAGCAATAGCGGACAATTTTTAAACAGCGTGGGAAAGTTGGTAGCTTTTTCCCACGCTGTATAAATTGTGGGCTATAGTTCTACCAATTTTCCCACGCTGTTTAAAAATGTCCACTATTGCTATTCATTGCTATTTATTTCCTCTCTCTCTCTCACTACAACTTTCCCATGGCAAAATTTATACCTTCATTTTAATCCTTTCTTCCTTCACTCAAAAACTTGGGTCATTTCAATCCCACAATGCAATTACTCGTTCTACCCTTGCCTGATAGCAACGCCGGCGTCTGCAGATGCCGGGGATTGTACTAGGGGTCGAGGCCGCCAAAACCCCGCACGAGATTATATCATCTGATGCTGGCCCTGAGCTGATTTTGCTTTCACACTAGGCACTGTTAAAGGCCGATTGGCCGTTAATTCATGGGATCACTTGCAAGAGTGAAAGGGGCTCCTGGCACAGGAGGGTGCAACAACAGGAAGAATAAAAGTCCGGCTGGTTACTCAGCACTGCCATTAATGCACCTCTCTATATGCAATGGCCCTTTGCAGAGCTGATTCCATTCATGCTCTTGGACTTGAGAACACATCCTGTGTAGTATGTAAAGTATCGGAGTACTGAGTAGTTGTAAAGGAAAATCTGGTTCTTCCAGAAAGGAAAATGGTTCTAGCCAATGTGTGACTGGACAGCCACTGGAGCACTAAATTGCACTCTGAAATGGATTTTCAGTTCACAGAGTAACTAATGACGGAAATTAAATAGAAGAATATAAAATTGTCAGTGATATTTGAGGTGGAAGTTTTGTTTTTATATACTGAGAAGATTGAGAGAGATGAGCAAGGTTCAGAAAGGTGAACAATGCTTTTGCTGTTCCTTAGTGAGCAAACTTGTCTAATGTTGCTACCTCTAATCTCAAATGCCCACGCCATCTATACTGGAGCAGATCAAGGATATTCACATCCTCTTTGAGAAGTGCTGCAGGAAGTACAACAGGAATAAACAAATGGCACAGTGCTATTTTGCTCTTCAGTCGGTGCCATATGTGTCAACATAACAATATAAATGCAGAGTTGTCAGTAATTTCCTGACTCCTCTTCCCAGGAGAACTTCAATCACTGTACTTTAATTGATATCTAGCCTCAAGTCTTCTATAAATTCGGATTGCAACTCTAGAATCCAAAGCAAGAATGATAACTGAATGTAATTGATAATCTTTTCAACTTCATTTTGTTCACAATTTAAGTTACTTTAATTGCAAAACTTCCCTGAATGTCCCACTTGCTCCCTTCTGAACAAACAGGATGATTCAGCAGCTAGTGTTTAAATTCAAAGAATTGTGGTTCGTCACCTTACTGGGTGATTCACCGATCATCATCTCTAATTAGGGTTTTTTTTTTAACACGTTGCTATTTGAGATTGTGCCTTTTGTACTGTTTTTATCTTGTAAGGATGAGCTAGTCACTGGCAGTGCAAAAGCATGGCCGTATTGCTTGAAAAGTGAGTTGAAGTGCGTTTAAGATGTATTATAACTATTGATTCATCAAGAAATGCTCTGAAGTAGGGGCAACGTGGTTCCTTAGAGTTACTGGAGATAAATTTGTACCTTATGGTAAATTGGATCAGCAAATTTGCAGATGATACAAAGTTGGGAGGGATTGTGGACAGCGAAGAAGGTTTTCAAAGCTTTCAGAGGTATCTGGACCAGCTGGAAAAGTGGGCTGAAAAATGGCCGATGGAATTTAATGCAGACAAGTGGGAGGTGTTGCATCTTGGAAGGACAAACCCAGGTAGACCATTCATGGTAAATGGTAGGGCACCGGAAGTGTGGTGGAACAGAAGGATCTGGGAATACAGATGCATAGTTCCCTGAAAGTGGTGTCACAGGTAAAGAGAGTTTTTGGCATATTGGCCTTCACAAATAAGGTTTTGAGACGAGGAGTTGGGATGTTATGGCAAAGACATTGGTGAGGCTAAATTTGGAGTATTGTGCAGTGTTTAGTCACCTAACTACAGGAAAGATAGAAAGAGGGCAGAGATTTACTAGGATGTTGCCTGGACTTCAGAAACTGAATTACAGTGAAAGGTTAAACAGGTTAGGACTTTATTCCCTAGAGTGCAGAAAATGAGGGGAGATTTGAGAGAGGTATTTAAAATTATGAGGGCTATAGACATAGTAAATGTAGGTAGTATTTTTCCACTGAGGGTAGGTGAGTTACAAACCAGATGAGATGGGTTAAGGGTGAAAGGGGAAATGTTTAGGGGGAACTTCTTCACTCAAGGAATGATGGGATTATGGACTGAGCTTCCAGCTGAAGAGGTATATGATGTGGACAATATATGACCCCAATCCCTCCTCTCCCTCCCCAATACTCCCCTACCTCCCCACCCTCCTCCCCCTACAATACCCACTCAAGGAAACAAGAGATAATCAGTTATGCATACAATTCAATTTTGCAGCTGTGAAACCAAGATTCGTCATCAGAACAGATTGAGAGCTTGTATCTTCAGACCAACAATTTTTAAATATGGGCTCCAAACTTTCAAAAAGAAATGATATTTATCTTGTAAATTATAAGTTATCTTTTCAAGAGGGATACAAGATTTCATTTCGGTGCATTCCCAACACCAAATTTAAAAAGTTAAAATGCAATTCTGCCCATATGCGCACTTACAATCTTTCGATCTCACAAAAATCTTCATCGAGTCAGTTGGAAAATGTTTACAAGTTGAATCTGTAGTAAAACGAGAGATCACTGAGTGGATTCTTGATCAAGGAAATATCGGAAACCTTACTTTAAAGTTTTGAAGATTCTAATTTTTTTTCTGAAATTGATAAGCCATGGGAGAGCTTTGTTGTATTGCAAGGTAATGTTGGCAAATACCTGTCATGCCATCATCGAGAGTAGTGTTAAATCCAGGCCAGTACATTTCACTGTACAGAGGTCCTGGCACGTATCTCAAAGTACCCATGAAAGAAGGGCATGGATTTCTCTTGATATTTCAACCAGCACTTGTTCTCCAAAAGTATATATACTGTGAGTATCAGTCATTTTGGAATATTCCAAAGACATCACTGTGCTGTAGATTTTCAAGTCCTTTCTTTCTTTCTCGTACAAATCTTCCATTAGGGGACAAAGAAGATCACTTTATGTTGACATGTTGGTTGCACTGCAGTCACATTTTTATTACAATTCTCCTCTCTACCTTGGATTTGTTTGTAGATTCTGGATCTTAAAATTGCATTCCGGAGTCTCTTTCACAACCTCAGTTTGCACCCTTTAACTTTTCTTGGCAGCACAACGGCCAATTTGCAAATATCTGAATTCAAATTTTTTTAAATAATTTTCTTCTACAAACGGTACTCTCTTTTTAAGATAACATAATAACTGATTCTATTTTTATCTCTGTTGTTGTAGAAAGTTGAAGGATATAACCTAACCATTCCAATGCCTGGTCACCCAGTGAATTTTTCTGAGGTGACGATGCAACAAGCCCAGAATGATGTTGAACAACTGGAGAAGCTCATCAGGTCACATGATGTCATTTTCCTGCTCATGGACACACGTGAAAGCCGCTGGCTTCCCACAGTTATCGCTGCCACTCAGCGCAAGGTAATGGATGTTCACTCATTTCACTGGATATCGATGTTGGCTCAGGAACATGCTTACAAACAGAGGAAGAGTCAGTGATGGAAAGTTAAAGATCAATCTTTTGAACTTTGCAAATCTAAAATTAAAAAAAAATGTGTACTTGTCACACTCAATCTGTGTATTTTCTGCTCCATGGTGACTGCAAGGACATGACATGAGGCTACTTTACTGTACTGACTTGCTTGAGGGCTTCTTTTTTCATACGTTAACATGCAGTATTATCAGAATTGTCTCCTGTTTAGATACACCATAGAAAGTATCCTGTTTGAATGCAGCACAGCTTGCTTAAGGGAACTATTCTTCCCAAGGCCCCAAAAAGCTCCGAGTTGTGAATGCAGTTTAAGCCTTTACACAAACCAGCCTCACCTCCATTGAAACTATCTCACTGCCTCAGCAGCCAGCGTACCAAAGGACGTATCCCATCTCAGTCACCCTCTCATCTCCCTCCTCTCAGTGGAAGATGCACAAGTTTGAAAACTCGCACCTCTCTCTAGATTCAAGAACCGTTTCTTTCCTTCTGTTATCAGATTCTTGATCATTAGTACAAAATGATGCCTTGCACTGTTTGTCTGTAATACTCTACATGTGTATCTTATCACCATACTCCACACTTCTGTCTGATTGTACCACTATACTTTTGTTCTTACACAGCCTGCTTACTATATAAGCGATTGACCTGCTTGTAAAGACAAAGCTTTTCACAGTATCTCAGTAAACGTGACAATGAGTAATCCAGTAAAAATTCAATATCCTGCTTGTTTTCCATCATGACTGCCTTTCCAGGGTGTGCATGTTTCTTTGCGACCTTGACTACACTATAGTTTTGTCTTATTAACGGCTGCTTGACTGATATCACCACCTCGACTTGTGCCATTGTTTTATCTGTCTTGTTCCAAAAACCTTGAGCATTCCGAAGAATCATATTACAGTTTTGGTTTTCCTTAATGTAGCCATGATCACTGAAGTCCGACTACCGTTATTAAATGCCCAAACTAGGGTGTTCTGTGCATTTCCTTGTAGAACTAGAAGTGTATAGATTTTTTTGAATTATATCTGTGGCTTGATTTCTCTTTCCACGATGCAAGTGGCTTTCTCAGCTTTGAGAGGTAGATCTTGTAATCCAGCCATTAAAATTGAAAATCTACTGCGTAAAGCAGTGGTTCTCTCCACTCACAGGCCACTTTAAATAATCCCTATGTCATCAGTGTTCTGTGATTAGTAAGGGATTGCTTAAGTAGGGATGTGAGTGGGAAGAAAAAGTGTGAAAACCACCGTTTTAATCGTACCTCATTGACTCGTTATGTGCAGGGTTTCATAGCTCCAAGAAAATGGGCCAATGACAATTTTTCTCAAGCAAAATATTTCAGTAACAATTGGGTCTCGAACAGTGATTCTCAACCTTTTATTTCCCCTCCACTTACATCCCACCCTAAATAACTCTTTACTACAGAGCACCGATGGCATAGGGATTACTTAAAGTGGTATGTGAGTGGAAAGAAAAAGGTTGAAGACCACTGGTCTAGAGCAAAGGTTCTCAACCTTCCCTTCCCACTCACATATCACCTTAAGTAATCCCTTACCAATAACAGAGCACCGATGGCATAGGGATTGCTTAAAGTGGGATGTGAGTGAAAAGAAAAAGGTTGAGAACTACTGGTGTAAAACATGCAAATGTTTTTTTTTGGACATGGTTCTCCTTTCGGTTAAAGTCTTAAATGAAAATTTATTAGCAAAGGAGGCATGATGATGAAAAATGTATTTTATTTTGTCTCCAGTTGGTTATTAATGCAGCTTTGGGGTTCGATACATTTGTTGTGATGAGGCATGGTCTGAAGAAGCCCAAACAGGAGTCTGGAGAGCCTGCCTTACCCACTGCCACCATTCCTTCCTCCGTTGTGGGCTCTTCACTCTTCTCGAACATTCCAGGCCACAAGTTGGGCTGCTACTTCTGCAATGATGTGGTAGCACCAGGAGATGTGAGTAATGTGGGAAATAATATCTCGCCCTTAGTATGGTACAAGGAAAGTTTCGATTGGAAATTGAAAATGGGTATATTAAAATTTGTTTAAAAAAAAAAAGCAGTGAAAGCTGAAAATACTTAGCAGATCAGACAGGATCTGATCTGAAATATCCATTTCAAAACTGCTTTACCTAACTTAAGTGTGGTGTGATTGAATGGTAGCGGAGAAGATGAGGATCCATGTTGAATTTGCAGAGGGCGAAGAAGATAGAAAATTATGAAGCTCAGACTTTTTAATGTGCATAAGTTTGCACTTGAAGGAGGGATATTGATTTCACCATGGTGTTATCTGGGATGTATCTTGCAGATAAATTTAGAATGATCCAATATACCTCCCCCCGCCCCCTGGTATCCAGTACCAATGGGCATTGGTAGGTGCCGGATGAGTGTATTTTTCGGTTGCTTGGGATTATGTATTGCATGATTGGTGAGCTAACAGCGAGGTGTGCCAGTTTTAAATTTCCCTATTTTTTTACCTACAGTAAAATTTCCATTATCAGGGCCTTGATCATCTGGAAACTCAAACAACTGGCAAAAAAAAAACCTGGAGGAAATAAATAAATAGAATTTAAGATAAATAAGAATAAATACAGTTTTAAATAAAGTTTAAAATTGCGGAGTCAATGTTCTTCGAAGCAGCACACAATCCCTTTGAAGCAAACATTCAACCAGCTGAGGGCCCCCCCCACCCCGGACGTACCCCACCCGCAGCACCCGTTTGAATAAAGTTTCAATAAAGATGTGTTTAACCCTGACCCTAATGTGTTTAAATAAAGTGGTGGCGCCCAGGATGAAGAGCCACTCGCTACTGGGGCAACTCTGCCACAGTGTCTCCCTATCCCTGCCTCGTAAGTGGTCTTTATTTTTATTAGTATATTATTAGGTATATTAGTAAGGCCTTATCTGTAAAATTGGGGGCAAGGGGTTTAATTATGGTGGCAGCATGGTTAGCCTAATGCTGTTACAGCGCTAGCTTATGGGGTTCAAATCTAAAGAAGGGAGCACTGAGTGCCTGACAGGGACACTAGCGTGGAGGTGAAGCAGGTTGCGCTGAGTGCCTGACCGAGAAGGTGACTTGGATTGTCAGCATGAGGGAAGGGCTTTAATTAGCTTAATTATGATGCCGAATGCAGTTACAGCTTCAGCGACCAGGGTTCGCTGTAAATTTGTCATGTGAATTAAAGTGATTAAAGTGAACTTTTACATAATTAAAGACTATAATACTGATCTTTTTTAAAATTACTTTACATTTTTCAGTCTTTTGTCCTTTCAATGGTATATTCTTAATGAAGTTAGGCATTGGAAGAGACAGTCAACTGGAAAATCCACATTTCTGGCACCTGCAATCCCTGTAAATGCCGGATGATGGGGATTTTACTGTGGTTATTTTCCTTTTTTTCCCCGGTTGCTTGATTTCCGAACAACAGGGATTTTGTATTGACCCCACCCATTTTCTCTTTAAGGTGGTATAGCCAAATAAACCACTGAAGGCATCAGAGAGATTCGTCTAAATTTACCCTGTTAACGAAATGTTATTATTGCTCCTGATCAATTGGGCGGGGAACCATTTTATTTAATTGGGGATAGAACTGGTCATTGATGGTACGGTCTGTTGGGACCTCAGTGTGTTTATTGTGGAGCAGAACTTCTTGATCCCATGAATACTTTTTATTAGCCTTGGCCTAATTGCTAAAGACCAGGTGACAACGAGGGTGGATGTGGTCTGTTAGTCTTTGTCACTTTCCAGGGGTCAGTGGCAGATAGCGGGTAAGCCCGCAGCCCTTTGGAGAACGAAACTTGCTGCAGGAGGCAAAAAATGGTGTTTTGTTTCTCTTAACTACAGTGTCAAACTAAAAACCTTGCCGTCATCCTAAAACCATGTTGACTGCTGTGAAGTAACTAACAGGTGTTTCAACATTGTGATTTGGTGTATTTTTCAAATCAGTCAACGAGAGACCGCACTCTGGACCAGCAGTGTACTGTGAGTCGTCCAGGCTTGGCCATGATAGCTGGAGCACTTGCTGTGGAGCTGATGGTTTCTATTCTGCAGCATCCTGAAGGGTAAGTTAAAATATTGATGTACAATTACAATTTTAACAGAGAAATGCTGTAACTGAAGAGTTTAAGTATCTAGACTTTATGTGTAACTATGGCAAAATCAAAATATTTGCACTCGCTGTGTTACAAGCCCAGAGGACCCCAAAACCCAGCAGCAATTGATATTCACCAAGACAAATGATTACTTAAACAAAAGTTGCTTTTAATCATCTTTAAACATGAAAACAGAATCAAACTCTAACTTATCACTATCACATCACCCCCTTCTAATTCTAAGCGCACATGTGTGTAAGGTGTGTGTAAGTTCAGAAAAGTTCTTTGATTCACAGTCCAATCACACTTCTCACTCCTCCAAGTTCACTGGTTTCAGGCAACTCTTATACTGTGCACAGAATTTAACATTTATGAAGTTCACCAGGCTTTGGTGCTTGAAAGGTAAATGGTTCTCGTCGGTTTTCAGAAGGAGATTTGTTGTTCCTGGACAACCACAACTGATCCCTTTTAATCAGCCACGACAGTGTCTTGCTGAAGAAACTTGCCCCATCAGGGTTTTCCAAATGATAACCTCTTTCTTTCAGGTCACCACAGAGTTCCTTTTCGTTTCTCTTATTTCAAGTGAAACATTAGGCAGCCAGTCCTCTCCTCTTGCATGAATACAAGGCCTTTGACTAAGCACTCACAACCTGTCTTCTAAGTGGAGTTTTTCCACAAGCTTTCCAGCTTGTCCTGTTCCAGTCCCAGCTGCTGCTGCTGCTGAACTGATTTTTCTCTCTCTCTCTCTTTCTTTCTCTCTCTTCTCTCTCTCTCTCTGAGAAAAGCCTGTTTTACTCTTTCTGCTTGCAAAGCCACATGACCCTCTTAGAACAGTAACCTTCACTCAGACAGCCTTTGGCTCTGAACCTAATCCTCCGAGTTCTTTCATCTGTTGATTTTCAAAGCAACAATCCATTAGTGAAGTCTCTTGGACACTCCCCAAAGTTTTTGCAAAGGCTCTTGGAGCCAGCCTGTCTGGCTTGAACAGAGTCCAGTATTTTAAATGAGATCTGTTGTGAAGTTTTTGTACGTGACTTACACTAAAAAAAACCTGCCACAGTTTATCTCCCAAAATCATATCTATATACAATATAAAACAGAACATATTCTGTCACAGCTGAAAGAGTGGATCACCAGGTGTGGAAAGAGCAAGATTAACCCATCGAGGGCCAGGAAGGAAAGCTAGGTGTTGACACTTTGTTTTAAAAATTGAGTTACAGAAAAGGGTGAGCTGGAGAAAGCATGAAAGGCAGTGGGACAGAATGAGTGGAGTTTGGAGATGGATACAACATTTTGGGGCAAGTGCCAGAGAGGTCTGCACTTGCTATTGGAGGTGAAGGGGAAAGAAACAGCAGACGATTTTAATGACAAGATTTTTTTTAACTTTATAAAGGTTTGTCTTTGCATACTTTAACTGTGAGTAGCTCTGACAGATAAAAGCAGGTCATATTCGCAAGTACTTAACTTGGTTGAGCCGCATTTAGCAGCGGATTGTTTCAACAAATTAAAGTCTTCAACTTTTAGAGTTAAGAGAGCAGAGATGATGGCTACATTGGGGATGTATCCAATGTATGGGAGAGCATTATATTTTAAAGGTAATTGGGGAGCCAAAAGACGGAAGTTAGGTCAAACAAATTGGTTGCTGCAATGACCGGATCAAAGAGTAGCAGCAGAAGAATCTGTTCAGCTCTTCATGCGTGCTCTGTCATGGAATAAGATGACAGCCGATATTTTATCTCGGGTTTAATTTACTCTGCCAACTCTGTATCCATTAACTCCCTTATGTTTCAAAATTTTAATTCTGTTTTGAATGTACTAAATAACTGAGACCCCATAGACTTTTGGGTTGAGAATTCCAAAGATTTAATACCTTCCAGCTGAAGAAATTTCTTATCATCTGAGTCCTTGGTCAATTCCAAATTTTCAGACTGTCACCTCTGGAGCTAGGTGCTCCACTTGGATATAACACCATCAGATTTCAGGTTTATTGTCAGAGTACGTACATGACATTACATACAACCCTGAGATTCCTTTTCCCTGTGGGCACAGCAGGATTACCACGAATGGGTAGTGCAAGAAATAAATTGTACACGGTTTAACATGTAAACAAATAAAAGAACTGTAAACAGATAATGAATGTAAACAAACTGTGCAATACAGAGAGAATAAAAAAATCAATAAAGTGCACAAGTAAGAGTCCTTAAACGAGTCCCTGATTGAGTTTATCGTTGAGGAGTCTGATGGTGGAGGGGTAGCAGCTGTTCCTGAATCTGATGATGCGAGTCTTGTGGCACTGAGACCTCTTTCCTGATGGCAACAGTGAGAACTGTATGGTGCGGGTCCTTGATGATTGCTGCTGTTCTCCGATGACAGCGCTCCCTGATGTGGTCAATAGTGGGGAGGGTTTTGCCTGTGATGTCCTGGGCTGTGTCCACTACCTTCTAGAGGGCTTTACACTCAGGGGTATTGGTGTCCCCATACCAGACCGTGATGCAGCCAGTCAGCACACTTTCCACCACACCTCTGTAGAAATTTGCCAGTGTTTCTGATGTCACTGCATCTAAACTATCAGACCTCCTGAATTCTGTGTGTTTTAATGAGATCCTCTCCTGTGATCTCAAAATATCTACACCAATATCTAGAAACATTTTTATAGTCAACATTTAGACAATTCAGATTTTATCAATTAAGATTGAATTTGAAGAGACCTCTTGGAAGTAAGGCCAGGAGGAGACAGTATTTGAGGGAAGAAAGCTGTGAAGTTGTTATTGGGTGCTTGAAGACAGTCGTATTAATAACTGAAATGATGGCAGGAGGTAGGTTAGAAGAAATGCAAAATTGAGTGGTTGAGGAGTTTATTTGGAGGGAGTTGTTAACTGGACGAAGAGTGCAGTCACTCGACTATTGGAGGATATGATCAATGGAGGTGAAGCTGAATCTCCACAAATCAGAAGTTGCAATTTCTTCTTGGAGACTACTCAATCAAAACACGAGGATGAACCTGCAGGTCGACACCGATGTAAGCTAGGGTGGCCTTCAAGTAAGGAGATCCTCCTTTTGGCAAGAAATGAATGCATGATCTCTACAAGGTCATTAAAGAACCAAGCTCAAGAGAACCATAGAAAATTGCAGCACAAAAATTGACCTTCTAGTCTGTGCTGAACCTTTTTATTTTTGCCTAGTCCCGTTGACCTGCACCCAGTACATAGTCCTCCATACCTCTTCCATCCAAGTACCTGTCCAAATTCCTCTTAACTGTTAAAATTGAACCCACGTTCACCACTTCAGCTGGAAGCTCGTTCCAGACCCTCTTCACTCCCTCTGTGAAGTTCCCCCTCATGTGCACTCTAAACTTTTCCCCTTTCACTCTTAGTCCATGTCCTCTGGTTTGTATCTCACCTACCCTCAGTGGAAAAAGCTTATCTGCATTTATTCTGTATGTCCCCCCTCGTAATTTTAAATACCTCTATCAAATCTCCCCTCATTCTTCTACATTCCAGGAAATGAAGACCTAATCTGTTTAACCTTTCCCTGTAACTCAGTTCCTGAAGTCCAAGCAACATCCTAGTAAATCTTTTCTGCAAGTTCTTTCTGTCTTATTGATATCTCTCCTGTAGTTAGGTGACCAAAACTGCACACAATACTCCAAATTTGGCCTCACCAATGTCTTTTACAGGTTTACCATAACATCCCAACTCCTGTACTCAATACTTTGATTTATGAAGTCCAATATCCCAAAAAGCTCTCTTTTACAACCCCATCTACCTGTGACACCCCTTTCAGAGAATTGTTATCCCTCTGTTCTATCGCATTCTCAGTGTCCTACCATTTATCAAGTATATCCTTTCTTGGTTTGTCCTTCCAAAATGCAACCCCTCACACTTATCTCCATTAAATTCCATCTGCTATTTTTCAGCCCATTTTTCCAGCTGGTCCCGATCCCTCTGCAAGCTTTGAAAACCTTCTTCGCTCCCCACAATCCCTACAACTTAGTGTCATCTGCAAACTTCCTGATCCAATTTACCACCTTATCATTCAGGTCATTGATATAGATGACACACAATGATAGTCCCAGCACTGATCTTTGAAGCATACCACTAGTCACATGCCTCCAATCTGAGATGCAATCATCCAACACAACTCTCTGGCTTCTCCCATCCAGCCATTATCGAATCCAGTTCACTATTCAGCATAAATACCTAGCATCTGAAACTTCCTGACTAACCTCCCATGTGGGACCTTATCAAAGGGCTTACTAAAGTCCATGTAGCCTGTCCTTCGTCAACTCTCCTGGTAACCTCCTCAAAAAACTATCAGATTGGTTTAATGTGATCTACCATGCACAAAATCATGTTGACTGTCCCTAATCAGCCCATGGCTATCTGAATAATTGTATATCCGATCTCTCGAACCCCTTCCAATAATTTACCTACTACTGACATCAGGCTCACCGGCCTGTAATTTCCAAGGTTCCTTTTGGACTCGATGGACGTGGGCTCAATTTTAACAGTTAAGAGGAATTTGGACAGGTATTTGGATGGAAGAGGTATTGAGGACTATGTACTGGGTGCAGGTCAGTGGGACTAGGCAAACTTGGCCAATTGCTATCTGAATAATTGTATATCCGATCTCTAGAATGCCTTCCAATAATTTACCTACTACGGACATCAGGCTTACCAGCCTGTAATTTCCAGGGTTCCTTTTGGAGCCTTTTTTAAACAATGGAACAACGAGAGCTACCCTCCAATCCGTGGCTAAGGACATTTTAAATATTTATGCTAGAGCCCCTGCAATTTCTACACTAGTCCACCTCAAGGCCCAAGGAAATTTCTTGTCAGGCCCTGGGGATTTATCCACCCTTAATTGCTTTAAGACAGCAAGCACTTCCTCCTCTTTAATCTTCACAGACACGCAGCGACTATGTCAGAACATGCTTGTAATCACTGAATGCAAAGCACAATGGCTTAATGCAACAGTGCAATACTCCCTGACGGGTTAAACATGTCCGAAGTTTGCTTTGAACACTGAACTCACACAGAGGTTACATCAATGTCAACTACTACAAGCAATGTCGCACCAATGGTCACTGCTCTGAAGTCAGGGCAGCTTTTCAGCGGGTGAATGCATGGAAAGCGACTGGATCAACTATATATAAAAAAAAATCTTTCATCTCTTTCTACAACAGACTAAAGTTCCCACTTCAAGAAGGCCACCATTGTACCAATACCACAAGATCACAATATAAAGTAGCGGAAGTAGGTCCATCGAGTCAGCTCCGCCATTCTAATCATGAGTTGATCCATCCTCCCACTCTGCCCCACTCCCTGGCTTTCTCCCCGTAACCCTTGAAGCCCTGACCAATCAAATACCTGTCAATTTCTGCCTTAAATACACCCAACGATTTTGCTTCCACAGCCACCTGTGGCAACAAGTTCTACAGTCTCGTGTCCCTCTGACTAAAGAAATATTTCCCCAACTGTGTTTTAAATTGTCACCCCTTTATCCTGAAGTTGTGCCCTCTTGTTCCCCCACAGGGGGAAATATCCTTGCCACGTCTATTCTGTCTGGGCCTTTCAACATTTGAAATGCCTCTGAGGTCCTCCTCATCCTTCTGTACTCCCAACAAGTACAGTCCAAGAGCTGGCAAAACTCCTCATATGCTCGCCCTTTCATTCCTGGCATCATGCTCGTAAATCTCTGAACCCTCTCCATTGCCAGCACATCTTCTCTCAAATAAGGCATCCAAAGTTGTGCACAGTGCGCCAAGTGAGGTCTCTCCACTGCCTTGTAGAGTCTCAACATTACAGCCCTGTTCTTGTATGCTATCCTTCTGGAAATGAATGCCAATGTTGCATTTGCCTTCTTCACCACCAACTCAACCTGGAGGTTAATCATTAGGGTATCCTGTACAAGGACACGCAAGTCCCTTTGTATCTCTTAATTTTGAATTTTCACCCCAAAGCAAAGCATAATGACAGGCTTAAATGACACCTGACTGGTGGCTTTGACATCAGGCATCATGAAGTGAAGTGCTTTGAGAGGCTGGTCGTGACTTGAGTCAACTCTAGCCTCCTAGGCATCCTTGGCCCACTTCAATTTGCCTACTGACCACAGAGATGCCATCTTCCTCGCTCTCCACTCAGCCTGTGAGCACCTGGAAAATGAGGATGCTTGTGTGGCTACTGTCAATAGTCTGTAGTTCTGCGTTCAACGCTATAGTCCCCAGCAAACTTGTAACCAACTTCCAGATTTCGGCCTCAGCAACCACCCCCCTGCTCCCCCCCACCCCCCCACCCACCTACCACCTTGCAACTGGATACTTGACTTCCTGTCTAGTGCGACCAATCAGTGAAGATGGGTAACAACCTCTCCATGATCACACTCAACACTGGCATTCCTCAAGATGTCTACTCAGTCCCCTACTACACTCCCTCTACACTCACAACTGTACAGATAAGTATTGTTGTGGCTCCATTGTCAAATTTATCAACCACACCACAGTATCGAGTAAAGGTGAGAGGGAATACAGAAGAGAGATTGAAAGCCTAGTGGCATGGTGCCAAGATAACAATCTCTCTCTCTCTCTCTCTCTCTCTCTCTCTCTCTCTCTCTCTCTCTCTCTCTCTCTCTCTCTCTCTCTCTCTCTCTCTCTCTCTCTCTCTCTCTCTCTCTCTCTCTCTCTCACACACACACACACAATAAGACAAAAGAGATGATCGTTGATTTCAGGAGAGAGGCCAGAGCCCATAGCCTGTCCACGTTAATGGTGCTGAAGATGAAGGAACAGATGGCATCAAGTTCTTTGGGATAATTTTTTCCAGTGATCTGACCTGGAACAAGCACATAGGTCATATGCATTAGATGGTAGGCTATTGAGATGTGCAGAGCAACAAAGGGATTTAGGAGTGATGGTAAATATTACCCTCAAGGCTGATACTCAGGTAGATGGTGTGGTGAAGAAGGCATTTGGAATGTTGGCCTTTATAAATCGGAGTATTGAATTCAAGAGTAGGGAGGTTATGATGAAATTGTACAAGGCATTGGTGAGGCCAAATTTGGAGTACTGTGTACAGTTTTGGTCACCAAATTATAGGAAAGATATAAACAAAATGGAGAGAGTACAGAGAAGGTTCACGAGAATGTTGACAGGATTTCAAGGTTTGAGTTACAGGGAAAGGTTGTGCAGACTAGGGCTTTTTTCTCGAGCGTAGAAGATTGAGGGGGAACTTGATAGAGGTATTTAAGATTTTAAAAGGGACAGACAGAGTAAATGTGGATAGGCTTTTTCAATTAAGAGTGGGGGAGATTCAAACTAGAGGGCATGGTTTAAGATTGAAGGGGGAAAATTATAAGGGGAACATGAGGGGAAATGTCTTTACGCAAAGGGTGGTAGGGATGTGGAATGAGCTTCCGGCAGACGTAGTTGAGGCGGGATCATTGGTTACATTTAAGGAAAGACTGGATCGTTACATGGATAGGAGAGGACTGGAGGGGTATGGACCGGGTGCTGGTCAGTGGGACTGGGAGGGTGGGGATTTGCTACGGCATGGACTAGTAGGGCCGAACTGGCCTGTTCTGTGCAGTAAGTGGTTATATGGTTATATGAGACAATGCACCAACAATTCTACTTTCTAAGACTGGGAAATTTGGTGTTTCTCCCTCCCATCTCTTAACAGCTTCTACAGGTGCACCATTGAATGCATACTTGCTGGATACAGCACAGGGTGGTATGGGAACTGCTTTCCTCAAGATCAGAAGATGCAAAGTTCAGTTCAGAGCATAACACAAACTTCCTTCCCTTCCATAGATTCCATCTACATCTCCCACTGTGTTGAACAGCATCCATCCCACCCCAGACACGCACTCCTTTCCGTCTTCCCATCAGGAAGAAGCTCAATAGTGTGAAATCGCGCTCTAGTGGGCTTAAAGATGGCTCCTTCCTGGCAGGCATTAGGCTCTTGCATGAACCTCATTGTTACAACCCTATACTCTGTAAATTGTGCCCTTTGCATGACTGTGTGTAATTGTAGAGATAATCTGTTGTCTGTTTGCAGAAGAACACTTCTCACGAATTTGAGACAAATAAATGCAAACTTTCTGAGAAATTTATAGTCACTTTTTATCTTGCATTTGTTTTAACAAAGACTTGAAACGACTAGTTGTATTAGCATCACTTTCTGGCTTGGTTTTGAATTGGCAGTGGGTACGCAATAGCCAGCAGCAGTGACGACCGACTGAATGAGCCTCCAACCTCTCTCGGACTTGTCCCTCATCAGGTGAGTAATCCCACAGGTTCACCTCTCTGTTGTTAGTGTGAGCAGAGCAGGTATTTCACGCTGGCTTTGTACGCAATTGGACATTTTAGAAATTTTCCACAACTTGTGGGGGATATCACATCCCAATCTGTCGATTGCAAACAGACCTTTCATCCCTACTCCCAGACTAGCTCTTCTCAACAGATTTCCACTTCACCTCACTCGATGTACTTCCATTTTGGTTTTGCTCTTGTCTGCAACGTTGTCAGATTTTGTCTCGGAATCCATAGGGTCAACCTTCATAGGCATCGAACAGTGCATTTTGTGATGCTGCCTTTAAAAAAAAAAAGAAAATCTATTGGAATAGTCAGACCCACCTTTGCAGTTTTGGTCACCTTATCTAAGGAAGGATGTTCTTGCAATGGAGGGAGTGCAGAGGCGATTCACCAGGCTGATACCTGGAATGGCAGGAATGACTTATGAGGAAAGATTGCGCAAATTGGGATGGTACTCGCTGGAGTTTAGAAGATTGAGAGGGGATCTCATAGAGACATATAAAATTCTGGCAGGACTGGACAGAATGGATGCAGATGGGATGTTTCCAATGGTGGGAAAATCCAGAACCCGGGACCATGGTTTGAGGATAATAGGCAAACCATTTAGGACCGAGATGAGGAGGAATTTCTTGACCCAGAGGGTGGTGAATCTGTGGAACTCATTGCCACAGAGGGCAGTAGAGGCAGGTTCATTAAATCTATTTAAGAGGGAATTAGATCTATTTCTTCAGTATAAGGGTATTAAAGGTTACGGAGAGAAGGCGGGGACGGGGTACTGAACTTTAAGATCAGCCATGATCTCGTTGAATGGCGGAGCAGGCTCGAGGGGTCGAATGACCTACTGCTCCTATCTTCTATGTTTCTATGTTTTGCCTTCCACAAATGCTTGGAGCGTGTACTTGTTCATCCGCTGAGTCACTCTGTCCACGATGATAAATTCCAGCCATATTCATTCTCCACCTCGTGTTAAACTAACAGGTCTTTAATAAGCACAAATAATAATTTTAAAGCATTCCATGTTGTCAGCATCTTATTTGTGAAAATGTTTTTAAATACTCTTTTTCTTTTCCAATATTTTATTGGGAGATAAATGTTAACATTCTGTTCCAGTACTGTGCAGGAACCTTTCCCACTCCCTTTGTACTTGATTTGTATTTGTCATCTGAGATTGCATTTCATGTTCATGTTTTATTTTTCTATCCCTCTTCTGTGACGCTTGCTTCTGGAAAAATTTCATGGCCGCAGAGAGGATTTAGGAAGGATGGAAGTGATGAGGAAAAGTTATAGCAACTGCAATTTGTGTCCTAAGGGAGTTCACCGAGGCATACAGCCCTACTCTATAATTTGGCGTGTATTCCTGCCATCCTGCTTGCCAATTAAGTAATTTATGCTTGGAAGAATCCAATGCTTAGCATATGAATGCAATATCTAGAAGCACTATGTAGAGATTTCAACAGAGCAGATATATAATGCAGTCTTTTCAAGGAAGTCTTGTGTAATTCAATATTGGTTTCATTTTTTTTTTGCCTGATTCACTGTACCATTTAGTAGTAAAAACAAAGCTGGAGAAACTCAGCAGGTCAAGCAGTGCCCTTTATACAGCAAAGGTAAAAATACGTAACCGATGTTTTGGGCTAGAGCCCTTCATCCAGGCATGGAAAGATGTCGGCAGGCGTCTGAACAAAAGTGTAGGGGGAGGGCGATGTGGACGCAAAGGCTGGAAGTGATAGATATGGAGGGAGGGGACAGTAGCGATCAGCGGGAAGTGGGGTGGTTAGGTGAAGGGAGGGAGGAGAACTGGGCTGGGGAAGAGGAGAGCAGGTTAGCAGAAACCAGAAAAGTCGATGTTGATGCCGTCTGGCTGGAGAGGGCCCAGACGGAAAATCGGGTGTGGTTCCTCCAATTTGCGGGTGGTCTTGGTAGGATAGTGCAAGGCCATGGACGGACATGTAAGTGTGGGAGTGTGACTCAGAACTGAAATGGTTGACCACTTTGAGGTCTCTTTTACTGTTGCGGATGGAGCAAAGGTGCTCAGCGAAGCGATCTCCCAGTCTGTGCCCAGTCTCTCCGAGGTAGAGAAGACTACAGTAGTCTTGGGCATTAAACTATCCTGCCCGCGAACTGGAAGGATGGACTGGCTTCTGTCATTCAAATCCTCAACATGTTACAATGTAGGGCACAATTGGATAGTCCTTTTTTTCCTCCTCATTATATGCAAGGCAGTTGTCTGCTACAGTGTTTCTATGACAACACTGTTGAAATCAAAAATTCATCATGTTTATAATTATGGATATTTAAATAATTCAGCAGCATTGAACAATGGTGATTGGTTCTATCCTGGTTCTAAATAGAAGCTCCTTGATCCACTTGTGAATAGAACCAAAATCCATTCAGGGAAAAAAAAACTAATTTGCAGATAACCAGGCTGGCTATAAATCTGTTTTGCTACTGATATTCTAAATGGTAAAAGTGTTTCCTACTCTTGTGTGTCATTTATATTTATTGGTTATCTTGGGTTGTATTTAATTTCTTTGGTACAGGTATTTGCCATTGCAGTAGATGTATTTTTATTCCCTTTTCAGTAAAGTGCTTTAACCATATCAGCAAGATTGTTGAAAAAAATAAATTTGGATTTTGAATCTCTGGCAATAGAAACTCTTGACTCTAGGTGGTGCCACAATCAAACAAATATATTTACTGCAACTAAGATTGCAACGTGTTTGGAGAGTAAGACGGTGGTGGGTTAAAGCACTTGAAATATTTATTAATTGGAGGGAAGACAGTAGGTGTCTGTACTTGTGCTTATCAGATTTATGGTTTCATATATGTAGAGAATATAAACTATGGGTGTGATGAACGTGCACAGCACCAAAATTAGGCTAAATCTGGTATTGTGTGCAGTCTAGAGTTCAAATTATATTTAAAAAAATTTAGACATACAGCACAGTAACAGGCCATTTCGGCCCACAAGTCCATGCCGCCTAATTTACACTCAATTAATCTACACCCTGGTATGTTTTGAATGGTTGGAGGAAACTGGAGCCCCAGGGAAACCCATGCAGACATGGGGAGAACGTGCAAACTCCTCATAGACAGCATGGGATTCGAACCCCAGTCCCTATTGCTGGCACAGTTAAGGTGTTGCGCTAACCGCTACAGCAACCGTGCTGCCCAAGTATTGGAAGTTTAGAAAAACAATAATAAATCTACGAATTGCTAGGGTATTATGAGAGGCATAGATGGGGCAGGTAGCCCGTTTCCCTGGGAAGGTGTTTCTAAAACTAGAGGACATATGCTTAAGGAGAAAGGGAGGGGGTTTCAACGGGATTAGAAAGGTGCGTTTTAAAACAAATGGTGTCTGAAATGAACTGCCAGAGGAGGTGCTGAAGACAGGAATAGTAGTGACATATAAGTGGAATCTGGACAGGTACTTTAAAAGGCCTAGAGGAATATGGAATTAATGGGGAATAGGGTAGATAGGCTTGAAAGTGCCATATTTTCAGTGGGCTGAAGGGCCAATTTCTATGCTATATAACTTTGTCTTTGTGACTCTAGAAGGTTAAGAAAAATTGTGAATGTATTTGCACATTATGAAAATTGCTGAGATAAATTATTCCATTTTCACTGCTCAGCTGAATACTAATGAGAACTAATAAGTTTAAAAGGAAGAATTTTATTTGTATATCACCTTGTGCATTCTTTTACAAATGGGAGTTTTTAATTTTGAACTGTGATTATTCTTGTCACAAAAGAAACATGTCAGGAAATGGAATTTTGTGCTTGGGTCTCTGGGCTGTGATCAGAACTCGCAGCCTTCTGACACAAGATGGCTATCAACTCGGTGAGTAGGGATTTGAACATCAAGGCCTTTGAATCCAAGCCCATCATTTCCTGAAAGTGGCAGCACCAGTTAATAAAATGGTGAAGAAGGTTCAAGACCTCCTTGCCTTAATTGATTAGTGCATAGAATGCAAGAGTTATGATATTACGTTGCAACTTTACAGCTCTGGGAGGTGCGCACTTGTGCATAGTTCCAGCCACCACCGACGCAGGCTAATTTAAGAAAGGGGATTAAATAGTTCATTTAAAAACAGGCAGATTAAAGGATTTGAGAAGCAAGGAGAGGAAGCTTGAAAGAATAAAGCAAAATAACAGCCCTAGCCCTTGAGAGTTAGTTCATGGGTGGAGGCAACAAATAATAACAAGCTTTACAACAGCACCAAATATTCCCCTCTTTTCCAGATCCGTGGCTTTTTATCAAGATTCGACAATGTCCTTCCAGCAAGTCTAGCATTCGATAAGTGCACAGCTTGCTCACCAGTGGTAAGTGTCTTCTGTTCTAGACTTCTGGAAAAGTCGCAAAGCTTGATTTACAATCCAAAAGCAGATGCTGGAATTCTGAAGTAATACCAGAAAGTTTGGGAAGTACTCAATGGTTTAGGCAGGCATCTGTAGAGAGAAAAAAAAAAACTGTTAGTGACAGGATCAGAATTGAATTTGAAGATAGGTTGTGGTGAACAGCTCACTGATGTGTAGTAGATGTCATCCATACCATTTAAGACTTCTGCATTCTCTTCATCTCCATGCTATCGCAATCAATCGCTTTGGCGCATCCTCTGCAAGTTCGAGCATGCTTTTCTTTCTTTTCCAATCTAGATGCAGTCATTGGTCTGAAGGTTTCATTCTGTTTGTCTACTAATGCTACCAGACCTACAGAGAAACTCCTGAATTTAAAATGTCATTTAGTGTCACTTTAAAGTACAGTAAAATCCCCATTATCCGGCACCTACAGGGATCATGGATGCCGGATATGCAAATTTTCTGGTTGACTGAGACTCGCTCTTTCAATGCCTAACTAATGCACTAATGTATACACTAACTAATGTATTCATTAAGAATACACGGTTTAAAAGACAAAAGACAGTGCAAAATGTCAAGTAATTTGATTTAAAAAATCAGAAATATCTTTAATTATGTAAAATTCATATTAATCAGCTACTTACAAAATTTAAATTTGAACCCCAGTTGCTAGTGCTGTAGCAGTCCTGAGCTAGCCACTACGCTAATCGTGCTGCCATCGTAATTAACCCGCTCCCCTCGCGCGAGGAACCCGACTCCCCTCCACGCCAGTGTCCCAGTCAGGACCTCTGCAACCAGAGTCCCCTCCACGCCAGTGTCCCGGTCAGATGCAACCCGACTCCCCTCCACGCCAGTGTCCCGGTCAGATGCAACCCGACTCCCCTCCATGCCAGTGTCCCGGTCAAGACCTTGGCATACCTTCCTTTAAATTTGAACCATTGTCCCTGGTGGTGTTGCGCTAACTGCTATGCTAACTGTCCAGCCATCATAATTAACCTCCCACCAACTCCCCACCCCTTTTCCTAAGCTTGCAGATAAAGCCTTGCCAACATACTTAATACCATATGTTTCCTCACATCCAAAAAGCTTGGGACCGGACGGTTTTCATTATTGGGTTTTTTTCAGTTAAGCAGCTCGGTACAATCAGCAGAATACTTGTATTAGCTGTTAAACCACAACGTCAATCTGTTCTTTTTCGATGAATTTGAGGTTTCAAAAGTATACCCAGCATATAAGTCAACCGCACCCCCCCCCACCCCGAGAAAAATTTAAAGGTTTCACAACTCAACATACGCTGAAATATACGGCATTTATTTATTTCCTCGACATTTTTGCTGGTTGTTTGCATTTCCTTTTGATTAAGTCCTGGATCATAGAGATTTTTATTGTATTAGTTCAGTTTTCATTCGTGATGACAACATTCCAGATAGCATCCTTTACTGGAGCCTTTAGAATGTACCACTATTTTAAATGAGCTATTTGGACAACATCAGTCTGTTCCAAGATTAATGCTTTGTGCAATTGTAAACATCTGTATTTACTGTGAATAAATATTTTAAGTACATCTTGTTTAGTATAGGGGGAAAATGGAATATATTCATACCAAAATGAAATGAACAGATGTAAAGGGAAAATCAATAAACGACAGATTTGCATGATTTCACATCTTTGCACCTCACATTTAGTGGTCTCGTTTACAGTGGAGAAACTAAACGTTGCTTGAATAACTTTTGTGCAACATATTTGCATTCAGTCCTTGGATGGGTGGATGTGGGTGGGGCTGTGTTGTGACAGAGGGGAAAAGTTCGGTGGCTTCAAAGAATAGCAGGTCTGGGCACAGGCTGAATGCAAAAATAATTTTTATTGAAACACGCGTAAGTGAATTGCAACAGGGATAATGCATGTGAGTATTCTCAGTCCAACCAGTCATGTCGAACTTAACACTATCGATACCAGTAACACAAGCACAGTATAGCCCAGTCACGCCAGACTTAATACGACCAATACCAGCAGCTGTTTACACAGACTTATCACAACCAAGAACTACAATACACTACCCACTCTTCCTTGTCAAACATGGGCCTGGCAGAGTTTGACGGCCCCGATCCTTATGTGGTGTACACCTCATCACGTGGCAGTGAGGCCACGTGACCCTCCACAATCCACATTCCCACTGGCCTGTGGACTGATGGCTGTCTCACCGTTCCCGTTCGCATTCCCCCTGATTGCTTGGACAGGTGGTGATTGAATGAGGTGCACCACATTGCCAAGGCGAGCTCCCTTTGTGGACACATTGGGAGAGTCAGGACTATTTGTGGGCCAAACTGTATGGAGGGGTAAAAGAAACAGGTGCCCGAATCACCCACCCAGCAAGGATTATTGGAAGTGAGGTGGTTAAGTGGTGAACGGAGTGGAAGAATGGAGTCATTACTGAAACATTTTGATTAAAAGAGTCCATACAGCAGCTCCTGTAGCTGTCATCGAGCAGGATGGGTGTAGGTGGAAGACCCTCAGCTGCGTGTGCCGGAGCAGTGATGAACACGCAACTGTCTGGTGTGGTGGTGCTGAGTGAACATCCGTAGGCTCCCACAGCACCGCTTAGCGTAGGGTGGAAGAGGAGTATAGCCTTCTTCTGGTGGGTGGGGGAGGGAGGGGGGAATCTGGGAGAACTAACATCTGGTGAGTTGGTTAGTGTGGTAAAATGAAAGGTTCAATTCGCCTGGTCTCACGACCCATTACATGTCGCCCAGACCAAGTGCAATGATCTCCCTTTTTAAAAAAAACCAGACTCTGTGGCTGCTGCACCCACACTCTACCAGAGTCCTCGGAGCCTTGAAGATTGACTTCATCAGTTTTGGGGCCATCGGAAGTGCCGGATGGCATGAGAGTAGGAAACCCTCCCCCGCCCAGTGGGGCGTGAATTTAACTGGTCCACCGCTTGTTAGAGTGCACTGCAATGTATGGTCAGATGTCAGTGTGCGAATTTTCTCGTTAAGTAGACTAGTCATACTTTCTATCAATCCAGACGCCTGTGTAGGGGACGTGCAGCAGTAACAAGATACCAGCCTCCACTGCCCAATTTTGTACTTCTGTTCACGTGAAATGAGTCCCCTAGTTGGACTATACCTCCCACAGTGCTCAATAAATGGAAGAGAGGTATTGTGGCCTTTTAATGTACTGTCCTGGTCAGCCTTCTGGCACCAGGACACCCAAGTATGTGTTGACCATTGTGAGGAGGCACTGCTTTTTATTTCAGCTTGGGAGTGGGTGGACATAGTTGACCTGCCAGACCTGGCCTGCGCCGTGGCGAATGTGACCCATTGGATCCATTTATCCAGCCCCGTGGTTTGGCATGCTGGCAGGTGGGGCCATTATCCACCACAGTTCTAGTCTCATTGTGAGTGAGTTCCATCCCTAAACTGCTCGCCTTCATGTGCCGTCAGGCACTAGATGTTGCCAGTGCATTGAGGTCAGTGTGATCAGGGTGCAGGGTGACTGAGTTGATTTGTGCTGCATTGTCCAGGGCAGCATTGTGTACAGCCTTCACCACGTCTCTGATGGTGAGCACTCTCTCCCCAGCCTGCTCCCAGATGAACCGCCAGCGCTGCTGACCCCAGAGCAGGTGACTGTGAATTTGCCAGCCTTGTCGAGCCACCGGAACATCCTTACAGCCATTGGCCACTGCCCAGGAGTCAGTGTAAATTCAGATAGGGTCTGTGGTTTCTCAGAGGGTGAGTAGTACTGTGGTCAGCTCAGCCAACTGACTGGATCTCCTCCCCCGCCCCCCCCCCCCCACCTCCCATTTTCTGTGTAAGTATCTTACCTGTAGCGCAGTGTAGCACCATTGGTACTTGCTGCTCTTCCACCAGCTGGAGCCATCAGTGCACCTGGCCTGTTACTGCTGGTCTGGATTGAGTGTGTTGAAAGATTGGCCCCAGGCTATGGGGGAGGGTGTACTGCAGGAACCTGGGGCAGTGGAGCATCGCTTTTGAGGAGGGACATGACCTGCTCATGCAGTCAGCTCACCTCCTCTGAGCCGGCTTCAGTATGGTCCACGATGCACCACTTCCACTTTACTATGGAAGTCTGCTGGGCCCGGCCCTCCTTGTGGGTGACCTCAGCGGATGACCCATCACATGATGGGGAGGTCAGTCTCAGCAGCCGTTTGGCGTTCAGTGGCAAGAACTGCTAGGTAGCACGTAGCAGCCGGTGCTCAAATGGGCTGTAGCGGGAGGTGGCCTCCGCAAGGGCCTTGGTCCTGAAGCTGAGTGGTACTCTGGGATCTTTCATCTTCTGCCAGAGATACCACTCGGCCATTGTAGTATTGTCAGAAACCTGTAGCTTGAAGGTGGGGTGGGGGGGTTAGTGGCAGTTCCTGCTCAATGGCCTGTTTTGCCATGTCGAAAGCTGTTTGCTGCTTGGGACTCCATTTAGAGGTAGTCTTTTTCCTGGAGACCCAGTACAATGGGCGGAGTACATTGTCGGGTAGGGAATGCAATGAGGCCAGTAACCTGAGGCCAACGAAGCTCTGGGCACCATTGTGTTAAGAATTCTATTCTTGGTACTGCCTGGATCGGTCTGTAGCATGAATGCCACTGTATTCCGAGGAACAGGACAGTCTTAATGGGGCCCTGTACTTCCTCAGGGTTAACGGCCCAGCCGAATGCACTGAGTGCTGTAATTAGAGTGTCCGAGGCCTGTGCCACAGCATCTTCTGAGGGGCCTTGGAGGAAGATATCATCTATAGTGTATGGTTTCAGTGCCCGGGGTAGGCTGATATTTTTAAAAATCCTGGTCAATTAAATTGTGGCACAGTGCGGAGCTGTGGACGTAGTCCTGGGGCAGCCAACACAACGTATATTGGCTGCCCTCCCAAGTACAAGCAAATTGCTCCTGTGACTCTGAACTAAGGGGAATGGAGAGTGAGGTTGATTTCGGCGGCATACCAGTGTTCGGTATCTCTTCCCCCCCCATCCCCTTGATGTCTTCAAGCAAGGTGACCACATCAGGGATGTTGGCAATGATTTGAAGGTGTGGGGGGGTGTGTTGTTAAATTTTCTGTAATCAATGATCATCTGCCGCATGCCGATTTTTCTTGTGCATGGGCCAGATCCGGCTATTCAAGTGGAAAGCAATGGGTCGGATGGACTTGCTCTTACATCAAAGCATCGATGACCTCGGCAATCTTTTTTCATTTGGCCCCCAGCTCTGTCTGGTGCTGAATTCCTTGAGGGGGGGGGGAATTGTCGATTGGTGCCTATTTCACAGTTTCGACTGCAATAGTTACCCAGGCGATCCAAAGGGGAACTTTCCTTTGTTGGTGCGCAGCGACTGTCCCTTGAGCGGATTCATGTCCAGGATGCACTCGGGGAAGGCTGCGGCCAGAACGGACACGAATCGGGGAGGTTCTTTACTTGTGGAGAGGCAGAGAGTAAAAGCTAGTGGGGACAATGGACCCTCTTAGCCCCTCTATGGAAACCTGTGTCCTCTCCAACCTGCAAGATTCCCGGGGGAATGCTCGACACCGGTACCTACAAGAGCCATCCAGCACTGAGTATTCCCCTTTGCCCAGTGTTACTCCAGTGGGATATATGGTCTTGGGTCATGTGGCCAGGACAGGATCACTGAATAGATCTGCTGGCGGCCATGACGACGCTTCCTGCTGACTGATATGGGGTATCTAAGAGGGAGTCAGGGGCTACCTGTGGTGGGGAGGAGCAGAGAGGAGGGTCTACGAGGTTGGAGTTGGTGATGAATGAGAAGCTCCACCCTTACAGGACTCTTTCCCCACTCCATGTGCTCTTTTTCAAAGAGTGTACAGAGTGGACTTGGGAAATCGATGAATGTGGGCACGATCCATGTCCCTGGGGTTACTGGCAAGGTGGCATCGCTGCACTTTGTCTCAGCCCTGCAAATGTGAGTGGGTATTCCTTGCTCCATGTACTCGTCCCTCCTGGAGGGCAATGGCTTCCTGGATGGTTTTTCTGGTTGCCCTTCCCATGAGGGGTAAGACCACCCCTCTAAGGTCAGGCTGTTCAAAGAGTTCAAAGAATAGCGGGTCTGGACAAAGGCTGAATAATTGAAACACGTAGAAGGATCGCAACAGGGATAACATGAAAATATTTTCAATCCCTCAACACAGTACTAAACCAAGATAAGGAAGGCCTACTGTTCTTTCCCAAGACCACATTTTGGCAAATAGGATCATCTGGCTGTTTTCCTTCTGCCTTCATATAAACAGAGCCTAAAAAGAGAGGCTCTGGAGATCAGGGCAGCTAGAAGAGGGTTGAAGGAGGCTGAGGAACGGTTGTAGGACTTGCTTAAGTTAACAGATTGGTCAGTGTTCAAGGACTCAGCTGAGGATTTGAATGGTTGCACCAGGGCTGACACCGACTTTATCAAAGCAGCTGTGGATGAGCGTATCCCAGCCTAATTGTTCAGGATTTTCCCCAATCAGAAGCCCCGGTTGAACAATGAAATCCAGATCGCAGGCATTTAAGGCCAGAGATCCAGATCATTACAGAAGGAGCAGGTATGACTTGTGGAAAGCCATTTCCCGGGCAAAGTGGAGTTTCTGGACGAAAATAGAAACCACGAGGGATACCCGACAGCTGTGGCAGTGCCTAAATGACAGCCTGCTACAAATAAAATCTGGTGCATAGCTTCACTCCCTGACAAACTCGAGCCTTCTAGCCTGATTTAACCATGAATGAGGAAGAGCCCCATGTCCCCTGATGATCCTATCCTGTCCATAACCAAGGATAACGTGCAGAGAGTGAATCCAAGGAAAGCAACTGATCCAGACGAAGTACCCAGCCAAGTACTAAAACACTGTGTTGACCAACTTACCGACTTATTCACGGACATGATACCCACCTGCTTCAAACAGACATTAATCGTACCAGTGCCCAAGAAGAGTGCAGTAACCTGCCTTAATGACTACTGACCAATGGCACTCACATCAACAATGATGAAATGTTTTGAAAGGCTGGTGATGAAGCTGATCGGCTCCTGTCTGAGCAGCAACATGGCTACATTCCAGTTCGCCTATCATAGCAACAGGTCTACGGTGGATGCCACCTCACTAGCTCTACATAAAGGCCTGGAACACTTGGGCATCAAAAGATGTTCTTTATCAACTACGTTTTGGCATTTAACATCATTGTCCCCTGAAAACTGATCACCAAACTCTTAAGTCCTGGGACTCAACACCCCACTGTGTAATTGGATGCTGGATTTCCTCACCTCCAGACCACAATCAGTGAGGGTTGGTAAGAGCATCTCCTCCACAATCTCCATCAGTACCAGAGCACCACAGAGCTGTGTTCTTTGCCCCCTGCTCTACTTGCTTTACACCTATGATGATGGTTCAGTGCGACAAAAACATCATCTACAAAATTTCGCTGTAGTGGGCTGTATAAAAAGAGGCCAATGAGTCAGCATTCAGGAGGAAGATTGACATCTTGGCTGAATGGTGCACCAACAACAGCCACAAACTCTGCCACCAAAGCCAAAGAGCTGATTAATGACTTTAGGAAGGGAAAACCAGACGTGTACAATCAAGTGATCATTTGGGGATCAGAGGCGGAGAGGATTCACTATCTTGGAGGATCTTTCCTGGACCCAACATACTAATGGCATTGTGAAGAAAGCACGTCAGCGCCTCTACTTCCTCAGGAGTTTGCGGAAGTTTAGTATGACATCGGGAACCCTGGCAAATTTCTACAGCTGCGTAGCGGAAAGTGTGCTGACCGGCTGTATCACGGTCTGGTATGGAGACACCACTACCCCTAAGTTTAAAGCCTTGCTCAAGGTAATTGATACAGCCGAGGAAATTACAGGCAAACTATTCTCACCATCAACAACATCTACTGGGAACGCAACCATCAGAGAGCAGCAGCAATCATCAAGGATCCACACCATCCAGCGCATATTCAGTTCTCGCTGCTACCATCAGGAAAGAGGTATAGGTGCCACAAGACTCACACGGCCATGTTTAGGAACAGCTACTACCCCTCCACCATCAGACTCCTCAGCGTCAAACTCGATCAGAGACTCAATTCAGGAATCTTACGTTTGCACTTTGTTGATTTTTCTATATTGCAATCTTTTGGTTTACATTTATTTGTATGTTTACATGTGTACGTTGAGTACAGTTTTTTTGCAGTACCGATAGATGGTAATTCTGCCTCGCCCGCAGGAGAAAAAGAATCTCAGGGTTGTATGTGATGTCACATATGTACTCTAAAAATAAATCTGAAATCTGAACCAGTCGCATCGGACTTAATACAGCTGATAACAGCATCTGCTTGCGCTCTTACAAGAACAGTACAACCCAGTCACATCGGATTTAATACCACCAATACTGACTTTACAACCAAGGACTACAATATGCTACCCACTGTTCCTTGTCTAATGTGTGAACGGCTCACACCACACACCAGTAGAAATTTGCCATGGTTTCCAATACCATAACCATCCTCCACAAACTGAAGTCCTGGTTACATTCCGATTTATCTTTTCTGCATCCTTTCCAGCTTATTTCTTTCCTGCTGTTGAGTGACCCAACTCTGGGCAATGTTCCAAGGGCCGCCTCACCAATGTCTTGGACATCAGTGTTCCTGTGCTAAACGCCCTGACTGATGAAGGCAAGCATGCCAAGCACCTTCTTCCCTCTGCTGTCTACCTGTGTCACATCACGGATCTGTGCACCTGTACCCCGAAATCTCTCTGTTCTACCGCATTCTCCAGGGCCCTGGTTTAGCCAACCAAATTGCAATACCTTGCACTTGTCCAAGTTAAGTTCCATCTGCATTGTTTGGCTTGATTTCCCAGTTCATATAGATCCTGTTACAATCTTAGATATCCTTCACAGTCTACTGTACTGCCAATTTTGGTGTTGTCTGCCAGGTTATTAATGTTAAGTGTGTTGTCATTGATGTTATTAATAGAGTTGACCAACCACAATGGGCCCAGCACACCTCTGGTCACAGGCCTCCAATCCGCGTAACAACTTCTGTTACCACCCTCTGGCTCGTATCATCAAGCCAATTCTGTATCCGATTGGCCTGCTCATACTAGATCCCATGTGGTGTGAACTTCAGAACCAACCTACCATGCAGGACTTTATCAAAGTCCTTGCTAATGTCCGTGTCAATATCATCTACCTCCCAGTCCTTCTCAATCTTCTTGATTACCTCTTCAAGATACAAACACAATAAAAAAATTAATCAGACATGATTTCCCAAGCACAAAACCATGCTAACTAACCCTAAACAGTCCTCACCTTTCCACATGCATATAGATGCTTTCCCTCAGAATCCCTCGAGTCGCTTACCCACGATTGATGTAACACTCATAGGCCTGTAGGTTGGGTGATTGCTGTGTAGGCTGCATCTTTAGTCAAGTTTATTGTCATCTAATTGTACAAGTCCTCGGTGCAAAACATGCAGACATAGCACACATACAGACAGACAATACATATGCACGACAAGGATCATATTTACAAATAAATAAATAAAAATGGTTTCCTAAATATGAGAGGCATGGATGATTAGTGTGAGCAGTTCCTTTAGTCATTCAGCATTCTCACTGCCCAAGGGAAGAAGCTGATCCTTAGCCCGGTGGTGCTGGCTCTGATCTCTTGTATGTCTTTCCTGATGAGAGCAGCTGAAAGAGACTATATGGGGTGGAAGTCGACCTCATTTAATTTGCACACTCTCTTCAGTCATTGATCCTGATAGATCACATCAATTTTGGTGAGGAGAGGGGGGGAGCAGAGAGACTCCAGTGATCCTCTCTCCCACTCTTTTGCTTCTGTGGATTGACCTCCGATCCATTTCTCTGCAGCAACCGTACCACACTGTGATTATAGCCAGCCAGGATGCACTTGATAGAGCTCCTAAAGAAGGTTGATGTGATGGCAGCTAGTAGCCTTACCCACTTCAGTCATCTGGGGAAGTGCAGTCACTCTTGCACCTTCCTGACAAGTGAGGAAATGTTGAGTCAACGATTGGTCAATCATTAAGTGAACTCCAAGGAACTTGGTGCTCTCTACTTTCTCCACTACAGATTTGTTGACGTATAGTTGAGGGTGGTTGTTCCTGGTCCTCCTGAAGTCCACCGTCATCTCCTTCGTCTTGTCCATATTGAGACTCAAGTTGTTATTCTTGCACCATATCAAGGGATTTTCCACCTCCTCTCCGTAGTGAGACTCATCGCTGTTGCTGATGAGGCCAATGACTGACGTGTCATTTGCAAACTTGATGACACTGTTGGAGCTGGATCTGGCCATGCAGTCGTGGATCTGTAGTGTGAACAGGAGAGGGTTGAGCACGCAGTCCTGAGTTATGCCTGTGCTCAGCGTGACGGTGCTTGATGTTCTTCTACCGACCTGGACAGACTGTGGTCTTTCTGTTAGGAAGTCCAGAATCCTGTTACAGAGAGAGGTGTTGAGTCCCAGCGAGGACAGCTTCTCCACCAGCTTCTGGGGAATGTTTGTATTGAACGCTTGTGTGCCTTTTGTGTGTTCAACTGCAGGCAGCTCCAATGCCCAATAACCAATATACTGATCCCATGCATGTAAGATGTCTGCAGTTCAGCCAGGTTACACTGAGGAACCTAAGCCCAGAAATCTGTCCAAACTCTAAACTTGTGCTCATTTTTGTAGTTCAAGATGTAATCGGGAAAAATACCCATGAAGATTATCTTCCAGCCTTTCCGTGGACAATTGCAGCTCGTGGAGGTGGGAGTTGAGGGCAGGTGTGATTAGAGTTGAATACCCAGTCCTTTTCATTGACACATAAAACATGGCAATTTAGATTAAATGCTAAAAACCTGTTGGTGCCCCTGGAACAAGAACCACCCGTGAGTCACTGAATTTCCAACATAGTGGAAAAAACACTGCAAAGGAATAGGTCCTTCCAGTAACAAATGAATGCAGATTCTTCTCTTATGTACAGTAGAGGTCCTTACATCCGGGATTGGCTCGGTCTGGATTTTCAGGATTCTTGGGCAGTACTTTTAAAATTCAAATTTAAGGAGGGATGAAGAAGAGATGAGCAGGTACATTTTGATAATTTATTCATTAGCAAATACAGCATGCCTCATTTAGCAAAACGAGCAGTTTTAAAGAAAAATAAAAATGCCTCTGAGCATCTATGGCACTTGCGCTCACACACAAAAGCCTGCTAAATGTTTTAGGGGTTCAGAAATGGAAGAAGATGAAACTGTATGTTATTGAGATGATTATATTTGGGGTAAGAATTATACAAATTTTTGAAAATATGGAACCCTTATTTGTGAAATGATGTTTTGAATGTTTAATATAATGATAATAAGAGATGTAATGATTAATATGAGAACACAATATTGTAGAATCAGGTACAATTATGATCAGTGATATAGTGTAATCTGAGAACATAATGTTGGAATCTTGACTTGCTTTTTTGTATTTATGAAATTCATACTGACGTTTCCTGGACCTGATAAAGTCAAGAAAAAGATTCTTCCAGTTTGGATGATGTTCTAAGACATTTCCTTCTATTTTTCTTTTTGTGTTCTTTTTTGATTTTTTTGGGGGGGGGGATTTATTTCTTTTTATTTGGGGTAGGGGGAGAGTAGATTAGATTTGTGTTTTAAAAGCCATCGTGGAACATTATATGAATATATGAAATTTGAATGAGAATGCATGTATGACTTGAAAAATTCAAAATAATTTTTTTTTAACAGGAGCTTGCTAAATGTAAAAAGTTTGAGAGTTTTCGAAAAGTCTGTATTCTTGATTGGTCTGGACTTTTGGAATTCTCCTGTATGATCCGAATTTTATAACCATTGACCTAGTTGTTTGATTTTTCAGACAATGTTTAATGGCAATAGCATCAGCTTTACTTTGAGTGAGGGAAATTTTATTTTAGGCTGACAGTAGAGTGGCTCAGTGGTGCAATTCTAGCCAGTGAGTCACCCGTGTTGTTGATTCAGGCCCTATCCCAGGGACTTGAGTGCTAAGTCTGAATCGACACTCAGGGGAGTTCTGCTGTTCAATGTGGGACTGAATAGTATTTCTGTTGTTATTTTATTCAGGTTTGGTTCACATTGTGGCTGGGTGAGTTTCAGGAGGATTTGTGTATGACTTTGGGGATGGGATTGCGTGGTGAGGCATTGTGGGGGCCACACAAGGTCGAGGTGGGAAAGAGTTTAATTCCAAGGCCACATCCACAGGTCAAGACCTCAGGCTTCGTGCTGAGCTAATGGTCGGTTGAATAATAGTCCTTGACAGCACGGTTAGTGCGGTTAGCACACTTTTTTTAAATTCTCCCCACAATCCCATCAACTCTCTCAGATTCTATAAATTATCTGTATGCATACTCGGGACAGTTCACAGTGGACAATTAACCTACAAGGCGTGTTACAGCACCAGTGACCTTAGTTCGAATCCGGCGCTGTCTGTAAGGAGTTTTGTACATTCTCTTCATGTCTGCGTGAGTTTCCTCCGGGTTCTCTGGTTTTCCTCCCATCTTCCAAAGACTTGCTGGGTTATTAGGTTAATTGGTCATATGGGGGAAAGTGCGGCTGATGGGGGTAAGGGCCTGTTACCATGCTGTATCTCTAAATTAAAATAAAATTACAGTAGAAGCCCTAAAATCCAGACTGCTCGGGGGTTGGATCGATCCAGGTTTTTGGATATTCCAGATTCTCAGGCCATACTTTTAAAATTCAAATTTAAGGAGGAATAAAGAAGAGACGAACAGTTAACAAATACAGCACGCTTCATTTATTAAAACGAGCAGTTTTAAAGAAAAATAAAGTTAACACTTGACAAAAGCATAAAAATGATTTTTTGACTAGAAAAAAAGTGTAAGGCTTGAAATTATGTTTAAAAATAAACATTGTAAAAGAAAATACAGTATACAAATGAACTTTTTTGTGAAGTTACTTGAATTAACCATGGTTGTTTGTTGCCGCTGTACATCTGTGGCGCTTATGCACGCACAAAGCCAACTAAATTAAAAAATTTGAGAGTCTGGATTCTCGGGTGATCTGGATTTCTGGCATCCGGATTTTTGGACTTCTACTGTAAATTAAAACAGATCTCTGCCATCCTGTCTACTCCGACCTACAGCAGGCATTCTCAAACCTCCGCTGTTTACACAAAGTCCTTCAAATCCATTGGCAGAATAAGTGAACTGACATTACCTTCCTGTTGAGCCATCGATCCCAGCAGAGAGCTCCTAATTACACTCAGCTGGCTCCAATGGGCAGGCAATGTTATTTTCATGGCTAACAACAGATCCCAAAGGCAAAACCCTATTCTAACTTCTGTCACAACCACAGATTGCCAGGTGGGGAGAAGAAAAGATTTGAGGGTGTTCCTCAAAATATAACATCCACCAGTTGATGGGAATCACTGGCTCATGCTTATTTCAAAATGAAGGAATATTCAGGACATCATTGAGAACCATTCGTTTATTGGTCAGCCTTGCACAGAAGCCCAGTGCAAACAAATGAAGGAGCAAGCATGTCCCAGATCACCATGTTGGGCGCCACCTGCCTCACATGTGGCATGGTCTGGCCTTTTGAGAGCTGGAGTGGAATTGTAGTCTATCCTTAGGGTCTGCTGAAGAAGAAAAAGACAGGCCAAAATGGTCGGAAGTATTAGGCAGCAGTTATTTGGCAGTTTGGAGACTTGGCTTAATTGAAAGGAAGATCGATCAGCGAACCAGCGAATTAATGAGGCAGATCGAGGGAGCAGTTTGACGTTGTTGAGGTAAAAAAAATTGCTCTTCTACGTTATCTAATCCTACAGGTAATGTTTAACTTAACCTGCAAGTATCCCTTCTACCTCTGAACAATATGTAGTCTGGCAGGAAACCGAAATGAGCCTTCTTAATCAACCCCTTTAAAATGAAAGTGGGTTTCTTTTTCTCGTGATATGACCTCAATTTGCCTCTACTTAAGAAATGAGAGGTTAAAATGGCAAAAAAGTTCAAGCTCTTTTCAATATTTTTATTCCATTGAAATTTCACATAAAAAAAGATATCAGAATAGATAGTCGAAAAGATTTATTACACTTAAACCATATCATTTCATCCATGGTACCCCACATTTTAATCAAACAAATTATACTGCATTAATATTTTATTATTAAAAAAGGAAAATCCAAACCCACAACCAAGAAAGAAACTGTTTGTCCAAAACAAAAAATGAAGACAGAATTCTTATCAGAGAGATAAATTACCTCATTAGTCAACATTCTACCTTCATATCAAATCAAAGATTATGAAAGTAATTCATAAAGGATCCCCAGTGTTTGAAAATTTAAATTCAAATCAGAAATTGAGCATCTAACCTTCTCTAAATTTAAACATGTCTAAACCCTGACCATTGAGCAGGATTAGGTGGGGTAACATCCCTCCATCTGAGCAACACTGCCCGCCTGGCCATAAGAGAAATAAAAGACGGTATTCAGATCAGATGCCGTTAAAGTTATGCCATTCTCTCCAACAATCCAAAGAGAGCAGTTAATGGACGAGGTTTAAAAAGAGCAAAGAAAGTTTGAAATACTTCATTTCTCAAAACTCTGACATGTCCCAAACATGAATCAATGAAGCATCTCCTTGTTGTATTTATCACAACGAGGAGATGCAGCCACATAAAAACGAGATGGTTTGACTTTGGATGTGAGAAAGTGGCATTTTGAAATAATCAGAGAAAATAAAGAGGATTGTGCTCTCCAGCCAATTATTATGCAACTTTCGAGAACAAATATCAAAGAAAAAAATTTAATTTGAACAATCAAAGGGTTTTTGTCACTAGGCGGGTTTCTATTAAAATTAAGATTCAGGAAGAGAATTTCCATTTAGAGTTACCACAAGCTCTTTGTCCATTGTCAAACCATGGAACTCTGCGTTGTTCAGTCTTTCTAAATTCCTCGATGAAGGGTCCCAGCCCGAAACATGGACCGACCATTACCTGCTTAGTTCCTCCAACAGTTTCAGTGTTTGCTTGAGATTCCAGAATCTGTAGTTTTTCTTGTTCACCTTTCTAAATTGTTTGTTTTTAAAACTTTTGTATTAACTTAACTGTTACTTCCTAATTTACTGAATAATATACTACAAAAGATTTTGACCGATTTGTACTGGTTTCTAAATCTTACAAAAATAAATCGGTTGATATCATTATTTTAATCCATTTGGAAATGTGATCTACTTTTTGTTTTACTGCCAGAAAATTTGTAATATTTTATGAATAAACCTGAATTATGCCAATGTGTAATCAATCAGTTAGTCACAGACATTTTCCTGAGATTTGTTATCTATGCATGTACGGATACCAGAACCAACAGCTTCCCTTTCGTTTAAATGACAAGTACCTCATTTATAGTCAGGTACAGCGGCCACCAAATTATATATTTTGCATCAATAGTATGACTATCACTGAGTTGTTTGAACTGTTGATGTACCTACAGTTTAGCATGAGTGGTTGCATGAGTTTGAGGCAATGGCTAGCAGATGTGTATTACAAAGTCGCCTTCTCATCGACAGCGATAAGATACTGTGGTTCCGCTTTCAAATTATACCTTTTCCCATTGAGTAACCGTGCAAACATTTTATTCATTTCTGTCAACTGAAGTGAAATCTTGCAATAAAGTTTATTTGTTTTCTTTATTGCAACCACTTGACTGCTTGAAGTATTCTTTTGGTATCTGAGCCCCTTCAGTAAATGTTGTTTACAGTCTGAAGTGAAGGTTCGGATTGTAAACGTTGCGCTTTATCAAAGCTGGAAGAAGTAGGGTCAGTGTTTCTAATTATCTGGCTACTTTGGAAAGGAAAGCAAGCAGTTCAGTGCATGTGCATTATTTGGTACTGGTAGTCGAGGAGTTGCAAGACTCTTTGGATCCAACAAGGCATATAATCTACTGCAATCATGTAATACCCAGTGCTTTTTTTCTCTTGGATGAGCAGAGTGCTCCAATATAGGTAATCTTCATTCACGATGGTGGAAAATTTTACAATCTTGACCTGTTCAGGTTTCTGATCATACTTGGGTCCATAGAGAAGGTATTAAAATTGGTCATCAAATGAACAGAGACTAGGATTTAGATCTTTTGTTATGTTTCTCACCATTTGTGAGCCAGCGACTCTACCAACTATTGCAAATAGAGCGACCTGGGTTCGAATCTGGCACTGTCACTGAGGAGTTTGTTCGTTCTCCCCGTGTCTAGGTTTATTATGGGTGCTCCGGTTTCCTTCCTCCCTCCAAAAATGTACTGGGGTTGTAGGCCAATTGGGTATAATTAGACGGCACGGGCTTGTGGGGTGGAAGGGCCTGCTACCGTGCTGTATATCTAAATTTAAATGAAGTATCAAATAATCTTTCCCAAAAACAAATATCTGTCACGGAGGGCTTCGTGCAACACCTTTTTCATTAAATGTGGAGGAGAAAAGATTATTGTTAAGCATGTGTGGATCAGGCTCAATGTGTTTGAGGGTACATTGTTCATAAAGATCCTGACAATTGTTAAGTGCTGCCCTGCAAGAAATACAAAGAAGCAGGTGCTTCCATGCGCTAGTTTGGTAAATTTTGGAGCATGTAATCACTTTTTCTAACATTGGATAGCTCCTGTTACAGAGGGTTTTGTTTGTATTCCAGTTTTGTGCATTCCCTGTTCATTTTAACCCTAACACAATCTTTGTCTCTTTGCAGGTTCTTGACCGTTTTGAAAATGAAGGCTTTCAGTTCTTAGCTAATGCTTTCAACTCTTCTCATTCTTTCCTGGAAGATCTTACGGGACTGACTCTTTTACACCAGGAAACCCAGGCTGCTGAGGTAATTGCTTTGGCTACCTTCTTGTTGCTCTCTTTCCAAAAGCTGCTTCATCATTTTGGTAAATTACAAAATTCAGAATTAAAACCAAAAGGTTTCATTTTGGAATATTCCTCTAAGAGGTAGAATTTTTAAGTGTTCTTAAATTTTCCATTAGTACTGTGCACAGCATGTGAATTTACTGTTACAGAAATTTGTTTTGCAAAATTAAAAGTTAAACAGCTGGTCCACTTCACCAATGTGCTCATTGTATTAAGTCGAATTTGTGACACCATTACAGAAATGCTAAGTCCAGAGGTTTGACATTATATTAGCAAGCGTAGTCCAATATTGGTCCAATATCTGATGTTGCGTTATTAGTGAGTGCTGGGATTCCGTTCAACTTCAGGAAGTGATATGATTTAAATTTGAGAGGAGTTAAAGGATTTGAAAAAAACTATATTTATTGCAGTGATCGAAAGAGAACGTATTTTTGGGGCAACACAATGGTTGGTAAAGTAGCAGGTTTGCAAAATTAGAGTTTGATCCTGGCATCGGGTGCTGTCTCAGTGGAATTTGTGCAATCTCCCTGTGACTGTGTTTGTTTCCTCTTCAAACCATGTGCGTTGGAAGGTTAATTGACCATTGTAAATTGCCCCAAATGTGTGGGTGAGTGGTGCACACTGGGTAGATGGTAAAATATGGCAAGAATAGGAAAAAAAAAGGGGTTAATATAGGATTAGTGTTAATGGATGCATGATGTTTCTCAGGAAATTGATGGCTGAAGTGCCTGATTCTGTGCTATATTTCTATATGGCCATGTATTGGAAAAAGTCTCTGAGTGATTGTGTAACAAGGGCCTCAGTGAGGTGTGTTAATGGTTGTGCTGGGGAGGGGGAAGCAGTTGAAATATCTGATGGCAAAGCAAGTGAAGGACTGCAGGCAAACACCAGCGGCCATGAGGTATCATTAAATTGGGGACTGTTCAGGGGAGGGGATGGAGAAAAATGGCTTCAAGAGAGAGAGAGTGCCACGATGCAAGCCCTGGGATGAAGAGGTTGAGAGTGGCTGTATAGATATGACATGGACAAGTGATCATTGATGTCGACTTGTAACGATTATTGCTGACAAACTGTAATTTACTGTGCCGAAACCTGAAAAACCATAAATAAAATATTAAAGAAAAAAAGAAATGGAGGCATTACAAGAGTGCCGAATGATCCTTTGGCATACTGTAGACTGCAGGCTCGATGTATGTCGATTTAGTTCGTCTCCAATGTTATTCTTTGGGTTTATGTAATATTATCTTTTGGAATATTTTTTCGCTTACAATTAAAAACTGTTCAATAAGCTATGCTGATTTATTACTGCCTGAAGCACATCTGGTTTGTGTTGAATCTGAGAGGAATAACTTGTGCTTGAAACTGGTTTACAGCTTCCTCAGATTTCTGAGATAGTTCTGCAAATCACAATACGTTGTCTTTGTTAATATCTGTTGAAAAGTTGGTGAAGCTGCCAGTGGTCACTTAGTTCTCCCCCAGTAGGTTCACACACCATTAGGTATTTTGGGTTTGTGCCTGTCTGCACTCGTGGACTCAAACTAAAATGTGGAAATTAATGATTTAGAGGCAGAAGAGGGTCACTCACCAGCTTCTCCAGGTAACCTTTAACCACCCCCCCCCCCCCCCCGCTGCTTCTCAAGAATCTATTTCCCTCTACCATAAAAATATTCAGAATCTTTTCTTCCATCACCCTTTTAACAAAGAGAGCCAAAGATTTATGACCATTTTGGAGAAAAGATTTTGCAACATTTGTCTTTTTTTTATTCAGTAATTCCTGAATTCTAGATTCTCCCAACAAAGGTTCTCGTATCCACATTATTTATACACTTTCCCGAGATGGATAAAAAAAATTGCTTGAAAATCTTTTAATTTCCACCTCTGCTTTGTTGGCTTAAATTGTAACAGCTGTAAATATACCACCTTACCAGAGGTAATGAGCCACCAGGTTGATGCAATAATGAAAACAAGTTTGAGGAGATTCAGTATGTCACTTCCACAGGTATTCTGTGGAGAGCTGTCGGGTGTATATTGGAGTCAGTTGCGCTTTCAGCCATGCACTGGTAGAGTCAGGCCTCTCTGACCCCCACATCTTTATTGACTGCCATGCATTCATCTACACCAAACCCGTTTTCCTCTCTCCTCTCCATCCATTCCCCTGCTGCCTCCTACAACAGGGCCAGGTTCTGAGCATTTCCAATTAATTAAGATTCACACCTGCTTCAAAAGGGCATCAATCATCCCGGTGCCCAAGAAGAGTAGAGCGACTATCGCCCAGTAGCACAAACATTGACTGTGATGAAACACTTTGGGAGGTTGGTCATGGCCAGAATTAACACGTAGTGAAGTAAAGGTCTGGTCCCACTGCAATTTGCCTACCATCACAATTGCTCCACAGCAGAAGCAATATCGCTGGCCCTCCACTCAGCTCTTGACCACCTAGAAAACAGCAAGTCAAATATACCACTGCTCTTCATCAACTACAGCTCAGCCTTCAACACCATTATTCCCTCAGTGTTGGTCAACGAGCTCCAAATTCTGGGGCTTCTGCTCCCCCCCCCCCACCTCCCTGCAACTGGATTCATGACTTCCTCATCAGAAGAACACAGTCATAAGGAACTGGAAACAAGGCCTCCTGCTCACTGACCATCAACACAGGTGCACCTCAAAGATGGTGTTTAGCCCACTGCTCTACTCACTCTACACCCATGACTATGTGGTCAGCCACAATTCCAATGCTATTTACAAATTTTCTGATGACAGCACGGTTATCGGCAGAATCACAGACGGCAATGAGGAAATGTATAGGAAGGAGATAGATCAGCTCGTTGAGTGGTATCATACCAACAACCTTGCACTGAATGTCAGCAAAACATTGTGATCTTCAGGAGGAAATCAGGAAAATACAAACCAGTCCACATCGAGGGAGAAGGTCAAGAACTTCACATTTCTGGGTGACATCATCTCCAAGGATCTGTCCTGGAGCCACCAGGTTGATGCAATAATGAAAACAAGTTTGAGGAGATTCAGTATGTCACTTCCACAGGTATTCTGTGGAGAGCATTCTGTCTGGTTGTATCACTGTCTGATATTGAGGTGCCAAGGCTCAGGATGAGAAAATAAAACTCCAGAGGGTTGTTAATCTGGCCTTTGACATCTCGGGCACCAGACTTCACTCCATGGAGGACAGCTACGAGAGACGGTGTCTTAAGAAAACAGCTATCGTCAAGCACTCCCACCACCCAGGTCACACCCTCTTCACTCTGCTACCATCAGGAAAATGGGTATAGGAGCCTGAAGATGAGCACCCAGCAACACAAAGGGCAGATTCTTCCCCATTGCCATCAGATTCATGAATAATCAGTGAACCACAGGTACTGCCTTTTTCTTTAGAGTATTTATTTTGTGGGGTAGTTTGTATAAACATTTGCTCTGTAACGCTGCCACAAAACAACTTATTTCATGACATGTTCCCGACAATAAATTCTGATTCTGATAAATCAGCATTCACTAATATCCCGTAATCTCTGTGACGTTAAGCAATATGTTGCCCTCTTCTTGATTAATGACTTCCACTCACTTGTGTAACAGAGCACTTCATATCTTCGCCACCTACTGGGTGAAGAAATTTCACCGGACTTTGGTTCTAAAGGGCATAACAGGTATTATTATTATCAAGAAGGATTTAAATATGTTTGTTAAAGTTTCAGGGATTAAGCCGTCTTGGTTAATGCATCTCAACCATTGGAAACATCTTGCCTGCATCTGGATTGTCTAGTGCTGTCAGATTTTATTGGTTTCTATATGATCTCTTGTTATTCTTATAAATTCCAATAAACATAGACCTAATTTTCCCAGTCCATCATTTGTGCCATTTCAAGAATCAGTATGCTAAACCTTGCTCTCTTTTTATTACAAAAGCATCCTCCTTCAGATAAAAAGCCAAAAAGTATGCACAAAACACCAGCTGGGGTTCACCAGGACTCTGTGTGGCTGCAGCGAGACCTCCTTGCTCTTCTATTTCAAACCCTCTTGCAGTGAAGGCCAATGCGCAGTTTACATTTTTTCTTATTGCTCCTGAATGCTTGCTCATTGCGACTGGCACATGAGGACCATGGAGAGGGACATGGAAGCTTGCGAGTTCAGGAAAGAGAACCACGATATACTGAACAAATTTGACATGACAAAAGAGGAGAGGGGGTGTGGACTCCTGGAGTCATGGACTTTGAGCAAGGGGCTATTTTAGCTTCATGTCGCTAAACTCCGTCTCCTTTCTGTATTTCGACTCATCGTTACTTGATATTTCCCCTGTAACCATGGTGATCTACACAAATTTAAAGATGGAGTTGGAGCAGCATTTGACCATACAGTTGTGGTTATACAGGGAGTATAGTAGAGCGTTGAGTCAACATCCATGACAGGGGTTGAGTGTGTTCATGATGGAAATTTTGCTACCTGGATGAGTTGACTACCCTGTATAACCCACCAAAACAAAACTTTTGTATGTCTCTCAGTACATGTGACAATAAACCAATTCAATTAATTTTGCAAGCCCTATGTTCCTTTTCCAATGTTATCACTCTCTAACTGCTCCCATTTACTCACTCAATAGGTAACTTTGTTCACAGATTCACCCCATGGTTTGACCCTATCCCCTCCACCATCATGCAGTTGGACAAGCTTTTCTCTTTTTTTTCCAGTTCTGCCAAAGCATTTCTGACCTGCAACATTGACTCTGTTGCTCTTCACACAGATGCTGGCCTGAGTAATTAATGTGGAAACACAGGAGCAGGAGTTGGTCGTCTGGCCCATTGCATCTCCTCCACCATTCAGTGAGATCATGACTAATTAATCTGGTCGTAGTCTCAGCTCCACCTGCCCGCCTTTACCTTTATTTCCCCTACATTGCAAAAAAAAATCTGTGTCTGAAATACATTTAATGAGGTATCCTCCACTGCAGATGACCCCTGCAGATTCACAAGTGAAATGTTGTTTCACTTTGAAGGACTGTTGGGGGCCCCAAATGGTGGTGAGGTGTGGGCACAAGTGGAGCATCTCCTGTGGTCACAAGGGTAGGTTCCAAGGGGGCAACTGGTGGGGAGGGAGGAGTGGACAAGCGAGCCACGAAGGGAGCGGACCCGGAAGAAGACAGGGAGGGGAATAGGTTTCTAATAGTGGGATCATTTAGTACTGTAGGTGGCAGAAATAGCTGAGGAGGATATGTTGGATGCGAAGGCTGGTAGGTGAAGAGGAATCCTCTCCTTGTTGTAGGAGGGGGCAGAGGGGACTGTGGCAGATGTGTGGGTAATGGAGGATATGCGGGTGAGTGCTGAGTTGATGGTGGTAGAGGGAAAGCCACGTTGTTTGAAGAAGGAGGACATCTCTGATTATCTGGCATGGAAGTCCTCATGCTGGGTGTAGATGCAACAGAGACTTGAGGAATTGAGAGAATGGAATGGAATCTTTAAGGGATTAGGGAGGAGGTGTAGTCAAGATAGCCGTGGGAGTTGGTGGGTTTGTAGAAGATGTCTATCAATAGTTTTTCTCCCGAGATGGAGACAGAGAGATCGAGGAAAGAGGGATTGTTGCTACAGATGGACCAAGTAAATTTGAGGTTGGGGTGGAAGTTGACAGCAAAGTGGATAAAATTGATGAGCTCATCAATGAGCTCATGAGGCAGCAACAAAGTAGACATTGATGTAGAGGAGGAAGAGTTGAGGGGCCTTGCCTGTGTAGGCTTGGAGCATGGGTTGCTCCACATAGCCCACAAAGAGGCAGGCACAGCTGGGGCCCATGCGGGTACCCATGACTACCCCTTTAACCTGGAGAAAGTGGGATGAATCAAAGGAGAAATTATTGAGGATGAGGACTTCTGCCAGCTGAATGATTCCTTTTCTTAAAGAGATTATATAAATTCAAGTGATTGCTTTGAGGCATTTTGCAAAGTTGCTGAGCATCTATGATGGAAATGTATGTAATTCAATTTTGACCTTGCAGTACATCTGCCCTCAGTTGCAGATGATGTTGTGGCATTTGTAGCTCATAGCAATTAGGTTTATTACCGGCAACCTTGGGGTTATGGTCCTTTGAGTACTGGAAATGTATCCATACAGCATTCATAATTCATCAGCCAAAAATTTGAGATTTAGATATAAAAGTGTTTCTCTTAAAATTTATCTTGGGGGGGTGGGCGAGGAAGTAAACAACTTTTTCTCTTTAAATTGTGTTTCTTGACAAAGTGCAGATGATGATCCTTTGCATTATGGGAAACAGTCATGCAGTCAGTTTTCTAGGAATGCAGTCCCTTGAAACACAGGAATTGCCTTTAGTATTTTATCTAGAAATAAAGTTCTGATCTACATTACATCTTGCAACAAATCTAAATCCGTGTAGTATCACTTTCATAATGTATTTACTCTCACAATATGGTTCTTACTTCATACTGTGGGCCATTATAATCAAATGAGATCTTTGAATTCCTCTGTTCGATGGTCATTCACATAGAAACATCAAAAAATAGGTACGGGAGAAGGCCATTTGGCCCTTCAAACCTCCACCAGCATTCAATATGATCGTGGCTGATCAGTACCCTGTTCCTGCCTTCTCCCCATACCCCTTGATCCCCTTAGCCACAAGGGCCAAATCTAACCTACTCAAATATTGACAAGGAACTACTTCATCTGGCAAAGAATTCCACAGATCTACCACCCATTGAGAGAAGAAATTTTTCCTCATCTCAATCCTAAAAAACTTCCCCCTTATCCTTAAACTGTGACCCCTGGTTCTAGTTTTTCCCAGCATAGAACCTTCCTGCATCTAGTCTGTGTAAACCCTTAAGAATTTTATATGTTTCTATAAGATCTCCCCTCAATCTTCTAAATTCCAGAGAATACAAGCCTAGTCTATCCAACCTTTCTTCTTAAACTAGCCTACATACAGTTTTGTATGTTTTTAGATAACGAACAACATGAGATGTATTGCACAACATCCACGTTTGGACTTCATTCAAAGGGAATTGAATTTAATAATGGAGACATGAGACCTGTGCTTGATTAATAATGAACATTTGTAGTGCAAACGGGCCCCTGTAGGTTTTCTGTTGTCTAGAAACAAGTTGTTAATTACAGTCAAATTATAACCAGATGTAAGTTCCCAGAAATTTAGCAGTTTGCCTTTTTGTACCAAGGTGCCATTTATATGTTGAAGGTAATTGCACCATACTCAAACAACTGAACATGTGATTCATGGAAAGTATTAGTGACCTTTTCACATAATGGATGTAATTTTCCTACCAACGGATAAATAGAAGTTTAAAAACTTTGTGCTCCTGACAAAAGTCTGAAGTCTATTAATTTAAATCTGTTTTGTATTTCAATGGTTTCAGTTTTCAAAATCTTTAATAAAGAGAACCAAACCCAGTGCTAAATTTAAAGCAGCATTTCAAAGTGTGTGTGCGTGTGTGTGTGCGTGTACACATGTATGAAAAAGCTTTGGATTATCATCATTTAATATATGTATTAGTAGAACATTAATTTTGTTTGGTCTAATATTCTATTTTAGTGTTGGGAACTGTGGTATTTTGATATCTAGGTCTTTTAAGAGTTGGAGATTATTTGTTAGATTGATAAACTATTCAAACTTTTTTTATAAAAAGCAGTCACGGTGTAAGTTGTGCATCATTGGACGGAATATTCCAGAATAGTTTCAATGTGGCATCTCTGTCACCATGACAACATTTTCCCTGTTTCAAGATTTCTATTAAGAGTGAGCCAAAGTACTGGTTTCTGTTTTAGTGGAGAGGGAAAAAAATTCCTGTTCAGCCAACATTCATTTTAAGATTTCACTTTTTGTCAAGGCATTTGCATGCAATATGTTGTTGGAAAGTTCATTTAGGTCAGTGGTAGTGCTCTTCAAATTGGTAGATATTTGCTGTCAGACTTGAATTTCACATTATAATTATGGAAATATAGCACAATAAGTATGTGGTATTATTTTGGTCCCTTAACATTGGCACAATAATCATTATATGGGAACTAGTTTTCTAACTGGAAATTAGCAAATATGATTTGTTTTTACGCTTCTGAATATGGTATTGTACTAAAAGATTCGATATTTTCCTCTAACATAGATTTGGTTCCACTCCTGAACAAGAGTCTGCAGACATTTAGGAGCTCATTTTGTAGTTGTACATCTGTTTTTCTCTTTGTGTTCCATTAATAAATTTCTCCTGTTTCATTTGTAATGGAAACTGATTATAAATTAATTACGTTCAATTGCATTTCCTACCATGTTATGTAATTACAGAGAGGCAGGTTATCAAGACCATTTTCCATTATAATTATTGGTATAAAAATGATCATGAGTACATGTGAGGATGAATTTTAATATATTTGCATGGAATAGACCTGTATTAGTTTTGCTTTACTGGAATTGCTTTGAATTGAATACGTGCATCTCATTTTTGGAAGTACAGGCCAAGTACTGCTTATCCGAAATGCATGGGACCAGAAGTGTTTCAGATTTTGGATTTTTTTAGATTTTGGAACACCATTTTAAACATGCACTCAGATGTAAAGATACATGCATTCACATTACAATACTAATATGTACATATGCACAAATTAACTGAAGTGGACATATTGAAAATCTACACTCAATAATATACTACTTATGCCCGCTACGTCCCATTCTCCAATCGAGATTTCAGAACTCTATTACATATTACCTTATGGAACCACGGACGAAAAAAGTTTTGGATTTTGGATCATTTTGGGTATTTGGATAAGAGGTACTCAACTTGTACTAACCCACAGCTCTCCCTCTCTGCATGTTAATGCAACGTGGAGTGCAAGAGCAATATCCTCCTGTCAACAGAACTGGATATTCATGGGTCGTAAGCTTGTTTCACCTGCAAACACAAGGTATGATCCAGTCATCTTTTTTTGCACAAAGTGGGCCACGAGATCAAATTGTGTATGAGCTGAATGAAACAGCATTTTTCTTTGCTTTGTCATTCAAATTAACCATTCACCACTTTCCCCAGATGCACAGGTAGTCATGATTTATTTAACTATGATGGCTTAGAACTGAACTGTCGGGTTAATAACCTTTTGGGCTGGGCACACCTCTGCAGTCTCTCTTCAACATGCTCTTTGCCTTTACACTTGTGTATGAAATCCTCCCTGCCTGACTAAGCTCCTGTATTACCTCTCAGAAGGTAGTGGGCCAAAAGTGAATGTCTGAGATCACCATCGCTTCAACGTGATTCTTCAGTTATTCAAACAAAATAACTTTATTTTCAATCTCCAATTCATAACCATACATCTTTGAGGCCTTTATCTGTTTAAAATTAAGTTTCCTTTGCCATTCTGTTCCACACCAAAATGATCAAAATATCCTCCAACCTAATGGAAAAAAATTCATAACATTCCCTTTTCAGTTCAACGACGTCTTCATTATTTATTTCCAATTTTGTCGCTCAAACTCAGTGCCATTTTTATTTGTGCATGAAGCACAAATCTGATCCAGTTGCTTAGTTTAGGCAGCTGTGTTTCATGCTGTAAGACAGTGTGGATGATTTCATTTCTTAGAATAGCGCTGTATTGGTGATGGCTGCATCTATTGGGGGCATCTATTTATAAATGGTATTCTGGGTAATGTTTGCTTTACAGTTGTGAGGTTCTGCCAAACATAGATATTGACCTATGAATTAGAATTTGTATATGTAAAAAATAATTTCTGGCGAGTGATGGTCTAACAAACCAGTTTAAATGTTATTGCTGTGAATTGGCTTATTTTATTACTATGGTATGTCGTGGTATTTCATTACTCTTTGGTTTAGGTGCACAATTATTCTGTGCTTTCACAATTAGCAGCTGAACAGAAAGACTACCATGGCTGTTTAAAATTAGAAAGGAAATGCTTTATAATCACCATGTCTGCTGGCTGTGATATCGTAGTAGGGTATGCTCGAGTTTCTTTCAAATATATCACACTGAATAATGCATTTGGTATGTAAGGGAATACACTGTGTGCTTGTCATTCCTTTGTACATATACTGTTACAGCCAGCAGGCAGTGCAAGCTTGATTGACCTCATCATTTGTGTTGTCTTGCACAAGTCATTCATGAATTAATGAAATATTTGTTTAGGTATTTCAGTTTACAGTTTGTGGCATTTTGCATTTTTCAGATGTGAGCTAGCTTGATGTGAACATACATGAAATCGATATTTTAAATGTTTTTACAAAAGCAATTTGTTGTGTTGTCATCCATTCAATTAGAGTAATTGTAATGGGTCAATACCAAATACAAAACAAGATGCGATACTTCCAGAGTAAAGCGACTAGTCATGTTTTAATTCCAATTTTTAAAAAAAAATATCCTTGAATCGTTGATGCACGAGCTTGAATGGACTGAAAGACACCAATTGCTGTTTATTTTTTTTGTGAAATCGATTGGATCAAATTTTCATGTGTAATAACTGCAAGATGTGAAGTCAATGGGAACAAGAGGTAGTGATGCTCCCAGGGAGAAATGTATGTACGGTTTCATTGTGCAGCATGTGGAGGATATTTAAAAAACAAAAGCGGATAATGGAGAAAATCTGTTGATGTGAGTCCTCAATCAGAATGATCTTTTTATTTATGTTTGTCGTGAAATGGAAAATTGGCATGTTATTTTATTTGAACATCTTGGCTGTTCCTAATTCTATACTTGGCTAAATCTCAGGAAGCCTGCTGATTTTTCTCGTGTTCCCAAATACATTGTGTTTAATATTGAAATAGATCACAAATAGAACCTTCTGTGGCATAGATCCAAAGAATATCGCAGCACCGAAATAGGCTCTTTGGCCCTTCTAGTCTCTGCCAAACTATTTTTCTGCCGAGTCCCGCTGACCTGCACATTTTCCGTAGTCCTCAATATCTTTCCCATTCATGGACCTGTCCAAGTTCTTCTTAAATGTTAAAGTTGAGCCCATGCTCACCACCTCAGCTGGCAGCTCGTTCCATACTCCCACCACTCTGTGTGAAGAAATTCCCCCCTAAACTTTTCTCCTTTCATTCTTCACCCATGTCCCTTGGTTTGTATCTCATCTACCCTCAGTGGAGAAAGCCTACCTACATTTACTCTGTCTGTCCCCCTCATAATTTTAAATACCTCTATCAAATCTCCCCTCATTCTTCTAAGCTCCAGGGAATAAAGTCTTAATCAGTTTAACCTTCCTCTGTAACTCAGTTCCTGAAGTCCAGGCAGCATCCTGGTAAATCTTCTCTGCATCCTTTCTATCTTATTGATATCTTTCCTGTAATTTGGTGACCAAAACTGCACACAATACTCCAAATTTGGCCTCACCAGTATCTTATACAACTTTACCATAACATCCCAACTCCTATACTCAGTACTTTGATTTATGAAGGCCAAAAGCTCTCTTCACAACTCTATCCACCAGTGATGCCACTTTCAGGGAATTAAGTATCTGTATTCCCAGATCCCTCTGTTCTACCACATTCCTCAGTGCCCTAACATTTACCATGTTTGTCCTTTCTTAATTTGCCCTTCCAAAGTGCAACACCTCGCATTTGTCTGCATTAAACTCCATCTGCCATTTTTCAGCCCATTTTTCCAGCTGGTCCAGATCCCTCTGCAAGCTTTGAAAACCTTCTTCGCTCCCCCACAAAGCCTCCAATCTTACAAAAGTGTATGTAGACAACATCCACAGCTTTAACCTCATCAACCTTCCGGATAACCCTCCTCGAAATTTCTACAAGATTGGTTAAACATGACCTATCATACATATCCATGTAAGTAGTTTCTGGCTATCCAAATAATTGTATATCTGATCTCTTAGAGCACCTTCCAATAGCTTACCTACTACTGACGTCCGGCTCACTGGTGTTCAATTTCTAGGCTTTCTTTGGAACCTTTTTTAAACAACAGAGCAATGTGAGCTAATCTGCAATCCTCCAGTACCACATCCGTGGTATATTTTAAATATTTTTGTCAGAGCTCCTGCACTAGCCTCCCTCAAGGTACGAGGGAATATCTTGCAAGGCATGTGTGGCTTGTTAATTCCTTGGATAAATTTATTCAGTAATCTTGAGAATAGTCTCTTTTTGATGCTTTTTATTTCAATGGCCTCCACTTTCATAATACTGCGGGATCAAACTAACTAACTTTTCACAGCTCCCCTGAGCAAGTGTTGAAAAACTATTGGCTTGGAGGAGGTAGAATTTGTTAGTTGCATCATTGATAATGCGGCCAGGCTGAGGACAATACAGGACCATGTATTGGGAGTTGCCTGGGGTTTCTGTGGGGGAGTTTTTCAGGAAGAATAATCGCAACTCCTTAAGCTTTAATAGAACTGTTTGACCAGTTGAGTTTCTCCAGCATTGTGTTTCTACTTCCAACCACGGTGTCTGCAAACTTTCATGATTCACTTTTTCCTTAAGTTTGAAGTTGTGGATGTCTGTTAGCATGGGCCTCGGGGGTGGTGGGGAGGAAGATAGGGAAGGTAAGGTACATCGTTATTAGGTAAGAGCTGAGGAGCCTAAATTGGGAATGCACATTTGACATGGGAGTTGTTTATTGGGCCAGGCAAGCTCCAGTGAAGAAGACAAGGATGGCAAGGTTCAGGCACGGTGAACGATGAGTTATATGAATTTAGTCACAAAGAGAAAACAAGCACACACAAGATTTGGGAAGATGGAATCAGATTAAATCCTTAAGATCGCTGGAGAAGAAAATGGATTACTTGAGACTACATCAGAACCAGAGAGAACTGCAGGGTTATTGTGCTCTGGTGACTCCAGGACTCCCTTCCAGGCTCAGTGATCCAGCTGGATGGCCTTAACCTGGAGTACTGTGTCCAGTTCTGGTCTCCATATTTGAGGAGGGATATACTGGCTTTGGAGACAGTCCAGAGGAGGTTTACTAGGTTGATCCCTGGGATGAAGGGGTTGACTTATGATGAAAGATTAAATCGTCTAGGATTGTATTCGCTCGAGTTCAGAAGAATGAGAGGAGATCTTATAGGTTGAGGCTGCTTCATTAGACATATTTAAAATTCGGTTAGATAAATTTTTACATGATAGAGGAATTAGGGGATATGGGGAGAAGGCAGGTAGGTGGAGTTAGGTCATAAATTAGATCAGCCATGAACTTATTGAATGACGGAGCAGGCTCGATGGGCCATTTTTGGCCTACTCCTGTTCCTACTTCCGATGTTCCTACTTCCTATGTTCCTATCTCCTTCAGGGCACACTTCTGTTTCTGGCAAGCCTTGAGGAGAGGGTCTGTGCATTTACATCAAGGAAAACTGGTGTCTCTGTTCTGAAGCCCTTCTGCTCAGCAGAGATTGAGTACCTCCTGGTGAAATGCAGACCCTTTGATCTGCCCAAGGAGTTCTCAGCCAAACTGATTGCCACAATCTACATTCTCCCTTGGGCTAATGAGGGTAAAGCCATGACGGAGCTTTATGGTGCCATCTATGAAGCCCAGACTTCCCACCCTGACGGTACCATGATTGTTGCTGGCGACTTCAATCACGCCAACCTGAAAACGATCGGTTTCAACAGCAAGTGAACTTCGCCACCAGAGGAGAAACATCCTGGATCAGGTGTACAAGGCTCCACCTTGGTTACCCGCATCACTTATATCACATATATTTGTCCAGGTAAACCTGGTGTACGGACCTAGGAGAGTTCGCAGAGAGATCAGGATGTGGTCGGGGAGGGGAAGGGGTGGTGGGTGGGTGGGAGGGTCACAGCAGCGCTGCAAGACTGCTTTGAGACCATAGACTGGAGCTGTTTCAGGGAGGTGACCACCTACAACAGTCATGTAAACGTAGAGGATTACATGAGCTCAGTCAATGGCCAAATCAGCAAGTGCATTGAGGATGTCACCGAGATCAAATACTTCAGAACCAGGGCTAACCGGAAACCATGGTTGAATGCAGAGGTCCGGTCCCTTCTCAGAGCTCATGATGCTGCCTTCAGGACAGGGGATAGGATGACACTAAGATCAACCAGGTGTGAAAAGTCTCTGTGTAGTCCGAAGGTAAAGAGTGGGTTTGCACAGAAGGTCCACAGACAGTCGTGAGGCACGAAGTGCATGTGGCAAGGGATCAATGCTACAATGGATCACAATTCAACCTTGTGAGTTGAGGACATTGATGCCACCCTTCGGGACAGACTGAACATCTGCTATGCACTGTTTGATGAAAAGAACAGGATGAAGCCAAAGAAAGCTCCTTGTATCCCCAATGAATGGGCTGCCTGCATCTCCACGACCGAGATGAGGAGAATTCAATCTAATGTGAAGGCCCACAAGAGTGGCAAGACCAGACAACATACCTGGTCAGATACTGAAGGACTCCACAGACCAATTACTGGAGGTCTGCACAGACATCTTCAGCAGCTCACTGCAGCGGTCCATCGTTCCTTGCAGGGTTCAAGACAGTCACCATCATCCCAGTACCAAGAGAGCAACAATAACAGGCCTCAATTACTACTTCCCTGTTGCTCTAACCTCCACCATTATGAAATGCTTCGAGCGTCTGGTGATGGAACACATCAAAGTACACCTCCCAGAGATGCTGGACCTATTTCAATTTGCCTATAGAATTTCACTCCATCCTAACCCACTGGGAGAACATCACCTCATAGGCCAGGTTGCTGTTCATGGACTTCAGCTCGACTTTTAAATACAATCATTCCCCAGAGGCTGTCCTCCCTGGGACTCAACACCTCTCTCTATAGCTGGGATTCTGAATTTCCTAAAGGAATGACCACAGTCTGTCCGGGTCAGTAGCAGAGCATTGAGCACCGTCACACTGAGCTCCGGTGTAACTCAGGGCTGTGTGGTCAGCCTGCTCTTGTTCATTCCACTGACCCACAACTGCATGGCCAGATCCATCTCCAACTGTGTCATCAATTTTACAGATGACACAACAGTAATTGGCCTCATCGGCAACAACGATGAGTCACACTACAGAGAAGAGGTGGAAAATCTCAAGAAATGGTGTGAGCGTAACAACCTGAGTCTCAACATGGGCAAATCTAAGGAGATGATCGTGGACTTCAGGAGGACCAGGAATGACCATCCTCCACTACACATCAATAACTCTGTGGTAGAGAGAGTGGAGAGCACCAGTTTACTTGGAGATCACTTAACTAGTGACCCCTCGTGGACACTCAACATCTCACTTGTCAGGAAGGTGCATCAGTGACTGCACTTCCAAAGAAGACTGAAGAGGGAAAGGTAACTGACCACCATTATGTCAATCTTCTTTAGGAGCTCTATTGAGAGCACCCTGGCCAGCTGCATCACAGTACGGTACAGTTGCTGGAGAGAAATGGATCAGAGTTTGATCCACAGGATCATAAGAGTGGCCGAAATTATCGCTGGAATCTCCCTCCCCAATCTCATCCTATGATGTGATCTACCAGAATTGTTGTCTGAGGAGGGTGCATAGAATCATTGAGGACCCCTTCCACACTGCACACAGCATTTTTCAGCATCTCCCTTTAGGGAAGAGATAAAGGAGGATCAGAGCCAGCACCACCAGGCTGAGGATCAGCTTCTTACTACGGGCAGCGAGAACGCTGAACAACCAAAGGAACTGCTCACACTGACCATCCGAGAATCTCATATTCATGAAACAATATTGATTTTTTGTTTGTTTATGAATGCTTGTCCTTTTCCTGTATGTGTGTTGTGCCTGGTTGTGTGTCTGCGTGTTTTACACCAAGGACTGGAGAACGCTATTTCATCAGGCTGTACTTGTGTAATTGCTTGACTTAAGCTATAAATCAGATTAAATCCTTCAGATGTACAGTAAAACCTCTGCTATCCAGCATCAATGGGAATTAGAAGTTTGCTTGATTGGTGAATTAACGGCGAGGCACGCCAATTTTTAACCTGTATTTTTCGCTTACTTAATTTCTGTGATTCTTTTTATTTTGCCGGTTGCGAGAATTCTGGATAACAGGTGCCTTACTGTATATAGAAAACAGGAAAGGACCCAAACAAGGAATTGCAAGGGCCAAAAGAGGGCATGAAGTTTCCTTGGATAGTAGGATTAAGGGCAATCTCAAGATATTTGGTATATATTAGGACAAGGACAGCAAAGGAGATGGTCGAACCACCCAAGGATGCAAGTAGGTAAAGTGCTAAATGGGTATTTTTCCTTTGTATTCACCAAGGAGAAGGAAATAGTATTGTGAGAGCTCTGTGGGGTATGCTCATATTCCAGCCATTGTTAAGCAAGGATAATTCAGAAGTTTGTTTGAGTACTAGGGCAGCTACTGGATAAGATTCTGAGGGATGGGGTTGATTATTATGGACTAATAAGGGATAGTGAGCATGACTTTATGTGGGCTGGTCAAGTCTTATGAACTGAATTAAGCTTTTTGAAGAGGCGAGAAAGATGACTGATGAGAGAATGGAAGGGATATTGTCTACATGGACTAAGGCATAGCTATGGTCAGCTGATCCAGAAGATTAAGATGCATGGGGTCAAGGGTAGATTGGATTAAAAATTGGCTTGCTCGTGGATAGTGGGGGAGTGGTGTGTCTCTGACTGGAAGTCTTTTAGCAGTGGTATTCTGCAAGAATCAGTGCTAGCACCTCTTGTTTGTGATAAATGTTTTGGATGAAAATGTAGATGGGATGATTATTGACAGATGACATGTAAATTGACATAGTTGTGGACAGTGAGGAGGCTTTTCAAAGGATACAGCAGGACATGGATCAGTCACAGATATGGGCAGAGAAATGACAGCCTTGACCTCCCAAAATGGTTGCATTTTGGGAGGTCAAGTGCAAGGGGAATATGTGCAGTTAATTGCAGGACTCGGGGTTTTTTGGAAAGCAGGTCTCGAGCTCCCTGAGAGACAATACAGAGGTGAAAAAGGTGCATGGCACACTTGTTTTAACATCAGGGCATAGGGTATGAAATCTGGGAAGTTGTGCTCCAGCTGTGTAAAACTTTGGGCCACCTTCAGATCATCATGTGCAATTCTGGTCACTGCATTAAAGGAAAGATCTGGAGGCTTTAGAGAGGATGCAATGGAGGTTCATCAGACTGTTGCCTGGATTGAAGTGTTATAGTAACAAGGAAAGGTTAGGCAAACTTGCTTTGACTTATCTGGGGCACCTGAGGAGGCAGGAAGACATGTTAAATTTTTATAAAATTATGAGAGGCATAGACAGGGGAGATGGTCAGTGCTCTTATCTTAGGGTACAAATGTCAAATATTTAGAGGGCATAACTAAGGAGAGATGTGGGAAGTTTAAAGGAGTTAAACCGGAAAGTCTGCTGACACTGTGATGCTGTAGAAAGTTCAGCTGGTAATGCAGCATCTGTAGGAAGTAACTTTTGATTGGGTAACTAGATATGAAGGTGAGCATGATGAATGCATTGGTTACCCTTTTCTTCGAATAGATGCTGCGTTACTTACTGAGTTTCTCCAGCACTTTTGAATATTGCACAAAAGCTTAAAGATGTGTGAGGTAAGTTTTTTGTTAGGCGGTGTGATTGATGTCCAGAATGCATTGCCAAGGGGAATGGTGGAGGTAAATATGATGGTGATATCTAAGAGGCAATTAGGGATGTGAAAATGCTGGGAATGGAGGAGATGGGTCATGTGTAGGCAAATGGAATTAGTTTGATTTGGCATCATGGCCCGTATAAACTTCAGGGGCTGTAGAGCATCTTATTGTGCTGTACTTTTCTGCACTGTTCTATTGGATGATATGCACAAATGTCCTTTGTCTTTCTAAGAAGACATTGTATTGAGACGCACAGCACGGTAAGAGGCCATTTCTGCCCACGAGTCCGTGTTGCCCAATTAACCCACCCACCAGTACATTTCGAATGGTGGGGGGAAAACAGGAGCCCCCATGGGAAATCCCACACAGACACAGGGAGAACGTACAAACTCCTGACAGGCGGTACAGGATTCGTGCCTGGTCCTGATCACTGGTGCTGTAATTGCTTTGCCGTAATCGCTACGCCAACCGTGCCGCCCAGTTTGACTCCACCTCTTTCTGATTGCAAGGCAAGACCTTGTATCCTGTCAGTTTTTGGCACACTTCAAATGTATTGGAGCTGCTGTGATCATCAGAAAATATGGAATAGACAAGAAGTGTTATTAACATCAGCAGAAGACTGTAAACTGAGAAATTGTTCTGGATATTTTTAATCTAACTATGGGTATACTCACGATCACTCACAACCATGGATTCATTAATATTCACTGGCAAATGTTGTTCTTTTATAGCATCATTATGACAATCTAATTGGAATAAAGTATTCATTTTCAAAAGGAATCTAAATGTCGTCCCATAAACGAATGAGAAGTGAGTTGTATCTTTATCGAGTGAAGAAAATATCAAATGTGTTTACAAGCATTTTCCAGGCCTTATTGATGTCTGGAGTTCTACTGGACTGTCCTGGATTTTCAAAGAAGTCTAGACTTGTTCCCCTGGCTCCTGAACTTAATGTTTTGACCCCCCCAGGGCTAATAATCAAGGAGCATTTTTAATTTGATTCTAGACGAGATGTAATTTTAGACTCAGAGCAGTTATAAAAGATTAAAGCACCTCGCCCCCCGTGAATGTACTACTGGCCAAAGAGAGTCAGCCTCACTGTCGACCACATATTACAAGAGAGCATCTCCAGAAGCGGCAACTGCTGCCTCGACATAATAATTCGCATAATAATTTAACAGATGGTGTTGCTGGATATTTAGCTATGGGAATCCTCTGACTGCATAATTTTAGTATTTCTCTATGGTAGCTATTCTCACCGGCTTTGTGATTATGGAGAGTTCATTGGTTAAAGTCTAATGAGCAAGTTGTCAGCTGCAGCTGAACCCACACAGTGTGCATAATTTTGCAATGTTCTAAGGATATTTTAAGCACATCAAAGGATTATCAGTTGAATTGTGCCTCTGTTTCTTCAGAGCAGAATCCTACTAAACAATGCATTTAAATGTAACCTGTTGGACATTTGCGAGAGAACAATATCTCGGCAGTACAAATGCTTCGATATGGAAAACAAAAGTCTGGGACTATGCGTGTCATATTGCATCACGGACTTGTGTAACGTGGTTTGAGGCTGAGCTTTAATGGCCATTCCTAAGAAAAAATCACAGTGAAGAGTTCACTCGTAAATTTGGTGGGGGGGGGGGAGTTGTTCATAAACTAGAGGGCAAGAGGTTACTGGAGTAAGCAGAGTGGAAGTTGTGAACATTTTAGCAATGGTTTTGTTGAATGGTAGAGGGAGCATGAGAGATGAGTGACGTACTCGAGCTTCTCAGTCGTACATGAAATGAACAGTGTTCATCAATGACCGTTTCTGTGGCTGCTGCTTTGTGTGGTTGCTCGTGCGCACGGTACCGCAGGCTAATGGCCCCTGCTCTGAGGCCCTAATTACGGATAGCCGGGCCAAGTGGCATATCACGCTGTTCATGCGTCAGGCCCCAGGCACCCCAAAACAGGGATTGTGCTTCAAGCTCAGTTGTGGGAAGAGATGCAAGGATATGTTTAAAGCCTCCTGGAAAAATTGCAGCCTCCCCACAGATTTCTGGGAATCTCTTGACGCACGATCACACGAAGTGGATCAGATGATGCTGTTGAAAATCATCAGGAGCACATGGAGGCCCTGGGTAAAGGTGGGAAAGAGTGGACCATTCTATCTCCAATCATCCATCACCTGCCCCATTTGTGGACAGGTCTTTGGTTTTCGTAGGGGGAAGAAAAGCTAAAATCTATTATAAATTTTACTCAGGAACGTTTAGGTTGTACTGTGTGAATTCTTCTTTCTTTCTTTGGCTTGGCTTCGCGGACGAAGATTTATGGAGGGGGTAAATGTCCACGTCAGCTGCAGGCTCGTTTGTGGCTGACAAGTCCGATGCGGGACAGGCAGACACGGTTGCAGCGGTTGCAGGGGAAAATTGGTTGGTTAGGGTTGGGTGTTGGGTTTTTATTTTGCTTATAAAATGCCTCTCCTTTATATATTCCAAAGAGAAGATAATTTTAGTCATGAATCTTTTGAATAGAATCATGGCTTGAATTAGCCTGAGATTTTTGAGATTTCTCTGCTGTATTCTTCCTGAAACCATATGACCAAAATGATGTACATGTGGTTATTTGAATTGTTAACCATAAAGAGTTTATGTATCTTAATTCAATTCCTTGAAGTGAAAGTAAAATCAGTCAGAGGTTTTTAGGTAATCCATTTACCATCCTGTGACTTTGGCAAAGGGAGATACAGTTGGGTAATATTTCTTCTGTTTCATGTGTAACAATCACTAACCATCATTTAAAGATCTCACAATTTTGTTGCATGCAATCTGTACACAAAATAAACTCTTCCAGATGGAGAGTACTTCTATTTTAATTTCCAAGCAGTAAAATGCCTCATCTTCTCCTGTGATTTGTGATTGTAGGAGAATTAGCTCCAATGTTTCAAAGATTCTTGCCCCATAACTGCTTTCATTTCATCCATTATTATCAGCTGTCTACAGATCCAGCTTTTGCATGTTTACTTATTACAGAGTTGTCTTGAAAAATCAAAGCTTGTGACTCAGATGCTCTGCATTAAAGGGAAATTGTGGAAAGATCCCAAAAGCACAATTTAATAACATTTTGAGAAGATGCAAGCATTTTTATTCACCATAGAATTGGGTATTTGCTTGCTTAAAAGATTTTGGGGAAAATTGCTTTCTGTCCCCTCGTGGAATTATGGTATCCTGTTACTGGAGTTGATTCGCATCCATTGGGGTGCACAGTATCATAGTTCTACTTATCACAGCATTGACATCGGCAGAAAGAGGATAACGTCTGAAGATATTATTCTGCAATGTAGAATTTTCATTTCCTGTCTTTTTACAAGACACCTGTTTCTCCAAGTTACAAGACCAGTAGACCCACATTTTCCCAGCTGCTAGTTTTATATTTTGTAAGTCAACCCATGAGCAATGTCCCATGGAATTTAACGATAAATGTTATATTTGGCTGTGTATAGAGTCCGTGTTGTTAAGGCATAAGTGTTCTAATTATTAAACAGCGTCACTGTATTCCATGTATTGTATGCATGTTGTGACCTTGGCATGTTCTGACACAAAGCTGGAAAAGTAAATGCATTGTTGAGGCACGGGTGCGGGGCTGGAAGTCGAATTAACGGACAATGCCCTGGAAAAGAAATGCTATTAAAAACTGCAGGCTCGGGAATCATGGGCAAACCACGAGACACTATGGGAATTCAGCAGTTCAGGTCAAAATTTCAGGTGGAGACCCTTTGTTTTGCTGAAGGGTCCTGACCTGAAGCATATGCCATTTGTCTATGGATGCTGCTTGACCCACTGAGTTTCTCCAACAGCTCATAATTTACACTATGTTAGCTGCAGCACGATTAAAATAAAGAAAACCGGTATTCTAGCAGAAAGGTTAAACCATGACAAAAATCGAAAAGAAAACCACAAGCAACTGCAGATGCAGAAGAGAAACACGAACCGATATAGACAGAGACTGACACTATAGGTCAGGCAGCACTATGGGTAGAAATGGTCAACTGTTTTATTCTGAACCTTTAATCAAGACTGGAAAAACTCAGGATAAAGAAAGGAAAGATTTTTCTGGGCATGACAATAAATGGAATCTTGATCTTGTGATCCTGGAGGGGAAAAGAAAGATCGCCTACACATGGATCAAGCTGCATATCAGGTGTAAGATCAATCAACATGCATTTGCAGAGAAGACCGGGTCGAGAAAATGGGTGTGGAACGCGTGAAAAGGCCAAAAAATCAAAACCAAAGCATTTCCATCATGAAGGACGACAGAGTTCATCCACACACTGGATGTTACAAGTGAGCATCTGTGTGAGTGGCCACGCTGGCAGATCTCAGAGAAATTAAAGTTGGCATACATTAGAAACTAAGATAAACATAAAAGACTGAATTTGTTGCACAGAGCAGTATGCCACTCATTTATACTCAACAACTTACTTTTAAAAAAAAAATTAAAGATGGGTATGCAAAAAAAATATTTTGATATAATAGCTGCTTTCAGGGGGCCACAAAACCCGATTGTAAAGCCACACAGAATACTCCTGTGCGGCTGTCGGGTAGCCATCTGAAACCAGAAAAGCGGGAGGGTTTGCTTACCTAACCCTTCTCCAAAAGGTATAACTATCCTGCTTGGAGTATCGATTGTGGCAGCTGAAAACGGCTTGTGCTGACAGGGGGCGGGCTGATGACGTCGCGGTGACATCGTCAGCCATCGACTCCTGAGACAAGGAAGCCAGTCTAAAGTAGCCTTCTTCAAATTTTATTTCGCACCCTCTCCCACTGCCGGTCTCCCTCCCCCCCACCCCCGAGCGGCAGCGGGAGTCGGGCGGGTAAGGGTGGGGAGGATGAAACCGGCAGCGGTCAAGGGGGTCAGGCGGGCAAGGGTTGGGGGGGGAACCGGCAGTGGGAGTTAGGTGGGCAAGGGTGGGGGGGGGGGAAGACCGGCAGCGGGAGTGGGACAGGCGAGGGTGGGGGGGGAACCGGCAGCAGTAACGGGAGAATGACGGGCAAGGGTGGGTGGGTGAAACCGGCAGCGGCCACGGGAGTCGGGTGGGGGAGGACCGGCAGCAGGGGTTGGGTGGGCGAAGGGGGAGACCGGCAGCGGGAGTTGGGCAGGCGAGGGTGGGGTGGGGGAACCGGCAGCGACAACAGGAGTCAGGTGGGCGAGGGTGGGTGGGAGACTGGCAGCGGGAGTCAAATCATGCCTGAGTTGTGAGTCAGGCATGCCTTGACGCGCTGCTATGACGTGAGGTCAGCATGGACGGGACTAGGCACCTGTCCGAAGTAGCTGGCTTTTGCTACTAGATGGCTAGAAGTCAGCTGGCACGTTTAGGTGCCAGAAAGCTGTCCATTCCGTGGCCACCTGAACATGCTAGCTGAACTCCTCTAGCCATGCCTGCAGGCGCCTAATCTTCTATCAGAACACCTGAAAGCAGCTAATGTTATACCATTCCACGTAGAAACTGTAAACTTGCACACCATGAAATAACCAAAACCAGTGGGATACATACAGGGAAATAAAGTTATTGTCATGTTCGTAGGCCAAGTAACAGAAAGCTCTGTCGACTTGGGCCTAAGAAGTTATGAGGGGTTATGGTTGAACACAGTAAACACTAAAATGGAGCCATTAACAAAGGACATGAAAGCCACTTGCTATTTAAGAAACACCCCCACCCCCAAATAAACTTGATCTGATGTACAGTATATGTTGGCGTGCAAGGCGACCCACAGAATTTCCACTTAAAATGTAGGTTTTGGGCTACACTCGCTGTATAAGTCTGGCACTTACCGCTGAGAGCTTACAGCCTCAATAGTCCTTTACCCACCATCCCACTAACCAGTGGAGTGATGCTGTTAAGTACACGACCTCGCAACTCTGTCACGGTTATTTAAAATTTAGCCAATTCATTTCAAGTAATGGCAAAATACTGTCAATTATCTACCATAAAATGCATCCATCGTTCCCAGCTCATGCAATGTAAACACTAGTGATGTCATTTAGGTGTCAGTTCTTTTACAGGATGTTGAGTATAATTTTACCATTTTACTTGAAATTGATTTGCTGATTCACTTATGTAGAATATTATACTGTAATATATTAGAAATGTTGACAAAGTACACTGCAGGAATTTTCTTTCATTTATAAACTCAGTCGTGCTTCATGAGACTACAGGTAGGACTACGTTCGGACACGTCTATTCTACTTCGTAGACTATTCTACTTCATTTAATTACATCAATAGGTATGTTTCATTAATATTTTGGTGCTAATTATTTTCATATAATATAACATTACTATTAATCCAACTTCACAAACGCAAGTTTCAGTTGAAAACTATTTAGTGGTCAGACGAGGAGTTATGCGAGTGTTTTGTGCTGTCTTCTATCACTATGGGGGACACTCTAAACCACAGGATATCAAAGTTCAGATTTTATACTTGGCATATAAGATGACCCATGGTTTTGGCATGGCCATTTAAGGTTTAAATTCTGTCTTGCACACCAACATGTACGTTAATTTATTTTAGAGATCAAGTGTCTACTAAAGCTTGATTCTTCATTGACAACATTAAATGACACTTGGATGGTGCAAGTTCAAGCATCTACTTTTTTCATTATTCAGCACAGAGATGCTATTCCTGTGGGCAAGGCAGAATTACCACTTATTGGTAGTGCCAAAAAACTGTAGTGAATGGATACATGTAAAAAAAAGACGTAAACAAACTGTGCAATACAGGGAGAAGAAATCAATAAAGTGCAGAAGTACGAGTCCTTGACTGAGTTTGTTGTCGAGGAGTCTGATGGTGGAGGGGGAGCAGCTGTTCCTGAACCTGATGGTACGAGTCTTGTGGTACCGAGACCTCTTTCCTGATGGTAGCAGCGAGAACAGTGAGCTGGGTGGTGTGGACCCTTGATGATCGCTGCTGCTCTCCGACGGCCGTGTTCCCTGTAGATGTGGTCAATAGTGGGGAGGGTTTTGCTTGTGATGTCACCATCTTTTGCAAGGCTTTTTGCACAGGGGTATTGATTGCCCCCATTACCAGACATTGATGTAGCTGGTCAGCACACCTTCCACCACACTTCTGTAGAAATTTACTTACCAAACCTCCACAAATTAAATAAATACACTTCTCTGAAAAAAGATGAAATAAGGCCATATGATAGAACACAGTCTTCCAGACGATTAACAAGACAGAAAATGTGGAAAATACTCAACTGACCAGGCAGGATCTGTGGTGAGGTTTTTTTTCTTGGGGGGGTGGGGGAGAGTCCAAAGTCAATGTCCAGATTGATGACCTTTCAAAACTGCGCAAAGTTCGAAATCGCTTTTTGAAAATGTCAGGAGAGCAAAGTGAGTGTCTATGGCAAGGTGGCGACCGAGAGACCATGTTCAAGAAATGTGATTCCGAATCCAAATGGTGCAAGATATAGGAAGAGGTTATATGAAGTTACATCTGGATTGGCATGTCTAGAAAATGGTGACAATAAATGCAAGAAAACTTTGCTATCCATTCCATCTCTCACCAAAGTTACACCATCAGTAGAAATGAATACAGCATCAGTTTTGAGTGCATCCAACACTGTGTGAACAAAACGATACACCAGTTCATCACAGTAATTGGAAGCCCAATCTGCAAAATGGTATCGAAGCACTGTGCGTCCTAATATGGGCAGGAACAGTGCGGCCAAAGAAATGAAAGCAAATAATTCCATTATTCTATTTTTCAAAAAAGGAGCAAAAATAATATTGAAAGTTTAGAAATGGACTATATTGATCATCTGTTTAGCCCAGTGGTTCTCAACCTTTTTCTTCCCATTCACATACTACTTGAAGTAATCTCTATGCCATAGATGCTCTGTGATTAGTAAGGGATTGCTAAGGAAAGTTTGAAAATCAGTTTTAATTGTACCTCATTGACTCCTCATGTGCACGGTTTCGTGACTCCAAAGGAAATGGGCCAATGACCGTTTTTCTCGAGAAAAATATTTCAGTAACAATTGGGTCTAGAGCAGTGATTCTCAACCTTCCCTTCCCACTCACATCCCACTTTAAGCAATCCCTTACTAATCACAGAGCACTGATGGCATAGGGATTACTTAAAGTAGTATGTGAATGGGAAGAAAAAGGTTGAGAACCACTGGTACTTGTCTCGTACATGGATGCACCGAGAGGGCATCATGTCACTCAGCAAACACAACATGCAGTTGAAGGAATTAACAGGTTTTCGAGCCATTCTGAGGCTGGAAGACTATTATTCTGAAGGAGAACTGCATGGTTAAAAGCATAACTTTTCACTTAAGATAGTAAACCAATATCCTCTTTGTTCTTTCAAGTAATCATATAAGGTGCAGCGATGCAACATCAAAGAACTGGGGAGTTGAGAACCACTGAGAATTGGCCAGTCTTTAATCCTCAACCGACATCCTGAAAGATTATTTGGTTAAAGTTGTGGTTTGTGAAAGCTTGTTCTGTGCAATTTGCTTGCTGTGTTTTGCACATTGTAAGTGGAACTTCAACCTTTTCATTCGAATTCAAGCGACTGGCAAAAAAAAATTGAGTGGAATTAAATAAACAAATTAAAATTAAAATCTAGGTGAAGATGGAAGCAAACATTCGGCCAACAGAGTGCCTTGGTTGTGTTTTGCTCATGGCAGCTGTTTGAATAAAGTTTGAAGGTTCTGTGAACTCATGGGATCACCACTTGTACCACAGCTTGAAGACAAATAAAGAAAACACTCACGTGTTTCTTTAAGCACACCGTGAAGCCGACTTTTTTATTCGCCAGACATTCCTCGACTCCCCAACACTACCCAGCTAATCTCTGACTTTCTCATTGGCTCCTTGCCTCACGGCTGATCCTGACGCTCTCACTCTCCTCCTGTATCTGAGATTATCCCCTGTACTCTGACGCATGCGCGCTATTACCTCCGCGCACCACATCGCTTATGGCCTCAGCGGTGGCTGGCACTGCTCCCAACGACCTTGACAAGGGATACTCAATGTGTGATGTAATTGCAAACCTTTATCTTTCGCCTTTATGATAGATGCATTTGAAAGTTTCATAAACTTGATTCATCTTCAAAGACAGGACAGTAGATGATGGGTCTCTCTTTGTTTAGCTCAAAGCCATCCAAAAATTCCAATAGATCTATTATTCAATCTGTTTTCTTTTGTTTCACTACTTGACCCCCGATTTAACAAAAAACCTTAATGTGAACAGGTAACCCTGTACATTCATTGGTTAGGAAAACTACTTTATTACCTTCAAGTTCAGTCCAAATTTTGATTGCAAAAACAACCCTAGAAAAAACAAGGTTTTTGTGTAATCATATTGTTTTATTAGCTATATGGCCTGGTTTCTATACCACTCTTATCAATTATTTTTTTCACCAGATTTGAACTTTCCCCATACCTGATCTCCTAGGGAGTTTTTTTTTTAACAGTTCAAATTGAGCATTGTTTTGCACAATTTTTGGGTGTTTTTTTTAAAGACAGTTTTGCCGATGTTAATTAGACTGCTGAGATGTTTTGAAATTGACAAACTAATTCAGCAATGAAAAAAAATCACCCATAAAGGATAAGGCATTTACATTCAAAGGCTTGTTGGCCATCTGAGATTCTAATTATTTCCTCACAGAGTGGTTCACTATTTGTGCCCTTCCACTGCTGCGAGGTGGAGATGTTTTGATTTACACTCTCATCATTAAAACCATGGTTTAATGTTAAAATGACAAGGCAAGGAGGATCCCTTTTTTCCCATGAATCTGGCTTTCGTGCAACGTTGCTCGTCTAAGCAATGTTTAACATGCTTGTCTGTAAAATGGAGTTGGGGCAGTTAAGCAATCTTAAAGTCTGTTGCTTTTGTGGCTTAATATCAAAGGTTCATCAGGCCAACATTTTTCAAACAGATTGCAGCTAGAGGGTTAAAAGTTCACCATCTGGTGAGTCATCCAAGCATATAGAACCATGCAAAGTGTAATTGCTATTATATGGTTTACACTTTTCCTCTAATTCCTTATCAGAGAAAGGTTTCAGCCCTTTTAACGACAGGTTCACTGATTTAACTGCTTCAATTGCTGTGTTTTCTGATCTCATTTGGAAATGATTAATGCAAGTCTTCACATAATTGTTATTTCATAAAAACCTTCGAAGTTAACATCTGTTTTGAAGCCTAAATCACTTTGCCCGCTGCTAAACTTGGGGTACAGTTTTGATCTGAAGGTCCAAACTTTCTCTAATTTCACACTCTGCCAACATTTGACGGGAAGTTTAATTCCACATTGCTCCCTGTGTGACCAGATTCAGGCCTCCGATTACACTGTATCTGCAGGTTCATTAGAAGGTGAGATTGGATCATGCCTTTTCTGTTGACTCTTAGCCGATTTATACAGAGTTTTCATCTCTTTGCTGAATACATCAAGGGTAAGATTATACAATGTCCTGGTGTATTTTGGAAGAAACACATAGGCTGGAGCTTGAGATTTTACATCTGATAATATGATGTTCAATTAGTTCTGGAAAGTAGAACTACAGATGCTGGAATCTGAAACAACAAAAAGATGTGCTTTAACAACTCAGTCTGTGGAAAGAGGAACCACTTTCCGGTCTGAATGTTAACTGGCTTCTCGATCCACAGTTGCTACTTGACAGACTGAGTTCTCGCAGAATTTATGATTTTGTTACTTTTTTAATCCATCTAAAGAAATCTAAATCATGTTTAATATTTGGCTTTAAGTAATGAATTTGCTTGTTCATTTATTGTAACTCAAACTATTCAATCCATCACTGAAATCAGTCCTCATGGGTGAGTGTGTTATTGGATATGCATATTTGTTTGATTCTTTAAATCAGCATGCCAAAGGACAGATGCAAATAATTTTGATTTCATTTTATTCAGTATTTTTATTCATTAATTTGATGTATTACTGGCAAAGCTAACAAAGAATGCCCATTCCATAGTAGGTGACGGGCTACAGTGATCATGGTGGAAGGGGTGTTCTTAGTTAGCCAGTTCCAGGACTTTGAACCAGCTGTGATGAAGAAAGGACAATACATTTCAAATCCAAATGGCCCTTATTGGCTGTTAAGTCGGTTAAACTGTAATTCAGTCTGTTGCATAATTAAAAGTGCTCACCTATTTGAATGGATGTATTATTTTTGTTTCTGGCCATATTTTCTTTGTATAATGTTGCTACATTAACTTCACCTGTTCTTGTCTATTTAAATGACAAATCACTGGATCAGATAGATAGTGGTAGAATAAAGCTTCCAGAGAAGCAGGGGAACTTTGCACTTCAGCTGTACATGCAGTCACCAGTGGCTAAGCTTCAATTTGTATCTTAATTGTAAATGATGTGGGCCTGCACTACTGTTGCCACAAGGTTTTAGAGCTGTTGAGTAAAATGCTCCTCAATTTTGACCAAGCTCATAAGTCCCCCAAATCGCTCCTTCTTTGGCTTTTATTTAAACTTTCTGAGACGTTTAGATCAAACTTCTGTAAAAACCCCGGTTATTGTCCTGAAATAATTTTCTCAATTACTAGGTAGTCTATGATATGGTAATACTATGAAGAAAGTTGCCTCAGTCACAAATATCCTAGCAGCAATTTGTCTTCAAAATTCTCCACCTCTGTGGAGTGTGAATGTTCTGCCTTTGAATATATTTAAGCTTCAAGTCACTAGATTTCATCCTACGGGATCATGGGATATCAAGATGGTGGGTAAAGTAGAATGAGCCAGCTGTGATCTTACTGAATGGCAGAGCAGGTCCAGGAAGGGACCGCTATCCTGCTTTTAGTTATTAATGTGCTTTGGTTCTTTCCTGATCACGTCTGCACACATTATAAAAAAAAGACCATTGTAAAACATTGCAGAAGACTTAGACTTGCAGGATGGCTACGGAGAGATTGGTGGGGGGTGAGGGGAATCCATACACATACTTAAAAAGCCTTCCTTCTATCTTGCAACCGATACATAGTAATACGATCTCAACTTCACTAGACTTGAACTACAGCGCAACATTCGCTGTTATCGAGGAGAGTTCATAGCTGCCAACAGAAAATGAAGGTTTAATGAAGATGTTTTTTCTAAAATTGTGAAATATAAAAACCCCTGATCTTTTCAAGTTCCTAACCGCAACCTGTTAAAACTGGTTAATTCAGCTTCATTAAAACTATAAAGGAAATCAAAGGGTGTCTTCCAGTTCCTTTGATGTTTGAAGCTTGGGGCAATATCAAGAGAATATTGCAGAGTTTGATCAAATTGCAGAGAAGAAAGATGTTGAGCTAATGCACATTTGAAAGGTGTGTTAATTACAAGTTGTGATGTACTTTAAACCATTAGTGTGTGCATTGCCACAGAAATGGGAGCCTACATCAATAAATGGTTCTGCTTTATAATAGAAGCACAAAAATGCTGAAGGAGCTCAGCTGGTCTCGCAGCGTCCATAAGAGGTAAAAATATATACAAGTGATGTTCTGAGCATGAGCTCTTCTTCAAGACATGAGCAAACACTGACAGGCACCTGAATAAAAATGCTGGGGTCGAAAGGAATAGTGTACAGGGGAGGAGCACAGGCCAACAGACAAAAGGTGATCATTGGAATAAATGGAAGCTGGAGAGGTAGATGTTAATGCCATCCAGTGTGAGGGTACCCTCAAGGAATATGAAGTGTTGTTCCTCCAATTTGCGGGTGGTTTCATTCTGGCAGTGCATGAGATCATGGACAGGCAAGTCAGCAGGGGAATTGAAATGGACGGCCATTGGGAGGTCCCCGTGAATGCGGGGGACAGAGCCAAGGTGTTGAATGAAGTGATCTCCCAGTCCACATCCAGTCTTTCTGATGCAGAGGAGAGCACAAAGGGAGCCACAGGTGCAGTGGACAACTCCTGGAGATTCACAAGTGAGGCGGGACTTCATTTGGAAGGACTGTTTGGGGCTCTGAATGGGGGTGAGGAGATGAGGCATGGGCACAAGTGACTGGTGGGAAGGGTTGAGGGAGCCATGAGGGTGCGGTCCAAGCGGAAAGGGAAGATAGGTCCGGCAGTGGGACCATGTGATAGGTTGTGGAAATGACAAAAGATGATTTGTTGGATGCAGAGGCTGGTGGGGTGGTAGGTGAGGGGAATCTTGTTATGCATAGGGCAAAGGGACCCAGGGTAGATGTGCAGGTAATGGAGAATATGTGGGTGATAGTAGAAGGGAATCCATGGTTTTTGAGAAGGAGGACATCTCTCATGATCTGGCATGGAAGACCTTGAGCTGGGATTAGATGTGACAGAGACATTTTGAGATGGGAAAGGAATCCCTATAGGGGGCAGGATGTGAAGAGGTGTAGTCGAGGTAGCTGTGGTGGGCTTGTAGAAAATCTCTGTCAAGAGTTTGTCTCCTGAGATACAGTCAAAGAGATCGAGAAAGAGGAAAGTGTTGCAACAGCGAAACAAGTGAATTTGAGGTCAGGATGGAAGTAGATAAAGTCAACAAGCTCAAAATGGGTACATGAGGCAGCACCGATGTAGCGGGGAAGAGTTGAGTAGGCTTGTAGCATGGATTGCTCCACAAAACTAACAAAAAGGCAGGCGTAGCTCGGACCCATGTGGGTACCCATAGCTACCCATTTGACTTGGAGAAAGTGGGATGAGTCTATCCACTGCCATGGCTCTATCGACTGCAAGGAAACTCCTAGTGGCAACCCATTTTACTTTCCTGCCCCATTCCCATGCTGACATGTCTGTCCATGGTCTCATGTACTGCCAGACTGGGGCTGCATTCAAATTGGAGGAACAAGACCTCATACTTTGGCTGGGCATCCTCCAACCAGCTGGCATGAACAGCGACTTCTCTCGTTTCCATTAGACCTCACCCCCCCCCCATCTCTCCCCTTCCCTTATCCTTATTTCTCTTATCTAGCTCTGTCTCTGTCTCTCTTTTTCCCTTTCCCTCTGTCTTCTTTCCTCCAGTTCTGCATTCACAGAGCCAACCCCCCTCCCCTGATCAATTCTCACCTGTCCTCCTATCCATGCCCAGTTAACACCTTTTGTCTGAGGCTCTGTGCACCTCCCCCAACCCTTTCCTCCCTTCTCCCCAGACTGTCAATTCCGATACCTGCCTGCTTTTTACTCATGTCTTGAAGGGCTTGGTACCAAAACGTCAGTTTATATACCTTTACCTCCTATGGATTCTGCAACTTCCTGCACCATTTCTGTGTTTTTTAACTACAATCACAGCACCTGCAGACTTTCATGTTTCACTGCTTTATAATATGTACATTGTTATCTTGCTAAATCTGATATTTGTTTAGTACAGAATGAAAGATTAAAAGTTGACCTTGGCAGGTTCCGAATCTGATTGCCAAGCTGACATTTTGCTTTTTTTCCTCTAAATTCTGCTCCCTGTCATTACTGCAATATTGCTCATTACTGCAATTGTGAAATAAAAAAGTAAAATATGTAGCATTACATGTTGATATTCTTCTCCCATCATGTAGAGAAATAATTAAAAAAAACCAGAAACAAGCAACTCTGAGCAAGGAGCATTTCTAACTCATTTACATTTCAAATGTATTGAAGTCAACAACCAGGAAATGAAATCCTTTCCTGCTTTATCTCTTGTTATCAAAGGAGCACTGTTATTTTTACTGTACTTGGACAAAAGAATTCATTATGGATTCCAGAAGCAGTTTCGCTGGATGTGAAAGCTTAATGATTGGTGGCAGAGTTTGGTCATTGTTTGGGTCCATGTGCTGGTCAGCCTGCCAACAAGCAAGTAGATACAGGCTGTGGGCAGAGAATGCAATGGTGGGAACAATTTTTGATACCTTGCACAAAGTCAGAACAAGGATAGCAGACCAAATAGCTACTGGTTTTCCATCAACTCCCCCAGGAAACAGAACATACGTGCACTTTGAATAGGGTCATTTTTGCAAAAAATTTTTTTAAGAAGCTTGCACCTCATCTGGATTTGATGTTCATTTGATTTGAAGGGTTCTAACCATAAGAATTGGCCATTCTTTTCCTCCCACTGATGTTCCTTGCCCTACTGATTTCCTCCAGTGGATTTTTCTTTGTTCTCCAAATAAGAAGCTAAATCTTGGTTGCTTTCCATCTTGAGGAAAACCACAATTGTGTGCATTAAACTAGGCTGGTAATTCAATATCTTCAATGTACAAACTGAATAAGGACAGATGTGTATATAAATGTTCCAGGCTGCATACGATTTGAATCTGTTTATAAGCAATTTTTTTTTTTGCATGTGGCATCAGTAAACTAGGTAGATAAGGTAAATGAGAACATTTGTTTTGACAAGATTATACCTTTGATCCATCCAGAAACATAGAGGGCCTATTGGTTCATCCCCAATACTTGCACTTCTCTCTGCTTGCTGTGTGTTATTGCTTCTCAGATATATCTAACCGATGAGGAAGAGCCCATCTGTTCTCTGGATCCATTTCTACCACTCAATGAGATCACAGCTGATCTTTGCCTCCAACAGTTTTTTACTATCTGCCTTTGCTCTACTTGGTAAATTACCTAATCAAAATTAATGATACCTTATTTCTATTATTCCTAGTTTTATTGCTGTACAATTTTGGTAAGAGCATTAATCCCTTCCCCCCTCTATTATTCCCAATAAATTGAAACATATTTATCAGAGAATGAAGGAATTAAATCAAACATTTCCTTGAATTGCAAGTTAATGCCTTAATTGACTTAGATAATTGTGCAAAACCTTAGTTTGATTTTCTCAGTCAATGGCAGATTGATTTCAGTTGAGGTATTGTTGGGTCCCTGTAGATTTGGTCTCAGCTGCGTTGGTTAGTGAGAACAGAATTGGTACTGGTCACAATTCACCTATTTTTGTCAATAGTGCATGGCTTGATGTTTGGGCATGAGGAAGATCAGGTTCAGTAATTATGCCTCTTTGCTGGAATACATTTGTAGCAAAGAGGCTTCCTAATGAAGGTTACTTGAGTAAAGCACCAGAGGCTGGTCACTTGTGGAACTGTGTCTTGATAAGGGGCAACAACTTCAGAAGAGATCTCCATCCCTTGCATTCAATACTGTGACAGATTATGTTGTGTTTGTATTGTATATAGATACGTTTTTGGGAGATAAATTGAGGCAGGTTTTTTTTTAGTGTAGGTCACATACAAACACTTCAAAACAGATCTCATTTAAAATACTGGAGCTCAAGCCAGACAGGGCGGCTCCTGGGAGCCTTTTCAAAAACTCTGGAGAGTGCCCAAGAGACTTCACTAATGGATTGTTGTTTTGAAAAGTCACAGACGAAAGAGATCGGAGGAGTAGTTCAGAGCCGCAGGCTGTCTGGGAGTGCAACTTGCTGTTCTAAGAGGGTCATGTGGTTTTGCAAGCAGAGAGAGTCAAACAGGGTTCTTCTCAGAGAGAGATCAGTTCTACAGTTTTACTGTCAGAAGCAGCAGCTGGGACTGGAACAGGACAACCTAGAAAGATTGTGGACAAACCCCATTTAGAAGACAGGTTGTGACTGCTTCGTTCAGCCTGGTCGAAGCTCTTGTGGTTCATGCAAGAGGAGAAGACTGGCTGTCTAATGTTTCACTTGAAATAAGAGAAACAAAAACAAACTCTGAAAGAAAGAGGTTATCATCTGGAAAATCCTGATGGGGCAATTTTTTTGGCAAGGCACTGATGTGGCTGATTAAAAAGGATCAGTTTGCATCCATGAACAACAAGTCTCTCTCTGAAAACCGACAAGAACCTTCCTGAGCGGTAACCATTTACCTTTCAAGCACCAAAGGCTGGTGAAATTCATAAATGTTAAATTCTGTACACAGTATAAGAATTGCCTGCAACCAGTGAACTTGGAGGAATGAGAAGTGAGATTGGACTGTGAATCAAAGAATTTTTCTGAACTTACACACACCTTACACACATGTGCGCTTAGAATTAGAAGGGGGCTAAGTTAGGTTAGTTAAGTTAATAGTGATAAGTTAAAGTGTGATCCTGTTTTCATGTTTAAAGATAATTAAAAGCAACTTTTGTTTAAGTCGCCATTTGTCTTGGTGAATATCTATTGCTGCTGGGTTTTGGGGTCCTCTGGGCTTGTAACAATACATTCAAAACATTTGCAATTAAGATCTCTAAATTTATGTATAATACATATGTTAAAGAACACAACTGATATTTCTGCAAAGATCACAAGATGATAAACTTTATCCTGTGCATTTGTATTTTTCACGATTCATCAGTATAGTGGGTTAGACTGAGTAGTTGTTAGTAGTGGGTAATATTGAACTATGCAGATCATAGCTTAATGGTTTGCAGTATCCCACAATGTATTTAAATGCTGAACTGAAGGCATTGATTGTATGTGCAAATGAATAGGAAGGGTTCTTGGTGTTTCTCTGTAGTTACTCCTATGTACCACTGTACACATGGAATCTTTGTGCTTACAGTTTCAAAGATTACCTTCAATCCTTAAAACATCAGCAGACATAACTTGGATTCTGATCAGGTGCTTTCAGTTTATTATCAACGTATTGAACTTTAAGGTATAAAAATCAAAATTGTGTATTCACTTTCCAAAGTACACTGTTTCATTTGACATAGTTGGTACTACAATTAGCTTTAACAATTGAGGGAAAAGTAAAAATGTCTCATACTTAAACATTCATAATTACTGATGTATTTAAAAAAAACATTTTGGCAGATTAACTGGCAGGTATCGGGCAATTAAATGTTTCACTCGACCATCCTTTCCAGTGGAGCTCATCACTGCATTGCTCCAGTTAAATGAGTGAGTTATTTTAAGTTTCGATGCCACCCACTCTGTAACCTGTTGAATTAGCATTCATTTATACTGAATTCTGGGCTGCTTTGTGCTCTTCCCCACTAGAAACTGCTTCAGGTCATCACCTGGAGAAGAGGCAGCATTAGAAAGGCTAGCAACACTCAATATGGACAAATAACCTGTTTCAAATGAATCCCAGGTTATGCCATTAGTTAGTTTAAACAATGATGGGCAAAGTCTAACCTGTGTGGTACAATTGTTGTAGAAAAATGGATTGGAGGTCACAAGAGTGGCCGAGAGGATCACTGAAGTCTCCCTCACCCTCATTGACGTGATCTACCAGGATTATTGTCTGAAGAGGGAGTGCAAAATCATTGAGAGTCTCTTGCATCCTGCATACAACTGCTCCCATAAGGAAAGAGATACAGGAGTATCAGAGCCTGCACCCCCAGCTTGAGGAACAGCTTCTTCCCACAAGCAGTGAGAATGCTGAACGATCAAAGGAACTGCTCACACTAACCACCTAACCATCCGTGACTCTCATACGCACATACCAAATATTTATTTATTTATTTGTATAGATGAAATACTTGTCCTGCATATGTATTGTTTGTCTGTATGTGTGTTATGTCTAGTTGTGTGTCTGCATGTTTTGCACCGAGGACCGGTTGTACTCGTACAATCAGATAACAATAAACTTGACTTAAAGACAACTGACTGGAACTGAATTAGCAATCACATGGACAAGTGTGGATTGATAAGAGAAAGCCAACATGGATTTGTTAAAGGCAAGCACATCTAACTAACAAGATTTAAAAGGTCATTGAGAGGAATGTGATTCGCAGGAAGAGTATAGATTTCTAAAACTTGTTACGTGATCTCCTTGTCATCCGGATTGAAGCCCATGGCCAGGAAAAGGGCTATAGTAGCATGGCCAGAGAATGTACATAGTTACAAGAAACATAGTATAGTAGTGAAAGGTTATTTTTAAATCTGAAGGTGCTAGTTCACTAAAGGTCAGTATATAGGCTACCACTTTTCTTAAGGACCTGGATTTAGATGGAAATTGCATATTTTGTATAGTTTTTGATTCGATAAAAGTAACAATAAACTGGAAGGAGGGTCAGCGATAGACCAAGAGGATGGGAAGAGTCAATATGAACAACGGGACACAATTATAGAAAGGTTACAAAAACAGTGGCCTGATTGTTAGAAAAGCAAACAAGATCTTTGTTTTCATTAATGAAGACACGAAATGCAAGAACAAAAGCCATGATGAAGCTTCAATAAGATAGTGACCCACTTGCAAATGGAGTTTGCCAAGTTCTGGGTTTTTAGGAAAGATGTAAGGGCTTCAAATATTTACCAGAGAAGTAGAAAGGGTTTAGTAGAGAAGGTTCAAGGGATCCAATAGCTGTATTTAAAACGTATAAATTGATTAGATAGAAATTGTTCCTGTTGACAGAGGGGTTATGGTCAAGGAAATGGGAAATGAAGATGATTGATCAAAGAACCAGAAGTGATGAGATGAAAACCTTTTCATACCAGATGGTTAGACTCTAGAATGAGCTGCGAGTAATGAAGGCAGATTCAATTATTCGAAAGAGAGCATAGTATTTATAAAATATTAGTTGAGCTATCAAGAGCAGGAGAAAGAATAGGACTGATTGGATTTCTCTTCTACTGTAGAACCAGTAAAGACTAAATGGCCTTCTTCCAATTCATTCATTCTTTGACTCCAATTATTGGCAAATTGATTTTAGATTTATCAGTAGAATAATCAGTTTTGGATTGGTTTAGATCCTTGTCTGAGAGTTAAATGAGCCAGTTTGCCACCTAGTAACCTAAACTGGTGGAAAAAAAGTGCTCAAAGGATGTATTTGGACTGATCCTGAAAGGATTTTTTGTTTGTTGTTGTACAAGTCAACACTCTGACTTGTTGGATTTACTCAAGTCCAGAGACGGTACGAACCAAGGAAATTAAACTCTGTTTTTTAAAAAAAACATTATGAACTAAGCATTGTCATACTTTCTATCGCTGTATGCAATTCATTACTAAAGAAATATCCTTACATATTGAAAATTGTATGGATTCTCCACTTCAAGTTTTCATTCGCCGTTCTGAATAAGAACCAGATCTCAGATTTCACCAAGGTCAGTGGTTCTCCACCTCTTCCCCCACATGCCATCTTAAGGGATTACTTGGTATGTATATGGATGGGGAAAAAAAAGGTTGAGAACCATTGGTCTGATGGATATGCCTCTTTGAACCCTTGTTTGAATATGAACCAACTATTCTCGCATGATGAACAGCTGAACTAATGACATTAGTTCAAGCATCTTGAGGTAATCAGCTACAGGCTTCATTGACCCTGCTGTCTTTTGCTACGTGTCAGAGTTGTACTTGGAGCCGAAAGTTGTGTGATGTATTCAGACTTTGGGGAACTGTACTAACCTGTGGTTAATAATTACTGGGACCTTCTTCTCTCAAAGTATCAAGTGAAAGAATTAATTAAAGCTTCTGCTTGTCTACGGAAATAGTGACTGCCTTAGTCTATTGGCTGCAGCTTGTTCATAGCCATGCTCCGCTGGTAGCTATTTTTTAATCTTTAGTTTTATTCCTAACCACATTTTGAATCCATTCTTTTAGCAGTTTGTTTGTGAACTTCATATCAAAAATTAGATAAAATCAAGCACTATAAATATTCCAGGTTAGTTTTCTTTTAAATTGCCTGAGAACTTTATAAACTCAACTAAAATCTTCAAATCGCCATTTGTTTCTTGATTGACACACAAAATAATCTTGGTATTTGTTAGCCACTTGGTTAGTGGATGACAAGAGTCCAGTTTAAGTTTGGCAACACAGGCCAGTGCTTTTGCTCTTAAGCCGTGATCTCAAAATGAGAAGTAAAACTTAAAAATCTCTAGACACCTTAGTTGAAGTGAAAACACACAATGCTGGAGAAACTCAGCAGGTCAAGCAAAGGTAAAAATACATAATCGACGTTTCTTGACTGCATTTCCTCACACCCTGTTCCCTGCAAGGATTCTATCTCCTTCTCTCAATTTCTCTGTCTCTGCTGTATCTGTACCCAAGATGAGATCTTCCATTCCAGATCTTCCAAAAGGTCTGCCTTCTTCCATAAACCATCTGTGGCAGACTGCACCAAAGGAAAACACAGGCACAATACTGTTTGGGGCAACACAGCTTTATTCCACTCACATAAATATCTAGTTGGCTGCTAGCTGTGCTCACAGTGTGATCCCGGGTAGAAAGAGAGAGCACACGGTTAGGATCTCGGCTTTATACTATAGGCCCACCTGGTGGTCGGATGTCATTAGGCCGGGTACCATGTCTTTAGGCCACCTGTTGGCTGAATGATGTACCGCAGCATATCATCACACCATCCACCACCATCAACTCAGCCCTCATCTGCTCCTCCTCCATTTCCCGCTCATCTGCCCTAGCCTCCCCCTCCCTCCGGCTCCCAGACACAACAAACGTAGAGTCACCCTTATCCTTACCTATAACAGCCTCCACATCCAACATATTATCCTCTGGAAATTCTGCCACTTACAACAGGATCTGTCTACCAGATAGATCTTCCCCTCTCCTCCCCTCTCTGTCTTCCATAGGGACCACTCCCTCCATGACTCCCTTGTGCACTCATCCCTCCCCACCAATCTTTCCCCCCCCCCAGCACTTTCCACTGTTGCCGCACTTGTGCCTACACCTCCCCCTCACCACGGTCCAGGACCCAAACACTTCACTTGTGTATCCGCCAGGCTGATTTACTGCATCTGGTGCTCCCTTTGTGGCCTTCTCTACATCAGAGAGACTGGGCACAGATTGGAAATCACTTCACCTTCGTTCTGTCCATACCATTGACAGAGACCTCCCAGTAGCCAACCATTTCAGTTCTGTGTCACGCTCCCATACTCACATGTCCATCCATGGTCCCACCAAGACCACCGCAATTTGGGGGAAAAACACCTGATTTTCCATCTGTGCGCTCTCCAACCAGATGGCTTTGACATCGACTTTTCCGGTTTCTGCTAACCTGCTCTCCTCTTTCCCTTTCCCCCTTCCCTTCCCCTTTCCAGTTCTCCTCCCTCCCTTCTCCACCTATCACCTCCTGCCTTTTGGACCACACTCACCCCCCCCCCTTTTGTTCGAGCACCTGCCAACATTTTTCCATACCTTGATGAAGAATTCAAGCCTGAATCGTCGGTGATGTATTTTTACCTTTGTTTATATAAAGGACACTGTTTGACCCGCTGAGTTTATTCAGGTTTGTGTGTTTTGGTCTCAAAACAAGAGACGGTCCTAGTTACCCAAATTCCAGCTCTGAAGCTGTTTCTGAGATAATCGAGGTTTTAGTTTCAGAAAGAGGAAGCATTTCTAAATTGTTCAGCCCCTTTGATTATAAAGTTTGAAAAAAAAAGCTCTTTAAAGTGTGAACTGAACAGATCGTGTCAATAGTAAGGCTAATAAAACTATGTTCAATTAAGGAAATGAGAATTTAGGCAAATTTATTGAATCACATCAATCTAATTGACCCCATAATCTATACAGTAGACTTTACAAAGGATTTATCTGGTGACTCAAAATTCAGTTATCTCATTTAAATCTTTACGTTATTCAGGTAGCTTATCATCATTAGTACAGAGTGTTTTTTTTCAATTAATGTCAGAAGCAATAAAATCTGATTGTGCACAAAGGCAAAGATTTCAATCTGATTTATAGTTCAAATTGATCGATTTGGCCTTGGATTATCCAGAAAATACAAATTTAAATCACATTTTTTCTTGCATTAATTTGTTTGTTCTGGACTTTTTATCTTAACCTGCAATGGCCATGGTATCAGATAAAATCTGTGTGGGCCCTAAACTTTATACCTCCTTATGCCTCAAGGGAAACTCCGATCAATCCCATTCCATCCACTGTAACATACTGATCAGCACTAAAGCTCCTATTTCTCCTAGCTATCGGCAACAGAGGTCATTGCAGCTGAGAACCAGCGTGTCCTTGGGATGAGGGAGCAGCAAGGAAACCCACGCAGTCAGAAAGGGAATCTGCAGTTCAACTCTGACAGCATCTGAGATCAGAATCCAACGTGGAAAACATTTCTGTGCGCAGTTTGGGCCACCAAATGAGAGGAAGGTGATAAACAAAATCGAGCGAGTGCAGAGAAGGTTCACGAGAATGTTGACAGGATGGCAGGGTTGGAGTGACAGGGAAAGGTGGAGCAGCCTGGGGCTTTTTTCTCTGGAGCGTAGAAGATTGAGGGGGGATTTGATGGAGGTGTTCAAGATTTTAAAAGGGACAGAGAGAGTCAACGTGGATAGGCTTTTTCAATTAAGAGTGGGGGAGATTCAAACCAGAGGCCATGGTTTGAGATTGCATGGGGGAAATTTCTTCACGCAAAGGGTGGTTGGGAAGTGGAATAAGCTTCCGGCGGAGGTGGTTGAAGCAAGGACGCTATTTACATTGAAGGAAAGACTGGATAATTACATGGAGGGGTGAGGATTGGAGGGGTATGGACCAGGTGCTGGTCAGTGGAACTAGGAGGGTGGGGATTTGTTCCAGCATGGACTAGTAGGGCCAAACTGGCCTGTTCTGTGCTGTATATGGTGGTGATATGGCAAGTTGTTGAAGTAGCAAAACAATCACAAAGAAAAATGGCCGAGCTGCCAGGGCTGCTGTAACAGCATGAGGTAACAGCACTCCCCTGTGGGGTTCAACCACCCAGTTCAACTGCCATCGGCTCCATGCAGGCTTTAAACAGCCTGTTCAATCTTGCGACCATGAGGTCTGGGCCTTGGGTTGGCAGCAGCCATGAGGGGTTGCAGGCTTGCAGGAGGTGGAGGACGGGCGATGAGCACCAGAAGGAGAAGCAGAGGAAATGACCAAGGGCCAGTGACCACGGCAGCAAACCAGTGAGGGGTCTCTGAGGCCAAAGAACACCAGGCGGTGAGCTGTTGGTGACTCAAAGCGAGGAGCCATCACAGCCCTCCAGCTGCTGGCAATGGCGGTCAAAGGGCTCGCGCCAGGCTGCTGGAGACTGGCTGAAGGGGTGCCAGTTACGGGAACCGTGGGTGCTGGAGGCTTCCTGATTGTGCCCAAAGCTTGGGTTGCTAATGGTTTTGACTGATGGCCTTGTGGCTGTGGAGGCCACTGAGGTGCTGGAGGCGAAGCCACGGATGTGAGGTGACTCTTTTGCTTCTCTTTCTCTCGCTCGATGGGGTGCTGGGGCAATTTCTGCTGATAGTGAATCGTTTGTGTATTATCACATTTTTTTGTTTTATTATATGACAATAAAATAATCTTGAACTACCCAATTTGAATTTAAATCACGTGCAAGTTACTGATGTATATTGCTCATTGAGTTGGCTGTGCTTAGATTCTAAACTTGGACAATATTTGATGAGACTTGCACGATGTAATTGTCTTCGTCACACCAGGTAGGCAGCCAATGTGCTCTGAGGGCAAATGATTGCTATCTGCTGAGCTGTTGATTGCAGAATGCAACTTTATGTCGAAGTATACCGCAAAAAAAAAGAATAAATGTGACCAAAATCAAAATCTTGACGATTCAAAATGTTACCATGTCCAAGCAGGAACTCAGCAATATAAACACACAAATCCATTAGCGACTTAGTAGTTCTTTCATAACCCTGTTTGCGCAAATAGAGGTGGCAAGTGGATTACAGTCTTCTCTCTGTATAATGTTTTTAATGATCATGTTTTGTCTGCCCTTGAACTTAATTCTGTAACCCACATTTCTCAAATAAGTTCAGCAAATCTGCTTAGCAATTGAAAAAAACTGTGCAAGATTCTTCATCACATGATAATACTAGTTCAATTTAAAAGCTGTTTAAATCTTGGTTTGTAAACTCACAGGGTACGAATACTGATGGTGTAGGATCGGATTTTACAGTTCAGACTAGGTGAATGTTCACTGGGTGTTGACTGTAAAGCCTTCCGCAAAAACATACTCATTTCTAAGGAGTTTGTAAAATCAGAGTGATTTTTTTTTGCAGAATCCCATCATTGATTAGTGTCTAAAACAGAGAGGTGACCTATTGAAGTAAAGTGTATGTTGTGGGGGAGGGGGGGGTTGGGGGGATGAGGCAAGAAAGGATTTCTTGGCTGGTGATTGGTGGTGACCAAAAGAGAAATTGCTGGAAGCAGACAAAATTGAGAGCTGATGTCGAGACCATACATCATGACCAGTGCAAAGAGGAGAGGGGGGAAGTGTGGAAATGGACCAGTGGGCTGAGAAGGGTTGAAGGATGGAAGATAAAAGGAGCCAAGAAGGGGGAAATAGAAGTACATAGATGAGAATTGGTGCCAGGTACACAGGGAAAAGGGGAAAGGTAAAACAGAGAGGGGACAAAAAAAAGAAGGGGGGAACAGATGGAGCCAAATGATAGGAAGGGAGGGGAAAGTCGAGGCAGCTGCTGGAGGGACAAAGGCTACCATGACTGGACTATGGTTGATCGAGCCTTCTCTCACATTTCCCCTGTTCCTCAGACTTGTACTCTCTTACCTAAGAGCAGTGCTCCACAAGTCCTTAACTTTCACCAACTCACTGCACACCTAGTGCATTATCCTTCATCATTTCCACCAGCTGCAACAGGTTCCTACTACCAATTTTGAGGGAATGATCATGTTGAATGCCCAACTGTAGTCAATAAAGAACACCCTAATGTACTCAGCTTCGTTTTTCCAGGGCTTTGTGTAGAGCCAGTGAGATGCCATCTGCCTGTTGTTACGTTAGGCAAATTGGAACGGATCCATGGTGCTTCTTAGACAGGAGTTGATATGCTTTAGCACCAGCCTTTCAAAGCACTTCATCAATGTTGATGTGAATGTCACTGGTCGATATAGTCATTTAGGCAGGTTGGCACACTCTTCTCGGGCACTGGAGCGATTGATGCCCGTTTCAAACAGGTGGGTGCCACGCCCTGTCAGAGTGAGACGTTAAAGATGGCCATGAATGTATTGCCAAATTGGTCAGCACAGGTTTTTAATACTCGGCCGGGTACTCCGTCTGGGCCAGATGTTTTCCTCGAAGGCAGCCCTGCACGTTATCCTTGGATACGGGCAGGAGAGGATCATCAGAGGGCATGGGGGGGGTGGGGTGCACAGTGGTGGTCTTCCTTGTCCTTGTGGTCAAATCATGCATTGAAAGCACAAGAGTTCATCTGAGAGTGAAACTTTGCTACTTGTACATTCTTTCAACAGCCTGCAATGTATCAAAGAAGTAAGGAATAAATTAAAAGTATGTTGATTCATTCATGAACTAATGGAATGAGATGGCATCAAAAAAGTACACATTTGGGGTACAAGATCAACGCAAATAAAAGTGAAGCGATGCCAATGAACAATGCGGATTACACTGAGTTTAAAAAAGAATCACCATTAAAATGGCAAACACAAGCAATCCAATACCTCGGTATTAGATTAGATAATAATTTTGACCACCTATACAAATTAAATTATCAGCCATTAATGAAGAAATTACAGGATGACTTAGAACATTGGAAAGATTTACCACAAACATTGATAGGAAGGGTAAATTGCATTAAAATGAATGTCTTCCCAAGGATACAATACCTATTTCAATCGTTACCAATTCCCATGACAGAGAAATTCTTCAATGAGCTAAAGAAAATAATAAGGAAATTCTTATGGAAAGGGGGGGAAACCAAGGATAGCGCTAGATAAATTAACGGAATGGTACAAACAAGGTGGTTTGCAGCTACCAAACTTTAAGAATTATTATAGAGCAGCACAATTAAGGTATTTATCAGATTTTTATCAAACAAGGGAAAGACCAGATTGGACCAAAATAGAGCTAGATAAAATAGTGGGATGAAAAACTGGTGCAATATAGAAGTTCACCAGTACTGCAGCATTTACTCAACATATGGAAGAAGATTCACGTAGAAAGGGAAAAAAACAAATTACCAACTACCAAAATTATTAGTGACGCAAAATCAACTAGTCCCTTTCACAATAGAGAATGGGAGAGAAAATTGTTTTTTGGGAAATAATTTATTAACATTTGAACAAATGAAGTACAAATATGGAATAACTCATGGTACAATTTTTGCATACCACCAACTGAAAACCTACATAAAGGACAAATTGGGAAGCAGATTGAGATTACCAGAAGGAAGCAGCTTTGAATATGTGATTACAGAAACAACGATAATAAAAAGATTTATAACAAACATGTACATCAAGCTGCAAGAGAAGGAAAATTATGAAATAAGCTATAAACCCAAACAAAAGTGGGAAAAAGATTTAAACATAAAGATAAAAAATGAAAAACGGAAAATGTTATGCTCTGGAACTATGAAGAATATAATAAACACGAGGTTATGCATGATACGATATAATTGGTTACACAGACTATATATCACACCCCAAAAGTTAAATAAATGGGATCCAACATTATCAGATAGATGTTTTTGTTGTTAGAAGGAAACGGGAACAACAGTACATGCAATTTGGGCATGTGAGAAAGTGAAAAAGCTTTGGGAAGATCTAAATCAGGTATTAAATAAAATCACAAAAAGCAACATACCAAAATATCCAGAGATCTTTCTTCTAAGTAATATAAGAAGTAAAGAATTAGGCCTCAAACTGGATGAAGGACAAAAAAGATTTATTATGATAGCCTTAGCTTAAGCAAAAAAATGTTTAATGTCAACCTGGAAATCAGAAGAGAGCCTGAGAGTACAGCAATGGTACATGGAAATGACTAAGTGTATTCCATTGGAAAAAATAACATATAATTTAAAAAATAAAGTTACATTGTCTGAACAAATTTGGGAACCATACATGGAACACAACAGAGAGGGCCTACCGTGGACCTCCACCCCCTAAAATGATAGAATGAGAAGAAGACGAAATGAACTGACCCAGTGTGTAAAAGTCGATGACACAATTTTCTTGTTTATTTTCATTGTGTGATGACATTGTTTAATGGGTTTAATGTATCATATATGTTGAACGTTGAGTGGGTGGGGAGGGGGGTGGGAAGGAGGGAGGGAAGGTAGGTGGGGGGGGAAGGGGAAAAAATGCCACTGTGTGTATTTAAGAGGGAAATGTTTGTATGTATTTTGATTGATATGGTTCATAGTGTGAAAAATAAATAATTTTTTTTTAAAGTACACATTTTGAATTAAATTTGTACATTTCTTCATAATGTTGCTAGTTATAGAATTGCTATAGTTATATTTTTGCTTGAGGCACCATCTTGAATTTTCCCTCTAACATATTAATTAAAGTAGCATTTCTAATTTTCAGTTGAGAGTAAAAGAGCTTTTATTCAGATCCCATTCCACATTGCGATTTACAAAATAATTCCTCTGCAGAATCCTATGATGGGTTTCGGAGCCTGAGATTGACTTTGAAGTACTTACCTGGAGATTCATTCCTTGGTTTGACCACACAAATTCCTGGGCTTTAATGATAAATGTTTGAACACTTTATTTTCTAATGGTTCACAAGCAAATGTCAGTCTCTGAGGCATGTGCACTCACATCGGGTCTCTTTGCCCTGATTTTTGGCCTTCGACATCGCTTCAGAGCTATGCACTTCACAATCATTTTTCCACAATCCCAAAACACTCCTGGGTCCAAATCCTTCTAACCACCATTTAGGTTGATGTAGAGTCAATGAACTAGTAAATTTCTCTAAGTATGGTGAGCCAGACTTCAGAGCAGGATGGAGAAGTCTAGTCTGGTTTTAACCAAATAATGGTTCATTAGCATTTTATTGGATAAACAGTCTGTTGGTCTGCAACCTTGCCATTTTTCGCTTTTATAAGCATATTTCTCATTACTGATTAAATATACTTTTAATATCCTCGGGTTGTAAATTTTGCTTAAGTTTTGCTAGATGGAATTGATCTTGTCTCCAGTGGGCATCTTGAGGTAGCCAGAGTTTACATTGCACAGTTTGCTGTCTGCATTGTATAGTACAAGCTGTGTGCAAGGAGACCATGAGCTTCTTTCAGTCATTCATGGGGCATTGCTGGCAGGACTACCATATATTGTGTATCCCTCATTGCCCATGAACTGAGTGGTTTGCTCAGACATTTCAGACGGCAATTAAGGACTTGCACGTTCTTGCAAGTCTGCAGTCATGTAGGCAGGCAAAATAAATGTAACAAATTTCCTTCCCTAGTAGGATTTTACAAAAGTTGTAGGATCATTGCTAAGGCCAGCATTTGAATTTGACATTCCTAATGCAGCTAAGTGTCATGCAGAGCTCTTCTTCTTTGAGAGAGAGGGCGGGAAGTACCAGCAAGCCAAGCCTTGATTTCATGTGTCCACTCTACAATTTATTCATTTTCAATTGCTCCTTGGATTTGGTTGGATTGGTCACTCTGTAATTTGTTTACGGGTTAACTGTAAATACTTGAATCAATTTTAAAGTAATTAAGAATTAAAATGTGAAGTAAATGTGAAAGCAGGGCTCCTACTTTGCTAGTCCCTCGAGGTCAAAAATAAATAAACTCAAGTTCCACAAGTTCAGATATAGCCAATGAATCCTATTTAGAATCCACGAATGGGGCAGGTGATGCGCGACAAGGTGTGTGGGCGGTTTGATCTATTCTACGCTGATTTTTTTGCTGTTTAGCCTTGGTTTCCGAGTATTTCTGTCTGCCACTTGAATGTTCTTAGGCCAGGTATTTCCATGAGAGTGCATTGATTTTGCACGTTAACAAGGAGGTTTTGGTACTATTCTGGACTGGTTTTCCTGGAGATTGTTTCCCTTGGCAGAGTTCTGCACAGAAGATTGATTGATTTATGGTCGTCTGATGTCAGGCCTGTGGGCAAGGTTATCCACACAGCATAGCTTCAATTTATGCTTCGATGTTGGGGACATTAGTCTGAGAGATGATGCTGATGTTGATTCTCCGTCCTTCCCAATTGATTCTGTGGAATTTTCTAGGATCACGTTGGTGGGAGTTTTGAAGTGTTGGTTGTAAGTGAAAGCAGTGATGGACCATTTCGCCCCTTGAGTCTGCTCTGCTTTTTATGAAAGAGTTTTAGCAATTCCTGTGCCACTTTTTTGTGCTCACACCATATCCCTTGATTACTATCCAATATTTGTCGAGGACTCACAGAAGGGTGGGATCACTGCTCCTCAGAAGACCAGTGTTGGGTCTAAGGTCTTGATCTCCAAGCATTATTTTCAGATGGATAGAAGATATGCTTACGCATATCAGTGTCTGTCCTCACTGAAAGGTGACCTCAGAGAGAAGGAAAGTACTCTGCAGTTTTCCGAGTTCTCACTGTGGAACTTGGATAAGGGAGGCTAATATATTCAACAGGAGCAGGTTGATGAAGGGCGCTTTGCCATCTAGGTGTTCAGTGAAATGCATTTCCTCATGCTTTTCAGTGAAACTATCAGCATTGGTTTAGTGTTCACCTCCCAACTGTTTTCAGGCACAAGTACAACCTGCACAGTGCGATTTTGGTTCAAGACTGGAGGTCGAAAAGTTTCTTGCCATCCTGTCGATTAACTTCAGCTGGGAGCTTCTGGAAGATGAGCCTTGCACTGAAGAAGATAGAGAAGTTGTTTGGGGTGTGAACATCCCTTTGCTCAACCCTGGTCTTTGTTGGAATTGAGCTTCAGTTGAATCCTTGGATGAGAATCAAGGGTTTCAAAGAAGCAGTTCAGAATATTGAGTAAATACTTGCTCTATTTCGATTGGAAGGTAATTACATTTGGCTGACCAATCTGCACTAATGAGGAAGTGAACAGGAGGGAGATAAATCAGCTATGAATGGTGTCAGACCAATAACCTTGCACTCAACGTTAGCAAAAACATGGAAATGATTGTGGACTTCAGGAGGAGGTCAGGGGAACACGACCCAGTCCTCATCGAGTTCTCAGTAGTGGAGAGAGACAGGAACGTGAAATTCCTGGGTGTCATCATCTCCGATGATCTGTCCTGGAGCTTCTGTGTTAATTCAATCACAAAGAAAGGTCACCAGCAGCTATACTTTGTGAGGTGTTTGAACCAGAAATGTCTGGTTGCAACAGTATCTGATATGGAGGTGCCAACGCTCAGGACAAGAAAAAAACTCCAGAGGGTGGTTAACTCGGCCTGCAACATCATGGGCACCAGATTTCACTCCATCAAGGACATCTACAAATCTACAAGGAACAGTGTCTTAAGAAAGTAGCCTCTATCCTTAAGGACCCCCACCAACCAGGCCATGGCCTCTTCACTCTGCTACCATAGGGAAAAAGGTACAGGAGCCTGAAGACGAGCACTCAGTGGACAGCTTCTTCCCCGCTGCCATCAGATTCTTGAATGAACAATGAACCAAGGACGCTGTTTTTTTCAAAACTTTTTAATTTAGACAGACCACACGGTAACAGGCTATTTCGGCCCATGAGTCAGTGTCACCCAACTTACACCCAATTAACCTACATCCCCGCTACATTTCAAACAGTGGGAGGAAATCGAGGCCTCCAGGGAAACACACTCAGACATGGGGAGAATGTACAAACTCCTTATAGACAGCGTGGGATTCGAACCCTAGTCCCAATTGCTGGCGCTGTTATAGGGTTGTGCTAACCGCTTCTCCAATCATGCCACCTTGCTTTGACTATTTCTTGTACTAATTCTGTTTATTTTGTAAGGTGGTTTGTATAAATGTTTACTGTGATGCTACGGCCAAAATAACAAATTTTCTGGCCTGTGCATGGCAATAAATGCTAATTCTTCTGCCCATGACAATTAGGGTAGCCAATAAATTCAGGTGTTGCAGCATGAATAGATCCCAAAATATGAGTACTTTGTCCCATTCAAGTTTATTAATACCTTCCTGTGTTTTATTCCAATACGTTCACTATCAGCTACATCCACTGAATGGATCCTTCGTCCCATTCCACTGCAAATGTTGAAAGTGCACTTACTGCTCCCAAGACCAGATCATTTGTCTTTGAACTGTGCAAGTGGCCTTCTGAAACTTGTATAATGTTATTTCCTAAAATTGAGCAACTAACCTTTCCTTCTACTTTACAACCAGCTCTGTAACAGCAATGCCCAACATTGCACGGGGTAGCTACATTGCTACTTTCTTAGCCGAACCCAAGCTGCAGTAATTAATGCTGCCTCTGGCTGCAAGCCATCCTGAAAATGATACCCTGTGCATTCTCAGTGAATGCGTCAGAAAGATGCTTGTCAAGTGACTCAGTGGAATACCATATTCTGTGCACCACTTCAGATCACAACTCAGCTCCAGTATTTCAGTGTTTTTACTCCACTGTTCATCCACCGATTCTAGGCTCGCCTGGGGTCTATCAAGGATTGGAAGCTCGCGTCCCTGGAGATTACCACCTCTATGACCTCCCACGCGGGTCTCCACCCTGGCTGCAGTGGCCCACAGGACCAGACTCCTGATGCGGGTCTCCACCTTGGCCCTGTCAACCGACAGGAGCGAGCCTCCATCATGACCTTGCACCTTTGCCCCGGCGAACCACAGAACCAAACCTCCATCACGATCTCCCACCTTGAACCTAGCAACCCACAGGAACAAGCCTCCAAAGTGCACTCCCACCAACCCCAGTGGCTTACAGGACCAAGCCTCTGATGCAACCACTCACTCAGACCCCATGCAGCCTACAGTACCGAACCACTATCCACCTATCTCTGGCCTTTGTCACCCTCCCCCTCGACCTTCTGGCTTCTCCAGCACTCTCCTCCCTTGGATTTTTCCTACCCTCCACCAGCATCCTTTATCCCATTGACTTTCCTCCCAACCCCTACCTAGTCTTTGCCATCCCCTCTGACCTTCACTCTGAGACAGAACGCTCTGTCCTCGGGAGGGATCTCACCTTTGTCCCCCTTTGCGGCTTCCCCTCTACCACCTTCAACTTGGCCCTCACTTGTATATCCTCCATTACACATCTGCCCTGGCCCCCTTCGCTCCCGCGCACAACAAGAACAGGATTCTCCTTGTTCTCACCTACCACCCCACTGGCCAACATTATCAACCTTTGCCATTTCTGCCACCTACTAAGTAATCCCACCACCAGACACATCTTTCCTTCTCCCCTCTCCGCTGGGACTAGTGCCTTTGTGACTTCCTTCTCCACTCTTCCCTCCCCACCAATTGCTCCCTTGGCACTTACACCTCTAATTACAGGAGGTGCTTCACCTGTGCCCGCACCTCCTCCCTCACTACTAATTGGGGTCCCAAACAGTCCTTCACTTGTGAGTCTGCAGGAGTCAACTACTGCATCCAGCGCTCCCAATGTGCCGTCATCTACATTGGAGAGACTGCACACAGACTGGGAGATCGCCTCGTTGAGCACCTTGGCACTGTCTTCCTGTGGCCATCCATTTCAATTCCCCACCCCATTCCCTTCCTGCCGTGTCTCTCCAGTGTCCTCATGCACTGCCAGACTGAGTCCACCCACAAATTGGCACCCTCGAACCGGAGGGCATTAACACCGACTTCTCCAGTTTGCATGAGAAACAACCATCTTCCCCCATCTCCTTTCCTCTAACTCTTTCTCCATCTCCTCCTTTTTCCCTCTGTCTCCTTTCACAGAATCAAAATTAATTCTCACCCTTTCTCTCTCCTTTTATCATATCCAATTAACACCTTTTGTCTGCTGGTCTGTACTTCTCCCCCTCCCATTGTTCCCCTTTCTGCCCCTCCTCTTTAATTCAGACACCTGTCCTTTACCTTGAGGAATGCCTCCCTTTGCAGATATATATTTGTACCTCCTATGGACGCTATGAGAATGGCTGATTTGCTCCAACATTTCTGTGTTTTGACTACAATCACAGCATCGGTAGACTTCCGTGTTTCAGATCACAACTCTTGTTCACCTTGCAGGGAGTCACGAATCGTATTATTTAAGAGAATTGCTCCATAAAAGGAAAGGGATGTCTGAAATGTCACCCATTCCAAAGTTGCATATTGAAGTCGCCAGTCGAGTTTGAACAGCACACAAATCTATGTTGGTGTGCTCTTAATGCAGGCTGTGTCCTAGTGAATGTCCACCACAAATGTGTTTTATTTGATAAATCAGTGTGGGTTGGGCACAATCTTCACCCCTCAGTCCAGCTCAAAATGATGACAGAGAGGGTCTTCTTTCTTTTAAGAGCACACAAGGATGCTTTGTCAAATGGATGTGGGTCATCTCAGCCCAGCTCCTGGCAAGCTCAGGTCCACTACACTAACTGTGTAACTTGGCGCTAAACCAAGCGCAGGAAGATAATGGCTGTGAAAAAATAATGTACTGAAGTCTTGTGAGTGTTGTTCAGAAGCTGGACAGCAAAAGTTTGTTCATCTAACATCTTTCCCAGATGTAATCAGGCTTGATGCTGTTCCTCTCTGGAACTCTTGCACCCTGTCAATGAGTTATCTGTTGCTGCCTTCCTCAGCTGGATATCTTTGCTTCCACCTCAACTATCTTTCCTCGGTTTGCCTTTGCTAACTCCACTCTCAAAGACTCCATCTTCAAAGCACCATAAATTCTAATATCTGGAGTAGTGGTTTGTTTCATCTTGCCCTGTGTTAGATCCACCTTAACAGTTGATCCAATTAACACTGACTGGCATTCAGCATAACTTATACCCACCATTACGAACTACACCTGGAATTGCCTGTCTTACTCCTGGCCTCGCATCTCTCCACCTTGGTCTCTTTCTCTCTCTCCTCTTGCCCTGTAAGAATTTTTCTTAACACACATCTCTTCTGTCATGTGCTTGGACACCCTCCTAATTCCTTCATTGTCTTTGCTCTTATATTTTAGGTATTACAGAATTGAGGAAATGGTCCATGGAAGTAGGAGATTGTTATTAATGTAATCAGAGTAAACTGATGGTACAATCATCAATGTTGATTTAACTTCCGATTATATTTAGAGAAGTTTGTAACCTATAAATGGGGTTTAACATTTTTAGTTTTAGCTGACTGTGATAGAGATTAAAAAACTAGCCGTAAGTGCAGCCCCGCTGAGCTATCAAATCGTGACACAATCCCAACTTGACCCAAACCTGAGGGCACATAACTTTTTTTAGAAACCCGATCTTGACAATATCAGTTATCTCCCATTGAGCTCGGAAATGGAAGCCAGGCTCTACCCCCAAGGACATAATTAATTTTATTATTTTTATGCCATGAACATTGCATTTGAAAGCATATTTTGGATTGCAATTTGTTTTAAGAATTTTATGATACAAAAGCATTCTTTGGCTTGGCTTCGCGGACGAAAATTTATGGAGGGGGTAAAAAGTCCACGTCAGCTGCAGGCTCGTTTGTGGCTGACAAGTCCGATGCGGGACAGACAGACACGGTTGCAGCGGTTGCAGGGGAAAATTGGTGGGTTGGGGTTGGGTGTTGGGTTTTTCCTCCTTTGCCTTTTGTCAGTGAGGTGGGCTCTGTGAGCCCATAAAAGCATTAGTTTTGGATAATTAGCATAGAATAATGCTGTGATTAATGTGAGGGTTGGGGTGTTGGAGAGGGGATCCTGGTGTAGTAGAGCGTGCAAGATGAATGTGAGGTGTTACATGATTAACTTTGCCCCCTGTATGCAAAATATTTAGTAAAGGATCAGAGATCCAAAAATAACAAAGGGTGACGTAAACAAAAATGCTGGTAATAATTGGCTACGCAGGTAGCATCTGTGGAGAAAGTTAACATTTCAGGTCAAAATCCTTTAATCGGAAACAGAAAAAAGTTAGAAATAAAAGTTTTTTAAGTTTCAGAGTAAAAAAAAATTCTAGCAAGGATAAAGGAATTTACCTGTGATACAGTAGAAACGAGGAGAGATTGAATGACACAAGTGGTTGTGTTGCAGTTTGAGAGGAGATGCAAATGCAAGGGACCAAAGGAGAACAGAGGAGAGAAAAATTGCAATGCTGAAACCCTGAGTTAAAAATACAATGCAAATGCAGAAATAAAAGAGAATGCTAAAAAAAATGAGCAAGTACAAAAGCATCTGCAAAGGGAGGAAAATGGAATTTGGCATTATAATTGATTCATTCAGACTACACAGTTTTAATTTTGGCTGGGAATGCTGGTTATTTGAAGTTACTGAATTTGATGTTTAGTTCTGAGGTCTGCGCTGTGTCCAGTGATAAATTGGAAATGTCTACCAAGTCAGTTGCAGAGTGGGAAAAATGGTTGAGGGTGAGACATCCCATCACAGCTGCATGGAGGAAAATTAATCTTCCTTCCAGGGCAATCGATCTGAGGTGGTAAAATAAAAACCAACTTGTCTTGAGACGTTCTTCAATCCTCCGATTTATTTTGAATCTCTGATTTAGAGGAGCATTTATTGAAAAGGTTGATCAGTGTGTGAAACAAAAATGGAAGGAAAGCTACATTAGTTTCCCAAGGACGATGTGAACTTTAGTTTGAAAGCAGGAGCTTTTTAAATTCACGTCTCACTTAATATTTACCTACTGTACTTACCTTCCCAAGAAACCAGTTCTGGTTATTAATCTGGGACTGTTTATTTAAATGAAATTGTGAAATGCCAACTAAAATAAACCTATATTGCTCGAAGATGATTTTCATGGCATCATTGCCATGTTTGTCTTAGTAGATCTAAAAATATATTTTAAACTGTGGAAATTATTAGATTGATAAGTTCTTGGCACGTGTACATTTTGTTTAGTTAATGATGTTTTGAGTGAGTCATTTCTTAGAATCCAGCAGTTTAATTCTGGTTTAAACTTCAGGAGTAATCACAAAAATTACACAAAACTGACCAGGAGGATGTTGTGCCATTTCAACACCAAAATCAATATTAAAGTCAAAACAAATTTACTAATAATATTATACTGTAATAACTGATGGAAATCGGTAATTGTGTTAAACATGTCTTTTCATCAGCTCTTTTCCAATCTACTGACTTAGTAATTCAATCAGTTCCCTAAAGGATTGAAGAGTGATCCAGGACAGTCTGACAAAGTGAACAGCCTTGCTCCTTTTCCGTCTAATGAATAGGTCGAAGCATAGATTGGGCCAGCTGCTGATAAAGCTTCCTCTATTATGTGCATCCTAACCTCAGCCTCAAGGGAGAGTCTCCCTTGTGCACGAGCACAACAGATTTTCAGTTTCCACACCTGTCACCCTTGTTGCCGTGTTCTCAAATGTTTCATTTCAAAATCTAGGCTATTCTATGCTCCATTTGTACAGCATCTGTGCGAAACTGCCTCACAATAAATTAATTTATACTCTTAAAGCTGGCAACTGGCAATCCCTTTATCTGTACATTGTTAGTCCCAAGATCCAATCTATTATTACAATGACTGACTACATCCTTGTCCTTGATATAATTTACGTACATAAATAGTAAATAGTGAGGCAGGATGTCGGTAGGAAGCTTTTGTCAGTTCCTCACTGTGTTAGAAGTCATGCTACGTGCAGATCCCACAGGAGAGTACATCCTTCACATTCCTTCAAGCCAATGGACAGACACATCCCCTCTCTCCCTGAGGAGTAGTCACACTGTCCTGGGATCTCCCACAGCAGCAGATGTACATTTCTCTGATCCTTGGGAGAGCTGAATTGTATATTTGTCAGATGTTCAGGTTCCCCATAGCATTTCTCTGTTGATTCAGGAAATTCTCAATTACCTCGAGGAATACAAAAGGTAAAGTATTGAACATGCTGATCCCTTGAACTAAAGCATTAATGTTTAAGCATATTTTAACACGATAGTCATGCCTTTTAAAAAAAAGTACCAGGCAATTTAAGTAAGGCTGTGATATGCCATAGACAAGGACCAGTCAAGTATTATACCAATACAGGGCTTTTATAAACAGGCTAGAACCACCTCTAAACTGGCCACTCAAGTATTATACCAATACAGGGCTTTTATAAACAGGCTAGAACCACCTCTAAACTGCCCACTCAAGTATTATACCAATACAGGGCTTTTATAAACAGACTAGAACCACCTCTAAACTGGCCAGTCAAGTATTATACCAATACAGGGCTTTTATAAACAGACTAGAACCACCTCTAAACTGGCCAGTGGGAAAGCATCTCCATCTGTTATGCCAGTAGGGTGGAGTATCTCTACAGCCATAGCCAATAGCAAGCAGTCAGTATAATACACCCCCCCCTCCCCCATTACATCATCACAGGCTGACAGTCTTTTTCTTGTACTCTATACAATGAAACTGCATTTTAAAAATTTGTATGATAATTGGTGCTTTAATTTGAAACACTATGTGCCATAGTAGTGCGTCATGGAATATCCGAAAGTATTTCCTTACTTTTGCTGAGGTTTGTTCTCTGATGGGGGTGGGATGGACAGGTTCAATAATATTCCAGGAAGACAACCCTTTGAGGATTTTTCTTTCCCTTCCATGAAGAGAGCAGATCATTCCTAATTCTACCACGGTAATGGCCTGGAGGATGCAAAGCCTGGAGCAGCTATAGAAGTTCTCCCTAGAAATTTTTGGACATCCAATCCAAGCTGATATCTCGGTACAGTACTGAGATGGTGTCATTCAGAGCACAGTTCTTTTTGCACTCTCATTTGGGTGTAAATTATTCTGTGACATTATTATTTGGTATGAATGGGGTCCTGCTGATGGGCCAGCCAATATTTGCTTCTCAACCACTCTGATCGCTATGTTTGGTGGGTTGTTGCTGTGTACAAACTGAGCTGGTGTGTTTCCTACATTGCAGTTGTGACTACTTCTCCAATGTACACGCTCATTTAAAAAGTGTATCCTCTGAGAATGAAAGGTGTCATTATTGCTGCTGCCATTCCAATGTCTTGTCTGAGCTGAGAAACTACAGTACTTTTCATGGTATTGATTTGTAGAGAAAATAATTTTATTGGGGCATTCTAGCTCATTTTTTGCTCTCAGAGGCTGGTGAATATCTGGAACGAGCTGCTCGGCATGGTGTTGTGGAGGAGAAATCGTTGAAGAAGTGAATACATTTTGGAAAGATTGGAGATGAGAGGCATTGATCGTGTGGATAGTCAGAGGCTTTTTTTTCCCCCAAGGCTGAAATGGTTGCCCCCAGAGGACATGGGTTTAAGATCCTGAGGAGTAGGTACAGAGGAGATGCCAGGGGTAAGTTTTTTATGCAGAAAGTGGTCAGTGCAAGGAATGGGTTGCTGGCAACGGTGGTGGAGGCAGATACGATGGGGTCTTTTAAGAGACTTTTGTAGAAGTACATGGAGCTTAGAAAAATAGAGAGCTATGGGTAAGCCTAGTCGTTTTTTAACACAACTGCTTCTTATTGAAGAGAAGGTTGGTTGTGTACATGGATTTGAGGGTTATGGGCGGAGAGCAGGAGGGGGAAGCTAGTGGAGTTGTTCAAGTGAACCGGCGTGGACTTGAAGGGCCGACATGGCCTGTTTCCACACCGTAAACAGTTATATGGTTATATATGGTTAAGGTTCTGGGGATTGGCACAGAAGTTGAAGCCAAAGGCATATGAACCATGATCATGTCCAGTAGCTTGGGGGCCAGCTGGCCTACTCTAGCAGGTATTGTTTTGCGTAAGAGTTGTGTTTTACTGTCTACGTATTTGTACCTCAGTATAGGCTTAGCATGTTCAATCTAATCTCCCACTAAAAGTGCTGGGATGAAAACATTACTGGGTAATGGCAAAAAGCAATACAGAGCTTCTTGGTGTTCTCAAAACACTTGTGTGACTGGCTGCAGCTCCCTGTTGACAGAAGCCTTGGTACGAGTTGCTGTGTTTGTTTATATTGGTGTACGGAGGTTTAGAAAGTGTTTTTGTGGGGGAGGTAAGGAATAATCAAAATGCTTGTGCAACTATTTCTGTATACAGTCCATCAACCTTTTAAATGTTGCAATGAAAAGGTGAAATTAACTATTTTCATCTAGATTTATTTGCATTTAGGGTATTTAACTACACAAATATTCTAATGAATAGTAGAGGAGATTAAGGTGAGGGTGCAGCGGGTGTTTCTGCTGGAGAGGTTACGCTCAAAGAAGAGACACACACCACGGGAGTGAATTCCGCACTGGTTTATTGTGCTGGAGGCTCTACTTATAAAGGGCTCAGAAGCCCATCTCTGACATCATCATGCCCCCCGACTGGTGCCATTACGATCCGCTTCCTGGGATTGGTCGTTTAACGCTATCTGGGGAGCGGCCAGTCAGTGAGCCCCTCTCATCCCCAGGTGTGGCTGCTTCCCGAGCTCCACCCGGTTGGCTGCCGCTGGCCAGCCCATCGGAGTGGGGCGCTGCAGCCACATGCTGCTGAGTCGAACGCCGACTTCGAAGTGCGTAGCCCGTCTTGGCCAGCTGCGTAGGCCGCGGACTCCCGGAATCAGGTCGCCGCTTTGGCATAGCGCGTTCGGTGGCCCGCTACAAGGGAATGAAAAAGAAGAGTCATAAAGTCTGCTCTTATAGACTTTGCCAATGCAATTCGAGGTGGCTTTCTAATATTTGTTGCCACATGAGTTACATCTGCATTTCTTTTCACTATTATCAATGGAAAAATTATATATCCCATGTAACGTCATCTTACATTAATAAATTGTGGCAAATTCTACTTTGATGCAATGTACCTTATGGTCCAGTAGAGCAGCAGCGATCATCAAGGATCCACACCACCCAGCACACACTCTATTCTCACTGCTGCCATCAGGAAAGAGGTCTCGGTGCCACAAGACTCACCCCACCAGGTTCAGGAACAGCTGCTACCCCTCCAGCATCAGACCCCCTCAATGACAAACCCAATCAGGGACTCTTACTTGTGCACTTTATTGATGATTTTTCTCTCTCTCTTTCTATTGCACAGTTTATTTTCATTTGTTTATACATATATATATATATATATATATGTTCTTGAGTACCGTTTTTGCTCCACAAATACAGTAAGTAGTAATTCTGCCTGGCCCGCAGGAAAAAGAATCTCAGGGTTGTAAGTGATGTCATGTATGTACTCTGACAATAAATCTGAGCTTTGAACTTAGACCCACTATAGATTTTTTCACAGCAGACTGAGCAGCAATATTTGAATAGTCCTTTCAGATTAGTTGTGTTCGTGTTTAGAACTTAAGCTTACTAATGGCAACAATGCAACTTTTCCATTTAAAAGACAGGTAAAGAATTTATTGCCTCTTGGCTTGGGTCCAGAATTCCCTCAGCCATTTCCCCTGCTATGGTTAATGGGGGCTTGAGCCTATTGGGAACCATCCAGCAGATAACAATAGCCAAAGGGCAATTAGAGAACAAAAGAATATATAAATTGGTTTTGTACCGTGTAAAGTTTCAGAACAAAAATCAATCTTTTGATGCCTTGCATATGTCCACCTGTTCATTTTTGTAAGTATGCATTAAATGAAATGAGTTATTGAAACTTGCTGCACCGTAACTGTTGCCGCAGATGCAATAGGGTATATTTAAGAGCCATGTGGAGAGATTTTATGGGGAAAAGACAGGCAAGTGAGCCTGAATCCATGGCCCATTCACCCATGATCTTGTTCGATGGCAGAGCAGGCTGTATGGGCCAGATGGCTTACTCCTTTTCTTTTTTCTTACGATCTCAAGCAAAATGAGTTGTCACATAATACCTTGACATTTATAAAGGTACCCCAGAGGAAGACCAGTTTAACAATGAAGTTCGTTCCCTCCCAGTACAAAGCAGCTTTTTTCTTTCTTTGGCTTGGCTTCGCGGACGAAGATTTATGGAGGGGGTAAAAAGTCCACGTCAGCTGCAGGCTCATTTGTGGCTGACAAGTCCGATGTGGGACAGGCAGACACGGTTGCAGCGGTTGCAGGGGAAAATTGGTTGGTTGGGGTTGGGTGTTGGGTTTTTCCTCCTTTGCCTTTTGTCAGTGAGGTGGGTTCTGCGGTCTTCTTCAAAGGAGGTTGCTGCCCGCCAAACTGTGAGGCGCCAAGATGCACGGTTTGAGGCGTTATCAGCCCACTGGCGGTGGTCAATGTGGCAGGCACCAAGAGATTTCTTTAGGCAGTCCTTGTACCTTTTCTTTGGTGAACCTCTGTCACGGTGGCCAGTGGAGAGCTCGCCATATAACACGATCTTGGGAAGGCGATGGTCCTCCATTCTGGAGACGTGACCCACCCAGCGCAGCTGGATCTTCAGCAGCGTGGACTCGATGCTGTCGACCTCTGCCATCTCGAGTACTTCGACGTTAGGGATGAAAGCGCTCCAATGGATGTTGAGGATGGAGCGGAGACAACGCTGGTGGAAGCGTTCTAGGAGCCGTAGGTGGTGCCGGTAGAGGACCCATGATTCAGAGCCGAACAGGAGTGTGGGTATGACAACGGCTCTGTATACGCTAATCTTTGTGAGGTTTTTCAGTTGGTTGTTTTTCCAGACCCTTTTGTGTAGTCTTCCAAAGGCGCTATTTGCCTTGGCGAGTCTGTTGTCTATCTCGTTGCAGCTTTTATGGAATTGCATAATCAGATATTGCCTGAAATGATCGGTGACTTGTTACGAATCGGGGTTTGAAATGATTGCAGTTGAATTATTGTGGGGCATTGCAGGTGTCTTTAGAGACTTTGCCCTTGAGATTGATAGCTGATCTATGATATTTTTAAAATTAAATAAGTTAGTAATGGTTGGCCATTTTGGGATGTTTCTATAGGGACTCTTTTGAATTTATAATTTGCCCAGACTCATGCTAAGAATGGACTAGGGATCAGGAGAATTGTATTGGATACTCAGAAGGAGTGGAAAGCAATCTGGAGAAATGCTGCTGCATCAGACAAGCTAAGCTGACGGTATTTAAAGACTCGGCATGTTCTGATGTTGTGGTCTGTGTAACGATGAGAACGGTTGAGGAATGCTGTGTAGTCTTCACATTAACCAGGCCAACTGTATCATGCTCCAGTCATAAAGGAATTTTATTTACTTAATTTTAGGAATGTAATGATAGGGGCATTGAAATCTGTTGTTTGTGTTATCAAATACAGTGTAATTGATTTGACATAAAGATTGTTTTATCTTGAATCATGGCCAGCTCATGTTACATTAAATATTTGCCCGATCATCAAAAAAGCTACCAAAATGTTAAACTCATGCAGTCTAAACGTTGCAAAATAGTTTACCTATCTTAGAACTCGAGCTTTTTAATTCATGAACTGTTTTCACAATTCCTTTTCCAAGCCTTCAGTACTTGATTGATATGGATTGATTGACACTAAACAGCAAAGAATTGCTTCTTTGAAATGTTAACATATTTAAAGGACCTCCAATGTACAAATTTTATGCAATAGGGATCAGCAAGAGGATTTAGGTGAAATAATGCCACTTTATTGCTGTTGGAAATTTTTAATGTCGGAGCTCGTTTCTCTTTCCTATCAAACACAATGTGTTTTTACCATTTTAAAAAAAACTTTGGATATTTTCATTCGGTAAACAGACATGTTGTTCAAGTATGTATGTGATTTTTTAAAAATGTAGACATTTAAAAAAAAACTCCTACATGACATAAAATGGCCATATGCCAACAGCAGGAATGATGGTTTTGGAAGGGACACGGGATGTGGAGTGGTTAACTTGTTTCACAAACTGGATAGATAACTGTCAGGTAATTAGGGATTGGCTGAATTAACAAAATAACATGCAGGTTAAATTATTTGACCTCATTTGTCCTGGAACAAGAGGATAAAATCAACAGCTTTGGAATATTGATAATTATCAGCCTGGGACATGCTATTCCAATCGATTTAAATAATTAAAATATATTATAAAAATGTAATTCAATGTCAAAATGAAAAAGTAGAAATACTCAGCAGGTCAGGCAGCATTTATGGAGAATGAAACAGTTCGTGGCTTCAGAACTTCATTTGTGGAGAGTTTAAGCTGACGTAGAGCAGAGATGCTTTATCTTTTTTTCACCTACAAGCCGCGGATATTTATTCACTTTCAGCGGCCAACTATAACAGACTGGTGGGTAGGGATGGGCGAACTCCTTCCTGGGGCACCAGGATTTTTGTTTTGTTTCTGTGGGAAAATCTTTTGAAAATTTTCAGATTTTTTTTGTCATCAAATTTACAACATATGAGTTGATTATTATGTCAGAAATATTGTCCTTGATTGGGAGATGATGTGTTCTGATGGTGTGACTAAATTGCTTAATGTAAGATATAGTATGGTTAATTACAATTTTTTGCATCAGTTGTATCTAATCCCTGAGAAATTGAAAAAATATGGATTTAGTCATTCAGAGTTGATTTTTAGATGTGGACTATGTGTAGGAACATTTTTACATTCAGTTTGGTTTTGTGATAAGGTTCAATCATGTTGGCATAAAATTAGGGCATTTCTTCAAAAATTGTTTAAGATCCAATTTTTGTTAGATCCAAAAAAATTTTTGTTGGGTTGTTTTGCCCCATTTACTGATCTGGGGTTAGATAAGTTTCAGACAGCATTTCTTCATTTAGCATTGGCTGTAGCACGTAAATGTGTTACAATTTCACGGAAAGACGAGGTTGAGGTAAATGTAACTCGTTGGCATAATGAGTTGAGGTCCTGTATTTATATGGAGAAAATAACATATAACGCATTATAATTATGATTTTTTTTTATTAAGATGTGGTCGCCTTATTTGAAATGTATGAGTTTAGTAATATCTTAAATTGTTGTATGTGTTTCTTTTATTTTTTTAATGCTCCCCTTATGGAGTTTGCTGAGGGGGGGTGGGTTAGTTGTAGTTTTCATTTTTATTATGGACTTTGTAAAAGTTTTTCTCCTGAAAATATTAAATAAAGTTTAAAATAAAAGAAATATTGTCCTCACGATGGATCATTTGTAGCAAACCCATGGATTGCCAGTAGTCTGCAGACATCTTGTTGAGAAAATCATGATGGAAGCTAATCATCTGGGGGAAGTAGAGTTAAAATCATTGGAAGGAACACAAAACAAGGAGAATTAAGCAATTTAAAAAGTTATTTCCCCATAGCATTGTGGACTAAATTAATCCAAAATCTCCAGATTGGTATTGGGGTCCAAATCCATACATCTGTCAAGGTTACCATGCAGGTTGATGGGGTGGGTAACAAGACTTCTGGATTGCTGGGCTTCATTAGTTGGGGGATTGAGTTCACAAGGTCATGTTGCTACCCTACAAATCTCTGGTGTGGCCACATGTGAAGTATTGTGCTCAGTTCCGGTCACCTCATGTTAGGAACGATGTGGAAATAATGGAGAGGACATTTACCAGTATGTTGCCTGGATTGGAAAATAAGTCTTATAAGGCAAGGTTAGCAGAGTTAGGACTTTCCTCTTTGGAGCGAAGAATGATGAGAGGTAACTTAATAGAGGTCTACAAGATTCTGAGAGGCAGAGATAGGTTAGACAGCCAGAACTTTTTTCCCAGGGTGGGAGTAGCAAACACCAGAGGACATCTGTACAAAGTGAAGGGAGGAAAGTTTAAGGGAGAGATCAAGGGTACATATTTTGCACAAAGAGTTGTGGGTGCCTGGAATGCATTGCCAGAGCTGGTGATGGGGGCTGAAACATAAGGACCATTTAAGAGACTTTTAGACAGACACATGGATGAAAGAGAAACAGGGGGTTACAAGGTAGGAAAGGTTTAGTATATTTTTTTTGATTTTCACAATATTGAAGGCTGAAAGGCCTGTACTGTTCTACGAGGACCATTGCAAATATAATCACTGATGCAGAACTGGAATGGGAAAGATGTTTCTGATATCACTGTTAATTTCTGTCCAGTAGTCCCTGCTGGAATTACAATTAGATGGACACATGGGCAAGGATGGATTTGTGCACAAACTTTTATCATGTAGAAATCTGCTGGCTCTCAGTCCCGGTAATAATGCGCACCAGAAACTATATATCAGCAAGGAGTTGGCATCCTCGGAGCTGGATTAAATTTTAAAAAAAGAGTTGAAAATGTTTTCCAGAAAATATAAACTGCAATTCTATATCCTAGTTTGTATTTACTGTTCATGTTGTTTGGCTCTTGAATTTGTCATTTGGGCCAAATCTTGTTCTTAATAAACGATGAGTGCAGGCTCTGTTAGAGGAAAGCAAAGGGAAATAAAGGGGAAAACTTCAGTGTTCTGCTTTGATTGTGTGAACCACTGGCTTCCCATCAAATAAACCATAGCAGAGTTAAAGGTTTTCTCAGATGTACAGTGGAATTCATGTCTGCCATTGTAAATCTCACCACACAACTATCTCTAGGCAGTGAGAACGTGACCTAACTGCTGATCTTCAAGCTCCTTTCATCAAAATGATATTTTACATTTTAAATCCTAGAGAAGATGAAAACAAAATTGTGAAACTATTTTCAGCTTACCACAGTAAGTTACAATGGTAAGGGAGGGGTTGTTGGGGGGATGGTGGGGTGGAGAGGCAAGTTTGGAGTGCCAATTAATTCAACTCCAGTACTCCTGGATGTTGGGTAAGTCTGCTCCACTTACTCTGCACAGCTCAGTCATCAAGATTCAAAGGGCTGCAGTTAATTTTAAATAATATTTTTTTGGCTAATGTGCTTCAGCCTCACATGATGCATGTTTAGAGAGGGAGGGAGAAGGGATTTGAAACTGGCTGGATTGGTTTTGTGAAATGTGACCCTTGAGAGTTTTTGCACATGGCGAAGAATGCTGTGCTTCCCATCTGCTGAGCTCCGCTGTCGAGCAAAGTGCCTATTGTTCTGGATTAGACGGTTCAGAGTGATTTATAAGGACATTGTAGTTCAGTTGCCGCTATAATTGGTCTGAATTTCTGAAATTTGGAGCACTAATTCAAAATGAAGCTCATATGCAGTTTAGGTGATGACTTTGTTGACACCTTTGTTTTGTCCACCGCAACGATCAGGATCTCCCGGTGTCCAGCTACTTTAATTCCACTTCCTATTCCCATACGGACACATCTGTCCATGGTCTACTATGCTGCCAGGTTGAGGCCACATGCGAATTGGAGGAACAGCACCTTAAATTCCCTCTTGCCAGTATCCAACAGATGGCATTAGTTTCTGGTAATCTCACCTCTATTTTGTCACCACCAACATTGCCTTCCCTCATCTCTCTGGCTCCATTCCTTCTCTTTCTTCTTGCCTGGCCCCTCTATCTGCCTGTCACCACACCTTCCTTGTTCCAGTTCCCATCCTCTTTCGCTCTCCTTCTTCCTATAAGAGTGCACTTAACTTCAACTACTTGGGCGACACACTTAGCAGAGTGATTAGTGCAATGTTGTTACAGCGTCAGTATTCGACACTGGGGTTCGAATCCGGCGCTGCCTATAAGGAGTTTGTACGTTCTCCTGTGTCTGTGTGGGTTTTCCCCGGGGGAGGTCCAGTTTCCTCCCACCCTGCAAAACATAGCAGGTCAATTGGGTGTGATTGGGCGACACGGACTCATGGGCCGAAATTGCCTGTTACCGTGCTGTAAGAATTTTAAATGTAAAAATAAATAGATAAAATACATGGAAGTTTAACATCGGCGCACCTCACCCTTATTTCGCCAGTCATACAACGTGCAATCTCAGGCAACCGGAAAATTCACCTATCCGACATCTACCAATCTCCATAGGTGCCAGATACCAGGGATTTTTCTGTATTAGTTCATTGTTTGCTCATCCCCCTTCCACATACTTTGTACCAGGCAATAAAGTAAGCCGATATCCTAATGCCAATTAAAGGAGATGCCTGATGTGAGTGGTAGTGACTCTCTGGAATTCTGATCACTGACAGGGAAGGTACCTACACTCTGCAAGACCGCTACATGGGCGTGCCATTTCAAGGCCAACTCCAGTTTTTATTCATTGCTCATCTTGGTTTCATGATCCAAGCTGGCTCAATTAAATGTTCACTAAACTAAATTAGGTCTATGCCCAACTGAAAGAAGAATGTGAGGTGTTAAGTGAGTTCCTTATTCCATTCCGATCCCGTCCCTGTGGTTACGTTCCGACTTCAGAAAACACAAACATCTCGCCCAGATGTAGTGTGGAAGAACAGCCTAATTCCCACTTGTGTGAGTCACTCCTGCCTTCTCCCAGTGTGACTCTTTGGTCTAGATTTATCTGCCAAATTTATGTAGTGGTAATAGGCCTTGGGAACAAATGGTTACTGTATTTCACTCTGGTTCTAGCATGTGATGTTCTTAACTTTGCAGGCTGTTGCCAAGTTTCAGCTTTAATCTGGAGTTGCCAAACAAATTCATGAAGCTGTAAATGGATAGGTAAAATGGCTGAATTATGTTATGAAGTATTTGATTGGTAGAAAGTAAGCTTTCCTTCATAAAACATTAACTCTACAGGGTACAAGTTTGTTTTTGAGATGTGGCTTGCAGTATAGAGAATTTTTTTGATTCTCAGAAGTATTGCCAATTAAACACATGTACCAAATATGCCTATCTGATGCAGGAATATGGTGTAGGCCCTCCTTCAAGTCCCTGGAATGTAGTCAAGGGTACTGTCCAAATTTGCTGAGTCCTCGCTACGAGTTTTTGAGATAACTTGTGGATGTTTCTGACGCGGTCAGCATTGCCTAATTGCCCCTCATTGACCATGACAAATGACTTGTGATGTTACTGGGGTTGAACTGATATCAGATACATGCGTAGGACAATCTTTCTTAAAGAGGTACTGAAAATTTTTCTGGCAGTCTGTTTCTTTATTGATACTGCATTTCTTTTTTCATTTCTCAATTTATTTAAATATAAAGATTTTAATTCCCCAATCAGATTCAGACTTCAGATTTATTGCCAGAGTACAGACATGACATCACATACAACCCTGAGATTCTTTTACCTGCAGACAAGGCAGAATTAACACTTATTGGTACTGCAAAAAAAAACTATACTCAACGTACACATGTAAACAAATAAAGAAAAGTCAATAAATTGTGCAGTCCAGTGAGAATAAAAAATCAACAAAGTGCAAAAATGAGTCCTTAAGTGAGTCTCTGATTGAGTTTGTTGTTAAGGAGTCTGATGGTGGAGGGTAGCAGCTGTTCCTGAACCTGGTGGTGCAAGTTTTGTATCTCTTTCCTGATGGCAGCTACGAGAACAGTGTATGTGCTGCGTGGTGTGGATCCTTGATGATTGCTGCTCTCTGACGGCAACGTTCCTTGTAGATGTTCTCGATGGTGTGAAATTTTTTGCCTATGATGTGCTGGGCTGTGTCCACTACTTTTTGCAGGGCTTTATACTCCAGGATATTGGTGTCCCCGTTCCAGACCATGATGCAGCCGGTCAGCACACTTCCCGCCACAGTCTGTAGAAATTTGCCAGGGTTTCCAATGTCATATCAAACCTCTGTAAACTCCTGGGGAAGTAGAAGCGCTGACGTGCTTTATTCACGACGCCATTAGTGCAGAAAAGATCCACCGAAATAGTGACTCACAAGAACTTAAATTTGCTCACTCTCTCCACCTCTGATCCCCCAGTGATTACTGGATTGTACACCTCTGGCTTTCCCTTCCTGAAATCAAGAATCAACCCCTTAGTTTTGGAGACATTGAGTGCAAGATTGTTGTTGGTGCACAATTCAGCCAAGTATTCAACCTCCCTCTTGTACGCTGTCTCATTGCCACTTTTTATTCAACCACTACCGTGGTATCATCAGTGAATTTGTAGATGTTGTTGTTCTGAGCCACACGATCACTGGTGAGTAGAACAGGCTAAGAACATAGCCCTGAGGTGTTCTGGTACTGATGAAGATTGTGGAGGAGATGTTCTTACCATTTGCACTGATTGTGGTCCGGAGGTGAGGAAATCCGTGATCCAATTACCCAGTGAAATGTGGAGTCCCAGGTCTTGGAGTTTTCTAATCAATTTTGAGGGGAATGATGATGTTGAATGCCAAACAGTGGTCGATAAAGGCCATCCTGATATATGCATCTTTGCTGTCCAGGTGTTCGAGGGCTTTGTGTGGAGCCAGTGAGATGGCACCGCCATAAAACTATTGCTGTGGTAATCACCATAACGAATTCCAATTCGCATGTCCAATTCAATTGTCCAGGCTACTGCTCTGTAAAATCTGTTTAAGCCATGTCCAATAACATAGTGAGCCATGGATTTAAACCTGCATGTATTCAGGCTTTGGTAAAGTCATGGACAACATTAATTCTCCTATTAAGTTGCACCTACTAGAACATGGCTCAACATTAAAACTGGTTGACTAGTAGTATTAGGCCATCATTTGATTTTGTTGTTAGTATGCCTGAAGAAAATCTCTTTTCCAGGCCAGAGGAAGGTGATTGTGGTTGTTCGTGGCTGATCATGTCAGTTGTTGCATGAACTTTCCATGGCAAGTCCTAGGATCAACCATCTTCAACTGCTTCATAAATTGCCTTCTCTTCAAGATGTCAAGACTGTCATTGTATAATAATGAGCGAGGGTGTTTTGTTCCATTCACGACTGCCCAAAAAAATGAAGCAGTCTGTCCTACAATGAACAAGACTTGGACAAATTTCAAGCAAGGGAGATAGATAGCAAGACATTTTTAAGACGACAAATATACCAGGCTACATCAATTACCAACAAGAAATAATCTAGTTGCCCCTCCCCTGCTGTCCACAACATTAGACGACTTTATCTTAGCAAATCACTCAGCATCCAAGTCCTGGAAGACACCATTGAGCAGAAACATGTTTCAATGCTTTAGACTGTTACTGGTGGTATTGGTCAGTACTGAGACATTTACTGTTTGTAATATACGTAAATGATTTGGATGTGGATGCAGGAGGCAAAATCAGCAAGTTTGCAGATGGCACAAAGATGGGCAGAGTTGTGAATAGTGTAGAGGGTAGTTAGTCTTGGGCTACAGAGTGATAATGATGTGCTGGTGAAGTTCAATCCTGATAAATGTGAAGAGATTCATTTTTGGAGCTCTTAGACTAGGACATAGAGCATAAATGGTAAAGTCATAGAGACCTTAGAGATTCTTGAAGGTGGTAGCATAAGTAGGTTGGGACACTAGTGTTCATTAGTCACCACATTGAATGCAAAAGCAGGCAAGTGCACAGGAGATTCACCAGGGTGTAGCCTTGATGGAGCATTCTAGTTTGAGAAGAGATTGGAGAGGTTAGTGGAGAAGGCTTTGAGAAGACATGATTAAGGCATATATCGTAGAAAACTACAGCACAATACAGGCCCTTCAGCCCTCGATGTTGTGCTTACCCATATATTCATTAAAAAAGTATAAGCCCTCCCTACCCTGTATCCCTCTACTTTTCTTTCATCCATGTGCCTGTCTAAGAGTCACTTAAATGCCTCTAATATTTCAGCCTCCACCACCATCCCTGGAAGGGAATTCCAGGTCCCCACAACTCTCTGTGTGTAAAAAAAAAGTTACCCCTGATGTCTCCCCTAAACTTCCCTCCCTTTATTTTGTATATATGTCTTCTGGTGTTTGCTATTCCTACCCTGGGAAACAAGTGCTGGCTGTCCATCCTATCTACGCCTCACATAAACTTGCAGACCTCTACCAAGTCTCCTCTCATCCTTCTATGCTCCAAAGAGAAAAGTCCCAATTTTGCTAACCTTGCCTCATAAGACTTGTTTCCCAATCCAGGCAACATCCTGGTAAATCTCCTCTGCCCCCTCTCCACAGCTTCCACATCCTTCCTGTAATTAGGTGACCAGAAGTGAGCACAATACCCTAAGTGTGGTCTCACCAGAAATTTGTAGAGTTGCAACATGACCTCTCTACTCCTAAACTCTATCCCTCTATCAATGAATTCCAGCATCCCATAGGCCTTAATAACGATCCTATCAGCCTGTGCTGCGACCTTGAGGGATGTATGGATTTGAACCCCAAGATACCTTTGTTCATCCACACTCAAGTAACCAACCATTAACCGTGTCCTCAGCCTTCTGGTTTGTCCTTCCCAAGTGCATCACCTCACACTTACCTGGGTTGAACTCCATGTAAAATTTTGAGGGGAGTTGAAAGAATAAACTGCAGGAAGCACTTGCCCATATCAGAGGTAGACTGAACAAGAGGACATAGATCTGTGGTTCCCAACCAGAGGGCCATGGCATGTTTCCATGTGGGCCGTGGAGACTTCCCAACCCACTGAGGTCAGGGTTAGTCTGAGGTCATGTCTTGGTCCTCCTGGGTGACCTTGGGTGGGGTGGTCAGTCTTGAATAGAAGCGGCGTGGCGCTCAGCTCACAGTCACAGTTCCAATCTGAATTCCGCACAAGACAGATTTAGACTGATTCAGAAGTGTGTTTTTCTGTCTTCCATCTGCTTGCTGTTCTACTTTTGATTGAAAATCAAAATGATTGTGGATGCAGGGATGGGGTTTGAGACTTCAAACACATCTGAGTTGTTGCCAAAAATGGTGGATAGTTACCCCAGCTGCGAAGGAGAGCCTTCAGAAGTCGTGCCCTTCACAAGCACCTATCTTTGTGAATCAGGCTTTTTGACTTTGCTGCAGTTGAAAGTAAAGGCACAAAACTACACTGAAGTGGAAGCAGGTCTCAGGTGGGCATAATCTACAACAGAACCAAGGATGTGGGAACTGGTGAAGAAACATCAGGATCATTGAAGAGGCTTGAGCTTTGATTTTGATTGGGAGTTTTTATGAACACTGAACATTAAATATTTTAAATTATATAAAGATGTGTTTGAGGTGCAATCAAAGACGTTGATCCGAACCAAGGTTTTTATTAACAAAAGACTGGAGCATATCATCACATGTAGGCCGATCAGTCCAGAATGACCTGGTCTGGCTTGGAGCCACCCTTTAAGACTTGCCGGTAGGCATGGCTACGCTCTCAGCCAATCACAGCCACCTATACTACAATATACACATATATACATCAGTGATAGAATCCGTACTATCACAGTGTTTCTTACAGACTTGAAAATATTGCTCAAACATTGGCGCCAATGGGCCATGGAATGTTAGGCCAGAAGCCAGGCAAACCTTGGTCCAAAAATGATTGGGAACCACTGACATAGATATTGGGCAAGGGGGAAGAGGTTCAGAGGGCTTATGAGGGGGACCTTTTATCATCCAAAAGGCAATCAGTGCTTGGAATTTGCTACTTGAGAGAATGCTCTCAATGACCCCTCCAAGAAGTGTCAGGAAAAGCCCTTAGATTGTTTGGGAATGGAAAAGTATAACCAACCATTGGGAAATCGGATCAGTGTGGATAACAGCGTGGAAGTGGTGAGTCAAATGCTGAGTTTCTGTACTGTATGTCTGTGAATCTATGAAAACTAAACTGGACCAGCCACCTCAATGCTGACCTCAAGAGTGACTTGCTACCTGAATATCCAATGCCTTCTTGCTATGTACAAGGCCCAAAGCAGGAGTGTAATATATTCTCCTCTTTGAGAGAAAGTATATTTCCAAAACTTTAAATGTACCAGGACATTGGGTTGATTGGTGCACCATTTGCCACACTAGCATGCAGCAACTATTGAATATACCATCTTCAGAATGTGCCCAACCAACCTCATGCAGCTTCATCAGAAGCCCTTCCCAAATGCCACTCCAGAGAGCAAGGGCAGCAGCCAATTGTCACGCATCACCTCTGAGTTTCCCTCCAATTCACTACTTGGAAAATCACCATTCCTTCATTGTCACTGGGTCAAGACCCTGAAACTACCTTTATTCCCATTACTTCACAGATAACTGTTCAGAGGGTTATCTCACTGTGAGAAATTGGGAATGGGTACTAAATGTTGGCCTTGCCACTAATATCCACGTCCCATGACTAAATAAAATGTAGTCAGTGTAGACGTGAACACACTTAATTCTGGTATCTGAATTACTATCAAGGGGTAACCATCATTTGTAATACCCTTACAATTGGCATAAAATAGTAGTGTGGAAGATTATAGATATGTTTTTGGAAGATAAATTGGGGAAGTTTTTTTTAGTGTAGGTCACATACAAACACTTTAAAACAGATCTCATTTAAAATACTGGAGCTCTGCTCAAGCCAGACAGGCCGGCTCCGAGTGCCTTTGCAAAAACTTTGGGGATTTCACTAATGGACTGTTGCTTTGAAGAGAAACAGATGAAAGAACTCGGAGGAGTAGGTCTGGAGCTGCAGGCTGACTGGGAGTGCTGCTTGCAGTTCTAAGGGTGGTTTTTGCAAGCAGAGAGGGAAAATCAGGCTTTTCTCTGTGTGAGAGAGAGAGAGAGAGAAAGAGAGGGAGAGAGATCAGTTCTGCAGTTTTACAGTCAGCAGCAGCTGGGAATGGAACAGGACAAGCGGGCAAGCTTGTGGAAAACCCTCATTTGGAAGAGGGGCTGTAAGTGCTTAGTTCAGCCTGGTCAAAGCCCTTGTGTTCTTGCAAGAGGAGAGGACTGGCTGCCTAATGTTTCACTTGAAATAAGAGAAACAAAATGGAACTCTGTGGTGTCTTTCTCTGAAAGAAAGAGGTTATCATCTGGAAAACCCTGATGGGACAAGTTTCTTCGGCAAGACACTGAAGTGGCTGATTAAAAGGGATCAGTTATGGGTGTCCAGGAACAACAAATCTCTCTCTGAAAACCGACAAGAACCTTCTTGAGTGGTAACCATTTACCTTTTAAGCACCAAAGCCTGGTGAACTTCATAAATGTTAAACTCTATGCACAGTATAAGAATTGCCTGCAACCAGTGAACTTGGAGGAATGAGAAGTAAGATTGGACTGTGAATCAAAGAACTTTTTTGAACTTGCACACACATTACATACACGTGCACTTAGAATTAGAAGGGGGTTAGTTAAGTTAATAGTGATAAGTTAAAGTGTGATTCTGTTTTCATGTTTAAAGATAACTAAAAACAACTTTTATTTAAGTAACCATTTGTCTTGGTGACTATCTATTGCTGCTGGGTTTTGGGGTCCTCTGGGCTCGTAACAGTAGAATTAAATACAGTGCAATCCCCGTTATCCAAAATTCAAATAATCGTCAAAAAAAATTGTGGAAAATAAATAAATAATTTTTAAAAGATGTAAGAATAAATAAAAATGTCAATAAAATTTTAAAATTTCATTATCCTGCAATTTTGAAGGTTTTCTATGGAAATTTTCAATCTCAATTTTTTGAGAATGATCATGATGCTTTGGTTTTTGCCAATTCTTTGCCGGAATTGTGAAGAAATGGATCTTCTCCTCCGTTATCTCCTAAGAGGAGAGTGAATGGAAATGGTCATGGGAATGGAAAGTATGGAAAGAAAGAAGAGCTGACACAAAGTCTTCTTGATGTTGAAGATCTGGAACAGTTGTTGGGCTTGGAATCATTGGGTTGAATATATGGACTATATTCGACTGTGTTTGATTAAATAATTAATATATATCTGGTTGGGGGGGATGTTTTTTTTTGTATTTTTTTGTTGTTTTGTTTTTTTTTACTTTATTTTTGTTTCTTTTTTGAGGGTGTCTTTCTTTTTTGGAAGAATTGTAGAAGGGAGCATTATTTTATAATGTGTATATATTAGTAGTTAAAAAAGATGTCTTAATTGAATTTTGCAACTTTTAATGTGCAGGGGTTAAATAATCCAATTAAGAGAAAGAGAATATTGGTTTATATTAAAAAAATGAAAATTGATATTGCTTTTTTACAAGAAACACATTTAACTGAGAAAGAACATTTGAAATTGAAAAGAGATTGGGTTGGTCATGTTTTCTCTTCTTTTAATTCTAAGGCAAGAGGAGTAGCGATTTTGATTCATAAAAATTTACCCTTTGAGTTGGAATCTTCAGAGGGGTAGAGGGGTATACTGGCAGAGTATTAAGAGTGAATTGTAAAATTTTTGCTGAATCATGGACTTTGTTGAATCTTTATGCCCCTAATATAGATGATGAGTGGTTTATTTCAGAAGCTTTTTTATTGTTATCTCAAGCTAATGAAAATGTTTTAGTTGGTGGTGATTTTAATTGTGTTCTCGACCCTTTATTGGATAGAAATCGAAAAAGTGTAAGGAAATCAAAGATGGCAACACAAATTAATGCATTAATGAAAGATTTACATTTGGTAGATATTTGGAGAAAAGTTAATCCTACTGAGAAAGATTTCTCTTTTTTATTCTTCGAGACATGATTGGTTTTCTAGAATTGATTTATTTTTGGTATCAGCACATTTACAAGGTAGAGTATTACGAGCTGAATATAAAAGTAGAGTTATATCAGATCATTCATTATTACTTTTTTCATGTGAAAGTTCGGAGGTAGTGCGTCTGTCATTTTGATGGAGGTTTACTGCAATGTTATTGAAAAAAACAGAGTTTGTTACTTTTGTTAAAGAGTAGATTTCTTTATTTCTGACTGAAGATGTTAATTCTGTGGATAGTCATTTTGTAATATGGGATGCTTTAAAGCTTATTTGAGAGGGCAGATCATTAGTTATTCTATGAAAGTTAAGAAACAATATATGGCAGAAAGTTTAGAGTTAGAAAATAAGATTGCTGAGTTAGAGAAGGACTTTCAGAAAGGGGTAATAGAAGATAAAAAGATTGCATTAGAGAGGTTGAAATTGCATTATAATACTTTACAAACTTATCAGTTTGAGCGCTTAATTAATCAATCTAAACAGCATTATTATGAGTTAGGGAAAGAGCTCATAAGGTACTTGCTTGGCAATTGAAAGCTGAACAGACATCTCAGACTATTAATGCTGTTAAGAAAAATTCAATAATAACTTATAAGCCTCAGGAAATTAATGACCAGTTTTATTCATTTTATCAAAAATTATATACTTCTGAGGGGAAACACGATAATGGTTTTATTGATTCTTACTTATCTAATTTAAAGTTACCGGTATTAGATGGAATTGATGTTCAGGAATTGGAATCTCCATTTACGGATTTTGAAATTAAAGAAGCTATTCAGGAAATGCCAAATGGAAAGTCTCCAGGGGACGATGGATTCCCTGTGGAATTTTATAAACTTTTTTATGATAATTTTTCTAATGAATTTGGAGAGGTATTGAATCAAATTACTGAAGATCAGAAGCTACCAGAATTATGTTCTAGTGCTTTACTAACTGTTATTCCAAAAAAAGATAGGGATCCATTAAAAGTGTCTTTGTATAGACCTATTTCTTTATTAAGTGTGGATTATAAAATTATAGCAAAAGTATTAGCTAATAGACTTGCTAAATATTTGCCTAAATTGGTACATATTGATCAACCAGGTTTTATTAAGAATAGAAATGCATCAGACAATATATTTTGATTAATTACTTTGGTCAATGCAGATCGGAAGCAACCTAACCATGTGGTTGCATCAGATGCAGAAAAAGTTTTTGATAGGGTTGAGTGGGATTTTTTATTTAAGGTGTTAGAGAAATTTAAATTCAGCCATTTTTTTAATTGGTTGGGTTAAGGCTTTATATATGAACCCGATTGCTAGGGTAGTGACAAATGGACAGATTTCTTTACCATTTAAATTGACTTGTTCAACTCGACAGGGCTGCCCATTGTCACCAGCCTTATTTGCATTGGTTATTGAACCGTTAGCTCAGGCTATTAGACAAAATTAAGAAATTAGAGGGATGTGGGTTAAGAATGAAGAATATAAAATTAACTTATTTGCGGATGACGTGTTGGTATACTTAGCAGAACCAGAACGGTCATTGAAACAATTGCAAGAGTGTTTGTTGAAATTTGGAGAATTATCAGGATATAAAGTTAATTGGGATAAAAGTGAAATTTTACCGTTGGAGTGGGAGATTATTCTGAATTTAAAACAATTATAAAATTAAGATGGACAAGTAAAATTAAATATTTAGGAGTGTTTATGGATACGAATTATCAATCATTATATCAATTAAATTATGTATGTATATTAAGATGGATAAAAGCAGATTTGATTAAGTGGAAAGATCTTCCATTAACTTTGATTAGTCGGGTTAACTGTATTAAAATGAATATTTTTTCTCAAATTCTGTATTTATTCCAGTCACTTCCTTGTTTACTTACTAAGGGTTTTTTTCAAGATCTGAATAAAGCAGTGAGAGAATGTTTATGGAAAGGTAAATTAGCTCAAATGGCATTGCATAGACTTACATGGAAGTATAAATTTGGCGGATTACAACTACCACATTTTCAAAATTATTATGAAGCAGCCCAGTTGAAGTTCATTAGTAGATTGATGGATTTAGATCAGCCTCCTAGCTGAGCTAAAGTGGAGATGGCGTGTATTCCTAGGGTTGAAATACAGGAATTTATATTTTCTTGGAATTCAAATTTGTTACAGCATTATGAAATACTGATATTGAAACATTTATTAAAGATTTAGTTTAAAAAAAACAGGGTGTTAGGGTCAAAAGATAAATTATCTATTTTAACTCCATTGTATAATAATCAGCTTATTCCTTTTTCAATGTTTAACAATCATTTAAGGATTTGGGATTCTAAGGATATAAAGACAATACAAGATTGTTTTGTAGAGGGACAATTTCTTTCTTTTAACCAATTGAGGGAAAGATTTGATATACCTGTAAATTCTTTGTTTGTGTATTATCAACTTAGGGGTTTGATAAAAGATAATTATGGTAGAGAGATGATTTTACCTACTTTGTCAAGATTTGAATCTTTGATTTCCTCTATGCCGAAAAAGGGTTATATTTCAGTTATGTATAATTTGTAACAAGGTAGTATGGATAAACCAAATTGGGAGAAATCTAAACTAAAGTGGGAGATTTAGTATTTATTTTTCCTGAAGAAGATTGGGTGAATATGTGTCAGGACAATGTAATTAAATTGACTAATGTGCGATATGTAATGGTTAATTATAATTTTTTACATCAATTATATTTGACCCCGGAAAAGTTTTAAAAATATGGGTTTAGTAATTTGGATTCTTGATTTAGATATGGTTTATGTATTGGAACTTTTTTTACATGCTGTATGGAATTGTGTTAAAGTTCAATCATTTTGGCAAGGAATTAAAGGTAGTTTTGGAGAAATTATATAATTTTATACTACCACTAGATCCAACAATTTTTTTGTTGGGAAATTTATATTCGTTAAGAGGAATGGGATGGATAAAATTCAAATTGCTTTTGTACGTTTGGTATTATCAGTAGCTCGTAAATGTGTTGCTAGTACCTGGAAAGATGATACTGAGATTAATGTAGCTCGTTGGCATAATGAATTGAAAGTATGTGTTGTTATATACTTTACATGATAATTCTTCTTCTTTTGTTAGTAAGTGGTCTCCGTATTTGAAATATATGCATTTAGATATACTTTGAAATGTTGTTAACATTTTTTTTTAATTTATATTTAATTTTTTTTGCTCCCCTTAAGGGAGCTGGCTGTAAGGGTGGGAGGGGCAGATGGGTATTAATGAAAAATTCTCTTTGACTATTTTTATATTATATGCTATGTTTCTGTTATCTTTTAAATAAAAGTTGAAAAAAAAAGTGGAAGCAGGTTGGTGTTGGCTATTTCCTCTACCTCCCAAGGTGAATTTCATCTCTATGAGATGATTTGTATCTTGTGGATTGTGAGCATGAAAGGTTCTCATTTTTCTCTGGCAGTTCAAATACAGTGCACCCTCCTTTCCTTGTACTTAAATGTCCTCTGAATTACCCAAACTATACACACTGCACCAAATAATCAGAGAACCACAATGTATTTTTATATATTTTCAGAATGGCTGGATTGAAAATCTTCCAAGAGAACTTTATAAACAATTCATTCTATTAGGGCAAGTTTGAACAGTACTTCAAATATCTGGAGCAAATTGTTCAGAAAACTGGCTTTTAATATGTATTTGCCTGAGTTTTATAATTACAGAACAAAGAAAGAAACATCCAATAATTAATACCCCTGGTTTTAATTGCTGAGTTAGAGAAGGACTTTCAGAAAGGGGTAATAGAAGATAAAAAGGTTGCATTAGAGAGGTTGAAATTGGTATCCGGTACCTATGGCGATTGGTCGATGCTGGATAACTGAATTTTCCGCATGCCTGAGATTGCATGTTGCGTGAATTGCCAAACTAATGGTGAAGCCTGCCAGATTTCTGTATTTTTAACCTATTTACTTTCCTCGGGTTTTTTTTTTTGCCAATTGCTTAAATTCTGGATAACAGGGGCTTTGCAGTACATATATTTTCCATCGACATGTTGAGAATAATCATTCTGTAACTTTCCGCAAAGTTAATTTTGTGTATTTTACTCGAGCAGTGTTTGAGGAATGGACCCTGACAGAAGGATGTTCTAAAACATTAGGGTTGGGTGACCACTCCGTCTGACATTTAGGTGCAGATTCATGCTTTCTGCCTAGTGATTTCTGCATCTGAGCCAGATGCCATGGTTTGCTGTCATATGCCATTTCTGAACATCAAAGTGCAGAGATGATCAATGAACAGGTTTACTCAGGATAGTGTCACAGACATTTCCTGTGTGTGCTCTGTCCCAAATCTGATCTGCAAATGCAATTAATCTGCCTTTATTAAATTAGGTGAACAAAAGGCTTTGTTCTGATGTATATGAAATGCTTCGATTTTGACAAAAATAACAAGTTTTAAAATGACAAATATTTTCTCTAATTCAGATTTTGTATATTTTTTTTATAAGGTCAAATTCTAAATTGCTGATCTCTGTCCTTCACGACTGTATCAGATTCCACTGGCAATTACTCCAGCCACTTCATGTAAACTTGCTGCATTCCTTGTTTCTATTTCTTTCCCCTTCTCTCTTCCTTGGACATCCTTCTATAATTATGGTACTATGCTATGTGATCTGGGCCAGCGAATAATAAGGCAGGGCCCTGCACAGAGTACGTACAAGGCTGTGCCTTTTGTTACAAGCTACAACATAATTATACATTGGGGGGATTATTTAGTTCATGAGTCCCTGTTGTTTTCACTCAGTACAGAATGTGAGCTGATAAATTTTCAGGCATCTACCCAGGAGTACCTCCACTAGTAATTTAAATCAGTGTTCTGGGTTTACTACTTTAACTTATGCCTCCAAAGCTAGCTCTCCTGGGCATTCTAGTCTAAAACATTCACAACCCAGAGAGCTGAAGCCATCTGCAGCCTTTCTCCGGATTGCCTCCAGGTGCTTGCATTATCTCTATTGTTTCTCAGTGTACACGACTGTCTGACTTGAAAACCAACAGACTCCATCACTACCTTCTCTGAAATATTCTTCTGCTTTGGATTGAGCACAATTGGCAACGTGTACCGGAAAATGACTGGACTATTTTCTTGTTTCTTCCTTCATCTGTTATTTTTCAGTCCACTTGTATGTTTTCGCATCTCATTCTGCAATTTCTGCTCAGCCTCATTGATTCCACGATCTCCCCCCGCCCCACCCCCCACCCCCACCCCGTTGAATATCTTGGCTGTGCTCTTGATATGTTTCAATCTGATTTTATGTAAATTAGAAGCCATCCGTCATCATCAACCCTGAAGGCATCGCAGTCAGTACTGGCCATCAATGTACATTGCTTCCTTCCCTTCAGCCAGTTTCATATCTATTCCTGAGGTTTAACTGACAACTATTGAACTTTGGCCTTTGTTAACTGTTAGTATGTGAATTGGCACTTCATTCCATTGCCTACTGAATCTCCCATTGTCAGTGTTGCACTTGCCTAACCTCTTAGATGGTTCTTGGTGCAAAATACTATCATCTACTTGATCTATTTTAAATTCTTGCAGCTTTTCTATTTTAGTCTGTTGCTTATCAAAGGGCACTACATCACATCAGGCCCCACATTGGTCACATTCTGATTTCTCCCACTCTCATCTCTATCCTTTTCATCCTATTTATGACACCGACACCCTTCCCACTTGTTCCCACTTCCATTAATCTATTAACCATCCAGGTTCCATGTCTGTCTCCAATGTTAGTCAGTGTTACAAATGTTTAGAACTGAAGACAGTACAGCACAGGGCGGGCCTTTCAGTCCATGTCTCCACCAAACACAATGCCCGATTTATACCTAAACTAGCTGCTTGCACATGATCCATATCACTCCATGCAGGCAGAAAGCAATAAACACGGTGAAAGGCTCCACACATCCTGCATGTAAACTGTTCTCCCTTCTGCCATCTGGCAGGAGGTACTGAAGCACCAAGGCCCCTTACCTCCAGAATGGGAAACAGCTTTTTCCTTCAAGGCATGAGGCTCCTGAACTCCCAGTACAGAAGTGCATCATGCGTAGTGAACTTAATACCTTAATATTTTAATGTGTTAACTGCTGTCCTAACTTATATCTATGTAAGTATGCTCCGTGGTCCTGGAGAAACACCATCTCCTCCAACAATGCGAGCATGATGAATAAAGTTGACTTGACTTCCAGTCCATGCCTATACATGTGTCTAATGGCCCCTTTAACCCTACTATCAGCAGGCCTGGGAGATGGCTCTCTCGTGACATTTTTTACCTGGGTGGGGTGGAGTGGGGGGGGTGGGGGGCGGTGCTACCTTATCAGCGCCTCTCGTATGTTTATACATTTCTATCGGCTCTCCCTCAGACACTCGAAGTAAACTACCAAGTTGGTTCAATTCCTCCTTGTAACTGCTACCCTCTAATCCAGGCCACATCCTAGAAAATCTCTCTGTTCCCTTGCCAAAGCCTCCACGTCACTCCTGGGTGACCAGAACTGGGAACAATACTCCAAGTGCAGCCGATTGAAGTCTAACCAATAGGGATATGGCTTCTGCATTCTTGTATGCAGTACTCTGACCAATGAAGGCAGGCATGCCTCAGGGCATCCCTATCACCCCATCTACTACGATGACCACTTTCCATGAGCTATGAAATTGGATTCCTCAGACTGTCTCTCCCCCCTCTCCTCCCTTCTCCCCCTCTCCTCCCTTCTCTTCCTCTCCCCTCTTTCCCCTGTTGAGGGTTCTACATTAACTGTGTCCCTTTCCTCTTGCATTTAACCTCCCACAGGGCCGCACCACCCACTTGCTCAGAAGAAACTCCATCTGCCACTTCTTCTTCCATATCTGTAAATGATCATAACCTGTTGTATCCTTTGATTAGCCAGTCCACAACTTTGCCAATCTTTGTGTCATGTGCAAACTTACTAACCCACCCACCCACTTTATCATCAAAGTCATTTTTATGTGTCTCACAAGCAACAGTTATCCAAACACTGATTGATCCCTGTGCAACATCACTGGTCACAGGCCTGCATCCAGAGTAAACACCCTTTCACCACTATCTTCTGTGGGCCACCCATTTCCACATCCAAGATATCGATTCACCGTGGATCCCATGCATCTTTACCTTCTGGATCACGTCAAGGTCCTGACTAAAATCTGTGGAGACAACATCCACTGCTCCTCCCCTTTGTCACTTCCTCAAACACTCGATCAAATTTGTAAGATATAACGTGAATGCTATCCCTAAGTATGTTCTCCAGTAGTTTCTGTAACATTGACGCAAGGCTCACTGGCCTATAATTTCCTGGATTATCCCCAATTCTCTTCTTAAGGGCAGCATTGTGTTTAGTGCAATGCCATTGCAGCGTCAATCACCAGGGTTGCATCCGGTGTTGTCTATAAGGAGTTTTTACTTCTACCCATGACCTGCGTAGGTCATCTCTGGGAGCTCAGGTTTCCTTCCAACAGTAGGTTGATTATTTGGGTGTAATTGAGGCCCCATGAGTTTCGTGGGCCAGGAGGCCCGTGCTTTACTGTTAAAAAAAAATTAAATCTAAACTGATGAACAACATTGGCTACTCTCCAGTCTCTGGAAATTATCAGCCTTACTTCTTAGAACATGGCATTTCATCTGAAATCATAACATATCAAAATAACGTCTCTGCATCTTCAAAGCTAACGGCAGGTGTGTGCTATTATTCTGGGCTGTGTTTCTATGGCTCGTGTCTTCACCATCAGAAGCAATGATCCTGAATTACAAACTTCATTGAAGTTTTCCCTTCAGGGAAATACAGGGAGTTTTCCCCCCTCCCCAGGTGTGCTTACTAACAAAAGAGCTGATTCTTTTCCTTTACTACGGTTTGGCTGCTTTGATGCCATCTGTGTCTGTTAGGCCTTAGTCTGGCCTTCGACCTCCAACTGCTAACCTCTGAAGCATTTTCCATAAGGTTCATTTCCAGACATTTGGTCTTAAAAATGTAAAATAACCATAGGCATCTTTTTATGTATTTGCTGTAACGGATTTTTGCTGGATCTGGCTAAAAATTCTTTCATAATTTGTATGATATAGGTAATTTAGCATTGGAAAGATTCTGAGTAACTTTAACTGTAAAGAATGTTTGGCATCTTGCTGCTTGGTTTCTGTCGCAGTTCCAAATTATTTTGAAGGGAGTTTCTGACGTTACTGCATCGGACTCATAGGACGTACGAAGGGTCTGCTCACAATGTACGTCTAATATCCTCTCTGTCACCAATGGTGCTTCATACACAAAGAATAAATTATAGGATTGTTAGTTTAAAGAAATGAGCTCCAGCTGCTGATTTTATCGATCTTACTTCCTCTTAAAGGAGCCGATGATTTCTGTGTTCAGGCTTTCTACTGATACACAGCTAGCATTTGCATTGCAGACCAGCATGCCTGTGTATTTGAGCACGCACCCTTTGAGTGCTGAGATTGCCTGTCAACAGATCAATGAATAGCCCTCAACTCTGTTGTTATCACCCCGACAATTGTGTGGGGGACAGGCGATGTTTTTATATTCTACCTTGGCCAATGACAAATAGCCAGTGTATTGACTAGCACAATACTATGACAGCGACCTGGGTTAGATTCCAGTACTATCTATAAGGAGTTCGTACATTCACCCTGTGACCTGCGTCGGTTTCCTCCCACCTTCCCAAGATGTACTGGGTTCGTCGGTTAATTGGTGGTGTGGGTTTTATTTGGGTGGCACGGGCCTGTGGCCCAAACGGGCACGTTACCGCGCTGTATCTTTAAAATTAAAAAAAAACTCCAGCTCTCGAGCTCAAATTAGTGGGCATGTTTACTATTAAATAGCTCACAGAAGCAATTAATGAATGCATGGCTACAAGGGGAACGTGAAAGATAGAATCAGTCCACAAGCAAGGAATTGCAGGTAGGGCCACAGTAACCCTTCAATCCCCATCCATGGTTGTGAAGCTATCCCTCCAAGCCCCTGTAAAAAAAAAAGGCAAATTTAAAATCCTGCCCACACTTCTGTCCGTGGATGGCTCACATCTCTTTTGCATGCACCAGCCGTTTGAAGGTCAAAAGTGTGTGCTTGTCAAGCGTCGTTTGTTTTGGGGACACTGTGTTTCTACATGCAGCTCTTTGAGCTTCTGACCAGACAGCAGAGGAGCTCCATTAGGTAAAAGATCAGGTTTTACCAGGGTAAGGTTACTGCCACTGATCTGTGCTGTGTATAGATGCACCCCGCACTGATACTATCCATCACTCAATTATGCAAATGCCCCCAGAACATCACAGAACAGCTGATAGTTTTATGGTGCCGACATCTCCCTTTAAGCTGCGCTTGCATCTGCCTCATAAGGCTACGTGATGCATTTTGTAGGAGAATTCAGCAGGGTGCTGGCTTTGGTCTTAACTCCCACAACCTGGCCCAATATAAATGGCCCTTTTAGTTTTTGACAGCAATCTGTGGCATCAACAAAGAAGACGGACTTGTTGACTCGTTAAAAGTGCAAGTGGATCTGGGCAGCACTGTACGTTGGCCAGCCCACCAGCAGAAGACAAAGTGACTCTTATTAGTTGGGTCTCTGAAAGCACACTTCTAAATCATATTTCTTCTGCCAATCAAATGTGGGAAACAACACTAAAATCACCCGAGTCATTATGTGGCATTGCATCGGAAGTGTGATCCATCTTTCTCAGCTCAAGCAGTCACATCATGTTAAACGATGAGATCACCAGGCATGAGGTATTAATCACGTTCGAAAATTCTGCATTCATCAACTTTTTTCCGAAAGACAAAACCACCTTGTATTGTGCGAGCATTTCTCCTTTGTTTGACATGGAACGATGTCCATTCACAATCTTTCTACAGAGCCTTGGATTTGTTCACTATTTTTAATTCTTGACAGGAAGCAGACTTTGAATGATTTCTTCATCCTGAATTAATTCTAAGCTCGTTTATTTCCTGTTTTGAACAATATTTGGCTGCTCACAGATGCCATTTGTATCTGCCCCTCTCTTTCAAACCATTGTATACCATTTGAATTTTTTGCAACCAATAATGTTGACTTCGTTCCAAATTAAGTGCATTAAAAGTCCCTTTCTTTATCCACTTGCAAAGCAAGTATCACCAAATGAATACTTGGTACTGAGTTCAAAGGCCAAGCATGCTTTTTAATTTCATGATTCCAAAGAGAGGGCAGGATTCAAGAAACAACCAAAGACTGATTTATAAATGAGCAATAGATTTAACTTTAGTATAGAAATGTTTAAGATTTTGCACACAGCAAAAATAACACAAAGCAATAAGTAATCAGTGGAGATGCTGAATGAGATTGAAAAGTGATTGTATATCTGAATTACTCTTGTTCACTCATTTTAAGGTCACTAATGTAAAGGAAACAACTTGGACTACATTGCTAAAGTGGTAGCCAGAGTACATGTCAAATACCACCATCATCAAATTATACTCTCGTCAGCTTGTAGCTACGATGCACAGCTCACGCCATTGGCCACATGGAAAATTTCCAAATCCAGGAACAAACACAGAAGAAATGTTGAGCCAATCCCTAATATCAGAAAATGTAGGTGTGAGAAGTTGTTGCACCATTGCTAAATCTTCAGCTTTGCCATGACTTTTGCCAGTGTTAAGACTGTACTCAAGAAGGTCGAGTGACCAGACCACCTACTTGACATCAGGCCCACGAGACGATCACTCTGAGTCCATCATTGTGAAAGACCCAGGAGAGCTGAGAAAATGCTTCGAGAGCATTCTCAAGGCCTCCTGGGGGAGGTGTGTTAGTGTGGTAAATGTCTGCCAAGCTGCCTGTCTCCCCCCTCTGGCGAGCCTTGCTGTACTAACATTGGCTGTGCAATATTTCTACTGTTAAGGTCACTCCCCTTGGATATAACTGTATATGCATCTATTGTCTTTCATTATTGTACCATGAGTTTCTGCTAATAAAAGCCATGATTAATGTTTGACCACGTCGTCTTTGTCGACTTCATCAACTGGCACTTCAGATAGATTCTACAACTAATGAGTCTTCCTTGTTTGTCACCCTGCTCAAACCATTCACAAGTGGCAAGGTTCAGTGTAATAAATCTCCAGAAACCAAATCTCCAAGAACCTACCCACTCGTCCCATCAAGCGCCAACTCCAGCGGCAGAGCTGTCATCTTTCAGCCACTCTGCAGCCCACAGAACTCGAGCAGGTGCAAGTTATCTGTGACCCTCAGGATTGTCTAAGAGACAAAATAGGAGGTGTAAAGTTTAGCAATGGAAGTAGTTAATTTGGAGAAGTTCTAATCCAAAACAAACAAAATGTAAATTCTGGTTACATGTCACTTCAAGAGAAACGTGGAAGCTCTGGTATCGGAGATTTTGTGGAACGTTGCACTAGTTAGTAGATTAATTGGTCAATGCGTGTAAGTCAATGGTAGGGTCTGGAGTAAGTGGATGGGAATGTGGGGAGAATAAAATGAAATGAATGTAACTGGTAACTTGATGGTTGTCGAAGAGTATTGCATGTTGTAAGGCCCCAGTGAGATGGGTCTTTATTTGTATTTGAACTTTCCACAAAGGTGCAGTGACTGTTTTTTTTGTTGTTGCAGATATGGGATATGAGTGACGATGAAAGCTTCTGAAAACAGTCGGTGATGCTTGATATTCACTTGCCAATTGAAGAACCCTTTCCGAGTGCAATTCTGCCGTTCTGGTGCAGACGCAGGTAGAGCATTCGGTGTCATTTCGATTGGGACATCTGACTGAATTAAGAAGCATTTTGTCTTCAGAAAGTAAATTTTATCTTCTGGTGTCTTTTTGGAGTTGAAAGTCAGCTAATATTCATGGTGCTGTCAGCTAGATCACCAGTTTAGAGATTATTATCAAAACGTTAGCAATAAAAGCAAGAACCTCCTCTCTGAATGTTGTTACGTATAATACTCAAGCTTATTCTATGTGTTTACAGCCAAATACTCGTGCAAATGATCCACGTTACTAACCTGGGACACATTTCTGGCAGTCAACTGTTTTTCCCAAAGTAAAAAAAATATTTTAAATTGGTCAATGCAAGCCACTGTCGCCTTGAATTTTAACAATATGAAGATTCTATCGATCATTTTTTTGTGTGGTGTTGATATCTTTTTCGTGCCCTGCACTTTTTTTAAAGTCCTGAAACCTCTTCATGTGTGCATGCCTGATACAATCCGCACGCAACACTTACGAATGACTAGAGAATTAAAAGGGGTGATTTCATAGGAGTTAAAAATGAACCTGTGTTGTTTGTACTTTGCAACTGTTGTTTCAGTCCTTATAATTTGTGTTGAAAGATCATAAAAATAAAACCAGCAGGCTAATACCATCTGGTCAATTTCCCTCTGTGGTTTGTTGTTTTAGATTTTGAATAAAGCTATTCATCACCTAGAGTCACAATTGTTAAAAAGAAGTCTTGGAATTTGTGGGCTGAAATAAGAACCAACTTAATAGATGAAACTTATATATTTTTTCATTTGGGCTGAAGGTGGGAGAGACAAGATCTGGATTTTTTTTTGTTTTACATTGTAATTGTTGACCATATTAGCAGCATGGGATTTCACTCCATTAGCAGGGTAAAGGAGCTGAATTAATATGGCTAGCTGATAAGTTAAGATCAATGAAACACCCTGAGGCAATGTCTACTGTCTACTACTGTTTCAACTACTACATTCTGCTTTCACAACTGGTCCAACCCAAGCCTTCAGAGATCTCGTCAATAATTCACTGGCCAACAATTTTATTTTCCAAGCGGTTTGTTTCCTGGAGAAAAATTGGAGACCTTGATAGACAACCTCAAGCTGAACACAAAGATCACATTGGATTTTCTCTATCACGTCGGAAGTTGGAGAAACATGAAAATTAACTTTTATTGAATTTAGCATATTTAATTGCAAAATGATGTGGGCACATGATTTAGTTCAACTGACCTAAAAACGTTTTACCACTGATTTTCGCTTGTACTCAGTCTCTGATGCCTCTTGTGTCAATGTCCAACAATAGTCGGCCTGCATCGATGGATTCCCATTGCTCTGATACCACTGTAAAACAGGAAAGTCTGCAGACTTTCAACCACGAGTGGTTGAAGTAAAAAAAAACAAAACAGGAGAAACTCAGCAGGTCAAACAGTGTCCTATATTTTGCTAAGATAAAGATGCATAATCAACGTTTCGGGCTTGAGTCCTCCATCAAGGTATGGAAAAAATGTAAGCAGGCACCTGAACAAAATGGTGGGAGGAGGGGCATGAGGAGGAGCAGGGTCCCAAAGGCAGGAGGTAAAAGGGAGAGAATAAGGGAGAGAAGACACATCAGCAGCAGAAGGAGGAGGAGAAGCTCTGTGAATGGAGCAGGAAGGGAGGGAGAATGGAGAGTAGGCTAGCAAAAACTAGAGAAGTCAGGTAATGCCATCGGTTAGCGACTGGCCAGATGAAAAATCATGTTACTCCTCTGATTTACGGGTGCTCTTATAGTGGGACCATACATGAGGGCGTGGACAGACATGCCAGCGTGGGAGATGGGTGCAGAATTGAGGTAGTTGGCCACTATGAGATCCCTGTCCCTGATGCAGACAGAGAAGGTGCTCAGCGAAGTTATACCCCAGTCTGTGCCCAGTCTGTCCAATGTAGAGAAGGCCACCAAAGGACTACTGTATGCAGTAGATCATTCCTGCAGATCCCCAAATGAAGTGTCTGGGGCCCCAAATGGTGGTGAGGGAGGAGGTGTGGTTGCAAGTGTGCTATTGGTGGAAAAGGATGAGTGGACAAGGGAGTCACGGAGGGAGCAGTCCCTTCAGAAGGCGGAGGGGGGAAGTTGTTTCTGGTGGTGCAAGTTATGGAGGATATTGTGTAGGATGTGGAGGCTGGTAGCAGGGTAAGTAAGGAACATGAGAATCCTATGTTTGTTAATTCTGGGGCCAGAGGGGGCTTGGCAGATGAGCGGGAAATGGAGGAGATGCAGGTAAGTGCTGAGTTGATGGTGGTGGAGGGGAAGCTACGTTTGTGTCCGACCTGATACCGCTTTTTCATGGTCACAATGCCCCGGTGAAATCTATGGTCGTCACGGACTGCACCAAGACCAGCAGGGAAGAAGTCCAAGTGCAAATGCAGAAAATGAATTTTCAAGGACATGTTGCACTTAATGGCTTTGCATGCTTGAAGTAGACTTAAAATCTGACAGGAAATTACAAAAAAATAGGTTATAGTAACAAATGGTACGATAGGAAATTTTTAAGGTGTTTTTCGTGATTAGCAGCCCAAAATCCATAAAATACACCCAGAAGTATTCAGGAAGTAAAAAGTACCGGAGTAATTGATATTCTAATCAATTATCAGGAAAGGGAACAAAGGTTTCTTGAAGTTGTCAATTTTTTTTCTTTAACTCTACAACAATTGGTAGAGGGAATCATCAAGAACCATTTGAGGTCACATTCTCCATTAGATACAGTCTTTTTCAGACTGTACTTAAAAACACAAAAATTCTGGAGGAACTCAACAGGTCTTGCAGCGTCCAAAGGAGGTAAAGATATATTATGTATGTTTTGCATCATACATAATGGTTGTACGGTGCTCAGCTTGTGTTCCCAGCCCTTTCTGACTCAAGATCTCATCACGCAGAGAGATGAGACCGACTGCCCTCAAGCTTGATGGAAATTTGATCAAGAGTGACATCAAGGAGCCCTGGTAAAGGGGAGATGGTCTGACTGGTTGCAATTATGGCTTGCAAAGGAGAATTGTTGTAGTTATTGGGAATCAAGCATCTCAATCCCTGTTCATCTACGCAGGTGTTCCTTAAGCAGTGTCCTGAAGCCAATCATCGTCTGCTTCCGTCAAAACTAGGAATGTTTGTTGGTGATGCTGCGGTCTTCAGTTCCATTTTCCAATGCGTATCCACACCTCAACAATGGCAGAGCTTCTAAAGGGCAGCACCACCTTCTCAAGGACGCAGACCTGGCTCAACCGGCAAAGTCCTCATCCCTTGAATGATTTGTTTTTAAATGATGGAGATACAAACCTGTCCTACCTCTTCCCTTCCCACCCTCCATACACCCACTTGAACATAATCCATTTTAGTGAATTCTTTTCAATTCTCCTCCTGTGATCACTGCATTGGAAAACCCAAACACTGTTTGGGTGGCCATTGTGCTGAACACCATTTCAGTCCATGAGGGTGAACCAGAACCCCTAGCGGCCAGTCACTTCACTTCTTCATCCCACGTCCTCTCTGATGCCTGACTTCATCTCGTCTTCTTCTGAGGCTGCAGATGTGGCCGTCTCCGCAGATGTGGCCGTTTGCACCTCATGCCTCTTTTTCTCTTCTGTTTTAAAGTGCGTATTTCTTTGACTGCTTTGGCTTGACCATCCCAAATATTCCCGCTGTTCACACCATCTCTCTGCTACTTGATCGATTCCTGTTGACTTACATTTTCAATTTGCATGAAGGGTCATTAATCCAAAACATCGGTGTTTTGCTTTCTCTCCCCCATGGATGTTGCCTGACCTGCTGAGTGTTTCAGCATTCATTGATTTGATGTGAGGTGATAAAGATCAGTGAAAGGAGTACAGTGCAGGAAAGCTCAATTACAATGCAGCCTGGAAAACAGCAAAATGTAATCATCTGACATGACCAGACAAGGGGAAAAGAGTGCCTACATTAGCCTCAGCTCATGAGAATCCAAACAGATCTTCCCTTCAGATCTTGACCATGTTCCATGGTGTCAATTGTGTGTCAACCTATCCACAAACATGTTTACATTCCTATTTGTTACCTCACCTGCATCTCTCCATTCAAATGCACAACTGGAATGTCTGTTTACAGCATCTATCATCACTCTTCCTGTTCTGTCATCTCTCAGCTGTATTAACAGGCCACACAGGCTTCTCCTGCTGGCTGTATTTTAGCCCCTTTCACACCTGCGTCTTACTAAATTGGCCGTTCATTGACCTGGGATAGGAATTGGGGGGGGTTTGGCTTTTCACGCTTGACCACTCCTAACTGGGACACTGAACATTTTCACACTTGCAAGGAGCCATCCCCGGGGTTAGGACTGTGCTACCTTCTACCGGTGACATCATGACACATCGAGTGACATGGACCTGCCCTAAATCCTGATCAATGTATTATGATCTTGAACAAAATTAATCATGCCTAATTATTACATAATTAAGCTTTATGTACAACCCAGTATGAGCCCTTCAGACCCTGTTGTTGTTGTACCGACCTATATAAACCTTTATAACGGACCGTGGGAAAGTGCTAGCAGTAAATAGTAATAGCAGAGAATTTTTAAACGGTGGGAAACTTGGTAGTGCTTTAGCGCACAATTATACAGCGGGGGAAAGTTGGTAGCACTATCGCGTACAATTTATAAATACTGTGGAAAAAGCGATGGCGGACCTGTGTTCCCAGAATGCCGTGCAGCAGAGAAAGGGCTGTATGCCCAGCCGCATGCACAGAGCATTTATGAAGGGATTTCTCTGCTGCACGGCATTCTGGGAAGTCAGGTCCGCCATTGCTTTCTCCCACGCTGTATAAATTGTGCACTATAGCGCTACCAACTTTCCCACGCTGTTTAAAAATTATCCAGTCTCTCTCTCTCTCCTGCTGCGACTTTCCCACGGCAAAGTTTATACCTTCATTTTAATCTTTTCTTCCTTCACATTCCTGCACTCACACAAAAACTCGGGTAATTTCAATCCCACAATGCCATTATCCATTTCACACTTGCACGATTGCAACGCCAGCGGCAGCAGATGCCGAGGATTGTACTAGGGGTCGAGGCTGTCAATCCCCGGCGTGAGATGACATCATCTGACGCTAGCATTAAGCTGATTTTGCTTTCACACTAGGCACTTTAAAGGCCAATTGGCCATTAATTCTTGGATCCACTTGCGAGTGTGAAAGGGGCTTTTGTTTCTAGGTTACCCGGAAACAGGGGCACATTTCCGTGGTGTTCTTTTCCTTGAGGAGAAAGCCCTGAAAGACCCACAGCTCATTGTTGTAACAGAGACTGGAGCAAAAGAGGAGCAACAATCAGCGAGGTGGGGGAACTTAGAGGATCGTGCAGCATCTATGGGACAAAAGGTAATGAGTGATGTTTCAGGTCGGAACCTTTCATCAGGACAATACTGATGGGGATGGCAGATATAAAATATCTAAAATGGCAATGCTGGGGCCAAGAAATGATAAAGGAGTGGAGAGACAGGATGAGATCATGGGGGGGGGTGGGGGTGCGAAGTGGGGATGGGGAGATTAGAACCCTTGAGAGATGATCGGAAATTGATAATATCTACAGAATGTTGTTGATAGCGGCACAACACAGACCTAGAAAGTGGTGAATTTGTACTGCCCAGTTCTGACATTAAATTAATTGTTCATGTTCAACGGAGCTTTCTGAATATGAAGTGGTAGTTGCAAGAGAGGTGTGCCAGAAGTACTTTTATTAAGAGGCATTGTTTCCTTTTAATTTATGATTTAATGATGGGAGGTGATTATTTAAAAATCATTGCAGCAAGTCAGGAGAGGGGGTTAAAAGAAATTTCTTCATAGAAAGAGCTTTTGAAGCATTGAGATTGCTTTTTCTCTTGGGAAACCAAATCCATCTTACAAGGGAATACAGAAGGAAAAGTTGAAACCGATTAATGTATTGATGATGGAGCACTGCTGTGGGGGCAGCGGAAGGCAGTCTGAGCCCCGCGTGGCCGCGGGAAGCAGAGATTTGCCATTACCTGTACTCCATTGCTCTGGGCTCTGATCGTTTAACCTTTCCTGCCTGCTCTCCTATCGTCGAAATTAGCTTGTCTCCAAACCCCAACCCTCCCACCCAAACCCTCGCGCACTTTCTTAAAACTTGCTTTGCTCCTCACTTTTCCCAGACCTGACGAGGGAACTGTGAACCTGATTATTCTTCACAGATGCTGCCTGACATGGAAATCCCCAACATTCTGATGAAACAGGAGATGAGCTCCTAGCTGGGGTGCGCTTAGTAGGAGCACTTGTGAAATTAGGGAGAAACGTTGAGAGTGAGATATGGTTTGATGACAAAGGGCTGTGGGGCATGTCGATTAAGTTAAACAAAAATTCAGGAAACATCAAAGGGGAAGATGACTGAGCCAGAGAGAAAGAAGAAGGCAAAGAGGAACACGTACTGCAATCAGAGCTAAGAAATTTGCCTTTCAAGCAGAAACAAAGTCTAAACCTGAACAAGCAATTAAGTGGTGTCTGAACCACCGCAATATTTAAACAGAGGTCTCGTTAATATAGTATCCAAATGGACAGTTCTTTCTTTTCTTTGGCTTGGCTTCGCGGACGAAGATTTATGGAGGGGGTAAAAAGTCCACGTCAGCTGCAGGCTCGATTGTGGCTGACAAGTCCGATGCGGGACAGGCAGACACGGTTGCAGCGGTTGCAGGGGAAAATTGGTTGGTTGGGGTTGGGTGTTGGGTTTTTCCTCCTTTGCCTTTTGTCAGTGAGGTGGGCTCTGTGGTCTTCTTCAAAGGAGGTTGCTGCCCGCCAAACTGTGAGGCGCCAAGATGCACGGTTTGAGGCGTTATCAGCCAACTGGCGGTGGTCAATGTGGCAGGCACCAAGAGATTTCTTTAGGCAGTCCTTGTACCTTTTCTTTGGTGCACCTCTGTCACGGTGGCCAGTGGAGAGCTCGCCATATAACACGATCTTGGGAAGGCGATGGTCCTCCATTCTGGAGACGTGACCCATCCAGCGCAGCTGGATCTTCAGCAGCGTGGACTCGATGCTGTCGACCTCTGCCATCTCGAGTACTTCGACGTTAGGGATGAAAGCGCTCCAATGGATGTTGAGGATGGAGCAGAGACAACGCTGGTGGAAGCGTTCTAGGAGCCGTAGGTGGTGCCGGTAGAGGACCCATGATTCGGAGCCGAACAGGAGTGTGGGTATGACAACGGCTCTGTATACGCTTATCTTTGTGAGGTTTTTCAGTTGGTTGTTTTTCCAGACTCTTTTGTGTAGTCTTCCAAAGGCGCTATTTGCCTTGGCGAGTCTGTTGTCTATCTCATTGTCGATCCTTGCATCTGATGAAATGGTGCATCCGAGATAGGTAAACTGGTTGACCGTTTTGAGTTTTGTGTGCCCAATGGAGATGTGGGGGGGCTGGTAGTCATGGTGGGGAGCTGGCTGATGGAGGACCTCAGTTTTCTTCAGGCTGACTTCCAGGCCAAACATTTTGGCAGTTTCCGCAAAGCAGGACGTCAAGCGCGGAAGAGCTGGCTCTGAATGGGCAACTAAAGCGGCATCGTCTGCAAAGAGTAGTTCACGGACAAGTTTCTCTTGTGTCTTGGTGTGAGCTTGCAGGCGCCTCAGATTGAAGAGACTGCCATCCGTGCGGTACCGGATGTAAACATTGTTGGGGTCTTTCATGGCTTGGTTCAGCATCATGCTGAAGAAGATTGAAAAGAGGGTTGGTGCGAGAACACAGCCTTGCTTCACGCCATTATTAATGGAGAAGGGTTCAGAGAGCTCATTGCTGTATCTGACCCGACCTTGTTGGTTTTCGTGCAGTTGGATAATCATGTTGAGGAACTTTGGGGGACATCCGATGCGCTCTAGTATTTGCCAAAGCCCTTTCCTGCTCACGGTGTCGAAGGCTTTGGTGAGGTCAACAAAGGTGATGTAGAGTCCTTTGTTTTGTTCTCTGCACTTTTCTTGGAGCTGTCTGAGGGCAAAGACCATGTCAGTAGTTCCTCTGTTTGCGCGAAAGCCGCACTGTGATTCTGGGAGAATATTCTCGGCGACACTAGGTATTATTCTATTTAGTAGAATCCTAGCGAAGATTTTGCCTGCAATGGAGAGCAACGTGATTCCCCTGTAGTTTGAGCAGTCTGATTTCTCGCCTTTGTTTTTGTACAGGGTGATGATGGTGGCATCACGAAGCTCCTGAGGCAGTTTTCCTTGGTCCCAACAAAGCTTGAAAAACTCATGCAGTTTGGCATGCAGAGTTTTGCCGCCAGCCTTCCAGACCTCTGGGAGGATTCCATCCATACCTGCTGCTTTGCCACTTTTCAGTTGTTCGATTGCCTTGTATGTCTCATCCAGGGTGAGAACCTCATCCAGCTCTAGCCTTAGTGGCTGTTGAGGGAGCTGGAGCAGGGCGGAATCTTGGACTGAGCGGTTGGCACTGAAAAGAGATTGGAAGTGTTCTGACCATCGGTTGAGGATGGAGATCTTGTCGCTGAGGAGGACTTTGCCGTCTGAGCTGCGCAGCAGGCTTTGGACTTGGGGTGAGGGGCCGTACACAGCCTTTAGAGCCTCATAGAAAGCCCTGAAGTCGCCAATGTCCGCGCTGAGCTGGGTTCGTTTGGCGAGGCTAGTCCACCACTCATTTTGGATCTCCCGGAGTTTGCGCTGAAGATGGCTGCATGCGCGACGGAAGGCTTGTTTCTTCTCTGGACAGGACGGCTTTGTAAGGTGTGCCTGTTGGGCAGCTCGCTTCTTTGCAAGCAGCTCCTGGATTTCCTGGCTGTTTTCGTCAAACCAGTCCTTGTTTTTCCTGGAGGAGAAGCCCAGTACCTCTTCAGTGGATTGCAGTATGGTAGTCTTCAATTGATCCCAGAGGGTTTCAGGGGACGGGTCCGTGAGGCGGGTTGCATCGTCGAGCTTTGCTTTGAGGTTTGCCTGGAAGTTTCATCTCGCTTCGTCTGACTGCAGGTTTCCAACATTGAACCTCTTTCTGGGGGCTTTATTGTTCCTGGGCTTTGGCTTGAAGTGAAGGTTGAGCTTGCAGCGAACCAGCCGGTGGTCAGTGTGGCATTCCGCGCTAGGCATGACCCTGATGTGGAGCACATCTCGTTTGTCACTTTCTCGCACCAGGATGTAGTCCAGGAGGTGCCAGTGTTTGGATCGGGGATGCATCCAGGTGGTCTTAAGGCTGTCCCTCTGCTGAAAAAGGGTGTTTGTAATGACGAGCCGCTGTTCTGCGCAGAGCTCCAACAGGAGGCGCCCATTGTCGTTGCACTATCCGACGCCATGCTTGCCCAGGATTCCTGGCCAGGTTTCTGAGTCTTTGCCGACACGAGCGTTGAAGTCGCCCAGGATGACAACCTTGTCGGCTGTAGGGGTGCGTTGGATGAGGTTGCGCAGGTCGGTGTAGAACTTGTCCTTTTCTGCTGGTTCCGCCTGGAGGGTTGGAGCATAGACACTGATGAGGGTGATGTGACGCTTGTTTTGAAGGGGGAGTCGCATGGACATGATTCGGTCCGAGAGGCCTGTCGGAAGGTTTTCGAGTTTGGAGGCAATGAAGCTCTTGACCATGAAGCCTACACCAGATAGGCATCGTTCATCCGAAGGCTTGCCAGACCAGTAGAGTGTGTAGCCCGCGCCGCGTTCTTGGAGGCTGCCTACATCTGCCAGGCGGACTTCACTGAGAGCGGCTATGTCGATAGTATCCAAATGGACAGTTAACATGGAAAGAAATCACAGTCTGCAAATAGTCAAAGGGAATTAGCGAAGCAAATATGACATGCTGCCCGCTGTAAGTCAAGTAAGGTCATAACTTTCCGAATATTGATGAGGAAAGGCATATAATGCAAAAGGTTTAGACAGGGTGGAATTGGTCAAATGCATTCATCTCTGGCAAGATGTCAGGGGTCCCACATAGGAGAGGGAAACACTTAATCTAGTCTTGGGAAATTGGGAAGGACAAGTGGAAGAAGTGTGTGTGGATAAACCTTTGGGGACAGCAACTGTGGTTCTGTTAGGTTTTAGATAGTTATAGAGAGATTCAGGACAGAACCATGAGCTGAAATTAGGAATTGAGAGCAAGGCTAATAACTTTGAAGGTAGAAGACAAGATCTAGCTCAAGATGATTGGAACAAATTGTTTGAAGCAAGAAGAAAATGGATTGTTTTTAGAAGTGTATTGACAAAGGTCCAGGGCATGAGCGATCCTGTTAGAGTGAAGGACCAGACATGTATGTGTAGGGAAATGTGGATGATGAGGGAAATTCATCAAGAGCAAGGAGTCTTGGGGGAAGTAAAAGATGCTGGGATCAAGGGTATGCCCGGAGGAGTTTTGGGATCTCTGGATCAAGCTAAAAAAAAAAGGAAAAGAGGAAGACAAAAAGGCAACAGGAGATCGTCCTAGCAGATAACATGTCCGATAACCAGTGGTGTGTCATAGGGTTGGGTGATGGCCTATTACTGTTTGTCAGTGATTTAGATGAAAATGTCCATGACATGACGAGCAGGTTTTCGGATGACACTAAAGAAGCTGACATTGTAGACAGTCAAGATGGATGCCGAAGTTTGTATCATGATCTCGGTCAGGTGGGCAGCTGAATTGTTGATGGAATTTAATACAAAGAATGTGATGTGGGGACACGTCACATGGAGACGTAGGGCCAGGACAGAAAACCTGGCTCCTCCGAGAGAAAGCTTTAAAAAAGTGAAAAGTTTTGAAATTCATCTGAATTTCAAGATCAAGGAAAAAAAATGCAATGCTGACAAAGAAACAGAAGAAATTACAGAGAAGATGGAAGAAAAACAATTAGAGGAGAAAGAAGGGCCTACCTTGGAGAAGAAAAGAAGCCTGGGCCTGTAGTGAAGCATACTCTTTGGATGAAGAGGGCTTCCCGAATCGCCTCCCAGCGAGCTGAAGCAACAGGGATGCGCAGGCGAGTCGGGGAGAGGTGCGACCCGACTGCGCACACGCGAGGGGTTGCACGTGAGCAGCCGGCAGCAATGAGAGGCCCCGTCAGAGTGGCTTACTAAGCCCTTTAGACAGGCTCCCAAGCGGTCCAAAATGCTGTCTGAGGGGGAAGAAAAAGAAGATGGAGAGAAAAAGAAGAACAAAGCTCAGAGGAATTGTTGGAAGAAGGAGGAAGGGTAAGAGAGAAAACTAAAGTTATCCCTAAGTCTCAAGATCTACTGGTTATGATTATGGAAGAGTTAAAGCTAATAAGATGTAATAAGAGATTAGAGGCTAAAGTTAATAAAATGTGCGAATATGTTAGAGATGCAAGAAAAAAACATCAGAAAATGGAAGGAAAAATACAAAGTATTAATTTGGAAAATCAATTTCTTCAAGAAAAAGTAGATAAAGAGGATGAAGGATTAGAGCACGTGTTGGCGATGAGTTGCCTGAAAAAGTGGATTCATTAGAAGATTTTAGTGGAAGAAATAATACTAAGATTATTGGCTTGAAAGAAGGAGAGGAAGGAGAAGATATTATTCAATTTTTACAGCTTTGAATCCTTCAGACTTTTGGACAAGAGCATTTTAAAGGAGATATTGAGATTGAACAAGCCCATAGAGCCCTTCGACCTAAACCTCAGCTGGATCAAAGGTCGAGGCCCATTTTGGTCAAATTCCTTCATTATCAAGTGAGGGAAATAAAATTGGAATTCGCAGCCAAACAGGGTAAAGAAAGAAAAGCACCATTAGAATTTGCAAGAAACAAAATCTTCTTCTATCCCGATATAAGCTTTGAATTATTGAAGAAAAGGACGAGTTTTAATCCAATTAAAAATATACTGTGGAAGAAAGGATACACTTTTATTCTGCGTTACCCTGCAACTCTGAAAGTTTTTGTTCAAGGAGGTCCAAGTAGATTTTTTATGAATCTGGAACATGCTCAAAAATATGTGGAACGTTTGCCGGACATGCGTCAAGAATTGACCCCAAGAGTCAAAAATTGAAGCTGGAAAGTTATATTCTTGAGGTGAAACAAATCTGGTAGAGGTCTGAAATATTCCAGAGATGAGTTTAATATACTTGGAGGAGCCAGAGACATACTGACTGGTTCCTGCTGAACCGTGGACGTTATTTGCAACTTCAGTCGCAACCCGAAAAATGGAGGGTGGATGCGTTGTCAGGGGGTTTCATGACAATGCTTGGGAGGGGTTCTCTTCTCTATTTCTCTTTCTTTCTTTTAAGTATTCAATCAAGTACTATCTTTATTACTGGATTTAATGATTGTTATATTTTAGAGGTTGGTGAAGAGCTGGGGACTGATGAAGGGGAATCATGAAAAGGAGAAAAGTGGAGGAATTTTTAATTTCTACAATGACTAAAGGATTAAATGTTATATTTTAATGTAAATGGGCTTCAAAACCCTATATATTGCTTTTCTACAAGAAACACATTTAATTGAAAAGGAGCATCAAAAATTAAAAAGGAACTAGATTGGAATGGTTAAATGCATCGCATTTTAATCCAAAAGCAAAATTGTATTAAAATGAATATTTTCCCATGGGTGCAATATTTATTTCAATCTTTACCCATTGATATTCCTAATAAGTTTTTTGAGGATCTAAATTATAAGGAAATTATAAGCATCCTAGGGTGCTTAAAGAGGTGGCTATGGAAATTGTGGAGGCACTGGTCGACATTTTCCAAAGTTCCATAGATTCCGGGGAGGTCCCTGAGGATTGGAGAGTGGCTGATGTGGTGCCGCTTTTTAAGAAAGGAGGGAGGGAGAAAACGGGAAATTATAGACCGGTTAGCCTGACATCAGTGGTGGGGAAGATATTGGAGTCCATCATAAAAGGAGAAATAGCAGAACACTTAGTCAGTAATAATAGTATAAGGGCTAGTCAGCATGAATTCCTTAAGGGTAAGTCATGCTTGATTAACCTTCTGGAATTTTTTGAGGATGTGACAAAGAGGGTGGACTCAGGAGAGCCAGTGGATGTGGTGTATTTGGACTTCCAGAAGGCCTTTGATAAGGTACCGCACGGGAGTCTAGTGGGCAAGATCAGGGAGCATGGTATTGGAGGTAAGGTGCTGACATGGATAGGAAATTGGTTAAGAGATAGGAAACAAAGGGTTGGAGTGAATGGGTCTTTTTCAGAATGGCAGGATTTGACGAGTGGAGTGCCTCAGGGATCGGTGTTGGGTCCTCAGTTGTTTGTAGTTTATGTTGATGATTTGGATGAGGGGATAGTGAATAACATGAGCAAATTTGCAGATGACACTAAACTGGGTGGCGGTGTGGGGTGTGAGGAGGATGTAAGGAAAATGCAGAGGGACTTGGACAGGCTGGAGGAGTGGGCAGCTAAATGGAAGATGAATTTCAATGTGAACAAATGTGAGGTTATTCATTTTGGGGGAAGTAATAGGCAAGCTGAGTATTATTTAAATGGAGACAAGCTAGGGAGTGGGGAAGTGCAAATGGATCTGAGTGTACTTGTTCACCGGTCACTGAAGGCTAGCATGCAGGTTCAGAAAGCTGTGAAGAAGGCAAATGGAATGTTGGCTTTCATAAAGAGGGGATTGGAGTATAGGAACAGAGACGCCCTTCTGCAGTTATACAGGGCCCTGGTGAGACCCCACCTGGAGTATTGTGTCCAGTTCTGGTCTCCAAACTTGAGGAAGGACATACTAGCTATAGAGGGTGTGCAGCGCAGATTTACAAGGTTAGTTCCAGGGATGGCAGGGTTGTCATATGCAGCAAGGCTAGAAAAACTGGACTTGTATCCATTGGAGTTTAGAAGGATGAGGGGGGACATGATTGAGGTATATAAAATCATCAGGGGGATAGACAAGGTGAAGTCTGATTACTTGTTCCCAATGATGGGGGAGACGAGGACTAGAGGGCATAGTTTAAGAATACAGGGTAGGCCCTTTAGAACGGAGATGAGAAAGCATTTTTTTACCCAGAGAAGTGTGAATCTGTGGAATGCTCTGCCACAGAGGGTGGTAGAGGCGGATTCGCTGACTATGTTCAAAAGAGAGTTAGATAAGACTCTTGTGGGTAATGGAGTTAAGGGTTATGGGGATAAGGCTGGAAAGGGGTACTGATGGTAATGATCAGCCATGATCTAAAATGGCGGTGCTGGCCCGACGGGCCAAATGGCCTACTCCAGCTCCTATTGTCTATTGTCTATTGTCTTGTGGAAAGGCAAGATGTCAAGGATTTCTATGGAAAAATTAACTTGGTGATTGAAATCAGGAGATCTACAATTTCCAAATTTTGAAGTATTATTATAAAGCAGCCCAACTACGATTTCTTTTTTTTTGAGGAAGGAGGAAAAGTGGCGTGGGTTAATATAGAAATTAATGAATGAAATGGGTGAAAAAGAAGCTGAAGAATTTCTCTAAAAATGGAATGATTTATTATTAACTAGAGTAAAAGGCACACCAATATTAAGATATTTGGTCAGAATGTGGCATAAGATACATATGTTGTTGGGAGTTGAGGAGTATGGATTAGTGAGAATGTTACTGGTGCAGAATTAATTGATCCCGTTTACGTTGAATAATATATATTTTATTAACTGGTCAAAATAAGGAATAAAATCTAAAAAAGATTGTTATCAAGAGAGATATTTAATGACATTTGATGAATTATATGGAATACAAAATAACACAATATTTGGATATTATCAATTAAATGCTTATCTATGAGAAAGATTAACTACATCTTATTTACTGTTAGAAGACGATGAAATAGAAACAATAACATCAAATCCAAATACAAAAAATGTATATCAGTTATGTATTTATTACTCTTGAGGGGAGTAAAGAAGAAAGATTTTCATAAATCTAAACAAAGATGGGAAATTGAGCTGGGTATAGATATAAATGATAGAAATTGGACCCAAATATATTATGATAGCATTAAAAATACAATAAATTTTAGTTATAGAATGGTGCAATACAATTTCACACATCAGTTATATATTACGCCACAAAAGCTTAATAGATTGAAGGAAGATATTTTGGATGAGTGTTTTCGATGTAAACAGGATACGGGCACATTTTTACATTCGACAAGGACATGCCCCAAATTGAGTTTTTTTTTTGACTAATTTTATAGATTTTTTTTCAACAGGTAGTAGGGGCTAAACTCCCGAGAAACCCTATGTTGTTTCTCTTAGGGGATATATCAAGGATTAGTCCAGATTTAAAATTTGATTGGTTTCAAAAAGAATTTTTAAAGATCACGCTGACAGTTGCCAGGAAATTTTTTAGCCGTTTCATGGAAATTGGACACGGATTTGGTATTAGACAGATGGCATGGTGAAATGCGAAGTTGTATACCCTTGGAAAAGATTAAATATAACTTAAAGAACAAATATGATAATTTTTTTGAAAATTTGGTTTGCATATATGCAAAAGATTAGTGTTAACTTCATAAGTAATTAAAATATGACAATTGGTAGAATTTGGTGTGAACTTTGTCACTCCCCGGCCTCACCTTAATTCATTTTATTTTACTTTATTAGATGTTGGTTGTGTGATTTTTTTTACATATATATTAGATTTTGAATTAAGTGTTATATATTGCACAATAGTGTTTTATTTTACTATATATCTCAAATTTTAAATATATAATTGTAGTTGTAAGTATTAGAATAACTAGGTCACAATTTATTAATTAGGTAATGTCCAGTATTGTTAAAGAATTAGTCTGTTCTTTTTCTTTCTTCTTTTATTTGTTTGATTCTTCTTTGGGGTTTTTCTGTGTGGGAGGGAACAGGTGGGAGGGGGAGAAAATGATTTTAAAAAAGCATGTATTGATTTTGATATGTAGAATGTTCTAGTTTTGTATGCAATTCTGTTACATGTGCTAATAAAATAAAATTTGAAAAAAAAATGTTATGTGTGGCATTTGCAGGGCGGGGGGGCTAATATGGGCAGGACTAACACACTGAATGGGAGGGATCTGGAGAGTGTTCCAGATTAGAGCGATCTAGGTGTTCAGATACAGAGTACCTTGAAAGAGGCATCACAGGTAGATAAGGTTGTCAAACAAGCTGTAAGTGCATTTTCCTTCATCCTGGATGTGAAGGGATTGGAGGGTTATGGACAGGGAGCAGATAGGTGGGACTAGAGGAGATCACTTTAATTGGTGCGGACTAGAGGGATTGAGATGGCCTGTTTCTGTACTGTAATTGTTATATGCTTATATTATAAAGTACTGAGTATAGAAGTTGGGAGGCCACGTTACAGTTGTACAAGATCTTGGTGAGGCCTCATTTGGAATATGGTTCAGTTTTGGTCACTGAATTGCAGGGAAAGTGTTGTCAAGCTGGGGATGATGCAGAGAAGATTTATCAGGATTTTGCTGGACTTGGGTCTGAGCTGAAGGGAATAGTTGAGCAGGTTAAGGCTTTATTCTGTGGAGTGCAATGTCTCCTCGATATTTCTGTTCTTGAAGCCTTCTGTGCACCGTAGTCATTGACACATCCACACTTGCGTCCTGAAGAGAGTTTCCGATCTGAGGGACATACGTTTGGGGATTTTTCTTCATTATAATGAGAATTCTTCTGTCATCAACAGTGAAGGTCTTCCTTGGAATACCAGTCCCTTTGCAATTACTGACCTCACCAGTACGCTCTTTCTTCTTAATGATGATCCAAACTCTATATTTTGGTAATCGTAAGGTTTTGGAAATGTCACTTACAGTTTTATTCTTGTTTTTCAGCCTCATAATGGCTTCTTTGACTTTCATGGGCACAACTCTGGTGTACGTGTTGAAAAATAGCAACTACAAACTCCAAAGGTGATCAAAAGCTTTGAAGCAAGCCTAGTTCTCTTATACCTGCACCAATGAGGCAATTAAACATACCTGAATATTCACAAACACCTGTGAAGCTAAATGTCCCAAATGTTATGGTGCCCTGAAATGGGGGAACTATATAAAAAAAGTGATGTAATTTCTACCTTGTCAAACCAAAATGTATACAAATAACCTTGCATAAAATCTGGGCTGCGCACATTAATTACAAGTGAATTGTTTGATTACAAATTTAAAACTGAGAGCACAGTGGCAAATAAAGGAAAATAGTGTCTTTATCCCAAACATTATGGCAGACACTGTACATTTTAGTTTCACCATGTTCAGCACTTTTTATCTAATCCCCTCATTTCAGGGCACCATAATATTTGGGACGTACCAATGGTACCATATAACCATAACCACATAACAATTACAGTACAGAAACAGGACATCTCAGTCCTTCTAGTCCGCACTGATTTAAGTGATCTCCTCTAGTCCCACCTACCTGCTCCCTGTCCAGAACCCTCCAATCCCCTCACATCCATGCACTTATCAACCTACTCTTAAATGAAAATTGACCCATGTATATTAAAGTAGTCATGTTCAGTACTTTGTTGCATATCCCTTGCATGCAATGACTGCTTGAAGTCTGTGATTCATCAATATCACCAGGTGCTGAGTATCTTCTCTGGTGATGCTCTGCCAGGCCTCTACGGCAGCCATCTTCAGCTCCTGCTTGTTTCGGGGGCTTGTCCCCTTAAGTTCTCTCTTAAGCAATCAGAAGGCATGCTCAATTGGATTTGGATCAGGTGACTGACCAAGAATTTTCCAGTTGTTGGCTTTGAAAATCTCCTTCGTTGCTTGAACAGAATGTTTGGGATCATTGTCTTGCTGTTGGACGAAGTGCCTTCCAATGAATTTGGAAGCATTTGCTCAAAGTTGAGCAGATGAGATGTTTCTATACACCTCAAAATTCATTTTGCTCCTGGCCATCAACAGTTACACCATCACTGAAGATAAGTCCACCAGTACCTGTAGCAGCCAGAAATACCCAGGCCATCACACCCCCACCACCATGTTTCACAGATGAGGTGGTACACTTTGGATCGTGAGCAGTTCCTTTATGCCTCCACACTTGAGCTCTTGCCGTCATTCTGATACAGATTCATCTTTATCTCATCTGTTCGCAAGACCTTTATTCAGAATTTTGAAGAATCTTTTAAATATTTCTTGGCAAACTGTAATCTGTTCCTCTATGGACAGTAGTCACTGAGACATCCACGCCTGCCTCCTAAACAGTGTTTCTGATTGGTTAGACAGGCATTTGGGGATTTTTCGTCATTATGAGAATTCTTCTGTCATCACCAGTGAAGATCTTCCTTGGCCTACCCGTTCCTTTGTGATTACTGAGCTCACCAGAACGCTCTTTCTTCTTAATGATGTTCCAAACTGTTGATTTTGGTAATCTTAAGGTTTGGGCGATGTCTCTAACTGTTTTATTCTTGCTTCTCAGCCTCATAACGGCTTCTTTTACTTTCATTGGCACAACTCTTGGACTCATCTTTAAAAATGGCAACTGCAAACTCCAAAGGTGATCAAAAGCTTTGAAGCAAGCCTAGCTCTCTTATACATGCACTAATGAGGCAATTAAACGTACCCGAGTACTCACAAACACTGTGAAGACAAATTTCCCAAACGTTATGGTGCCCTGAAATGAGGGAACTATGCATAAAAAGTTCTGTAATTTCTCCATGGTCAAACCAAAATGTACATTGATACTATTTAATAAAATCTAGAATGTGCACTTTAATCATTGTGAATGGTTTGATTACAAATTTAACCCATTGAACTCCGTGTCCCTGTTTTCAGGGACGACCAACAAGTGCATATACTCTGTGCCCCTGCTTTCACACCCAACCACCAGCTGGTTACCACAGTGTTTGTACTGTAGTTTACCCATGGACCCAGTCTGGAGTATATATCATGAAAGGTTAAAATGGCCAGAGTCCAAAGGGTTAAAACTGGAGCACAGGGTCAAATAAAGAAAAAATGTGTTAATCCCAAACACTATGGAGGATACTGGACTTGCATTTGGAAAGGCAAAGATTGATTAGAGATTGTCTGCCTGGGAAATTGTCTCATGAACTTGATTGTTTTTTGCCCATGAAGTGACCAAGAAGATTGATGAGGGCTGGATGGCCCATTGGACCTTTGACAATGTCCTGCTGGTCTGGAAGGTCAGATTATGTGGAGTCCTGGCAGATTGGATGCGGAATTAGCTTGACAATAGGAGACAGAGAGTGGTGACACATGGTTATTACTCAAATTAGAGGGCTGTGACCAGTGATGTGCCCCAGGGATTGGTGGTGGATGCACTGTTGTTTGTCATCTATGTTCACTACTTGGATCACAATATAGTTAGTGAGGTTAGTAATTTTGTGGGTGGCACTAAAATTGCTGATGAAGCTTATCTAAGATTACAACAGGATCTAGATGACCTGGCAAAGTGGGCCAAGAAATTTTATTTGGCAAGTGGGAGGTGTTGAATTTTGTATGGTTAAACGAGGGCAAGAATTGCACTGTGAATAGTAGGTCCGTGGGTAGTATTGTTGAACAAAGAGACTTGACTGTACAAGCATGTTGTTCCTTGAAAGTCGCAATACAGGAGAAATGGGGAAATTAAGATGGCATTTGGCACACTTGATATCCATCACTACAGAAACAGGGCCGTCGTTTAACAACTGTACAAGACATTGGTGAGACTGCTCTTGGAGTATTGTACAGGTACACACTTTTGGTCACCAAGCTACTGGAAAGACATCAAGGGTGTAAAATTGATTCACAAGAATATTGCTGGGACTGGTAAATGAATTATAAAGAGGAGCTGGACAGACTGGGATGTTTTCCTCTGGGGTTTCGGAGGATAAAGGGGGGACCTTTTTGAGGTTTATAAAATTATGAGGGGAGTAGATGATATAAATAGTCCTAGCCTTTTACCCCAGAGAAGGTGAATCTCAAACTAGGTGGCATAGATTTAAGATGAGAAGGACAAGATTTCAAAAGAGACCAAGGGGAACTTTTGTCACACATAGGGTGATGGGTATATGGAATAAGCTGCCAAAGGAAGAGATAGAAGTGGGGATAATTGTAACGTTCATCGGAGCAGGATAGGAAAAGCAAATTGTCGGAGTATACAAGTTGGGCTGAGGGGCCTGCTTTCATGCTCCAGCACTCTGACTTACATAGGCTGTGTCATTTATTTCACCCCCAAGCAATAAATCAATTGGGTATTGCTTATTAATTACCTAGAGCCTCTCTCGAAACGTCAGTTCTGTACCTTTACCTTTTGCTACATCAAGGACACTGTTTGACCTGTTGAGCTTCCCCAGCATATTCTGTGTTTTTATGAGAGCAAAAATCCTGGAAATTAAATTGGGCTTGATCAGTTGTACTACTGTACTGGGAACCTCTTAAATTTCTAAAATGGTGGTTGTGCAAAAGCGCCCTTCCAATACAAGGCTGGACTGACACCATATTAGTGTGTGCGTACATAACAACATCCACAAGTTTACAGAGCAGACAAATAGAGAAGGTTGTAACTGCTGACTGGATTCCAGTGCTGCCATCTGCAAGCTCTACCCTCCCAGAACTTCCAACAACAGAAACATCTATTCAGTGGTGCAAGGACTTGACCAGTGCTCTAGAGTGGGTTCATTGCCTATTATCAGGTTAGTTGTTGGATTATTTCTCCCTCCTATTGCTGATATACAAGTACTTTGACTTTTTCAAACCTGATTAACTCCTCTCAATGATTTACTTTTGTTTTGGTAATTTAAAGAGTGGGTATTAACCTGCTGCTCTCAGGATTGGATGAATTAGTAGAGTTTCCGGTTGAAATTATACGTTACTAGGGAAATGTGCAGGGACAATGCAGAGCCAAATCAGGTGGTGGAGGCTGAAGGAAGACTGGGAGAAGGGCTTCCAACCGGATGCCAATTTGGCTCACAGTGTCCATGTGGACCCCAGCACTGACCAGTGTTTAAGATGCCCGCTGCGCTGGTCAGCTAACTGCTTTGGTGGCTCTGCCAGCGGCAGTCTGGTATCAGCCTCTGCAGCGTTAGGTGGTATTGCTGCAACCCCAATCAGGCAAGGTGCTGTACAGTGCACTGAAACAGACCGAACTACATTGTTGCCATTCAACTTGTTGGCTGAGATTGTGAAGTTGAGGGATGGTGTATCACATCTTCAATGGCATGACGCAGTTTGTCAAGACCTCGAGTGGAGGGTGTGGCGAGGACCAATCAGGTAGTAAGTGAGTGCATGTACCACCCCCTGAAAGGACCTGAAGAAGAAATGGAATGTGAGAAGAAAGATCAGGGATGAGAATGCTAGCATTGGTTGCACCCTTATAGCTCCAGCTATAGTGGCCAGCAGTATTTCCATGAGGGAGCAAGTAGGCATCTCTCCCTTTCTGGTTAGCCCCTCCTTAAACAGAGAGGAAAGTAAGTCAGATTATTGCTGACAAAATAATCATAGAGTTGGCAGATCTCAGGGCAGCTGGCATCTCATCCACCAAGTCGATGTAAGTAATGTGGCTCTTTTAACGAAGCAGCTACCAGATATGTGTAAACTTTGTGAAATGGATGTGAGATTTACAGTGGTCCTGGGTACAATAAGTGAGCTGAAATGTGTGATGCAGCTGGGGTGGCCGGTTGGTGTCACGGTTAGTGCAACGCCTTTACAGCACCAGTGACCGGGACTGGGGTTCGAATCCCTCATGGTCTGTAAGGAGTTTGTACGTTCTCCCCGTGTCTATGTGGGTTTTCTCCAGGGGGCTCCGGGTTCATCCCACCATTTGAAACGTACTAGGGGTGTTGGTTAATTGGGTGGCACGGACTCATGGGCTGAAATAGCCTGTCTAAGTTTAAAATTTAGAATCCGAGTGATGTAAACTTGTCAATGTGTGAATGGTGGCGCTATGAGGAGTTGAGCAGGGACGAGTCAGGGGATATGGAACTTGAAGCAACCATCGACCTTACAAGCTCTGGTGAAGTTACCAAACGTCTTGCAACACTGCTCTTTTGGCAACAAGGCTGCAACGATTTGCTCCCCTTCCCCTGTCATTCACTGGAAGAACCTCCATCCATGAGGAAAATGGACACTCCTTCTTTTCATGTTCTTTAACAACTCCTCCAGTGCGGAGACTGAGTTGGAAGCATTTTACTTCCCCTCCTCCCCCCCCCCACACACTCACACCCACACACACACACACACACTCCCCACACACACACACTCCCCCCCAACGCGCGCGCGCGCGCGCACACACACACACACACACACACACACACACACACACACACACACACACACACACACACACACACACACACACACACACACTTCCCTTCCATGCACAGCCAAACCTTTCCCTTCCCAGGTCACAATAGGGTATCTTATTCCACATTTCATTACAACAAATCTCTAGTGGCTGAGAGGTCTATTCCAAAGTTCAGATTTTATTGTCAGAGAACATATATGATTCTTCCACCTGCAGGCAAGGCAGAATTACCACTTACTGTACTCAAGAAGATGGGTATATATGTAAACAAATAAAGTAATCAATCAAAAAACTGCAATACAGAGAGAAAAAGAAATCAATGAAGTGCACAAGTAAGAGTCTTTAAATTATCCCCTGATTGAGTTTGTCGTTGAGGAGCCTGATGCTGGAGGGGTAGCAGCTGTTCCTGAACCTGTGGTATGAGTCTTGTGGCACCTCTTTCCTGATGGTAGCTGTGAGAGCAGAGCTTGTGCTGGGTGGTGTGGATCTTGATGATTGCTGCTGCTCTCTGACGGCAGCATTTCTCCATATATGTTCTCAATGGTGGGGAGGGTTTTGCCTGTGTGAAACACAATCAGCTACAGAAGCTGTGGTTGTAGTAAACACACCAAAATGCTGGAGGAACTCGGCCGGTCTTTTCAGCATCTATAGGAGACAAAGATATATTACTGAAGTTTCAGGCCTGAGCCGTTCTTCAAGGAAAAATCAGAAAGGGCAGAAGCAGGATATATCAGAAAAGCTCAGAATTCAAACAATGGGGGAGGAATCCAGACCAACAAAAGGTGTTAATTGGATGTGATAAAGGACTAGGTGTGAATTTATCATGTCTGTGTGAAAGGAATGAGATGGGGAAGTCGGGGTGGGATTCTGTGGTGATGTGGCTGTATGTACTGGCTGGCCCGCCCTCCAGGGGTCTCCCTACCTTAGCTCCTCCCTTGATCCTTCCCATGTGACCCCTGGCCATAAAGGTCGAGTTCCCTCTCCTTCTCGCTCATTTTCCTAGCCGAGACCTGGGCCAGCAGTCTCCTGCTTAATAAAGCTTATTGTTCCCCTCAGTCTTCTGTCTGCATCATAATTGGGCTACCGATAGCACCCAACAGGTTTTTAACAGAAAGCAGAGCAATCGATATTGATGCCATCCGGTTGGAAGGGGCCCAGTTGAAAGATGAGGTGTTGTTCCTCCAATTTACGGGTGGTCTCAGTCTGGCTGTGCATGGACAGAGATGTCAGTGAGGGAGTGGGATGGGGCATTGAAGTGGGTGGCCACTGGCTGATCCACGCTTTTGCAGCAGACTGAGCCGAAGTGCTCAACAAAGCCATCTCCCAGTCTGTCCAGTCTCTCCCATGTAGAGGAGATCACAGCGGGAGCACTGGGTTGCCTGTGATGACCTGGGCTGCATCCACAACCTTTTGTAAGGCCTTACCCTTGAGGGTATTGGTGTCCCCATACCAGACCATGATGCAGCTGGTCAGCACACTTTCCACCACACATCTCGAGAAAATGTCCAGGTTTTCTGATGAAATACCAAACCTCCGTAAACTCCTGAGAAAGTCGAGGCACTGACGTGCCTTTCCATCAGTGACCTCACAATCCATCCTCTCTCTGATCTTCATTAACAACCTCTGATTCTCCTACCACCCACCCTCATAAGAAATCAATTACAACAGGCAATTAAATAGGGGAAGACACCAGAGTGGCCAAGGAAGCCCCACATGGTCACAGCTAGAACATGCATATTCAGCCCAGATGATTAAACCGTTGGAATTAAGGGGAAATTCCTTCACGGAGAAGCCACCAATATGTGTTTCATTGTCAATGCACCTTCCTTTAAAGGGGGCAGGGTAACTTTAAGTTGTACAGACTCTCTTTAGATGTTGTGGCTGCTAACGATATAGGGCCACCTACTGATGAAAGCAACCAGTGGTGCTGGCTGTAGGCGCCAATCACTATAATCAGTGGAAAGCACGCGGACGGCCTGCTGGCTACACACCACGAACGGGGCTTAATTGCATGTTGCAACCTTGCGTCCGTTTATGAGAGAGCGTACGAATTTATGGCACCAGGCCTTTGTGTAATCGATGTTATAGCTCACAGACGTCCAAAGTATTTGCTTCCACACAAATTGTACAATTAAAAGTTCCTTGCGTGGAGAATGAAAATCTGGAGACAATTCTGTTGGTGTCATTTCCACCTTGGTTTAATTTAAAAAAAAGCTACTATTTTCAGCTAACTTGGCTATTTTTGATCCAAATCCAGGTTTAATATTAGCACTTCTCAGTCTAAGTGGGCTAAGAGGCCACAAATTGAGAGGAGCAGCGATTACCTCTCCTTTGCTGGCTTCCCATAATTGGATATTCTGTAAGCCATGACAGTGTAAATATTACAATGTTTCAAACTGAAAACATTCCACTATTCTTTACTCAAAGTATATTCTCATTGTTGATTTTGTGTAATGGATTATTTTCCTTCTTCGTGGCGTCTCGGTTGTATCACTTCCAAATTAAAAGTTAGCAGGATTATATATTTGTTGTATCCCTGGGCTTTTATAATATTGAAGAACCAAAGAAGATAGCAGAGGAATGATATGACCATGCCATAGGCAGGGATACAGAATGAGTGGCATACATTGGCAAAGATTCAGCCAAAAAGATCAAGAGGAAGACCACAGAATTCCTGATTCAGTTGCACAATAGCCAACCCCAAAGCCATGTCATGCTATGGACCAGTATGTTGGGATTTTCTACTCTCTACTTGCATGGTAGACAAGAGTTGTGATGAATCCATTGAGCTGATAGTAAAAATCGTACGCTCTCCGCAGCTGCCCTTTTTTACCATCAGATCAATTGATAAGTTTTATTTTCAAATAAAAAAAAATACCATGCAGAAATTTTACAAATGCCTATGTCTTTAATAAACTATTCATGAAGAGCGCAGTGTAAAAATAACTCCTGTTGACGGGAAAAGGAAGACAGCTTCACTTTGAGGTGAGCTTGCTTCTCCCATTTCCTCCTCTTGGTCTTTTTTTCTGTGCTGTAACTCCAAATAGAAGCAGGATTAGACCTTTCTATTTTTTTGAGCCTGATTTGCCATTCATACGACGATATCCGATCTTTACCTTGGTGTCACTTTTTGGCACCCATGATCCTTGATTCCATTAATATTAAAAATTCTATTCATCTCTTTGACACACCCTGTGACTGAGGCTCCACACCATTTTGTCTGGAGACTTCCAAAGACTTTTCAATATTTTATTTTAAACCTCGAAACCACAATACATTCAATTAATAATGAATTATATATATAGATATAGATATATCTATATAGATATATATATAAAAGATATATATAAACCCTAACCCTAACCCTAACCCTATATATAGATATAGATATAGATATATCTATATAGATATAGATATATCTATATGGATATATATATAAAAGACAATACATGTGGTATATAAACTAATCCCTCCCACACTCCCCACCACTCCCTTCCCTCCCAAATACCCCAAAGAAAGGAGATTTTCAATGAATAATTAAATTCAAATCTACCGCTGTGGAACCGTGATCCACCATCAGGACGAGCTATTGAGAGCTTAAATTTTCAAACCAACTTATAAATGCAGGCTCCGTATTTTCAAAAGAAATTATATTTATCACACAACTTGCGAGTAATATTTCCTTGAAACAACCAAAGCCAGTTGTACAAATTCAACTTGAAGCATGGTTAACCTTAATTTTAAACTAAAATTTTATTATTTCCAAATAAAAATAACATTGGATCTAATGGAACTTTAACCTTCTTCACGGTGAAGAAATTTCTTCTTATCTTTCTTAATACCTGACCCATTATCTTGAATCCTTGACATCCTAATTCCAGGCATCTAGGGAGATATCGTACTTGTATCTGTTCTATCATGTTCGAGAAGAATTTTATCTGAATCAAAGAAAACAACTCTTGTTCATCTGAACTCAAGGGAGCATGGGAGCAGACCGGTTAGCACGTTACTCTAACAGCACAAGTGGGCGGCACAGAGGGGGCACAAAGGGGGCGGCACAGAGGGAGCACATAGGGGGCAGCACAGTTAGCACGTTACTCTAACAGCACCAAGGGGCGGCACATAGGGGGTGGCATAGAGGGGGCACACGGGGACAGTACAGTTAACACATTAACAACACCAGGGGGTGGCACAGAGGGGGTGACCCAGTTAGCACATTACTCTAACAGCACCGGGTGCAGCACATAGGGGGCAGCACAGAGGGGGCACCATGGTTAGCACATTACTGTAACAGCACCAGGGGGCAGCACAGAGGTGGCACATAGGGAGCGGCCCGGTTAGCATGTTACACTAAAAGCAAAAAGGGGTGGCACATGGGGGAGGCAGGGTTAGCATGTTACTCTAACAGCACCAGGGGGCAACACAGAGAGGGCACATAGGGGGCAGCCCGGTTAGCATGTTACTCTAACAGCACCAGAGACCCAGACTTGAATCCGATGCTTTCTGCAAGGCGTTCTTTCCGTGGCCTGCATGGGTTGCTTGCTCCCAGGTGCACCAGTTTCCTCCCACCCTCCAAAACACGTGCGGTTGTAGATTAATTGGGTTATTTGGGCAGCAAGGGCTTGTGGGCCAAAAGGGCCTGTTACTGTGCTATGTGTCTAAATCTTCTAAACCTCAGTTACATTTAATTCTAGTGATTATATTTAGGAGTGGGGTTGAATGGAATGTGGAAAGAATAATGGATTAGGATCGGATTCATGTAAAAATGGGTGGGCTAAAATGTATTGTTACGAGCCTAGAGGACCCCAAAACCCAGCAGCAATAGAAATCCACCAAGACAAATGGTTACTTAAACAAAAGTTGCTTTAATTATCTTTAAACATGAAAACAGAATCACACTTTAACTTAACTTAACTATCCCTACTTAACCCCTTCTAATTCGAAGTGCACGTGTATGTAATGTGTGTGTAAGTTCAGAAAAGTTCTTTGGTTCACAATCCAATCTCACTTCTCAAGTTCACTGATTGCAGGCAATTCTTATACTGTGCCCAGAATTTAACATTTATAAAGTCAACAGGCTTTGGTGCTTGAAAATTAAATGGTTATCACTCAGGAAGGTTGTTGTCGGTTTTCAGAGAGTGATTTGTTGTACACTGGATACCCACAACTGATTCCTTTTTAATCAGCCACTTTAGTGTCTTGCTGATGAAACCTGCCCCTTCAGGGTTCTCCAGATGATAACCTCTTTCTTTCAGGCCACCACAGAGTTCCTTTTTTTTCTTCTTATTTCAAGTAAAACATTAGACAGCCAGTCCTTTCCTCTTGCATGAACCACAAGGGCTTTGACCAGGCTGAACTAAGAACTCACAATCCATTTCCCAAAATGGGGTTTTTCCACAAGCTTGCCAGCTTGTCCTGTTCCAGTCCCAGCTGCTGCTGCTGAACTGTACCACTGCAGAATTGATCTGTGTGTGTATTTCTCTATCTCTCAAGGCTTTTTCAGGTGCATTCTCTGCTAAGAATGCACCTGAAGAAGCAGACGCGGCCCTTTAAATTGCAGTTCAGATGGCAGCGTTGAAAGCACAACGCTGGCCACCTGAAAGGACAGCTGCACTGGGATGCGCATCTGAGCACCGGCGGGTGAGTACAGATGCTGGAGCACTGGCGGGTGAATACGGTGGCTGGAGCGGCCGGCGGGTGAGAAGGAGGCGTTCCAGTTGGGTACCAGCATTGTTTCGGCCAGCCCTCTTCACCACCGTCCACTCCAGCCCCCCTCTCCCCACTCCCAAAATCAGTCCCGCGCTGACCGCCCGACGGTGTGGGGACTGGTTTCGTGAGTGGGGAGAGAGCGGGGCAGCAGGATCAATGTGGGGACATCCCTGCGCTGACAGCCTATGCCAACCACCCAACAGTGTGGGGATTGGGAGAGGAGCTGTCAGGCGCTGGCCAGCTGACTGTCATCTGAATGTAGCCACTTTTAAGCAGCTGCATTGAGATGGCTGAGGAGGCCACTGTGCTGCGGGGATTATTCCTCTCAGAGGAGGGATACCAAACTTGCCTTGCAGGCACCTCCTGCACATTCACATGGCCTTCCCACAGCCGCATTTTGCCAAAATATGCGGCTTTACAAGCAGGTCATTTGGCCGAAAAACCTGTTTGACTCTCTCTAAATGCCAAATCACATGATCCTCCTAGAACAGCAAGTTCCACTCCAGATAGTCTATGGCTCCGACAAGCTCTTTCGTCTGTTGCCTTTTTGTAAACAACAATCCATTAGTGAAGTCCCTTGGGCATTCTCCAAAGCTTTTGCAAAGGCTCTGTGGCATGAGCAGAGCTGTTTTTAATAAGATCTGTTTTAAAGTGTTTGTATGTGACCTACTCTAACAAACCTTTCCCAATTTATCTCCCAAAGACATACCTATATACTGTCACAGTATCTCATGACTCCTCACATGACTTCCCCTGAAATCCATATATATGGCCTACAGTTTCCCTAAAATAACATTTAAACAAAGCTATAATTTAAAAAAAAATCAGTAAGTTTGCTTGTATTTCTGCTCTTATCATTATTTGACATGTTTACTCTGGTACAAAGATTCTGACTGTCTCCCTGAGCTTTGCTTCTCATAAATTTTATAAACTTCCATTAGGTCTCCAGCCTCTGATGCTCCAGGGAAAACAACCCAAGCTTGTCCAACCTCTCCTCTAATCCAGGCAGTATCCTGGTAAATCTCGTCTGTACCATTCCCAAAGTCTCCACATCTTCTCTGTAATGAGGTGCACGTGATGCTCCAATTATGGCTCTATATAGTTCCAAATAACTTCCTTACACCAATAACTCAGTTCCCTGACCAATGAGGGCAACCATACCATACAAATTCTTTACCACCACTTGAATTTGTGGGACCAAGGCTGAAGGAAAAGAACGAGACACAACCTTGCTGCAAGCCGTTCAAAATATTGATTGCATCAGAAGTGGAAAGCGACTTTTTGGGAATTGTGGATGTGGATCAGATCAATCCTATTAACAGCCCTGTAAATTTTCTCCTTACATTTGACCCCCCCCCCCCCCCCCCACAAAGTGCGGCACCAATACTGGTCCGGATTAAACTCCGTGTGTCCATATCCTGTCATTGATTTTTATTCTCCTATTTCCTTTGATAACCCTCCAAATGATTCCTAATTTCACTGGTCATTGTGTCATCTGCAAACGTACTGACCACTGCCTTTTTTTTCAGCCTGATCATTAGTACAGGAGTCCAAGCGCAGACTCCTGCATAACACCAATGGTCCTGGTCCTGGACCTCCAGCAAGTCTTATCTACCCTAATGCTGTTCACAAGACCCAGCACCACCTCCTTGATTGCAAAATGTTGTCGTACAGTATTACTCTTCTCCACATGCTCTCACTATTCACCATGTCCTTCTTCTTAGTAAATACTGATGCAAAGTATTCATTTAGTACGATCACTTCCCCTGACTCCAAGCACAAATTCCCTCTTTAGTCTTTGAGTGGTCCTACCCTCTCCCTAGTTATTCTTGTCTTTATTCTGCAAGAACCGGAATGCTGAAGTCAAAACCAAAAATACAAATGGACAAATACATTTTGGGTTTCATGTGGAATTCAAACATAATCTGCTTCGTTTAGGGAGGGCACTGTATCCCCGTGCAAGTGGCAAACAACAATTCAATATCAAAGTCCGAGTTTTCGTAGTGTGTAGGCGCTTTCATAGAGTCAAAAAGCCTGAGGGTAAAGGTGGAGATTCTCCACCCTTATGTCGGAGACTTACCTCCGTGAGTGTGCCCCGGCCAGCTCCAAGGTGCCGACTGCAGTCCCTCTCGAGAGTAGGGTCAGCGCTCCGCAGCCTAGCATGAATGTAACAAGCGGCTGGCTAGGGCTAGGGCTGGCTAGGGGCGGGCACATGGCGTCGCGGTGATTTTGTCAGCCCACGACCCATCTCACTCACCCCTCTCCCTCCATGACCCCTTCAGGGCAGGGGCGGCCAGCAGGGAGGGCCATCAGTGGATGGCCCGGGTGGGTTGTGACAGCCCCGCTGGCTGCTTCAGCCTTCTGGGTCGCTGATCGGCACAAGCAGCTCAATATCGCTACCCATCACCCCTCTCCCCCCCCCCCATGCAGATGGAACTGTTCTGGGAAACACAGAGCAGTTCCAGCTACATGGGAGATTATGGGTAATGAAGTAGGCTATTGCTCGCCGAATATGTATGGCATCATTGGTACCAGTAGCCACGCCTCCTGAATGATGCATCATCGCCCGAGCTGCTTCCAGGCTGAAAGGGAACTTCGGAGCAGGCTTTTCTGGGCCTGCATGAAAAGGTAAGAAGTACCTTTTCATTCGGCGTTTAAACTGGCCTCCTTGTGAAGGCCGACTATGAAAAAGCTTAGTAACAAAGGGCGGTGAAGAAAAATTATTTCTAACAAGAGTTTATTACCATGATTTTCAACAGTGAGTGCGGGAAATCGATGACAATTACAATCCTAAATTTGTAAGACATGCAGGGCATTGGGCTTTGTTTGGGATGGCTTTAGAAAAAGTAATTTATGTAAAAATAAATTGGACACTCCCCTTCTGCACAATAAATAAGTTTCTATGTTTAAGCAAAATTTGTAGAAGTATGCATTAGTGACAGTCAAAAACCCAAATATACATGTTTCAACTTGGTCATACAATAAATCACTGTAAAATTGGGATAATATGCTTTCATGCCTGTAATTCCCAGGATATCAGACTTCTAATCCCAATTGGGCTGTCCAGGAAAGCGTAGTATAAAAACAGACACTTTCCCACTGGAATAGAGGGAAAATTGGCAGTCAAGACATGCTTGGGCACCTCTGTACATTCAGCAACAGAGCAGTATTGATTATAGCCAAGTTATCTGGACGTCTGGCCTGAAGATAGGCAGTGACTGACTTCGGACAGATCATTCTTCTATAAAAGGAGAAGATAAAATGCGGCTTTTTTAGTCAAATCTACTCAGAGGGAGAGATGGAATATGCTAATTTTCTCTGGAGCATAGGAGGCTGAGGGTTGAGTAATTATGGTCAATAACTGCAGGGCATAGATTTAAGGTAATGGGAGAAAGATTTACAAGGGACCGATGGGGAAATTTTCCCACTCAGGGTGCCCAAATGAAGTGAAAACTGTGGGTCAATTATGGCATTCAAAAGTACATGGATGGGAACAGTTTCAATGGATTATGGGCTACATGCAGACCAATGGGCCTCGCATCTTGATTTGCATGGACGAGTTGGGTACTCGAGACTGTATCTGACGCCGACTCTAAATTTTGAATGAACATCAAGAGCTCGTTACTGATCTGACCATTTCCCTACTATTTCATGCCCTCTGGTTTTCCATTTCTCCTTTCAGTAAAGCTACCCGCTGCCCTCCACACAAACATTGTAGACAACCTAGAGTTCCTCTGCCCTTCACTGGTGGGCGTGCCTTAAGGTAATTGGATGCTACGTGAAGAAATTCCATCCTCCGAACTCTACCTCTCTCTCTCTCTCTCTTCCTTCGTCAACACTCCTTCACGGCATCTTGGTTTTTTAAAGGCATCTAGAGATAAGTATTTTGTTTGTACCTCAGCACCTCTTTCCTCTGAAAGCTTGGGGTGCCTTAATTTTAAAGATTCCTTTTACAAATGTTGAAACACAATGAAAAATGGAAGGGTTAACTGAAGTTACCTTTTACTGCTAATGCTTAGTTATTCATTGCCAGTTTTGTGTGTAAACTTAATGTTACATTAGAATGACCAAACGTAACATGGGTATCTAAAAGTAGATGAGGGGCAAAGGGAGTGCGAAACCATGATTTTAATCCAAGTATGGAAACTTTAAAATCAATCTAGAGGAGGATTGGAAAAAAGTGTCAGTTTATAACCCACTGCAGTCAGGAAATTGGATTGGTCCTTTAATACAAAGGACCTACGTATATTCCAGTTCTGGACCCCAACGACTGCCTTTTGCCGACTCTGTTACAGTGATCAAATTTCTAGGCCACAATTGATAAATCTCTTCAACCCAAGATGTAATCTGGAAATGTGACTGGCCAAAGCTTCATTGTAGTAGAGATAAGGAAAATCATTCATAAATTTCCCTTGTAAGTTGGTACCAGAGCACTGGTACAATTTTTGGAGAACCTTAAGTTACATTTTAATTTATTCATATTTTAATCCACAACATAGAGGCCTATTAGTGGCCATTTTGGAATAAATTGGTAAATGTTTGATCACTCGCTGAATGCTTTGAAAAATAGCCTTGTTAACCAATATTAAGCCACTGACTAGTTCTTCCAATTAATTAGCAAATGACATACACAAAAACAGGAGATATGTTCATAAAAGTTGAGTGTCCACATAGAACAGAAAATAGTGCCCAAGAAAATGGAATGTTTCAATTTTTTTAAATAACAAATTGAATGTTGGATTGGCAACTCATAAGTTTAAGGAGTCAAGTTGATGTATTCCTTTTACTGAAGCCTATTTTTCTAATTTTTAAAATTTATTGTCATGAATAAGTCACAAAATTCATTGTGTGAGGGGTCTGAGGAGATCTGGTATGTCACAGTGCAAACACTCATATAAACTATCTTATAAAAAGTGTGCGAAAAGTCAAAGGCAATCTCTTTCGTTCATCGAGAATTCAAGAATCTGATGGCAGAGGCACTGAGTGCTCGTCTTCAGGATCCTGTACCTTTTTCTTGACGGGAGCAGAGTGAAGCAGGCGTGGCCTGGGTGATGGAGGTCCTCGATGATAGAGGCTGTTTAAGACGCTGAAGCTCAGGGCTCATGATGTTGCCAGCTGAGTTAACAAACCGCTAGAGTTTTTTCTTGTCCTGAGCATTGGCACCTCCATACCAGACATCGATGCAACTATCAGAATGGTCTCCGCAGTACACCTGAAGAAGTTTTTTTTAAAGAGTCTTCAGTGACGTACTGAATCTCCTCAAATACTTCACAAAGAACATCAGCTGGTGTGTTTCCATCAGCATGGAGACTCAGGATGGATCCTTGGAGATATTCACACCCAAGAATTTGAAGTTCTTGATTCTCTTCACGACTGAGCCCTCGATAAGGACTTGTTCGTGTTCTCCTGACTTTTCAGCCTTGCTCATCAAATTGAATGCTTCATATAAATCAACCAGAGAGAGACAGATCTCCATAAGTAGGTTACAAACAAAAGCTCTCCAACAGGTATAGTATTCAGGGACTTTGTCTCTGAATATTGTTGTTTAGCACCATAGCTAAAGGTGATCCAAACACTGAAGCTGCTGGAATAGCAGAAGGTTCTGACAGGGTTTTTTTTTAATGTTCTATTTTATTTTAAAGAATATACAAAATAAAATTTTCAATATCACAAAATATTTAACTTTTTTAACTAACAAAACAGTCGCTCCCCCCCTCCCCCCACCACACACATACAAATACACACACCGTCAGAGCTTACATAGATTTTAAATATATAGAATAGGGGGAAACCACATTTAAATATATATAATGGTTGCCATTATAGTCTTTTTTCTTTATAACTGTATTTGGGCATCTCTGTTGTCCAGGTATGGCTGCCAGACCTTTACAAAAGTGTCATATTTATTCTTTATTTTTATACATAGGTAGACCGCTGTTCATTTCTGCAGTCCATTGGGCTATACGTAGAGGGGAGTCAGACTTCCAAGTGATTGCGAAACATTTTTTTGCTACCAACATTGCTATTTTTATAAATGAGATTTGATATTTATTCAATTTATTTCCATAAAATTACCTATCAGATATAGCTCTGGGTCACCTGCAAAGGCCACTCCTGTTATCCTGGTTAATTTTTCTGCGATTCCTTGCCAAAATTGTCTCACTTTCATGAATGATCACGTGGCATGTAGAAAGGTTCCTGTCTCAGTCCCACATCTGAAACACCTCTGAAATTTCTCCCTTTGATCTATGTAACTTCTATGGGGTAAGATATAATTGATGGAAAATTTATACTGAACCAGTCCATATCTTGATTTGTAATTGATGTCACACTGCCCTCACACCAACCTGACCAGCTTCTTTCTGAAATCATCACACCCAAGTCCAACTCCCTTCTTTCCCTTGACCTCTGTAATCTTGGTTTTGCACTTCCACTCTGGAGATCATAGTACATTTTTGTTTTAAATTTGGATGTATTCCTCATCCAAACCATTTGTTCAGTTTCACTAATTTCAGGTGGGGTCAGCATTGGTCCCCATCTTTCTCTTAAGAACTATTTAAGCTGGAGAAAACAGAAGAAGGTCCCATTGGCCAGTCCGTATTTGTGTTTTAATTGTTCAAATGACATGAGTTCCTTCCATATAAGTCTTTAATATATCTTATACCTTTGTAATACCATGAATTTAATATTCTATTGCCCATGTTCATTTTTACACAGTTGTACTTTTATTGATATCCCTTCTTTTTTTTTCCTATATATTCATTAATTTCTTGCCATGCTCTTATCAAATGTATTAGTATGAGACTATGTCTTTTTCTAATAATTTGACACCCTATTTTTAGATAAAAAATCCTTTTCTCCCTCTGCTCCATTGAGTACATTCCCATCTGTAACCAAGCCGGGGACTTGAGTCCAATGAAGAAGGCTGTGAGAAATCTAGCCTGTGCGGCTAAGTAGTATTTTTTTGAAATCTGGAACTCTAAGTCCTTCCAGCCCATAGTCCCATATCAGTTTTTCCAGTGTGATTCTTGGTACGTTATTTTTCCACAGGAACTGTCCAAAATGATTGTTTAGTGGTTTAAAGAAGTTTGTAGGTAACAGAATAGGCAGCTATTGAAAAGGATTCTGCAGTCTTGGCATCACTTTCATTTTGACACAATTAACCCTTCCCACTAGGGTAATCAGTCTTTCCATTTCTGCAGGTCCCTTTTCTATCTTCCCAAGAGGAGAAACAATTTAGTTTATACAGATTTTGTAAGTTGTTGTCAGATGCTATTCCACGATATTTTATTCCATCCATCTTTCATTTAAATTTACTTCCTTTTTGGTATCTTTCATATTCAAAATTTTTAATGGCATTATCTCACTTTTGTCTAAATTTATTTTATAGCCTGATATTCTTCCATATTTTTCTAGTGTTCCTTGTAATTTTTCCAAAGTAGCTGGGTCTGATAGGCATAGCAGCACATCGTCACTAAATAGACTAATTTTATTTCTTGCGTTATTTCAAAGAGTCAATCCCAATAAAGACATGATGAAATATTTAACTATACTTCATGTCTATCTTTATATTGGAGAAAGTCTACACACTGTTTTGCACAGTGATACCACATATGGTCTTTGTGACAGTTATAGTTAGGTACACTGTTGTCTAGGTCGAGCTGTTTACATGGTTATTTTATACACTTTTAGTGAAAATCCAGTTGTTAAAGTAGTCATTTTCGAACTTTTCTTTCCCCTCACATACCAGCTTAAGCAATCCCTACACCATCAGTGCTCCGTGATTAGTAAGGCATTGCTCAAGATGGCATGTGAGTGGAAAGGAAAGGTTCTTCTTGTCCAACTTTGAAGCCCTTTATATCCAGATCCCCTCATTATCTCCACCAGCAGTTCAATCAATAAAATAAAAAGTGCTGGAGACAGGGGGCATCCCTGTCTACTCAATCTACTCAAGGGGAACCCCACTGATTATCAGTAATAAATTTAGCTTGTGGTTTATGGTATAAAGTTTTTATCCATTTTATAAATGTTCTGCCTATGTCAAATGTTTCCAATGTTTTAAATAGAAAGGACGATTCTAAACGGTTGAATGCTTTTTCCACATTCAGGGAGACTGTAATACTTGGATTCTGTTCAAATTTTGCCATGTGTATTATATTAAATAATCTTCCTAGACTATTTGAGGAATGTCTTCCTTAAACAAATCCTGCTTGATCTGTATGTATCAATTTTGGTAAATATTAGCCTAACCTATAGCCAATACTTTCTTAGGTATCTTGTATTCAGAATTTAACAGGGATATTTGTCTACATGAAGTTTTTAATGGGTCTTTCTATCTTGTTAACACTATAATAATCGCAGTTGAGAATGATTCTGGGTGAGTCTGTTTCTACTGCTTGGTCCAGAACATCCATTAATAGTTAGTTAAATTGTCTGCAAAAGTCATGTGGAAATCCATCCTCCCCTGGTGATTTATTAGGGTACTCAGAGCCTTTTCAATTCCTTCCCTTGTAAAGAGAGTGTATTTTTCTATCCTTTCTCTCTCCTAGTTTTGGAAAATCAACATTAAATAAAAGATTTTCCATTTCATTCTCATCTCCTAGTAATTCTCATTTATATAATTTTGTGTAACATTGTCTAAAAATTTAATTGATTTCCTTTTGTTTGAATACTAGAGTGTGTGTCTCTGTTTTTATAGCATTTATCATTCTTGCTGACTCCTGTTTTAATCTGCCAAGATAAAACTTTGTGCGCCATTTGCCTAACTTGTTTTTAGTATAAACACAAACATATACAACAGAAAAAGCTGTATCTTAGTGTAGCCGATCGCTACAAAGAAACACACACAGTGGGGGAGGTTAATCTCACTCCTTTATTAGGGTTGGAAAGGCTGCTTTTATACTGTTCAAGTTCCTACCATTTTTGCTGATTGACTGAGTCAGACATCTAAATAATAGCGGGCAAGAAGATCCATGCATATGAATTCCCTTCTTCCCCAGCCTGTTTCTGCTGAGTTAGCTGGGCAGCTTGACCAACGCCATTTTAGGGCTGTTGGTCTAATGTTGACCTAGCTTCTACCCCTGCCGGTTCATTGTCCTGGGAGTCGCTTTAGCGGTCTGTCCGCGTCTGCTGCCGCACGATATGCCGGCCTAATCTCCGCAATTGCGGGCCGCCACATAAGATTTTTTATTTTCCAGTAATCTGTACTCTTCTCGTAGTCATGTTCTTTGACATTTTATTCTAATTTTATGCCTTTCTCCAGACTATTTACTTCTGCCATATTTTGTCTCTTTAGAGTCTTTGTATAGGATATAATTTGTCCCTTCAAATATGCCTTGAGCATGACCCATATCAAAAACTATTGTTAGTAGACAGTGGATTTGTTTCACAAAATATTTCTATGTCTCTTTATAGATTTGCACAAGTATGTTCTTTTCAGTAGTGTGGTATTAAGAAGCTATCTGTATAATTTTCTTGCCTTTCCATTATTGCAATATTTAATGTAAGTGTTCTGATAGAAGCCTCAATAGGTATTCTGTTTTTAATCAGTCTACTTTTTAAATGGGAAGACTTTGAAAATAAGTCAACCCTTGTATGTGAATCAGGCATTCTTGAGTAAAAGGAGTAGTCTCTCTGTGGGATTTAATTGCCTCCATAGATGAAATTGTGGTTTTTGTTGCTTTCGCCCTCATTGCTGTTCTCCTTTAACCAATATATATTTGCCTTCCCTCTGCCATTTTTAAGATATCCTTTATAAAGATTTCATTGTCATAATTGAGCATAAATATTCATAAATGTCCATGTTCTCCATAAACCTTCTGGCTTGATCGAAGTGTCTTCTATCAACACTGGTGCTGCCCCTCTTGCCTTTGAACCAAAGGAATATGATATTATTTATCCTACCTGTCCTCTTTTTAATTTATCATGTTCCAATTTTATACGTTTCCTGCCATACCTAATTTCTTCAGGTATTCCAGGACACTTTTCCTTTTCACCAACCAGTTTATCGCATTAATAAAGACTAATAAACATTAGTGTTTTCAAACAAATATTGTATAACAAAATCTTCGCAATATTTTTTTAATACTGTTAAATTTCCCTTTTATGAAACATACACATCCCTAGCTCGGACAGTAAGGTTAACAATAGAACCCAGAAGGCTGCGAGAAAAGCCTGCAGAATCTTCCAAAAAAGAACCCCTCCCTTTAGCGTAATTTTCCCCCTTAAATCGGAGTTCCCACCCTGCTTCTTTCTCCATCACTTTCCTTTCTTTCCAGAACTCTCCAAGTACGTTACAATGTTTCTTTTAGCAGAAAATAAAAATACTTCTTTCAGTTAGTCCCATTTTAAAATGGTCTTTTCATCTAGCAACTTTGATCTTTTCATAACTTTCTTAATTCTTCCACTTTGTTCTTGAAAATTCATCGAATACCTTCTGATCATTCAACCTTGTGGGTAAGTCATCAAATATTTAAATTTTTTTAGATAGCAGTTGTCTCTTTACTTCATTAAATTCCCTTCTTTCTTTGACCAATGCAGTACTAAAATCCTGAAAAAAAAAATTACTTTTATTGTCCTCAACTAATGGGCCATTGTTATTTGAAAAAAAATATTTGTATGGAGTTCCCAAGATCCCATTCCTAGCCCAGTAACTTAAAAGTCTTACCGGGACTGGTCATGGTCGACGTTCACTGGTTCTTCTGCATCCGAGGGTTCAGTGAGCACTTTCAATTTGCAACTTAGCCTTTGTTTTGTCCCAGCGTTTGTGGAATCCATATTTCAAAGCTCACTGGGTCTTTCCCCTCGATTCCTTCTCTCACTCCAAAGATTCTTACCTTGTTTCGTCTGCTGATATTTTCCTCATGGTCGATCTCGTCCATCATTCCTTTTCTGTGTCTCATGTTTTTGCTTTTCCTTCTCGAGCTTTTAGTCTGTCTTTTGGTTTGTCCAGCTCAGCCTCCACTTGAGTCATTCATTCCATTAAATCTTCCACGATTTCTTTAATTTCTGATACATCACTGATTCATCCCTCACGAAACAAGTGCACAAATTTTCCGTTTTGATCAGGATGGTGGCTATATCTTGGCCCAACACCCCCCCAGCTCTGCTGGGTTCAGCCAGTCCCAGGACTCCTCCTCGTCCAGCTTCCACTTGATGTTCCTGGTTGAGCTGTTGCTTCTTCAGTTTTTGGTGCCTTGGTCATTTAGTTTTATCCATTTTTGATGCTAAAATTCTGATTTGAGCTGTCTCTTTAATACTTTTCAATGGAGAACTTTCAAAACATGTCTGCTCAGATCATCAGGACGGCTACACCTACTCAGACAGGGTCTTTGATCCAAAGCATTGTCTGTCTTTCAACAGCTGGTACCTGACCAGGACACCCAATTTTTAAATATCAGATTTCCAGCATCTGTAGTTTTTAAAATTTTCATTTCCTGGTGTACATTGTGTTATTTTTTTCCCCCCATCTTCTAGATAGTCAGCCAAATGTTTTACAGTATCGCAAGGTTCCCTATCATTTACTGTTTTATTACAATTTGTTTGTTTGTTCACAGTAGACGTTTTACTCAAATTTTTTATTTTCCAAAATTATGGAAGATTATCCAAATGCTTACGTCTGAACAATTAAACTGAAGTCAAAGGACTGAACCCCAAAATAGATTTGATGGGGTAAAATAAAACTGCAGCAAGTTTTGCTTCAGATCTCCAATTATTATTATTTTTTAAAAACGTATGCAGCACAGTAAACAGGCTCTTCAGGCCCAAAACCCTGTGCTGCCCAATTGACCTGGTAATTTTTGAACTGGACCACCCAGAAAAAGCCCATGCAGGCACAGGGAAAACGCAAACTCTTTTCGGACAGCGCCAGATTTGATCCGCGGTTGCCGATGCTGCAGCTGTGCCACCCTCATGGAGTGAATGTCTTTTTAAAAAAAAACATCTGGCTCTTTTCAAACTGGGTGGATGTCTGGGAGAAGGCCTCCACCACATCAGGTTGAAATTGACAGAGGTAGAACTTTCCACAAATTTGTCCATCTGGCTTTCATATATTTTGGACTTTTTTCTTTTACACAAACTGTCCAAATTCACTTTGTTTTAAAACAAAACAAAGATAACTCCATTACAAAATCCTTTTTTTTTGATACAAAAATATACTAAAATGATTCCCAACCTGATAGACATTTGCTTTCTTCACTGTCTACGGAAATAAGTCTGAGAAACTAAGCCCAAGAAAACATCAGAAGCAAAAAGCCATAAATTGAGCAATGCCTTCCCAGTGCAATTTCCTCACAATGCGCCAACATTTGAAACAAAATCCAATTAGAGTTTGAAAATACAGTTTGGAGGAGGTTGCCATTCACCTAGTTTCTACAAGAAAGTAGTAGCAGCAAGTTGGATTATCAATCAAACTTAGATGAAATTCCAGAAAACTCAAAAGATAGTAATTTGCTTTTATTCCAATTTCTAACTTGTTATTTCAAAAACAGGTCGAGATTTACACAATCCAACACAAAAACAGTAATCGAGTGGTTTCTCTTTCCCATTAGTGAGTATGAACAATACCTCATTGCTCATCTATGGCTTGAGTACGTGCTTGAAAGGTTATCAAGTTTTCTCCAACTGGTGAATTAATTGAGATTATTAGTTTTCCTCTTTTTATATTTTTCCATTTAAAAATGAACTCTATTACCAGATCCTGCAGTTTGAACTGGTACGCTGTACATCAATCCAAGCCTCCAGACAACAATTTTATATTGTCATATATTAAAGAGGAAAGAGAGAGATTTAACTCCTTCTGGTTTGCCAACTTCTTAAAACTAGATCTGCCATTATGTGGCAAGGAATGAGTGAGGGAAGGTTGGGTGCAAGGTTATCATTCTGCAACAGTAACAGCAAATATCTCGTGTTTTTTTTGGTTGCTCAAGAATCTTAATTCATTCACAAGATGTCTGCACCTCTCGTAATTCCAGGATTGCCCACTCAGAACCAGAGAAGACTGCGGCAAGTTGTTTTCTGTGGCAATCTGGATGCTGCACGAACTCCACCGGCTCTAGCAGACGGAAGTCCAGCATCAACCACAAGTTTGTGAATCGAGAGTCACGCCTGCCCAAACTGGGTAAGGAAAGCAAAGTTCCTGCCTAATACATTATTACAAAAGCAGCTGGGTAACAACTATTTGGAAGGAAATCAAGAGGGACAAAAAAAAAAACCATCTTAATTCAGAAAAAAAAGGAATAAAGGATCACTTTTTCCCACCTCGTATCAAACTGGTGAACGCAGTACAGTGGGGAAAAAGGCTGATAGTCCATCTTTTATATTTTACACTCCTTGTACAGATTTTTACCTTTTACTGATAACATTTTCTCATTCCCCTCCCTCAAATGTTAATGTAAGGCTGAAGTTTCAGGCTATTAAATCAGTTTATCTCGTGCTTACTAATATACTCTGCAAAATTGATCAAAATACAACATGCTTCGGATACAATAGATAGTTAAATAATGTACTGCACCCATAGAGGAGTTGATTATTTCAAGAGGCAATTCTTGGAAAGATACAGCTTCATATTTTTGTGCAAAAATTGAAATTTTAAGTTTGTTCAAAGCTGGCATTTAACTCTCATATTTATCTGACATGGAGACAGAATCAGATTATTGTTTTTTTTTCAATCCTGTGAGACAATAAAGCAATTTAGTTATTGAATTTAGACACAAACCATTCCTCAACAATTCTTCAGTTCAGGATGTTACTTTTTTTTTTACAATTCCCACTCAAAAGATTGTGAAGCAGCGACTGTACTGACAAAAAGAAAAAAAATCTTTGTTGTAGTATCTGAATTTAGAATGATTAATGATTTATAACCAGAAGAACATGGGCCACTTTCACAAATGCAGACCTTTTTAAAATGATCAAATTATTGAGGCAAGGTAGTCCAAAAGAATTTCCCAACTTCAATTCCTCAAAGGAGAAATTAACAATTTCAAATTGTTATCAAAGTTTTAAATCCTTAAGTTATGAATAATAATGAAACAACTTTTTTGATGTCATTGGTTTGGACAACCTCTATTTTGTACAGCTGGTGAAAACATGGTTGATAAAAATGTGAAGCCATATTATAGAGCAATAAACTATTTTAGGTGAACTTTCCTTCCTTCTTTAAGTTAACACTGCTACAGTTGGATTACTCACTTAAAGCGAAGGCCACCAAAACGGATTGCATTTTCCAGTGAGTTCACCGGTTGTAAAGGACACGGAGGTCTTCAGATGAAGAACACAAATTTTGCTAGATTTTAAACAATAGTTGCATGATATTCTATACTTACTTAAAAACAGGAAAATAACCACAATCAAATCGCAAGAATCAAAATGATTTAAGAGCACTTTATTGTTCTTTGAGGCTACTTTAAGTACAAAAAGTGGCCCGTCAAAAGCTTTTTTTTCCATTTTGGGTGAAACAAGGCCGCAAACAAGAGGGATAGAGTTCAAATTTACAAACTGAAACAGCGAGTACACTGTAGACATTTCTGCTCTCTGCAATAACGAAAATTGTAGACAAACCTGGTCTATATATATTTCAGAACATTTTGCAGTCTCCACAAAATTTATAACAAGTCCACAATCCCTGGATTGCTGTTTGAATTCTTGTTCAGTTGTCTCATTTTGTTTTTAAAAAAAACAGCCAAGTGACCAGACGGATAGCGTTCACAGACAGCATCTACAGCCTTCTACCATTGTAATGCACAGTAGCCTGTAGCAGTAATGAACTAGTGGCTATTAATGCTAACGCAGTGTTTCCATAGATAACTGTGTTCCTGCACTTTTACCTTATAACAGACAAATCTACACCAAACAAAAAAGATCAACTTTTTTCTCCAAACAAAAAAAAACTGCATGATTACAACAAAAAGGATAGGGAAAATTAAATAGCTACACATCATTAACAAATTAATTGTTCCTCAAAAAATACCTACGAATTTTTTTGTACATTCTTTACGCACAGCGTAATGATGGTCTTATAGTTACCTATATAAAAATTGTTCATTTAGTGATTTACCTACAGAGTAGGGTACTGAATGCCAAAGCAGACAAGCGGTAACTACCCAGTAAGGTGGCGACGAAATGTGTATGGTTTTTATTGGAGTGACGGAATGTATGGGCGTGTGTGACTTTGTCAAAGGCAAAAGCGAAATTGGGAAGCCATCAAGCATTACACAGCTCCTTCTGTACCTCTGCCTCTAGTTGTCGTAACGAGTAAAACAGCAAACAAATCAGCATAATACTATTGCAGGAATGTACACCTTGGCACAGGACTAGAGTACGTATCAAAACAAAAAAAAAACAACGTATTCTGCAAGCCATGACCATCTGCATTACCACATTAAAGCCAAGTAATCGACTTGTTTATCTGTAAAACAGTCTGATTTCAGACTTTATGGGAGCTAGTTTATCATTTTATTAAGCAAATTGTATTCATTATGCAATAATTATTCAGTCATGCACAAACAAAGCTTTTGCCACCTGTACCATTGGAATTTATAATCTACTGAATATTATGTGCAGACCTTTCCTGAGGGCTATCCTCTTTTGCTGAATTCTACCAGTGTGAATACATGCTTAAATGTCATTGAGTAAAACTGTACCAGCAGTAAGTTTCTAGGACTGTTACTGATGAAAATAAACTACAATTCTGAAGAAAAAGCTCTAGTATTAATTTTCATTATGCCTATACAATATAGATACCAGCTATTTTTAAACATCATGCAGCTAACTCATATAGAAAGCACTATTGACCTTCGTATCTCAAATCTAGTTAAACAAGCTGACAAATACAAATGAAGGGTGTAGGGGAAAAAAAATGCCCGAGTTCTTTGAAAGAAAAACGCAGTCCAGTTGTGAGCACAAAGTACAAAATGTATTCTGGAGATAGAGAAAGGCTTATACCTGTATGAGACTTTCCCTTCCAAAGTTGCTCTGCCTCTACAGCACGATATACAATCTACTAAGCCCCCATTGTCAGCAGTTTGCCATCTAACAAAACAAGAAAATCTGATGTAAAGTTGACAAGCAACCTCACCACTCCCCAATAGTGCAAATCAGACATACAGTTCTTTTCAAGTATATAAAACATATAAAATTACATAACAGAAAAGCAACGTAAAGCAAACCACACAAATTCTAGTCAAAGAAACTAGCAGGAGGCCAAAGCGTTTGGGTCAACCAATCTTAACATGGCTTTTTGGGGTAGCAGAATTGCATCAGAGGTTTCTTTGGTAACTGAGGCAGGAGATTAGGATGCTACATCATACAATTTATATGTATAGCTCCTGCTATTTTTAGGGAACCCTTTTGCAAATGCCAAGCAAATACACAAAAGTGTCTGGTTTTTTTTAAAAAAAAAAATCCCCCTCCCCACTTATTTAAGCAGTCAAACCATGCAGTTCACTCAGCACAGAATGCAATGCGGTCTGCTCTTCACGACACAACCGACGGAGAGTGATTGTGATTGACCATGTGGGAGGAAGGGGAGGACTGTCCTCTTCTGGAACCAGAATCAGGGCTGCTAGAAACTCCATCTTTGGCAGCCTTGATTTGAAGCCATGTTTCTCCGAGAGCTTTGGCAAAGTGATCATCCACTGATCCTGTGATAGAAACCGAATTCGTCACAGGTTCTGGTTGCTTGTATTTCTCCCCAAGGCTTCGGCGAAAGTGTTCTTCTACAACTGGATCGCATGTTGTTGCAGTAGATATGGAGGCTGTAAAACAAGGTAACAATTTAACAGGGAATGGGAGCATAGTTGAATCTGTCAAATTAATGCAATATTCTCTGAAATATTGTTCCTATTGCAATGGCAGAAATAAAATTCTGACTCATTTTAACCTAATGCAATTTTATTTTAATTAAAATGCAAATATCTCTCTTTGCCACTTAAACTCTGATGTGTGGAAATATGGGTTATTAGGAAATACATTTGCCATTACAGTACAGAAACCCATCTTGCATCTGCTAATTATTCAGAACCTATATAATCATTCTTAAACAAAAGACGACCTCTGGCTACAGCAAACTTGCCATGCTGAACTGAATTTCCAAATTAAATAAGGATAAATTCAAAGATGGCGCATCAGGGACTACACAAAAAAAGTTTATTCCCTTCCAATAATTCTTATTAAACTGTGTTAGGTTAGAACTGCACATTTCTTGGTCCAGGCAATGAACCCCATGGAGCATGCAAGTTCGATTTGGTGATTCACACAGGCCTTTAGAAGCAAGAAGATTGAGGGAACCTATTGAAATACTGTTAAATATAAATTGGCATCTGAAATAGGATTCCCTTTCCTAGAACACAATACTCCCATGACAGTATTCAATCAGCTGGAGGTAAAGGTGAATTGTGAGTACAAAGGTTTCAATTTTAAGAAGGTCAGACAGTCAAATTCCATTTCTTTTGCCACCAAGCCTGGGATCAAGTTTCACAGCTATCCATTCTCTACAAAGGGGCAAACAATTGTATTTAGTTTTATTTCAAGCTTTTCTTAAAGCCTAGAAACCAACTACAGTATTTAACTGCATTGAGTAATTAGGGACAATTATGAAATGCACGTCTTTGAGAGAATAGATACTGCGCTTTGATAATAATGGGTGGATTTTGGCAGAACTGAAGGAGTCAAAAGTATTAGACAGGCCAATGTGACATATCGAAACAGCAACACAAAGTGGAAAAGCAAATTGTGCAGATGGCGCGAAGAGTCTGCAGAGAGATATAGCAGAGTGGGAAAAGTCACTCAGTTGGTTGGTAAATGCCAGATCATGCACTTGGGAAGAAAAAAGATCAGATTATTATTATTTAAATGGTGAAAGACTCCAGCATGCTGTTGTGCAGAGCAACTTGGGAATGCAAATACATAAATTGAAAAAGGTTGGTTGGCAGGTACCACCGATAACCAAGAAGGCAAATGGAAAGTTGGCCTTCATTGCCACAGAGATTGAATTTAAGAACAGGAAAGTTCTGCAGCAATTGCACAGAGTACTAGTGAGGCTATACCGAGAGTACTGCATGTAGTTGTGGTCTCCTGACCGGAGAAAGAATATACTGGCTTTGGAGATGGTGCAGAAGAGGTTTGCCAATTGATTGCTGAGATGAGGGAGCTTAGCCTAGGAAGAGAAATTGAGTCGCCTGGGATTATTGTTATTGGAATTCAAAATGAGAGGAATATAATAGAAACACAAAATTATGAAAGAGATGGGCAGGGAAGTTGTTTCCACTGGTTGGTGAGATTAAAACTAGGGGACAGAGCCTCGAGATATGGGGAAAGAGAGGCAAAAGACTGAGAGGAGGAGGAACTGCCCAGGGAAACTGTATAGACTGTCTCATTAAATATATTTACGACATATTAAAGAGATTTTTCCATAATAGGGGAATTAAGGCAGGTTGGTGGAGCTGGGTACACAGCTAGAGATCAGCCATGATCTTATTGAATGGTGATGCAAACTTGACGGGCCAGATGGCCTGCTCATATTTTTTTTTTTAATTCCTCTATCAGTAGTTCTCTTGGGTTTTAAGAGGGGAGAATCTTGGGTTTTGCAGCACAGATATGTTGAGTAGGAACCTTCACAATCAAAACACCAATGACTTTGAGTGGAGGTTTCTCAAGATAAGCTCACTAGACGACTCCTGATCCACACCAGTGCCATCGACAAAATCTGGTGCCGTCTGTAAAGTCTGTTCGTTCTCACGTCCGCATCGGTTTCCTCCTACCCTTCAAAATGTACCGGGGCTGTAGGTTCATTGGGGCATTTGGGGCAGCACAAGCATGTCTAAACTTGCATTTATAAAACACTGCAGATACTTGAAATGTGGAATCAAAATACCATTTTGGCAGATCAGGTAGCAACTGTAGTTAAAGAAACAGTTACTATTACAGATCATGACCTTTCATTAGAACTGTTCAGAACACAAACCATCAACCTGAAAGGTTAATGTCTTTCTCTCAACAGGTTCAGCCTGGTCTGTGGAGCATTTCCAGTACAGGTGGTCCTCAACTTATGACGGTGTTACATCTGACACAAATCAGAAATTCACTGCATCAGTTTTATCTTTCGTCAAATTCAACATGGCAACCATCAAGGCCAGCTCTCGCGAGGGGTTGGCCACCCCTGCCAAAGATAGGTCCCAATTTTCACTGCAAAAGCGTAATTTTTATATTTACATTTTTTTTTAAATCAGTCATATGTGCAGATGGCCATAAGTCACATTGGATGTAAAGTCAGAGACTACCTGTATTCTCTTTACCAAAAGCAAAACAAATCATAGAAATGGATTTAAAACCACCAGAACAGCATTTCAAAAGACAAGATCCATACTGAGGGCAATTTTAAGAACAATTATTGTTGCATTGGTTTTTTTATTTAAAAAAAAAGAATTCTTCCCAGTCAAAAACCACCGGGCTCCCCTTCTGTTCCAATGATCCACGTCTACTTTTCTTTCGTTTCTCCCTACAGGTCGCCCAAGTCCTCACACCCACCCTATGCTTTTCTCTATATCTGAACCTTTACCAGGTTCAAATGGACACTCGTATTCATCAATTCATTTCTGCATCGATACCTCACTATCCAACAGTACTTTGAAACCAAATTCCCACTTTGGGTTGAGCCCTCCCAAAATTAGAGGAGCACAGCAGGTGTTTGCTGCCTCCTTAGCTCCAGGAACTCCGGATTTGATCCCAATCTCAGCATCTATCTGTATGGATTACTCAGTGGCCATAAACAACCTTCATTGTATAAACAGAATGAAGGGGCAGTTGATGAGCATGTGAAAGAAACTTGGGGGATCCTCAATGCTGACAATGCCCATTTTGATATGCTCACAAATGTATCCTTCCCATGTTTAAAACTGCAGCTCCCAGGCTGCTCCACAAACACCAAATTTGTAATTAAAGTTCTTGCCAGTATTCTTTCTTTCTACACAAGATAAAGGAAAAGAAGCAGGCCCATCGAGTCTCCTCCTGACCCAAATCATTCTCAAATCTAGTTCCAATTTCTGGCTTTTTCCTCCATAATTCCTTGATACCTATCAATCTCCCCCAATGATCTGGTCTCCACAGCTGTATATGGCAATGAATTCCACAAATCCATGACCCTCTGGCTAAAGAAATTTGTCCTCATCTCTGTTTTAAATGGGTCCCCTCTAATTCTACGACTGTCCCCTCTTGTCCTGGACTCACCCACAAAGGGAATCATCTTATTCACATCTACTCTGTCCAATCCTTTCAGCATTTGAAATGTTCCTATGAGATCCCCTCCCAATCTTCTATTTGCCAATGAATGCAGTCCAAGAGCTGCTAAACGTTCCTCATCTGTTAGTCCTTGCATTCCAGGAATCATCCCCAAATATTCTGAACTCTCTCAACATCAGTACACCCCTTCTAAGACCAGGGGCCCAAAAACTGCACCCAGTTCTCCAAATAAGATCTCACCAGTGCCCCAGAGAGCCTCATCAACACCTCCTTACACTATTCCTCTTGAAATGAATGCCAACATAGCATTCACTTTCTTGACTGCTGACCCAACCTGGTGGTTAACTGTTAGGGTATCCTGCACGAAGACCTCCAGGTCCCTATGCACTTACAAATTTTGAATCTTCTCCCCATCTAAATAATAATTTACCTTTTTATTTCTTTTTCCAAACTGTAGATTTCTCAACGTTGTATCTCATCTGCCATTTCTTTGCCCGCTCTCCTAAACCGTCCAAGTCTCTGCAACCTTTTGGTTTAACACTTCCTACTCCACCACCAATCTTGGTGTCATTTGTAAACGTAGCCACAAAACCATTCAATCCATAATCTAAATCACTGATATGCATTGTAAACAAAAGCAGCCCCAACACTGACCCCTGCAGAACACCTCTAGTAACCAGCAACCAACCAGAACAGGATCCCTTTATTCCTACCCTTTACTTTCTGCCCAATCTAATATCTTTCCTGTACTTCCATGGGCTCTCATCTTATTAAAGCAGCCTCTTATGCAGCACCTTATTAAAGGCCTTTTGAAAATCCAAATACACAAAATCCACTGCCTCTCCTCCCCCTTGTCCATCCTACTTGAGATTACCTCAAAAAATTCCAATAGGCTTTTTGGCTTCAATTCTCAAAGAACCAGTATCACAAGCATGTTTTTTTTTCACACTATGAACCTTACTGACCAAAATACAGAGACATTTTTCTCTTGAATATATAGTGTCATTTTCTCCCCTTTTTCCCCCCTCCCTTCCCTCCCTCCCTCCCCATTTATTCAAAGTTCAATCTATATTAAACCCGTTAAACAATGTCGTCACTTAATAAAAATAAACAAAAATTTCATTGATGTTACTGGATTATAATCTACAGACCAGATACAAAAGAGCACAAGCAAAATCAGATTTCCCATTTATCTGGATTTTGTGGTTGGAACTGACGTTAACTGCTGATGTAACCAGAACAGAAGTTTGATTTGGATCTAACCCAACAACTCACATTTCTATGGAGCTTTCAACGTGGTAAATTTCTTAAATTTAATTTACCAACAAGGAGGATATATTAGTACAGATGATGAAACCCCCATTCAAAAGGAGGAAACACATATGGTGTCATCTAGGGTGGTGTAACTCTGGAGCTCGCGGCTTTGATTGCAGAAGACAAAGTAACATTGGTAGGGTAGCTAAGGTTGAAGATACTCAGTCAGGATGGAAGTGGAAATATCAAGAATTATAAGACTGGAGGGGATTACCAACTTAGTAACAGTGATGAGTTTGGAAAAATTTGATTACCTGAAAAATGAAAACATGCAAAGAAAAACGATTAAATAGGTCTAATCCAAGTGCAAGGAGACTAGCGAAATGTTTTGAATTGGCACGTATTGGACGACAAAGGATAGACCACAGGAGGCAGTCCAAAGATAACAAGAACGTAGATGATGCTTTCAGGAGCAGGATGGTCATAGAAAAATCAAAGCAAAACATGGAAAGGAAAAATAGTTATAGCAAAGGAAGAAATTTGTAATGTGAATCTCACCTCAAGGTCAAATAGTTCATCAAGATTACAAACAATCTGATTTAATCTTCAACACCTGGTGGCTAGTAATGAATGTTAAAGACATTGACTTAATCTTCCCAATTGTTGATGGAAGAAATTTTCATGCACACTGATGTCTGGATCTACAGCTCCAAAAGAATCTCCCTCTTAATTTAGTTAATGTGATTGAAAGCAGAGTGTCGTGGGGATGACCCCTTTCAGAGTGTCGTGGGGATGACCCCTTTCTTTCAGTGTCGTGGGGATGACCCCTTTCATTCAGAGTGTCGTGGGGATGACCCCTTTCATTCAGAGTGTCGTGGGGATGACCCCTTTCATTCAGAGTGTCGTGGGGATGACCCCTTTCATTCAGAGTGTCGTGGGGATGACCCCTTTCATTCAGAGTGTCGTGGGGATGACCCCTTTCATTCAGAGTGTCGTGGGGATGACCCGTTTCATTCAGAGTGTCGTGGGGATGACCCGTTTCATTCAGAGTGTCGTGGGGATGACCCGTTTCATTCAGAGTGTCGTGGGGATGACCCGTTTCATTCAGAGTGTCGTGGGGATGACCCGTTTCATTCAGAGTGTCGTGGGGATGACCCGTTTCATTCAGAGTGTCGTGGGGATGACCCGTTTCATTCAGAGTGTCGTGGGGATGACCCGTTTCATTCAGAGTGTCGTGGGGATGACCCGTTTCATTCAGAGTGTCGTGGGGATGACCCGTTTCATTCAGAGTGTAGTGGGGATGACCCGTTTCAGAGTGTAGTGGGGATGACCCGTTTCAGAGTGTAGTTAGGATGACCCGTTTCAGAGTGTAGTGGGGATGACCTGTTTCAGAGTGTAGTTAGAATGACCTGTTTCAAATGCATGCAAATTACTATTCTGTTATGGATCGATGGTCATCTTTCTCATTATGTTGGCCCTGATCTTTGCAATACAGGAGGTTGCGTTGCTGGAAAACGGAATCAGGATTCTTCATAATGCAAAGGTGCTCCATTTGTGCACGAGACTTGAGAGGAAAAAAAAATCATTGCTCATTTCCTTCCCCCCCACCACTAAATTCTGCGTATAACAATTTTTATTCTGAAGCTCTCATTTTTGGGAAATAATTTGTCAATTCTATAAGGGCAAGTTTCTGTAATCTGTAACACAGGGGTCACCTGCAACCATGTTATGTATTTTTGAATAATCAAAGATTATCTTAATCAAATCATACTCTTGTATTCTAATTGGAAGGAAACATTCTGCATTTTATGCTCAAGACGAGGCAGTTTGAATTCGCAGTGTAACTTGACAAGTACTCTTTCCATGAAAGTAACTTAAGATAAAATTAGTGAGAAAGACTAAAATTTACAAGTATGCTTGGAGGAGCCATAGCAAAAGAAAAAAAGTGTGATTTCCTAACTCATAGGTTTGAAATTGGACTAAAGATATTTTACAATGATTTGGAAAAAAGTGGGAGAAGGACGTATAATCTTGCATGACAAGAGGCAATAAGCAGTTCTTAAGATCAAGAATTAAAAGGAGACATTTTATGATAGGTTCCTAACATATGAAATGGACTCCCAATGTTCACAGGAGGAAATGGTGAAATGAGGGTGGGAGGGGAAACAGTAACCAGGTGTTCATCATATTGGCGGCATCACATCTTATTTAATCATTTTGCACCAAAATATTACTTCAGGTATCAGAATACATTCAGTGTAATAAGATGTCATCAGCTTTGTTTCTGCAGTTAACTGTTGTACACAAAGTGGAGCTATTTGCAAGGCAATTTGCTGATTTGAAACACCACTCAAACTATATATTTTTTTCTAATGCAAGGATGAAAGCAATTAAAAAATGGATTCCCTGATACGACTCCCTGGTGTGACGGGTGTAAGAATGGAGTAGCTCCATTAATTCACATGTTCTGGACTTGTCCTAGTCTGGAAAAATACTGGAGAGATGTTTTCCATACATTGACAAAAAACATTAATATAGATTTAATACTGAACTCTTTGGTGGCCCTCATTTCTACAATGAGAGGGAATGATTTTTCTATCTCTAGTTCAGTCATGCTATATCTTCTGCCTCGCTTTTGGAGAGACGTGCGATTTCACTGAAATGGAAGGATGCCACCCCGCCTACTCATGATCAGTGGTTGCGAGACATCAGATCTTGTTTGAATATGGAAAGGATTCATTATTCAGTTAATAATTGAGATTCAAGACTTCAGATGTTATGGGGGTCATTTATAGCTCATTATCTTGCTTTATAATTTTACTCCAATGTAATTAAATTGTCTGCCTCTTTTCCATTTTCACATTTTTTTCTACATTCATTGTTCTTTTATTGATAATCATATATCGCATCTGGCAATGGTAGTTGGCAGGGGTCTTTAATTTTTCTCCTTTTTATTTGTTTCTTTTCTTTTTGTTCTGGACACTTTTTATATAAAATATAATACTTGGAATATGAATTATGGATATGACTTACAATGCATGTATGTTTTTGATATACTGAATGTTTTATTAATTTTGTGTATCTTTATAATTTTATTGAATTTGTACAAGTTCTTTATTAAAATCAATAAAAAATTAAAAGAAAAATGGATTTCATAATGTTTTAAATTACTACTTCAATTTCAATGAGTACATTATTTTATTTCTTTAATGGATGTGTTGAAACAACAGTGTAAACAGAAAGCCACAGGAGAAATGCAAAAGATCTTTTCTCATGACCTATATTGGCTACAGCTGAAGCCCAGATGCAATGGGTCCACTTTGTTCATTCATATTCACTTGGCATTACAGTACCATATTGTTGCCAATTGTTGGGACTATCAAAAACCAAAAGGTTGCCCATGTAAATGCTGTTTTCTCTGCATAGATTCACCTCTATGAAGCCACTTCTACACAGCCACTCAACAGCCGAAAATTTCAGGAAAACTTCTGCTCTGGTGGCAGTGTAAAAATGTCTGGAGAGAATTTTTTTATGCAAATTCCATCCCGAAATTTTTCAACTCGTACCCCTCCACGTTTTTACGGAGCAGCTGCAGTGTAAATTGACCGCAGCCATTCCGAAAGAAATAGGCTCAACAAATACGACGTTCCCCCTCCAGCAAACTCCGCAACGCAGGAAGGCTGTGTAAAAGTAACCCTGTGTAAACGACCACATTGGGACACACTGGACGGAGGTATGCTCTTTTTTTTAAAATTCTAGTTTCTGTGTAAAAATGCCATATTTTTCAGTAGGAGCACAAAAGCTTTGTCAAACCCATTAAATATTTGACAAGAAATCTATACTAAATTAATTATGCAAAATGTCCAATAAAAAACTTCAACTGAGGCCCCTTGACTTGAAGAGCAACTGTTGAAATGATCAAGGAAAAGTTACAGATGGCAAGTACAGTATTGTATTTTTAAAAAATAAAAACACAAGACCTGAGGGCATGACTTGATCAAGTTAGATTGCTTGCATAAAACATCATTGAAAATGCAACTTACCATTAGAGAGTCTCCTGTAGCTTTGGGGCATTGCTGGAACGCAACCACTGTGAGCAATAGGACAATGGGAAAGGTTGCAGTTTCGATTGTTACCAGATGCGCATGTAATTACTGATGGGCGATTCTAAATAGACAAAAACAGTGCATTTAGGACAGTTCCAGTCAATGATCAAATGCTTAATAATTACACAAAGCCCTGAATGCATGGTACCGTGCTGATTTATAAAATATTGGTGCTATATTTTGTTTTCAATGAATGAATCAATCTATTTGTTATTTGTAAATATTAGCATTGGTACTTCATACAATCCAATATTTGTCCATGCCATTCTGGTAAAAGCACAGAATGATCAATAGGGTCCACAAGTTACACCAAATTGGGTTCTGCAAATAAGATTTGAGAATCCCCAAAAATCAGACTTATTGATAATGGGCTCTCAAGAACTGGAATCCTTGATTTATTTCTTTCTTCTTCTTTGGCTTGGCTTCGCGGACGAAGATTTAAGGAGGGGTAAATGTCCACGTTAGCTGCAGGTTCGTTGGTGCTGACAAGTCTGATGCGGGACAGGCAGACACGGTTGCAGGGGAAAATTGGTGGGTTGGGGTTGGGTGTTGGGTTTTTCCTCCTTTGTCTTTTGTCAGTGAGGTGGGCTCTGCGGTCTTCTTCAAAAGAGGTTGCTGCCCGCCGAACTGTGAGGTACCAAGATGCACGGTTTGAGGCGAGATCAGCCCACTGGCGGTGGTCAATGTGGCAGGCACCAAGAGATTTCTTTAGGCAGTCCTTGTGCATTGATGTAAAAACACCAAAATGCTGAGGAACTCACTCAGCTGCTCTTTTCAGCATCAAGGATTTACAAAAGATATATTGCCGACCTTTTGAGGCCTTCTTTAAGGAAAAAAAAATCAGAGAAGGCAGAAGCAGGATATATCGGGAAGTCTCAGAATTCAAACCATGGGGGAGGTGTGCCAGTTTGGCTTACAATTGCGAGGCATGCAATTTTGACTGTCTGGGTTTGATGCAAAAACTAGACTTAAAAGTTGTGCTGCTCAGCTGGTGGCACCTTTATTTTCCAGATGAAATGGCAGTCCTCATCTACAAACATGGACGCAAAAGGTATAGCACAAAACAAAAAAAGTAGAACCAGTCTCCTGGATGACCTTTTCCTCAATCAAAAGCACAGACTTTTCCAAATCTTGTTTTAGTGATACACTATCACGTGCAAACTATCTGCAGCCTTGACCAAACGTTCCAATAATGGTAGTGATTTTGGATACACTGAGAATGCAAATAATGATACATGAATGCAAAATTCCTTTTCTAAGGAAACTATTTAAAATTGCACGTTATGTTACTTTGTCGTGCCCACCCCCCCCCCCCCCCCCCATTTCAGATAAAGATCATTTCACAAATTCAGAAGGAAGACATTCAGGAAAGCTCAAAAAATAAATGGGCATCAATAATATCAGCAAAAATGTTTGTAATATTTTAATGTATTATTATGTGACAAGAAAATAAACCTTGAATTTATCGTCTGAACTCCAAACAACAAGGCATCTAATTTGCTTCAAATTTACCACATTACCAGGTGGAACATTTAAATTACTTATGCTATCTCTCCATCCCTGCAGTTCATTTGCTTTGAAGCCTGATGCTACATTTATTGTTGGCAAACAATATTAATTTTGCCTAACAGACTGATCAATTACATGTTAAGAGATCAAATTTACAATTAAATAGAACTTCTTATTAACTTCAGAATGATTCTAAGCACCAGAATCATCAAACTATTGCCAGTGCTGCAATTGGGAAGTAGGTTGGCTAATATGCATGCAAGGACAAGCACCTTTTTTTGGGTGCAATGCATACCAATTTAGCAATGGAACTGGGTGCATCTAGTTTGTCCAGACACTGATCCCACTGCCCATTTCAATGTTCTAACAGGTATCAAATATCAAATTCTTAAAGCTCATTCAACCCGAGGTCCCTCTGCCAATGTTTCTGAAGAACCTTCCAAAGGATTTGATCGTCAACTCCACAAGGTATTGGTTTGGTCTCCAAAACAAAAATGCTACAAAGTTGCTTGGCAATGTAGTGTGGTTTTGGTGGCATTGCCAAATAACAATGCAAGTACTAATTCCAGTTTTGTTGAAACGTGGACACAGGATGGGCAGTGCAGTTAATGAGGTGAGGTGAACAAGAGAGACCGCAGAGACAGAAAACTGGAGTAACAGACAAATTGCTGGAAGAACTCAGCAGGTCAGACAGGATCCATGGAAGACACATTTCAGACCAAAACATTAATTTTTTTTAAAATTTGAACCAAAAAAAAACAAGCCCATGCCGTCCATCAATTTACCTCCAACTCCCATACACTATAGAAAGGTGGGAAGACTCTAGAGCACCCAGAGGAAACACGGGGAGAAGGTACAAACTCCTGACAGACAGTGCCAGACGATTAATTGCCTTCCATGGATGCTGCCTGACCCACCAAGTTTCTCTGGCAATTTGTATGTTGCTCTTAATGAGAGGAGTCTATTATTAATACTGGATATAATAATGTTCCTAACAGCGAGATACCAACCAGTTCAGCTTTCTTATTCTCCCATAACTTTACCCATGGTAAAAAAAAAATAGGCCAATTCTCACCGCAGGAGCAAAGCCAACTTCTAATGCACAAGTTTCAAAACAGTAGTGGGGTGAAAAAGTCCTAAATGCAAAAAACAAGTCAGTGTTTATACCTGCTGTCGTTCCACACCAATGCTGAGTGTCCTCGTGGTATCCATGTTATTTTTGGTCAGTGCTAGAGGCTGTTCCATTGGTGGTCCTATGCCAGCATAGGCATGATTGCTGAGATGGTTCATGGTCGACATTGCAGCACGTTCTATTGGGCTCCGGCTTCGTTCTCTGTGCTGATCTTTACGAAAATCCCCATTGACAGGTTTGGTCCTGCACAGATAGATTCTATTAGTATTTGCTAGATACACAACACACCAGAAAAGATACTATTGCTATCTCGATAAGCAGTAAACAGGCAGTCCTTCTCTGAAATAGAGTTACATCAGACTTTTGTGTAATTAACGACTTGGATCAATGTGTTTAAAGAAGATACAAATAACATTGGCCAGGGTGCGGGAAAGCAGAGTAGAGGTTACGATGAAAATGCTGGGCAATTAACCAAAGACAACTGAAATATACTTGTAGATTACATATAAATAACCTCTTAGCCCAAGTACAAAAGTTTTGTTTATTCTAATTCTGTAAGTACAGAATCAAAACACATCAGGAATTCAGGATCATTTGGCAAATTGTAAAATTTAAAATTACATTTTGATTTACCCAGATTTTTAAATGCATTGTTGGAAGAAAGGGTTGTTTTTACAAATATTTGAAACTAACTTACTTAGGAAATCTGATTTTCTGAATTCTAAAATAATCCCTAAATGGCACAGTATTGCTGTTTAGCAATAGTTTTCAAAATAGTGCCAAACAACTGTTTCCCATCTTGCATAAATGGGAATAAAATTGATTACAACAACTACATTCATTAACAGTGATTTAAAACCACCAGTAGACCTGCACAAAGCTACATCAAGCAGATCTAGCCATGTAAACACAAAGGGTGCACATGTAATTAGAACTAATTTGATTCCATATTTTTCATCTGCTGGGGCCATACAAAGAATTATACAGCACAGAAACGCGTCAAGCAGCCCAACTTGTCCATGCCATTCAAGTTGTCTACCTGAGCTGTCCCACTGACCAAAACTTGGCCCATATTCTTTCCACGTGGTTGTATAAACATCTTTTATATTTTGTAACTGTACACAGCTCTCCCATTTTGGTAGCACATTTCATCTATGTGAAAAAGTTGCTCCTTTTAAATCTCACCTACCCCTCCTCTCTCCCTTGCTTCAACCTATGCCCGGTAGTTTTAGACTCCTTACCGCAGGGGTGTCAAACTCAAATTCACGGAGGGCCAAAATTAAAAACTTGGACTAAGTCGAGGGCCGAACTAAATATTTATTGAAAATTTTCAACAACATCTGCATGTTTTCTCTTCTTTCAACATATGTAATGTTAAACTTTAGGATATAACTTTAGGAGGATAATGTTACAGGTCAGGAGTAGGTAGCTCAAGTTCACCCTTTGCTTGACCTGAGGGAAACCTATTTGGTCCCTGTGGAGATGTAGTCAGCATTCACAGGCTGTGTCCATTTTGGCCTGCATCAGGACTCAGCATTTCCTGCTCACTCCTCAGGCTCTAGGCCTCTATTCACCCTCGACCCACTATCCCTCTACCTGACCAGTCCTTTACCCAACCTCTACTCACCCCTCACTCCACTCGCTCTGCCTCTCCCCACCCCATCCTATACACGCCCCTCTACTGCCTCTCCCTCAACCTGTTCCTCCCTCTACCCGTCTCTCACCCTCTAATCACCCCTCCCCTACTCGCCCTGCCCCTCCCCTTTTACCTCTTCCCTATCCACTCCTCCTTCTACTCATCCCTCCCACTAACTGCCCCTCGCACCACCATAACTTCCCCTGCCCATTACTCCTCACCTACACCCTCTGCCCACCCCTGCTTACCCACCCACTCAGGCCCAGCGCGCTGCCGATCAGCCTTTGTGGACAGCCACCATCTCTCTCTTCACGTGCAGGGCCGAACCAGCCGTCCTGGGGTCCACGCGGGTGCAAGCGCTGAAGGCCGTGGCAACCGGGAGAAGTGCGCTCGCACTGTGGAAGGGCCGTCCGGTGCCAGTCACGCAGGGCTCGCGCTGCCCGGGGACCGTGCGCAGCCTGCCATGCCCGTCGTGCCGACAGTAAATCACAGGCGCTCGCCCATCCGCCGCACCGCTCGACAGGTGGGAGAAGTGACTAGTTGTGCGGGGAGCCTTCCAACTGGCTTGCCGGCTGATGACATCGACAGACTTCTCGTGTTACAATGGGGAAGGATGTGCAATGAAGGGGAGGATGGTGGGGGTGACATTACCAAAAAACAGCATCGGCTCTCGCTGCAGGGCGGGCCACCTCTAATACATTTTTGAAATGATCTTGCGGGCCAAATATAATTATATCGCGGGTGCCTTACCGTGATGAGAAGACTTACAATTCACTTTTTCTACACCCCTTATGATTATGTGCATCTTTACAAGGTCAGCCTGTTCTTCAGGACAAGAAAGTCCCAGCCTCTCCCTGTAACTCAACGCTCCAGTACCAGTAACGTAAATCATTTTTGCACCCTTTCAGTTTGATGACATCCTTCCTACAAGACAACGTTTTCCAAATGTAGGCTTACCAACACAATGTGACATCTCAGCTCTTCCCATCACCTCAACCCTGCCACCACTTTCAGGGAACTATTGGCCTGTATGGGTCTCTCTCGTATCCAAATATACTCCCCAGGGCCCCATCATTTTCTGTGCAAGTCTTGCCCTGGTTTGATTTCTCAAAATGCAACATCTCGAACTTGTCCCATGCGACCCAACCTTCTGGACCAGCCTACCATGCAGTACCTGGACAAAGAACTTGCTAAAGTCAATTAAGACAATGTCTCTACTCTGCCCTCAATCTTCTTGGTCGCCTCTTCAATAAAAACTCAATCAAATTAGTAACTTTTATCAAAAACCAACATATTCTCAATCATTCCTGTCAATTCATTGTGTCATCTTGTTACTCTCAGGCTCCAACTACAATGTTCCCAGGCTTCAGAATACAATTTGCAAATCCTGAGAGCAACTGAACTGGTTAATACTGAAAACTTTTTAAAAAAAGCTTTCCCAAAGCAGCATTCTACAGGGGAGGAGGAAAGTGGTAGGTGTAAAAACAGGAAGAGGTGTGGGGGATGTGGGGCGGGGGGTGTAAGAACCACAGCTTTTGACTGCACTGTTATTGATCAGTCAAACAAAATCTTTGAGAAAAAATTGAAATAGTATAATCAATTGATTACACATACATTCCATCTACAAATGAAAAAGGATCAGGTAGCAAAACCATTGGAGGGTACCATAGATCTCAATCTCTTAATAAAGGGGTTTTTGCAAAAAAAAAACTCAGTACCCATAGTGTTAAACTTGAAGAGCTGTTACAGCAATTGCAAATGATATCAGTTAATAGTACACCAGAATTACTTCTTAACATGCAACTGAAAAGTACCATAAAATTACCACGTTTTTATGAAAGCAAACATAGTGGTTTCATTTTCTGTTGTCTATTTTAAAAAACTTTTTATTCTAAACAGTCAATAGGAATACAGGATGTATGGTTTTGTCAAATATACATGCAGAGAATGTCTAGTTTTTAACCTCAGCACTGTGTAAAAGCACCCAACTTATTTAGACAATATCTCATCTGTTGAATTAAAAGTTACATGTACACTAGTACAAAATCAGAGCCGCACACCTTATCGACTGAACAATGTGGACTTGTGTGCTAGAAGGGTCTTCAAATCTCTTTTCTCTTAAAAAGTGAAATTCGATCAAGTGCACTAAAATGGCAAATTTTATTGTTGAAGAGCAATAAGTATTGGACTAGTGTATTCTCAGAAAAATCCGGAGTGTAAAAATGACATGCATTCAAATGATGTTTCCTTATGCCATGTGTTACGATTCCAGCAATGGTGGCAAGTACAGCCTCTGAGAAAACCAGAAAATCAAAAGACTAAAAATATATTAGAGAAAGGAGGCAATGCACGTGAATCATTTTAAAACAAGAATAATGAGATCATGAGACATGGAATGCTCTAACTTTATAATTCTGAATCATAAAACTTCTATGGCATAGAAACAGGCCTGTTGGCTCAACTTATCCAATTGGTTTGCGATGTGCACACATCCCTCTCATCTTTTTTAATCCATGCACCAAAACAGAAATGCTGGAGGAACTCAGCTGGTCTCCCAATGTCCATTGGAGGTAAAATACACAGGTATTACTGACATTTCAGGCCTGAGCCCTTCCTCAAGGTAGGACTTAAAATAGACAAGCATCTGAATTAAAAAGCTGGGGAAAGGGAGAAGAATGGGAGGGGGAGGAATACAAACAAAAGGTGTTAATTAGATACAAGAGGAAAGGCAATAATTGATTTTGGTTCTGTGAAAGGAGGTGGAGGGTAAAGGGAAGAGAGAGAGACAACTAGAGGAAAGGAGAGAGTGGGAAGATTGTTACAATTCTACCCACTTCTACCACTAGCAGCTTGTTCCATATACCCACCATCCTGTGAGAATGTGTTCCCAAGTCCCTTTTCAATTTTTTGGCCCCTCCCCAACCCTCTAGTTTTAGATTCTCCCAATATTTACTATTTACCTTATCTACGCCCTTCATGATTTTATACAAAGGTTTCCCCTTAGCTTCCTATGTTCCAGGATAGAAATCCAAGCCTATTGAGGCCCTCCTTACAAGTCAGAATTAACTGTTCCAGCAACATTTTCATGAATCTTTTCTGGACCTTTTCCAGCTTAAAAATGGACCTTTTCCAGCTTAAAAATGTCCTTCAAACAAAGGCGTGACCAAAACTGCACATGATACTCCAAGTGTGGTCCCACCAACATCCTGCAGTTGTAACATGACACCTTGTGTCTGCACTCAATCCCATTTATGATGTAACCCAGCTTCCACTTTCAAGTATTAATGCCATAATGATTATGATTTTGCATGCAAAAATATTAATATAGGTATGTGCCGCTTAACGTACATTCAGGCAATGTCCGACTGCACATACCACCGTGGTCCCATAATTATTCAGTTACCGCGTCAGCAGTGATTTAGAAAAAGTGATCACTCGCTATAGAAAGTCGTATACTGCTTACCCAAACTGTCCCCATAGCCGTCTCAGTCCCCACACTGATCCCACTGCCCCACTCTCTCCCCATAGCCCGGTCTCAGTCCCCACACTGATCGGGCTGCCCCCACACTGATCGGGCTGCCCCCACACTGATCGGGCTGCCCCCACACTGATCGGGCTGCCCCCACACTGATCGGGCTGCCCCCACACTGATCGGGCTGCCCCCACACTGATCGGGCTGCCCCCACACTGATCGGGCTGCCCCCACACTGATCGGGCTGCCCCCACACTGATCGGGCTGCCCCCACACTGATCGGGCTGCCCCCACACTGATCGGGCTGCCCCCACACTGATCGGGCTGCCCCCACACTGATCGGGCTGCCCCCACACTGATCGGGCTGCCCCCACACTGATCGGGCTGCCCCCACACTGATCGGGCTGCCCCCACACTGATCGGGCTGCCCCCACACTGATCGGGCTGCCCCCACACTGATCGGGCTGCCCCCACACTGATCGGGCTGCCCCCACACTGATCGGGCTGCCCCCACACTGATCGGGCTGCCCCCACACTGATCGGGCTGCCCCCACACTGATCGGGCTGCCCCCACACTGATCGGGCTGCCCCCACACTGATCGGGCTGCCCCCACACTGATCGGGCTGCCCCCACACTGATCGGGCTGCCCCCACACTGATCGGGCTGCCCCCACACTGATCGGGCTGCCCCCACACTGATCGGGCTGCCCCCACACTGATCGGGCTGCCCCCACACTGATCGGGCTGCCCCCACACTGATCGGGCTGCCCCCACACTGATCGGGCTGCCCCCACACTGATCGGGCTGCCCCCACACTGATCGGGCTGCCCCCACACTGATCGGGCTGCCCCCACACTGATCGGGCTGCCCCCACACTGATCGGGCTGCCCCCACACTGATCGGGCTGCCCCCACACTGATCGGGCTGCCCCCACACTGATCGGGCTGCCCCCACACTGATCGGGCTGCCCCCACACTGATCGGGCTGCCCCCACACTGATCGGGCTGCCCCCACACTGATCGGGCTGCCCCCACACTGATCGGGCTGCCCCCACACTGATCGGGCTGCCCCCACACTGATCGGGCTGCCCCCACACTGATCGGGCTGCCCCCACACTGATCGGGCTGCCCCCACACTGATCGGGCTGCCCCCACACTGATCGGGCTGCCCCCACACTGATCGGGCTGCCCCCACACTGATCGGGCTGCCCCCACACTGATCGGGCTGCCCCCACACTGATCGGGCTGCCCCCACACTGATCGGGCTGCCCCGCTCTCTCTCCATAGCCCTGTCTCAGTCCCCACACTGATCCCGCTGCCCCGCTCTCTCCCCATAGCCCTGTCTCAGTCCCCACATTGATCCCACTGCCCCGCTCTCTCCCCATAGCCCTGTCTCAGTCCCCACACTGATCCCACTGCCCCGCTCTCTCCCCATAGCCCTGTCTCAGTCCCCACATTGATCCCACTGCCCCGCTCTCTCCCCATAGCCCTGTCTCAGTCCCCACACTGATTCCACTGCCCCGCTCTCTGCCCAAAGCCTGTGTCGGTCGCCACACTGATCCCTACTTTCAAATAAAAAGTTTACGGGTACACTACAGTATCCCATATAGTTTTGCTAAATACATATGGTGCTCGCCCAGCGTCCACATCACAAAATGTCCTATTTCACGGCAGGTATCGTGGACGTTAAGTGGCACATACCTGCATTTTGTTCTCTTCCTGCAGGATACTCCTCCCACTTCATTAGTATTCCAGGCCAGAGGTTTCTAATTTCCATCAACTCCCACCCCACGTGAGAAAAGCCAAATCAAATAAATATTTAGCAAAGGCGAATGCACACTCGCATTTACTCCACCACACAAAATTATAGGTGGTTTGCCATAATGGGACTTATCAGCATCCTTGAGACTACATTACCATTCACATTTTTTTCTGTAACATTAGTAATAATCACCACTCTAAAAATGTAAGCAATGTGCAACGATGAAAAATGCAATTAAAAAAATAGCCTTGGGCAGGTTTCTTGAGCAACCGTCAGCCTAAAAAACAAAGTAAACCCTGGGATATTGAATAATACACAACATTATCAAATCCTGCAACTGCTCTCTTAAGCACCAGGAAAGCAGCGTCACTATTTCAATTTTAAAGTGGAACTACTACAAACTTAGAGCAAGCTCCCAAATACTCTGTCTTGATTGTCCTCTTCCTAACTTCCAGGTCACAACTTCTATCCCCTAATTTAATCTTCCAGCACTCCCCTTGACAATACAAAAAAAATCTTTAAAGTAATTAATGACCAATTATCTATGTGAATATTATCAATCTGTACAATTCAAAAAAAATAAAGGAACCAAAATATTACCATCCACAGTGGGTAGCGTAGCTGCCTCCACTCCAATAGCTCTGGTTCGATTTTGACTTTGGTCACTGTATGTCCTTTCTCCCCATTGATTTTTTTCTGGGTACTTCAAATTCATCCCCTCACAAAGATGTGTGGATTTTTTGATTAATTGGCAATACTAATTTATCCCTCATGTTAGAGGATGGAGTCAGAATTAGGGAATTATTAAATAAAAGGTGTGAGAGAATACAGCAAAAAAAAGTAAGATGGTTCCAAGAGCTTGAGGAGCCAGAGGCCTCTATGTCATATTAAAAAAAAAACTCCATCTATACAAGCACCCATCAAAATAGATAAAGAAAAAAATCCTGGTCCACCTCCAAACAAAATCTTCAATCCGTGATCTCGTATGTCACACTCATCAACGTGGTTGGAAACATATAGCAACATAACGTCTGTCACCTCGAAACAGGAGAAGCAAGGCCAAAAGTTTATTTTTAGGAAGTTGTCCCAATATCATGTCAAACTGACAGAATAAGTCATCTTTCAGTATGGAGTATATACACAATTTATTATGCTTATTTCTAAACCCCCCCCCACCCGCCGATTTTTTTTTTTTTTTTATACACACACAAATAAAAACACCTACTTCAAAGCAGGAGGATTTTAAACATTAAATTGTAGTCACCAAACCATGTGCAATGAGAACCTGCAAAAGATTCCGCTATCCTGCAGTTTGGCCTTTTTTTTTATTAAATTGTAGCTCATTCTGGAAAACAATGAACACAAGCAACGCTGCATCTGCTCGTTTTACTCAGTATTCTCGCTCCCACACCAGATCTACAAATCCACCAGTCTCTAAAGGGGGCCCAGACAAGGTTCACATTCTGCACCGTTACACACAAAACGGAAAGGGCTTAATCAACTATTTCTATACGACAATCTTAAAAGTGTTAATTTCTGAAACACTAATTCTTTAATTACTTAAGTCGAAATAGAAATGCTAACTAGTTACATGCCTGATTTTTTTTTTTCTTTAACTAAAATATGGGATGAAAGAACATGATGAGCATATGGTGCAAGTACTTGTGTGTTTATGATTAGATGCAAAATCCTAACATGTATAAAGTTTGTACAGAGGATCTTTCTACACAAAAATAATTTAATTGTGGTTCCAGGTGAAATGCAACTTCCAGATAGTCAAATTTGGTGTCTTAGGATCAGAAACAAGAACAATATCTTTACCAGTCGCCACTGCTTGTGATCTAATGGTACGCAGGGAGATTGGTGTTCACAGCTGAACAAATAATTTTCCTTCTACAGAACACACTGACTCAAACTTTAAAATTAATTGCAGCTGAACATGGAACTACCATATGTTTTTTTTTTAAAAAGTAGAATGGAAGGTTTTGGTACTAACCTCACTTTAATCATTGTCAAAAAGCATGAAGGCAGCCAACGTCCTCCCACAAGAAAGTCCTGGGCCCCTGAATCTTGGCAAGCTCTCTTATGAAAAGCTGGAGAGCTATAGCCATTTCAACATAAAAGCTCCATGCAATTGCAGGAATCTCTGCACTACACATTTTCCCCATTTCCTCTGAACGGTACTAAATACAACTAAAAATGTACTTACTATACAGTATTGTGATCTTTTGTCTGAAATCTTTATATTCGAGAAAAACAACAACAAAGGAAAACCAAGACTTTTTAGGGGTCAGTTGTATGCCAATAATTTTCAACATTTTTTTTTTAAAACTATCATTGCTCCTGGCTTTTACATATGAAACAATTGATCAATAAAATGTCATGATAAAAGATTTCTGTCAAGTTTGCCAACTCCCCTGTAGACTTTTAAGACAGAACATTTGCCTGCTGGCAAAGGCTGATGTCAGTGCTTGTTGAACACAGCTCAGCAAAAGGATAAGGGCGCCTTTGTTTTCAGCTGAACTGTGAAAATGAGAAAATGGCCCCAGCCCCTCCAAACAAGAAACCCACATTGAATGGGTCGTCTTGAGCACCTTGCTAATATTTTTAAAAAAACAATTCATGTATTTGCTGCGTCCTGCTCAAAGTTTTACTGGAAAATGTGATTGAAAGTGAATGTGTTGAGGGAAAAGAGGGAAAACACTTGCCAGAAAGAGAACAGGCAAATTCTCCTATTACCCAGCTGTGAAACATGTCTGTAGCAAATCAAACTTAAAAATTGGATTACATTTTTTTTCTATTTAATTATGGATCCAAACATTAAAGGGAATTAAAACATATATTAGTGATTGCTCCAGCCCAAATAGGTATTATGCTGTTGAGGCTTAATAATTACAATGAACTTGCCTCCATTCACACTGCTTTCGTCATACCAAGGTAGTTCTAATCATCAGGGAAATCGATGTGCAGTCCTGCACTGCAGAGGCAGGTTGGCAAAAGATAGTTGCTTTGCAGATGTGAAGTGTATGTCCCACCACTCATATGCTTTAGTGAGGAAGTTGATCATGACTTGGATTATGGCCTCCAACATTTTTAAGTATTTTCTACATACTTCACTTACTAAGCTTCTAGAGTGGAAGGAACATGGGATGAATGAACAGCTTCCCATATTTCAGGAGGCAGTATCAATGACGATATATTCATCATTGCTTTCAACACATCTGCAGAATTTTTGCTTAAGGATGAAACCCAGCACAAAACTCACTCTACCATACAGCAGTGGCCCCTGGGCTCTTCCAAGATATGGACTATTCACAGCAGGCACTTCAAAGAAGTTAAGATACAACCAGCGCAGTCTTTGCACAATTCTCCAAACCCTCCCAGTCCAACATTCTCAGCATCAAGGCCTTGAATACAATCAACTACAGTGGGCAGGCATGCCTTACACTAATTCCTGAAATAGTCATTACATTGTGGCAAAAAATTACCAAGTGGACAGAGGAAATGATTCATGGATGTTCTTAAAAAAAAAAACATCTCTGCCAACCGATGAGGATGTTTGAGCCATTCAAAAAAGGGGGGGCAATTCATGAGAAGCTCAAATTCACTCAAAAAATGACAAAGCCTCAGTGCAAGTTATGCAAGGAACACACTAACCCACTATCTAACCAACCTGCTCTGTCAAACACCTCCTGCCCCACTGGTGGTAGGGTCTGAGGGTCTCACATTGTCCTCATCGGCAACCTCAAAACTAAAAAAACTGGAATGGAAGAAATTCAGCCCTTGAGCCTGAAAAAGTGTTCAAGAATGGTTCCAATGCCGAGTATTGGATATTTTTAAAGTCTTGTAAATTTAAGTGACCATGAGAAAATTAAAAAGACAAGAGTTGGTTACTAAATTGATTGTAAAAAATAATTTCAAAATGGTTCCTTGCCTTCTCCCTCCAGCAATTCTTCAATGACATTGTCTACAATGTGACAATGTCATTGTACTAACTACAGCTGCATCACTCAATCTACTGGTCCAGATTACATTCATGTGATCTGTACACTAATAGTGAGAACACTCAAATCTTCAGATAGCACAAGAAGTAGTCCTTTGTATCACTGCCAGAGTTGATGTGAAATGCTGCATCCACACAGCTGAATTTACTGCCAATTCAGACAGCCCCTCACTCATTCAAGGTACGAGCAGAACATTTGAGGAGTAGGGGAAAGAGATGCTGGGTTTTGTGCCCCTCCCCTCAGATTTTGAAAGATCGATTTAGGAACCAACAGGTCTTTAGCATAGACATTTCTAGAATTGTGGTTATTAGGACTTTAAGCCCTAATAAGGGCAGAGTTGTATTTAATTGCACATTTAATTCTTTACCATCAACACACATGTAAATGTCCATTTTCATAGCAGTTAGTTTTCACTTGCAGAGTACAACATTATCTTCTTTATGTCTCAAAATGTATAACTGACATTATGCCAGATTCATCCTGGCAAAAATTGATAGGTAAATCAGATTTTGTTCTTTCAACTTCATATTTGAAATAAACTTGTCAAGTATTTGATGAATACTTGTAAGTGAACATTTTAAATAAAGTACCTAGTTAAAGCAACAACAATATGTTCATGACAAATGTCAAATCTGTCGGAACAAAGAACTGAAGGACAAATAGAACCGAGCCAGTCAGGCAAGATGTTCCAAGTGCAACTGTAAACTTAATGTTAAAGCACCAAATTTCACTCTAAAATGAATCCAAATCATTAAGAAATGAATTGGATCTGAAAATCTTACCAATGCGTTGTTTCTCACAACTATTAGAAAGTTCAAGGAGCTTTGCTACAATTAAAAATAGATTTTTAAGTCAGTATGAAGATTATACATTAATAGTTTTCAAGATGGGTGGGGCCACTTAGCCATGAAAGGTGGCAAGAAAACAGTAATAGCTCAAGCACGCAAATGACAACCATGAAAATGTCCAAATTTTCATTACTGAAGAGCATCTCAGAGGACTGCTTGCCAGTATATTGTACTGAAAAAATATTAAAACTGACACTGAAGTAGCAGGAACAGGCAAATGTTGGATTTATGGGGGACTGCAACTATTCAAGATTTCAGAGAATCTTGGAACATTTATAATAGTTTCTTTTTTTAAAAAAAAGAATGAACAACTGAAGTTCCCTCCCTAGCACTGAAAACAAGACACTGAAGAAATGGGTAGCTTACTGATACAAGAAGATGACACAGATGGTATTCAGAAAGGGGCAGCGTAAATGAGCTGAAGGATCCTCAACCAAACACATCTCTAATCTTGTTATGTGTGTAATAAACTGAAGTGGGTCAAGTACAGAAAGGACAAAGTGAGAATATAATCCTTCCAGTAATTAACTGCATGAAAGCAGTGTTTTGCTTTGTGTTTTGATTTTCTTTTCTTTACCCAGATCAAGCCTACAATGTGGACTTTCTGGTTTTGGACAAAATCCACAAATTTTCATTACTTTATACAAACTAGTTTCTAGCACATGGGTCAAAATGAGTTATGATTGCCAACATTTTACTGAAAGCAGCGTTCTCCAGAAGCTTACCATGCTATAAGTAATAAAAGAACTCTGGAAGTAATTATATACCATGCGTTTTACTGGCATTAAATTGCAAGGGTGTTTCCGCTTTCCTTTATCTTAAATACAGATATTTGAACATGATTGTGACCCCAAGTACAGTCTGATTCAAGATGTCATTTTAGCTGACTTTGTGAAAAACATCTCACAACAACTGAAACAAGGATGGTTATATTCCCAGATAAATAATACTTATATTTCACAATAAGCCAGGTGCGTAAAGACATTCAGTTAGATCTTCATTTAGCATATAGTACTGAATTCCAATTAATTTATTTCGTAAAGTATTCGTCTGCAATTCCACCAGTATAATTTCTACTGGTAGAACATACAAAATAGAAAACAGTGAAACACATTTATGTCATATATAGGAAAAGAAAAATGCTGCTTTACATCAGTGGTTTTCAAACTTTTTCTTTCCACTCACCTATCACCTTAAGTAATCCCTTACTAATCATAGAGCATCTATGGCATAGGGATTACCTAAGGCGGTAGGTGAGTGGAAAGAAAAAAAGTTTGAAAACCACTGCTTTACGTCAACGTAAAAGCCTAAAACTTATACTGCAACTAATAAAAGATAAACCCCTAGAGAGGATTAAACAAGGAACCAAAGAATCTTGAAGGTGGCAGCACAGGTAAATACAGCCTCTCCCCACCTTATGACTTATGCGGCTTACAACTGAAAAAAAAAACTGCTTCACGTGTACGATAGTGACCGTCTCTCAGCTGCCATTCGGTAAGTTTGCTAAAGAAGATGGCAAGCAAAATGAAAAGCCCAACCCCTGCTGATAGATCTGGCAAGCCGAGGAAGATGCTCGATTTGGAATTGAAAATGACTTGATTTACGACTTCTACAAGCTAACGTACTTGCATCCATTTTGAGATACGACCGGTCTGTCAGAACATATGTCGAGGAATGGCTGTAAAGTGTATTAGAAAGCAGATAGATATATATCTGCCTTCATCAGTCAGGCATAGAATACAAAAGCAGGGAGATTATGGTACAATCTGAAACGTTGAGTAGACTAAAGTTGGAATATTGTGTGCAGTTCTGGTTGCCACGAAGAAGGGCCATGATTGAACTGCAGCAAATGCAGATTCACCAGGGTATAAAAAAAATTGCTTCAGTTTTGAGGATTATCTCTATAAGGAGGCTCAGGTGTACCTGATAAAGATGTAAAAAAATTGAAAGTAGCACAGATTAGATCGAGATCCAGAAATTTCTCCCTATTGCAGATATCTAAAATTAAAGGGTGCACATTTAAAGTGAGGATAGGACATTTGTGGCAAACTATCAACATTTAATAAGCATCGAGATGAGCAATAGGAGGCCATGGCTCAAATGTTGGTTAATAGGATTTGCAGTCATAGACATAGTGGGGCAAAAGGTTTGATTTGGTCCAATCCGACTTCAATTCATATAAATATTCTGGAATTTTTTTTTAATAGCTTTGATGAACACTGGTAATGGTAAATTCCCATTTATTTACCACCAACACTCAGCAATTTCATAGTGAGGTTTCTACTTGCTTGGGTGGCGGTGTGGTGGGAGGAGGTGGTACTGCAGAGGAACAGGACATGAGAACACTCTCCTTCACTCCATATTTATCAAGGTTTCTTGTTGGTCAACCTCTCGAGCAAAACTGTTTTCAGAGACTGCCAGCAGCTCAGAGCTTAATCACCTAGTGGGAAAGCAAGGATAGAAAGCAGCTTTTGTTGCATTGTGTCCACTGGCACTGCACATTTCCAATGTGGTAATATTGTTCCTACCACCACAGATTACTGGATGAAAAAATGGAAAGTACAAATGCCAAAATTAATTGGAATGGTCAGTAAACAGGTTAGTTATTTACATACAATACAAATAAAATCTCTAATATAATCATTCTATACGATATTTCAGGATCTGAGCATGTAACTAATCAAAATTTTCCATACAATATACTTTGTTGTCTACATTTTAGAAACAGTGGAGACGTCATCCTGTTTGTGAACCAAGTCGGTTGTGAACTTCCATTGTTCTTCTCTGCTTCAATGCCAGAAAGTGTATTGCATTATGTCACCACCACTTTATCTTTTGCACACACAATGGCCAGACCATCTACATTCTTTCTTGAAATAATTCAGATATACTCATCTTACTGCCTGGGTTTACTATTTTAATTTGTATCAAATAGATAAAATAAACAATAATTTTTAATCCCTAATTACCCGAAGAACAAGTCATGGACCCCAATTATCACCACCCCACTCCCACCCACCTCCCCCTGCCAAAAGACAACTTCCAATTTCCTACTTTCCTCATTAACCACTGGCCTATGTTCAAACATAGAGGCAGCCATAAAAGGCAAAATATCGAAGCAAAATCACAACAGTGTATGAATTAGCAGAATTGATTCACCACAAAAGAGGCTTGAAAGATTTGAGGGTCAAGGCTGTGGCAAAGTTTGAATGCAAATGAACAAAAGCATCATACGTATTAGAAATCCAGATAGGCTTCTGATTATCTGGCAGTACACAGCTTCCAAAATTTGAACTACCAGCAGAATCCTTGGACAGTTAAGCAACATACAACATAATTGGAACTGTGCCAAACTGTCACATGCTGAACATTTATCAGGTCTGAAATGTTACTTTACCAGTTGATATCAACCCTTTTTTTTGGAACAAAAACATAATGCAGCTTGTAATAGAAATATTTCCATCTAGTTCAACTAAATATTAAATATATACATTTATTTTGCGACTAAACACTACATTCAAATGGATTTGGAATGCATGGAATGAACTAACTCGGGATCAGGAATGCAACCTCTCTCTGCTGACAAATGCGTTGAGATCAATTTGTCTAGTCAGGAATAAGTGAAATCTGTTTCCGCTTTATGCCTTCCAGAGAAAAAGGAACATAGGTACATTTCTACTCTAAAGAAAAAATTAAAAACAACATGTCTAACATTTTAGCAATGATCATCTGCAGAAATTGTCATTTAAATGCAATATTTATGCGCTGTAATTGGATATAACCCAACACTGGAATCTTTGCATTATTCACACATAATTTAAAATTGGTACAGAATGTCAGGAATACGAGTCCTTACCATTTTGCTTTTTTTTTTAAACTAATGTTCAATAATTAAAAACATTTTAAATTCAAGTTGCAAGCCCTTTGATTTTTCCTTCTCTGGTCAACTATTTTCTCAAAATTCATATATCCCTTGCATTCTAGACAAGTATAATCACTCTTATATGTTCAGCAGAGACATTAATTAATAGAAGAGAAGTTTAGAATTGTATTGGATAGAGCTTGGAGTTCAAAGCCACAAATTTCAAAAGATACAATACGCAAGAATCTCAAAGTTATGGGCATGGGGAAGATTCAAACATGGAGGACATGAGGACTCAGTATTCACAACAGCCAAAGGTGATTGATTAGAGGGATTGAAGATGGTTAGAATGAAAGAAGCGGTATTTGAACAAGTGAAGTTTATTCAGATGGGAAGAGGAGATGTAGGAAAGGAAAATAATGGTGAATTGAGGCTGGAGGAAACAATGTTTTAGCAGTTTAAAAAGTGTAATGATAAATAAAACTGAAGAAGGGATAAGTATGAAGAGAGCACGTCACAAGTTCAACTTAACATGATTGGCCATTATATTTCTGGATCATCAGATTCAATCTCAGATTGTAGTCACGGGCTGAAGAGAATTGGTAGCAAAAGGAGTTTCTAGTGGGTAGCCAAATACAATGGTGTTGGGTTGTCCAATGCTTTACTAGGAAGGATTGCAGCACTTACGGTACCCTGACATAGGAAACGTGAGCACCCAGGGACAGCATAGGTGTTGAGTGGCATGAAATGGAGTGTTAGTGAATTCATTGTCATGTCTCAGGTCACATAGGTAAAGGGGAAGGAGATTACAAAGAATCACTTGCAAGAAATTCTCTTGCTACAATGTGGAATCCAGTGTAAACATGGGAGGGAGGAAGAACATTTTAAGGATTCTATGAATCTACACATTTGTCAACTTCATGATAATGTTGCTCTGCAACAACAAACACCCATACAGCATTTGCAAATCTCTTCAGAAGAAATTTTCTATGCCATTTAAGTTATTAATGCCCAAGACATTTTGATAAACCCCTAAAAGTTAGAAACTATTTTCCCCAAAGTTCAGTACTCAATGCCATAACTTGCCACGTATATCGCAGATTTGCGGTAAACAATTTAATCTATATTTATTCAATACAAGTTATAAATTTCCAAACTAAGTTAACTACCTACACTTCAGTGATTGCCAATACACAAGATGTACATTGAGCAGTAACTTTAGCATCATAGATATTCCACATTATATACCAAATTTCAAATTTGATGGTTGGCCATTATGGGTGAAATTTGAATAAAGAAGATGAAGAGCCAAGTTGAAATCTCCCACAATCTGACATGACCTGTTGGCACCAAATTTGGACTAGGGCAAGAGAATTTTTTAAAAAATGCTGTTGAAGATTACCCACCGAGATTCCAGGCTCCCGCCTGCAAACTAAATACAAGACATATGGTATGTATGGTATTAAATACAATGGAGAATCTCACAATCTCCACACTATGTACCCAATAAGGCACAACAACAAACTCCTACCCTGAACTTACATATTGTGGAAGGGCTGAGGTAATCCAGATGTTAAAGTTATTGAACCTCAGCAATTTTATTTAACCTGATCTTTCTGTCATTGCTTAGTCATTGAAATAAGTTGAAATCTCTATTGGAAAACCAGCAAGCAAGGGTTTATAAAGGCTGGGTGAGCAGCCAAGACTGTCAGCACAATTCTGAGTTTAGAGACTATAAAACATGCTTAAATTTAAAAATGCTCAACTTTCAAGAAAAAATGTTGCAAAATATACTGCAGGATTATTTTTGTTTTTCAAAGAGGGGCAGCTCTGATTACATATCTCTCTGTATTGTTAATTGGCATGAATTAAAGCCAAAAAAACTCATTGCATAACTTACTGGGATACTGCTGTTGATTCAACATGGGTGAGGACATAATAAGTACCCGACACAAAACATCTCACTTGTCAGAAAGGCTCAACAGCAACTGCACTTGCTAAGAAGACTGAAGCAGGCAAGGCTACCGGCCACCATCCTGTCAACTTTCTACAGGAGCTCCATTGAGAGTGTCCTGGCCACCTGTATCAGTGTGGTACAGTTGGCCAAAAGAGCGACAGAGAGGATCATTGGCATCTCTCCCACCACATCCTCCACCCCCCCCCACCCCGCCGACTGGGATTTACCAGATCGCTCTAAAGAGGGTTTGCAAATCAATGAGGAACCCTACCACCCTCATGGAGCATCTTCCAGCTAGTCCCGTCAGAAAAGAGATACAGGAGTATCAGAGCCAGAACCACTAGACTGAGAAATAGCTTCCCATGGGCAGAGACTGATGAACAACTCATACAAACCTGCAGTGACTCAACCATTTAACAAAAATAATTTTGATTTATTTTAATATCTGTATTTGCATACTGTACATACTGCATATGTATTGTTTATCTGTATGTGTGATATGTCCTTATGTGTTTGTAGTCCTTTCACTGAGGACTGGAGACCACGGTTTTGTCGGGTTGTACCATCTGATGATAAATAAAAACTCAAAACATGAAATTTTTTTGATCTGCTTCTAGTTAATTTCTGAATTTATTTCTTTGCTATGTGCCATTGGACACTACTTAATTTAAAAGATAAATGCTGAATCTTATAATATGGTACACGCTGAGATCTTCCTGGGAAAAATACTTAATATAACAATTCCATGATAGGATTAAAGTTTCTTTAATTAAAGTTTAGTTAACCCTGAGGTTTAATGGTAATCAACAACTAGTTACTATTTCAAACCACAGATTTGAGAAGGTTTATCCCAAAGGATTAACTATCCACAGAGTAAGTGGTAACTGCATATGCAAGAGCACCAAACTGAGGTGCACTGACCTCCCAGCCCTCCTCTAGATAAAGAGACCTCACTATGTGGTTTTTTGACTGCAGGCATGTAACAGCACAATCAAGGATTTTTGCTGCCACACTGGCAGTCTAAAAAGGAATTTGGAGTCAATTCTTGCTCCGTGATATTATCCTGCAGGACCCCTACAACTTTTTGGAGGTAGCCTGCAGTGTAAATCGTACCAGAAAAAAAAACATTGATAGTCATTCACTCTACTTCACGTCCAACCATCAGGACTGTTGTACTCAGATACATGCAGTATAAAAAAGATGCCCAGTATGAAAGATCCACATGGGCAGTAATTATGTTAATTTTTTCTGCATAACTAGTCTGCATTGTAAATTGCAATAAACAAGTTCAGCACATTTAATGCATTTGCATTGTAACACAAAACTGAGTCATGACACAATCATATGGCAGACTGAAACGGTTGAGGGTCTGTTTCTGGTTCCAATATTATAAAATGCCACAGGCAATTAAAACAAATACTTTGTTTCATTAACTTCTCAAATATCAGCACAAAGCATTAGATTAAACTTGGGTTATTCCTGGTTCTGAATGGCCTTGCCAATTCATTAAGGCAACCTCCTGAGACTGCAATTTACAATCTGTTAACATTTCATCTACCATTGAAAATAAAATCCTTCAGAGGTTGTGAGTGACACTTCAGAATTTGCACATAGCCTCTATTCGTTGGGAAGAATGGTGATTTATAATCAAAAGTTATGCCAATTTTTAAAAAAAATGTACATAACTGATCTACAACTGTAGACAAGGAATTCCTTCAGTTGCATCTGCAGCAATTTAATTATTTTAACAATACCAATTTATTCCAACCTTGCCACCATTTTGAACTGGACATGACCTCCTGCCTGTTGGCCTGTGCACCTCTCCCTGTCCCTTCTTCATGCACCTGTCTGCTTTTTGCTCATACCATGACAAAGGGGTTAGGCCCAAAACATCGGTTATATCCGACTTACTGAGTTTCTCCAGCACTTGCGTGGAATTACTTAGCTGTTTCCTCCGTCTCCACTTGCAATCAAAGGAGTAAAACAGAGATTTCTACATTTGTTCCTTTTTCACAAATTACAAGTGACATAACTTGCTGTAACCTGCCACCAACTTTCCTTATTCCCCCAATTAGGAAATAGATCATCTGGGATAACTTTGATAGGTCGCAAACTCTTTCTCAATAACCATTTCACTAATATTTAAAAGAAGCACTGTAAAACAATCGAAAAAGACCTCAAACAAAGACTTCTTCGCTACCAACATACATACCCGTATCTTCCAACAGGTCACAGGGGGAAAAAAAACAAATCTAACACTTAAGAATAACCAATTCTTTTCCCTCCCTTTCAGTTTTTAAAAGTCATTCAGCACAGAAACAAGCTTTTGAGCCCACTATCCATGCTCTCCAAACATTAATCTCATTTACTAGCACTTGGTTCATAACCGATCATGCCTTTGTGATTTAAGTTCCCGACCTGGTGCTTCTGAAATGTTGCAAGAATACCTGCCTCCACCAACTTCTAAAGTGGTTTCTTCCTATAACGCAACCACCCAAATCATCATCTCTCCCATCCCCTCTGAAATTTTTATTCTGTTATACATGATTTTAACAATCCAATGTAAACTCAACACACATTGAGAAATGAACACAAGATTTTCCAGATCTTCAAGCTTTTGGCTGAGCTTACAAACAGACGTTCCTACAAACAGAATTCATGTATTTTAGAACCCTTGGGAGGAGCAGCAACAGTCCGCACAGGGCATCGGAATAATTCCCAGGAGGGACAGAAAATTACAGGCATCTGGAAGGCCTGCTTATTGGGAAACTTTACAGTAGTCTTAACTAACACATCCAAGACCAGGCTCAGTTTACAGATAATGAAATAGACGCCCGCATTAAATGTAGGAGTCCTATACTTGTTTTGTGACGTGCACAAAGGGGGAAAAAAAAAGCACCTTTCATGCTGCATAACACAAATGTAAAGACATTATACACTTCTATCCAATTGGATTTTCTTCTTCATAATTGCTCAACACGTTATCATTAGTACAGCAGCTGCACAAAACAAGGTGAAGTAGCCGTTTTTAATCAAATGTACAAGTACACGTGGAAGTTTGTTGCAGCCGCTTCTAGATCTTTAATTGCTGGTCACCATTTACGAGAAAATGCTGGGGTGATTACTTCATGGATGATATCCATTAAAAAAAACTCCACCCAGGGTTTACTGGTGTGATTACCAAGAGTGGAGCCCAGAGTTATTTTACCCCCTTTTATTTCACTCCTGCTAGTACCACATTATCTGGCTTCAAAGAACAAACATTCAGCTCAACTTGAATGCAACAATGAAAAGCAATAACATTTTCCACTGAACCACCAATAGTTTTATTAATTTCTTAATAAATATACAAATGACCTCAGTGTGAGGCCAAGATAAGACTGAGAAAACTTCCCCATGTCTATCAAAGCAGCTGGAAAGTATCATGTACAACTGAATACAAGAAAAAAGAAAACTGAGAAATTATCACAAAAATATTTCGCATCATGGAAATTAAGATGGATGGTAAAGACAAAAAATTTAAAAAGCTTAAAAAAGTGTAAAACACTAAAATGTTGGCTCTTACTTCATAAAGTTTTTTTTTAAATTGGACAACACCATTTAAAAACCACAGATTTCCAATTGATTTTTTAATATTTACAAGCAATAGATAAAAGCCCACGTGTAAGATTAATCAGCAAGCTGGGAACTCTGCTCTGACACAGAAAGCAAACCTGTTGCCTCAGTTTCCATCCTTTTTAGTTCCAGACCTTAGAATTGGTTTTCTGACAATAGATGTATTCCTTCAAAATTTTTTACTCTGATTAATGTATTTTTTTTAATAAAAGTACAATGGACCCAATTGATGCTCGATCTAAGATATATTTGTATGATTATCAATCACAATCTAAAAACATTTTTCTGGGATAATTAAAACTTTTACATAAACAGATCTTGTAAAATGGCAGTGGATGGGATCAACGAAGGCAGGTTGCCCTTGATGCCATATAAAATATCATGAAGTGCAGAAAAGTCAATGGAAATTTTTGGCTTAATTTTGCTTTCCAAATTTTGGCAATGTCAACAAGCCCGCAGTTATTCTTTGACCCCATCTGCACTCGCAGAGCAAGGCAGTTTTTTTTCCCTTTTGAACTCTCAATGTTGTGGCATTGCTCTCACATTTCTGCAACAGAAAGCTGAAGAGATTTTCAACCAAAGATGAAGAAATTGCTCTATGCATTCACATCACATAATCCATGGAGATCCTGCTAACTGTTCTCTTTAGGTAGAGATTGAAGGCAAGGATGTGCTGTCAAATTGTTACAACTCATCCTTTAAATGATAAATAATCTAAGTACTTTTGCCATCACACGGGAGAGCTGCACAATGTTAATACTTCAGATGACTGGGGAGGGAAAATATACAGCTCCCCAATACAAGCTGAAAAGGGAATCATGCACCCATAAAGCAATGCCATACAGCAGGCTGCGAGGCTAAGATTAAATCAGTACATCTAGTGGATCATATATGACAAGACAAAGAAGAACCCTGTCTGTAGAAAGCCATACTAGAAACTTGGAGAAGAAAAATATGGTCTATGTACAGCAATGGAACACAACAGAAGGCAATTTAAAAAAATTAAATTGTTAAGATAGAAAATTCCCTATTTTTTAACTCCACCATCTCCCTCCTTCTTCCTCACATTCCTCTCTCTCCCCCCTCCTCCAAAGACACTGGCTTGTTTTACACTAGTAAAAGCACAAGCAAAGATTATAACAAAGAATTTGATCGCCTTTTCTTTTGAACATGACTAGCATTAGTACACACATGACGCTAGCATATTATTTGATTAAGAGTTTTCTTTGAACTCTGGATTAAAATGTTACTTCAGCAAAGCTAGTAGATAGACTCAATAACAATTACAAAGTGATAACAGAATACAAGGACAGGCATTACCAAATGTGTAGATCGTAGCGGACTCAGAATTTGCATGCCATTCAGAACACTCCAACCAGTGCCATCTTTTGCAAGTAACACAGTCAAACAGTTTACTGTCTCCGGACAAAATAAAACTTACACTTGAACATATAACCTGCTTGCTTTGGAGACTTGGTCATTCTCACTTTCCGCATCATCATCCCCCTGGTCTCCACTGAACTTCCTCTTGTTGGGGCTAATAGGTGGAGGTCCTGTACGATGGTTGGTGAGTGCAGAGGGCACTGGGATTGACTGCATCCTACCGTCACTCCTTAATGCAGCTTCACCTGTAGATCAAATAAAAAAAATTTTCCTCTGAAATACAGGTTGTAAGTAAAAATACAACAGATTAGCATGAATATTTGCGATAGATGAAAAAAATTAAATTATACCATATCCAACACTGCAATAATGTTAATTATGTTTTACTAAATATCTTACTAGACACATCCAAATGCCTCAAAAGGGCAAAAATCCTTACTTTGGATAAGATCTGCTACTTGGCTTTAATGCAGTGAGAAATACAATCCTGTGCATCAAGTCACCCAGTACTGTGGGAAATTGTGCTTCTCTTTCCGCACAATCAGGGCTGCAAAGGAAAAAGCAGCTTGCCAAACTAAACTTTACTTGCTTATTGGAGACTGTCAAATGTTCTACAGTACATCTACATAGGCACAAAAACCAAGCAGACTCACACACCCAAAATGGATGGGAAAAGTAAGTGCATAAACCCAAGTCTAATATGAGGCCCACATCTCTTCCTCAAACTACAAAAAAAAAGGCATCAAGCTGAAAATTCAAGAGATTTATTGTTGGTAGTTTTCCCTGCTGCATTTAGTCAGTGAAGGGAAACCACACAGCAGTTCACCAAACAAGTGTCCCATTCTGCTGGCTGGGTTGTCTCCTCCAGTCTAACCACGCACCATGGCAACCAAAAATGACATCATGATTTTGGCAAGATACCCTATGATAAAACGAGACTGAAAAAAGGGCTTCAGCAGCAGTTTGAATGCATTTAATTTAGTTTTTGTCTCACAGAACCAGATACTATGCATTCCACACGCAGAACATTCATGTGACTTTTTAAGTCAGCCGCCTCATTACCAAGCAACTTTTTGATACATTTCCAATTTTACTTTCCTGACGGCGTATTCATTTGATTTAGCAAGAAAACATTTTACATGTATTTTCTTGCCCAGCAGAGCAGCTATGTATAGAATTTCCACCCTCTTCCCCATGGAATTTTAACCTGATGTTTGCCAAGTTCCTTATGCTTCCCAGGAAGGAAGTTCTCAACCCGCCAACAGATGTGAAAAAGCTACAAAAATAAAAATATGCCTCAGAAAGACTCATCAAAGTGGTAAATGAAGGCAAAATAGGACTTGCTGAAAAGTTTATAAACAAATGAGGTTAAAACACTTAAAAATAAAATTTCTCAAGAGTTTTGATTAAACTCAAAATGAGATATAAAAATTGCTTGCTTAAGACATTAAAGCAGTAAAAGCATAGGAGAGCATCAAACAAAATGTAGAAATGAATTGCTAAGCCTCAAATGGCCATAAAGATTAAAGCAGCAGCTTCATTAATTATCATACATCTCGAGCAGTGCATATTATGGCATCTTAAACATACTGTTTTATGATTTATCCCCTATTGATATTAAAACACCACAATTTTGAAACATTCCTACTGACAAAGCCAAAACAACCAAGTCAAATGGATCTGAAAAGCAAGCATGCTCTGTGGGGCACAAGGGCTACATATCCCCATCTCTGCAGATTAACAGTGCTAACAAATCAAAACACACCTGAACAATACATGATCTGATAAATTCATATTTCAATGCAATGGACTCTTAATGATCTTCTATCACCAGATAAACCAAGATGTCTCACACATCTGCCCACACGGGGGCGGGGGAAAGAGACCATCAGCATTCTAAGTAAGCTCCAAAGATTTAATTTGTGCAGACTGCAGTAACTATGAAAACTTTCAAAGGATACCACAGTAATGGAAAAATAAAACTGCACACCAGCAGCCCATGATCTGAACAAAAGCAACACAGATGCAAAATTCTCTTAATACGAGAATGAAAAAGGTTTTAATACTGTAATTAAGAGTCCACATAGAATTTATGGAATGATTTGTCTCATAACTACATTAAACTTCAGCTGCTACGTTCCATATCCTAACCCATTTTGCTGCATGGGAACTGAAAACCACATGAAATTGCCACATAAAGGAATGAAGGAACGGTATCTTTAGGCATACTCATTTTAAAAATACATGTAGAACACATAACATTTATTGAAAAAGTTACAATACAGAATAAATTGAACTATATAATAGATAGGAATTATAACAAAAGATATGTGTATTCAAAAGTAGATCCAAACTAATCATCTCGAAAGATTTGACTCAAGTTTCCAAAAGAAAAAAAAATCAGAAAGCTCAGACTGGATTTAATGCGATGGCACAAGGATTGTGTTCCTAGAAAAGGGTCCATATCAAGATTTTCCCTAATGCAAACCCACTTCATCTATGCACGCAACCAAGAAATAAAGAGTTGAAAAATAAGTTTTGTATGTACACCTTGCCCCTCAGAAATCCCACGAGAGCGGATGTTATTCCGCACCTCTAATAGTTTGTGAATTCCGCAAGGGTGAATGGCTGTCACCCAGGGGTTGTCTGTTATGAGTGGAAGTATCAGAAAGGACCATTATTTGCGGCTCGAGTGGTGGTGGTCTAGTGCCCACTGCCTGGGATGGGCAATGGAGACAGAGACCCTCTTCATAAGTTGCCTGGCTGAGCAACTGAAACTACAAAGCAAGAGCATGAAAAATGGAATTAGCTTGAAGAGCATTTTTGGCTTCTTTCCAGGTGATAAATTCTGAATCAAAACAATGTGGGAAAAAAATCCACATTTAAAAGATTATTTGTTTCAAAAGTTAAACATGTACAAATGGCACAAAATGAAAGACACACAAATGCAGTTCACAAAGATATTGTTGCGATTGTGACCTTTTTTTGACATCTGCTAGGGAATTTTAAGGATTCAAAAGTAACCAGGCAGTCACACTATTTAATTACACCAGTTGTAGAAACGAGAATGTTGAATTTGTATTTAAATCCAGTTGTTAAATGAGAAAGTCCATTTAGGCTACAAGCCCCGAACTTAGCTGCCAAAGAACAAAGTAATATTTGCACTTGATTGCAAATCAAAATACAATGAGGAATTGTTTACATGGAAAACACATGGAAATTCTAGAGGCTTATACATATGCATGAATACATTTTCAGTCTTAATTTTAGTTGCTGCTTAACAAAGCATACTGTTGTTTCCACCACTGATCTTTTTCCCTTTTTGTTTTGCCAGTGCCTGCTCCACTTAAATGTGATCCAGCTTTATGGAATATGAAAAACACAGTTCAGATCACAGCCGATAACACTGAAAGTGACCTCTCCTTTTATCCTTGAACAAGATGAAGTAAGTCATAAAAACAAAGATGTCAAATCAGCTTGCATAATGCTGCAGATCAGGTTTTATTAGACAGGATTTTACTTCCCGCCAAAAATGATGTGCCGTAAACAAGAAAAAAAATGCTTAAAATGGTAGAATAGAAAAGTAAACAGCTATAAAACTAACAGCAATGGAATGACATAATTACTTAAAACAACTGCACCAACCAATTCTGTGGTTCAGAAGCATTTAACAGGAAGAAAAGGACTATTTCACTAACAGTACCTTACAGCTAATGATGCAAGTGTAGTTTTAACTGCAATCAAGGTAAATTGTCAAATCAGTGTTTATTAAATAAAAACACAGAAATTCTGGAGGAACTCAGCCAGTCTTGCAGTGTCCATAGGAAGTAAAGATAGATTAACGACATTTCAGGCCTGAGCATTCTTTGAGGATTAAGCAAAGAACAGAGGGAACAGAATAAAGATTGAAGACTGGCTGGGGGAGGAGTATAGGCCAACAAAAGGTGTTAATTGGATATTATAAGTTTTTAACTACAATCCGCTGACTTTCGTGTTTCGCAGTATTTAATAAGATCCAGAAAACAGCATTGAATATGATCAGATAAACAACTTTAGAAAACATGTTCATCAAATACACCAATTTTATGTAAATTTTGAACAACCCTGAAGCAAAACTCTTCAATTGCAAGTTACATTAATATTTTTATAGTTTGATGGAAATATGAGAACTGAAAATAGCGCCTATTCAGAAGCACATCATCACAAATTGAGAAAATAACAATGCCAGAATATCAATTAAGTACAACTGCTCAACTCAGAGAGGAAAAGTTCAGCTATCAGCTTTATAGTATTTCCGCACCCCACCCCCACCCCAAATCAAGCACAAGTACACTAAACTTCACACTTTCCCTGCACAAAATCAAAGGATTCTCACACTACCTGACACAGAATAGCTAAAACAGATCAAGTGCTACCAGTTTGGCAAATATGAAATAATAATGATCCCTCAAGAAAGCGAAAGCTCTGACAGAGTTAAATAAAATGCAGACTGCAGTTGAATAAAATGTTGCAGTGCAGAACATTCAAATAATGGCAATTTATCTCATCTCCAACAGAAAGCTGTTTAAGGTATTATAATGTAGCCCAGAACTCCAGATACAGATGTTTCTCTATCTTTCTGGGTCACCACACTCTTTCCAGCAGTCCTCGACTTACTCACAAGTTTCTTTTTTTTAAGCCCCTCACAGAATACTTCTATTCAACCAAGCTCTGTCTGTTTCTCCTCCCATCAACTAATGAAATCATAAACTAATCAATTTTCATACTGGCAGCATATGATTGCCAGCATTAGAGTTCCAACTAAGTTGTAAGTGAGGAACCACCTCAAGATGGTTTCTAAAATTCAATTGCTTGTCCAATTTATGCATTCCGGTTACCACAGTTCAAGGCCAAGGAGAGAAACACACAAAAGGTGCAATTCATCACAAAAAAATGCCTCCTGTTGTTCTAGCCACCTGGATAACCACACTAAAGAAAGGGTGACCACTACTGAAAAATATTACCCTCACCAACAGATTACAACTCAGTTTTATTTTTTTTAGAACAGAATCGGTAGAAGTGCAAAAATTCACAAATCAGTTACTCAAAACATTATTACGTCATTTTACAAATTTTGTTTTGACTACACTGAATGAGCTCAAAGAAAACCATGTTCACTGGGTGGGGGGGGGGGGGGAGAAACAAGATGCAGATGTTGAAGCTCAAAATTCAAGTATCAAGTGCCCGTCATTTGACACGGTGCAGCAGCGCAGGCAGCTGGTACAGAACAGTTCTGGCGCATAGCCTTTTCACCCCCTGTGCTGCTTGCTGGCTTAGCTCTAGTAATGGGCTTTTGAATGCTTGCATTCTTAGTATGCACACAACACTGACACTCAAGAACTATAGAAAGAATCAAAATTTCTGAACCTATCGCTTGGGGCCATCTCAAAATATTAAATTAAAATTAATGTTTAGTTTAAACCTTTAGAACAATACAGTTTTTAATCTTACCAAAATTCAATAGTCAAAGTTTTAGGTACAAGCCTGCGACAGGGCCCTACTTTTAATTTGCCTCTTCTCCTGCCAACAAGAAATCCTGGAGCCACAAACTTTTAAGAATGAGATGTCAGCTATAGACACAATAAGTATAGCACAAAGTATTTCAATAATTGACAATATACATTAACTTTACCATTTTTTTTTTTTAAACGATCCTTGAAAATAAATGTTCAATAACCAAATCAACTCCCAACAGAAGCTGAATGCTTATAAAAGAATATGTTCTGGTCAAGCTCTAATTTCAATTCAGGGACTTGAAATTTCAAAACAAGTCAACTAAAGTACTTTATTTTTTTTAAATTCCCATTTTGAAAATAGTTTTATGTGAAAAATTAAAATTGTAACTGCTGCATATAAAAATGACCAAAGTTTAATCAAATTTTTTTGATATAATAACAAGCAAAAGAAACCAATGAAGGTCATTTGTCCCATAATATGTGGACCACCCAAAGTGACCTCCAGCATTGCCATTAATGTTACTGAGTTTGCTGAAAGAGATTGCTTCCAGGTCACACCAGCTGTTGACCCAGCAGCAGATCATGTGCAATGAAAAAGCGTACCCTAAAACTTAATCAAAAGACTAAAGAATAAAATTGGATCATGGATGCCATATTTACATAATTAACCCAATTCCCTTTATTAAAATGTACTTCCATCTTTGATTAGGATTTAAACTGGATA